>NC_136059.1:872517288-873117288 GCF_964261635.1 Lissotriton helveticus
CAATTCAAAATTAATGTCCAATTGATTCCATCTCAATTTAGCATTATTATATTTAACAATTTTTCAAACTGGATTCAAATTATATTAAACAAATTGTTTAGTGGCGAACTGTCGTAGTACTTCATAATCAATTGTATTGTCACAGTTTTTAGTATCAATTGCATTGTGATCAGTTCACTACCTTCACTACGATTCACAAATTTATACAGAGCTCAGTGCTCTTTGTCGTTGTTTTGTCGTAGTTATTAGACCGGCCATTATTTACAATATTTACATTTGTACATTTCCTCTTTTCTTGCTAAGTGCATTTTGTTTGTTTGTTTCACATTATTAGATGTTTATCAAAGAATTGATCTTCTATTCCATTTCATCTTGGAATCATCATTATTTACAGTATTGAAATGTTCTCCTTCCGGTATTCTACAAATGACTGTGCAATTCCTCGTCCCCATTGATCCCGAATGGGGTCTTTGTCTTGAACCTTATAATCATGCATGATTCCAGTCTACGTAATTTGAGAGTTCTGTTGCCTCCTCTCTCATTCTTGGGTACAGCCACCAAACCAAAGTATTTGATGTCCCTCCTGTTTTTTTCTTCATGAGTTTTCAGATGTTTAACGATTCCATAGTTTGTATCTTCATTTTGGATGTCACACAAGTGTTCCAGTACTCTCTTTTTAAAGGGCAAATGGTACTGCCAATGTACCAAAGCCCGCAGTTGCATATAATTACATAGACCACATATGTTGATTCACACGTTATTCTTTCTGAAATCTTGAATGTTCTTCCCATGTGATCTTTAACTTCTTTCATGTGTGTCCCACTCTTGCACGCTTGTCATTTATTGCAATATATATATCCAGTTTGTTGATTTGCTAACTAATTCGGTTTTTCAGATTTTGATGACCTCAAATAGCTGTTCACCAATTTATCTTTTAGGGAGGGTGCCTTTCGATAGGAGATACTAGGTTGTTCACCTATTTTTTTGTCCTATATCCGGATCTTTCCTTAAGATGTTCCAATGTTTTCTTGCCATGCGAATTGTTTGGTCTTCAAGTTTTTTTTCCTTTCTTTCTAAAGTTTTCGCTCTTTGCACCGATCTTGCACTATCCTCTCCCAATTGGATTTCTTTCTCTTTATATCATCTGGATTGGAATCGAGTTCTTGTTTCCAAGAAGGTTTTCTCCAATTGGTCCTCATACGAACATCCTTGGAAGTATATACCTTGCTGGTGTGCGGTGTTTTCCTTGTTTCAAGGAACCTTTGATGTGGAGAAATTGAGGAGGACTAGCCTGTCCTCTGCACCGGCACCCGCTGTGAGAGAGCGCGCTCTCCTTGGGGCTGTTTGTGTTTGGAGGGATATATATTTGTGTTTGTATAGCGCTAGAATCGACTCCCGAAGGAGTTTCTCTGCGCTCATATAAACAGAAAGGGGAGTTGAGGGTCCTGAAGTGTTCGCTAAATTTGAAACAAGAACGTTTTTAGCAGTTTCCTGAATGTAGAGTGATCTGTACATAACCTGAGAGTGGCAGGGAGTTTATTCCAAAGGCAGGGGCCAAGGTAAGAAAGAGCCTTTCCTCCCAGTCTTGCCCTTCTAATGGGGGGAACTCGGAGAAGGGATTGGTTGCTGGAACGAAGAGCACGTGCTGGAACGTAAGGGATAAACTTCTCCGCCAGATACGTGGGGTCCACATTTTGCAGACCCTTGTGAATGACAAAGTACGTTTTGAATTTAATCCGTTGTCGGATAGGCAGGCAGTGGAGCTTTTCCAGAAGGGGGCGCGATGGAGATCTGGGAGGTGCATTCAGGACTAACCTAGCAGCAGTGTTTTGGACCACCTGAAGTCTGCCAAGTAAGCTGTCATTAGCTGAGATCAGTAGCCCATTGCAGTAATCCAAGCGAATATACATCTATATATCTATATCTATATATATATCTATCTATATATATATAGATATATATAGATATATTTAGATATAGATATAGATATATATCTATATATATGTATATATATATAGATATATATCTATATATATATAGTCCTTTTTTAATATAATTTATGCGTCACTCTATGCCTGAAAGGGTTTTGTTTTGACTTATACTGGGTGCTCCCTTGTGTCTGAACAAAGCTATACCTCTCTGAAGAGCTTCAATTAGAGCGAAACACTGGGTCAGGGGTTGCTTTTACTCATTTCAGGTTGGTTTGAGTTGGTATTTTACCATTTCAAAGTATATATATATATATATATATATATATATATATATATATATATATATATATATATATATATATATATATATATATATATATATATATATGATTTACTGTAAAGAGCAACAGTTAAAACTGAGAGAGTTATGGCTCAAAACTGTAAAACCATTGAAATTGAAATTTACCAATGATGGATGTGAATTTACACAACAAATGGCAAAACGTGCACCGCCTGCCAGGTTATTGTCTTGAAACGGAGTTGCATGGCTTCACCGCTCGCTATTGGGTGCCATCTTGGAATGGTCGTTACCCTATTTTGTTCATTTTATACTTTCTATTTTCCCACCTTTAAGTTATTTAAAAATGTTCCCACTACTTGGTAGGGTATCCTTTGCAGGGCAAGCTGTGCTGTTGGACCCTCTGTTTGCTCCCTTTTTACTTTGCCCAACTTACAATTAGGCGTGTGCTCCGGCATGTATACATGCCCATTCCCTAGTGGAGGGTTATTTACCACAGGGATTAGCACTTCCGCACTGCTGGTGCGCCAAAGGCAAGCCCATCCTCACCAAGCGCCGGAACCCCTGCCAGTTTACCCCCAGATCTCAGAAGTGAAATCTACTTCTCAGGTAAGGAACTCCTAGCCCTCAAGTGATGCAAATCCAACTGTACATTTTTTAATATGACCTCACTTTGGTCTGGCAACAGCTCGAGCTGTAAGTGTTGCGAATTCAATCTCTTGGCAAACTTCCCCACCGCAAAGCCTTTTCACTCTGGGCCATGACTTTTACCCACAGAATCCGCCTAGCCAATATCGCTGTGCCTTAACTCCCGGTCACTAGCAAAACATGCCATCGAAATGGCCAATGTAATTGACTCCAAACAACCAGATATCATCTTTATCATGGAAACCTGGGTAAATAGTGCCTCGACCTCGGATCTCCTTATGTCTATCCCGTCGGGATATACCATGTATGGACTGAACCGCCCGCTTAAGAGAATGGGGGCTTGAAATTATCTATAGGGTTGAGCTCAGGGCTAGATTTGTGGCCATGTCTAATTAAGACTGTAAAGCCCTATTGTTCTGATTTGAATTAACCACAAAGAAATCCTTTGGTGGAACGCTCATATTTCACCCACCTGGCCCCAGAAGCAACTTCCTTAACACCATTAGCACCCTCCTGGAGGATGAAATCTGTCACACAGATTTTACAGTTCTTGGAGATCTAAATTTCCACTTTGAATCTCAAAAAGATAAGATACCATAGACTTGCTAGAGCTCATGAATGACGACAGTCTCTCTCAACTTGTGCAAAATGCCATTCACACTGCTGGACATACATGTCAGTACTTGTTTTAATGATAACATGTGAGAACAGAAACCATGAAAGATGATATGCCGTAAGAAACTAATTCCAAAGTAAAGACATTGTCTTCACTTAGCTTCACCGAGAGTCGATTGTGCAGTTTCACCCATGATAAACCTGACTAGGAGGCAAAAACGAGTGAATTCATGACTGTTTGGAAAAGTCCATACATTCAATCAAGGTGAAGCAGCATCTGGAGTAACCAAAAGCTATGACCATGCATGTAAAGCTTATATTTTAACCAGTGTCAGACACTATTCGGGGGGCCACAGGGCAGACAGGAGCTACTGGATCACAACTGTGGTGGTTGGGGCAATTTATCCCTGGTGTTCTGAGGTTCAGCAAACTAAGTGCGCTCCTTCCTCACTTGACTATACAAATAGCAAGGGTAAGCATTCAAAGGTTTTCACGGAGAGGTAGTGTGGGAACAGAGACTTATAAGTCAGACAACAGCCGCAGTAATTAACTGTCCACCCAGTAATTTGTCTTTAGTAAAAGAAAGTACTTTAGTATCACAACAGCAAAATAAAATACTACACAATTGGATGGGTTAGGGAGTACCCCTCACCAATTGGCTCCCAGTTAAATACAATATCATCTATAATGCCCTTTCTTACTCCAGAAAGCCGCCTTCTATATCTCATTAATTCTCCGAGATGTGGCCCTGGGCCAAGATTAGGCATAGCTCCAAGTTCACTAAGATATCCTCATATTGGCGATTCATTAGTCAGTTCAAATAGTTCTTGAGCCAAAGAGTTCACAGTGACAAAGCTTAATTTATATAAGACCGGATTATCTTTGTACACTTGACAGTCCTTCAGCCTTTTGAGCTACGGCCTCATATTACCTGTTAGCAGAGATGTGGCTTTTGCAGCGCTTAATTATGCACACATCAAGATCATTGTCTGAATCTTCTTTGGCATAACCGGACCCTGTCTGTCGACTTTGCTTCTTACTTGGGATGCTGAGGTATCCAGCACGATAGTTAAGGTGGTTGAGTGCATCTTCGCCATTTGTGCCCTTCTGGCTGTGGGCCAAGTCTTGCACTTCTGTGGCAATGGCTGCTCTTTGCTAGATACACTACACATCAGACAGCAACAGCACAAGACTTTCTGACATGCTGCAACGTTTGTTGCTGGATTTTCGTTTCCTTTTGCTGTTTACCACGTGATGCCTTTTGTTAGAGATTAGATGACGCTTCAAGATGTACATCAGCACTAGTGTAGCTCCCGGTGACAGTGCTTCTTGATGCGTCACATGCTGGGAATATGGTTGGACTTCTCCTCCTGGACAGTCTGTCCCCCTGTAGAGCTTGGTTCTCCTTCCTCTTTCTGAGCAGGGAGGCAGGAGTTCTAGGTGCAAGGCAGAGATGCAGCTTTTCCAAGTTGTGCAAACTTCAGGTGATGTCCCCTCATCTCTGGGTGACTGGCTGCCATGCAAACACAACCCCTGTTCTCATAGCAGCTCTTGGCACTCGAACAAAGTGGGATGATTTGGGTCCTACTTCTTTACTTAATTTCCACCCTGGGGGTGGGGATTCACTGTCTAAGGTCCTGGACCGGTTTGAGGTGATTCCCTTTCTAATGCCATTTTCTTGCTGCAATTCAGGCACAACCTTTGTGGAAAGTGATGACTCTCGCAGCAGGTAGTGGTTCTACTGGCTTCAAGTAGGAGGTTCCCGAAACATGGGCATACTGAACTGTGAGGATTCTCCACTTCCCTGTCATCAATCTTCCTGAAGTAGCAATCAAGGGACGACCGAAGAGCCAGGCCATGGCTAGAAACCTCCTTAAAGAGTCCTTCATGCTCGAGAAGGAAAAGAGACAAGACCTCTAGGTAGGACTGGGAAAATATATATTTTCTAAAATAACCCTCACCCACCAGGGTTGCCCCATAGTGGCATGCTTCATCATAGGTTTCATCCCTGCCCTCTAAGGACAGGTGTGTGCTACTACATACGAAGTCGCGGGAGCACTTTGTAAAAAGGATGTTCCTATACACCTATGTGGGTTGGAATTGTGGAGTGGGTTATCTATATGAAAAAAGATTATTAAAAAAAATCAGACCAGTGGGGGAAAAAATATTGTATTCACTCCCCTAGTTGATATGCTAAAATCTGGGGATGTTTGGGAAACGCTTTAGGTGTATGACCAACTGTTTCCTTGGTCGACTAGTTTCAAGCCCTACCCCAAGGCTTTTCTTCAGAAAAATACTCCCACTCCTAAAGTTTTATTAACTCCTAATTAACAATGATAAAGAAAAAGTGCAAAAATGAAAAGTTAAACAGCATCCAATTGGTCTGTTTAAATTGCAAAAATCCTACAGAGGTTTGGAGAGAAAGAGACAAAAGAGTTAAGTATATAAATAAATAAAACATGCACGACCAATAGGGCCTACATCCATGCAAAAAATCATTTGTGACTTTGTGGGTGTAGTGGTAAAAATAATCCTAATATGTGAGCACACTGCATAGTATTGTGACGTATAATACATAAGACAAACATGAAGTGACAGTCAAACACACAATTACATATAAGTAGTGTAATGCTGTTACATACACGTTAGAGACCATGAATGGGCCTCATGAGTCCAGTGGGGAATTAAGGTGACGCCTGTAGTCAAACCTTATGGGTTTTTTGAGAAGAGAAAACTCAGGGAAGTCCAATGCGGCCAAATGAGGGGAAAAATGCTTGCATATGCAGAGCGACTGCAGGCGTGTATTCACTTACTTCTTCAAGGCTACTCCTTCGCTGTAAACCTGGCCTGTTCGCCTGAGACTCTGGAGATGCCGAAGGGGCGTGTTGGTATACGCTTTATACGTATTCTCAGGTTTCGTTTCCTCATCCTCCCTCTCAGACGGCCTATACACCTCTACACCCACATAGGGGTATAGGGACATATTTTTCACACAGTGCTCCCACGTCTTTGTAGGTAGTAGCACACCCCTGTCCGTAGAGGGCAGGAATGAACCCTATGATGAAGCATGCCACCATGGGGCAACCCTGATGGGTGAGGGTTATTTAAAAGAAAATGTTCTTTCCTCAGTCCTACCTAGAGGTCACGTCTCTTTTCCTTCTCCAGCAGGAGGGACTCTTTTTGTGAGTTTTATTTTGTGTGTGGTTTGATTGTATTCTGGAGGACGAGTCTACCTCCTTTTACCTCTACATTCCCTTATTGATGTGATAGAAACTTCCTTACCCTTAACAACAGAATCTAATGACTTACTGTTCTCCCCTACCAACTACGAAATGGCCGTGCTCCGGTAAATCTAATCACAATTACCTGTTAAAAGGTCCTCATAGAAATATATCCCTGTCTCCATCCTCTCTTGCTTGAGTGTCTGAATATTCCTCTTCCAGACACAGGAATGCAAGCAATATACTCCACTGCCTAGACAACCTGTATTCACCCTCCATCTTTTGCTATGCTAACCCAGGGGCAACCTAAAACTGGACTGCACTGCTCCTAGCAACCATACTAACATAGAATTTAACTAAAGTGTCTCACATGTTCGCCATGCATGCACACACACTGAATGTCAGTGCAAGGGTTTGGGTGTTACATTGAACTGGCACTTTACATGAATGAGGCCGGTAGGTGGCACTCTCCTCTGACGTAGAAAAAATGGCTGCTTAGGACTACTTATTCATAGAAACTGGTATCCTGCTACCACTGCTTTATTTCAACAGCCCTCGACATGCACAGTAGTCTTTGCCTACAAAAGAGGGCACACTTGGTAAGAAAATAGGTTCTAGACCTTGTCATTACCATTAATAGTCCTAGGCCTTCTTTGCACACTAGAAGCCTTTAAAAAGATTCTCCCTAGAATCTAAAGACACAGTATTATGCTTTATTTTCTGACAAGTAGCCTGTTAGCTCCTTAACCAAACCATTCCTAACTTTCTTAGGGTAGGATGCAGTTGCCAGATTTGATATCTGTGCATATCAGTAGAACTTGACTAATGTGTCTGAGAACTGCTTGCCCTGTTTGATTAGCCTTGTTTATGTAGTGCATACACTAGAAGATTGCCCCAGGGTGTTGATGTAATTAATAATAGCAGAGAGCTCGTTACTGCATGTTTGTTGCTGTGCAATTATCAGTTGCGCTCAGTTTTTTTTCTTATTGTGTTGGATTTATAATTCCCCCAAGAGCTAGTCTTGTTTTAGAAACGTTAAAGCTTATTGCCTGCTAATTTAGTGTATTTCTAAAACCATACAAACTGGTGAATTGTATTATACAACTAACTACTACAGGGCTACTATTAAACTACAGGGTTACTATTAATGAACAGTGTGCATGCCCCTGATATTGTTAAATCTGGCTAGTTGAATGATGTATACAGGTATTTCATTTTGGACGGAAAGTAATAATTAACATGCATTTGCAATGCAATAGGTCTTGCAGTTACGAGAGTTTCGTAAACATGACACCTATTGCATTACAAATACTAGTTTGTAAAAACACCCATGCGGCTCTATTTTACGTCGGCCGTGCCCCTTTCTTTAGACAAGTCGTGTCTAAAGAAAGGTGCGTGGCCACCATTAAAGTGAAAGGTCGATATGGGGCACTTTTACAAATAAAAGGCATTTATTTGTCATCAAGTTAAAAAATAATTTAACAGTAAAAAAAAAAAAAAGAAAACGGGCGGCCCGTTCGGCACAGTAAGTAAAGCAAAGGCACTGCCACCACTATGAGCTTGGCGTTCTATGTAATTTATAAAATAAAATAAAGCGCTACGAGAGAGCGTGTCTTGCCTGCAACAGCATGCCACTGGACTCAAGCTAGCCTTGCTGATGAGGAGTGAAACCTGGAAACCGTTCCTAGAATGCTTGTTTCCAGTGCACGGAGGACCTGGCCTGGCAGTTCGGGCTGGACTGTTCCCATAGGGAGTAAGGTAAGACTGATTTGCATATGGCTGGGTTCAAACTGGAATGGCATGGGGAGCAAACCAACAATGGATTTAGGCCCAGATCTCTGTACAGGGGTGAATGTATGACATTATTCTGCATTCTGTCCACCAATTTTTCTTTTTGTATTTGTCACCCTGAGTGGGACAGGTATGCTCAAACGTGGGTCCTGTGTTCTCTATGTCACTGGAGTCAAGCTAGCCTGGTTGATGAGGGGTGAAATCCAGAAACCGGTAATAGGAGGCTTGTTTCTGGTCCAGGGAGGACCTGGACTGGTAGTTCGGGCTTAACTGTTCCCATAGGTAGCAGGGTCAAGACTGATTTGCATGTGGCTGGGTTCAAACTGGAATGGCATGGGGAGCAAAATAACAATGGATTTAGGACCAGATCTCGGTACAGGGATGAATGTATGACATTATTCTGCATTCTGTTCACCAATTGTTCTTTTTGCATTTTGCATTTGTTACCCCGAGTGGGACTGGTGTGCTCGGATGTGGGCCCCATTCTCTCCATGCCACTGGAGTCAAGCTAGCCTGACTGATGTGGTTGAAACCCAGATACCGGTCCTACGTTGCTTGTTTCCAGTCCAGGGAGTACCTGGCCTGGCATTTCGGGCTGGACTGTTCCAATAGGGAGCAGGTTCAAGACTGATTTGCATATGGCTGGGTTCAAACTGGAATGGCATGGGAAGCAAAACAAATTAGTGGATTTAGGCCTAGATCTTTGTACTGGGGTGACTCTGACATTGTTCTGAATTCTGTCCATCAGTTGTGTTTTTTTTGCATCTGCCTGCATCAGCAGACAGGAGAAAAACATTAAATGACATAGTACTCAGAGGCTGTAATTAAAGCCTACCAAGCAACCCCACCTGTAAATGGGGGTGTCCTCATGGGAGGTTACAAATGAAGACAAGGCAGTACTAGGCAGGACTGACAAGCCAATTAACGAATCAGAAGCCAGCATTTACGAAGGACATTGACACAAGCCAATTAAAAATATGGGCAGAGAATTGGCAGGGCTTAGCCAATGAAAAATATGGGCAGAGAATGGGCAGGGTTTCTATTGCATACTCTAAGACAGCATGCCTCGCAGAGCAGTGCATGCGCTACCTAGGCTCGACCTAACAATGTTAAGATGTAATCTTTAAAAATGTCAAGATGGTATCGGGTGAGATGCTTTTTTTATGTTACTCCACTCCCCGCCGCCTGGCCCCATTGCCTAAAGCCAATAAGCAAGGGGGTGAGCCCTTGGAGCACAACACCACTTCGAAGCCCTGCAGGAGAGCCACCCTGAGGCAGACTGCTTACCTACTGTGCTCTTCCCGCTTGTGGTTTGAAGCGCGGTGGGACCGGGGAGGTTAGCGGCCTGCAGAGTCGCGTACTGGTGTGATTTAGCTGGTCTCTGCCTGGGCCTAGCTGGTGCCCTGTGAGCCGTGGCAGTGGAACAGGACAGAGCGGTGCAAGAGAGAGGAGTGTTGGGCCTCCCCTGAGGGAGCCGCGCTCAAGACCGGAGCCTGGTGCTGGCGTCTTCCCTGCCGGCCCTAGATTAGATTTTTCCTGAGGCACTGCCTGTGGAGGCGGCACGTACGATCTGGGGAGCGTACCTGACTACCGCCGGCTGGCCTGTGTCCCCCGGCGTGTGCCCTGTGAGAGAGGCCCTGTTTCTTGGACTGGAGGGGCCCCATGGCTGCAGAGAAGCTGAATGGCACCCTTTCCCCTCCCTGCGTTGTCCCTGGCTGCAAGATTGGTGTGGTGGGGGAGGTCCCGGAGGACAAGGCAGCACTGGCTTTTCTCTCTTTCTGGCCTATGGGACTGGCCAGCACAGGATACCCAACCCCTAGGGACACAAATATCTGGGACTGAATGTCAGCGCAGTGGCTTAGTGCATATCTTTAGGGGGCGTCCACATCCTGTGGCTTGATGCCCTACCTGCTTTCCTGCTCTTCAGGGGCCCTGGGTGTGGTGAAGGCCCTATATTCCTGGTTCGACTGCTTGGACGGTGCCCGCACACTGACTGATTGGATGCCCTGTAGCAGCAGGTGCACTGAGACTCTTCTGATGGTGGGCCACCTAGAGGACCCCTGGTCCTGCCCCCCTGCTGATGGGGACTGGCAGATTGTGTGCCTGCCCCTGCGCATCACTGGGCTAGGATACCCAGATAAGTGCCACTACTCTCTCGCTTGCACTCTACGGGGCCCTAACAGGTGTCAGTCTGCCCACACCATTAGGGGGACCCCTCCCCGACTCTTGCTGGGCAGTCCACTCTGGGGGATCTGCTTCAGTCACTAGTGCTTTTTTGCTTGGCCTGGCCATTGAGCTCCCTAACCACTTCTTGGTTTGGCTACCGAGAGGGGAAAGAGAGATCTCTCCTTCAAGGATGCAAAGGATGGCCAGGGGCCAGGCCAGGGACACCGCCCCAGCCATGAACACAGATGAGACACTCAACACTGGGGGGCCCGGAGGCGCAGGTCACTCACCTCTACCTTGAAGCACTGTCCACTTCTCTGCATGAGGATCTCCAGTCCTTTAAGAAAGAGCTCGCCATTGAGCTGAAGGATGTCCAACACGATATAGATGGCACGGGGGACAGGGTTTCGACCCTGGAGGCTCACGAAACTGGAGGATGAAATAGAACAACTTCAACCAGGGGTGTGGAATTTAATAAAATGTATACTTGTCCATGGGGCAGGTTGCTTCTTATACCTACTTGTCCTGTAACAAAATCCACTTGTCCCTTTGGTGCCATGTAGTGCGGCGACAAAATATGGCAGCAGTCTCATTATATAAGACTTCTGATATAGCCTCTTTGATTACGCCGGGCCTCATACCATAGTAGCGTTTGAATACTTCTTATGTTCCCACGTTTCCGCAGAACTACATACTGGGGTTGAAGGTAGTGGTAAGCAATAGTTCCAGGGTTAGAATGCCCTTTGAGTCTGCAAACCTATTAACTTGCATGTTTTAAGGGTTTTCAACAACTCTTCTCTAATCTTTTCCCATACTGAGATGTTGGAAATTTACTCCTGGCAATGGCAAACAAAAACCTTCTTCCAGAGTAGGGGAAAACAGTGGTTTGAGGGAAATTGAACTTGCAAACACTCAGATTTTCGCATGAGCAAATCTACATATGCAGATTTGCTCATGCTAAAATGCAATTCACAAATATTTTCTAGCAGTGCGATTTCTTGTCCAACTTCTTTAAATTCTTGGGAATTCATGAAAGCCATATAGCTGCACTTAAATGCAAGGACATATACCATGGGTGCACTTTTGATACTTTCTTTAACCCCTTCCATGCTAATGACAAGGTCAGCTCGTCATGCAGTGCACTGGAGCTGTGCTTATGACGAGCTGACCTTGTCAGGAACAATGGGATTTTCAATCAATCAGCACCCAGCGGGAATTGCCTTAGCACCAATGTGGTTAATAATTGGGCCCCTAATTTGGTCTGGCAATGACCATGACACTTTGCGTTTATTAAAATTCTGTCTCTATATTGGTTGGCTTCATTGTGACTAGACAGCATTCTGCTCGTTCACAAGGAGCATATTGGCACACCAAGTAGTTTTGTTCAGTTCCAGTAACTACTGTGGCAGTGTGTGTTTTTGGAGACCAAAAACAATTTTTGCTTTTGCCAATGTTTGTTATAATGATTAGGTCCCTGAAGCTCCCTCACCAGTAAGGTTTTACAAAAACCATGCCAAAACAAGTCGCACATAGACAAAACTAAAAGGCTGACCACCAAATTCAGACCTACTGACTTTGCCAATGCAAATTTATTTTTGTTTCCTATAATCTTATTGAAACTGGTTACACTGATAGTCTATTATGAATATTTTTGGGAAATACTAGCATGCATCTACACAGGTTACTAAATAATACTGCAAAGAAATGGTACCTGCAATTTTACAGTAGTTTAGCTAAATGTTTTCTTTCACGCTTTCCTTTTTTATCAACATTTTATTTTGAAAGCAAAGAATCATCAATCTTGCTTTCAAGCTGCTGCTAATATGTGCATCAAATCAGAGAGCATTCTGGGAGCATAATACATAGCCTCATATTGCTAAACTTTGAAAACGTGTGTATATATTTTTATACTGGACCCACTGCCAATTGTGCTTACAACATTTACTTAGAACGCGCACCCTAATAATAAAGGCTTTCAATTAATGAACCATAAATAAAAGTTTGAACAGCATTAACAGATGGACAAAAATATTACCTCAACTGCTGACAGTGCCCTTCCCTGATCCAAAATGTGGTGCTGCAAACTGGCAGCCAAAGGGTTTGGGCAGTAGGGGGTTGGGCCTACTTGTCCCAAGGACAAACTGCACATGAAAACTTGTTGCCCTTGACCCAAAACAATATGTCCTGGGCGTCGGGCTATAGGAATTTCACATCCCTGTTCAACAGGAAATCATTCGCCTCCGAGACTGGACTTACAGGCTCATGCTGAAGACCTAGAGAATTGGTCACGCCAAAACAAAATCCACATCAGGGGCATTTGCTCTGGGGCAGAGGGATCAGACATCACTTCCTTCGTAACAGAACTCTTTTGATCTATCCTAGAGGTTGCCCTGGATCTAGACATCAAGCTGGACTACACGCACAGAGTTGGTCCCAGATGACCATCTACCGCCCCTCCACCTGACATACTGACATGTGTCCATGGCTTTCCCCTGAAGGAACGGTATTCTCTAAAAGGCGAGAGACATCCACCTGATTCAGTTTCAGTCATGGCCTGGTCCTTTACCAAGACCTCGCAGCAACAACCCTTTAGAAATGCAAAGCCTTCCGCCTAATCACTGCCCACCTTCGCCCTGCAGGGGTGCCGTACCCATTGGGGCACCCCTTTCGCCCGGTTTTTGCCTCCAAAGGAAACTGCATCCGCTTCTTTCACTGGAGGAGGCGCGCCGCTTACTGGGTCTCAAGGACGGCTCTCAAGGTGGGGGCTACGACTGGGACAAGCGGAGGACGTGTGACCGGAGAGGCGCAGGATCTTCCCCTACCAAACTTCGCCCTGACCCACAGACCATAGCTAAGGAGCAGCAAGCTGTCCTGGTTTCACTGGCCGGGAACCCGACGGGACCAGTGTCAACATGAGGCTCTACGAACTTGCTCCATTTTCTGCTGACCGGCCCCTCTTTTTTTTTTCTTTTTTCTTCTTCTCTTCTCCACTTATCTTCTCTGGGCCGGAGGTGGGGGGGGCTCTGGCCCTGCCCATTGACACCCCTGTTTTAGTGAACATACCATGGGGCTGAACTTCATGGACTCTAATGAAGTTTATATTGTTTTTCTTTTATCGTTCATTCTAGGCGATAGGGCAGTTTGTTACTTTTTGATGCACCTGCTTTTATGAACCCTTTTCCCTGTTGCTTCAGCCCAAGACTCTCTTATACTCCCATGCCTGTGTACCCCTCAGGATGATGGTGTGGATATGGGGTGGGGGGGGGGGGGCTCTTTTAGATGTCTACACAGCGAGGTCCAGTGTCTGACCAATTAGTGATTCCCACCCTCCATGCCAACCCACCCTCCATGCCAAAGTCCTAAATCACTCTTTGAAGAGGAGCTCAGTCTCTTCTATTTGGAACGTTCTGGGACACACACATGATTATTGCAGGGGACTCATCTCCTCACTAAAGACAAGCACAGGCTCCGCTCTAAGGCCTTCCCCCACCAGTACTTCTCTACACTCCCTAATAAAGCAGCTGAGGTGGTGATTTTGGTCATTAGCCATATTCAGGGAAAGTGGGTCCCAAACAGGCTGAAATAAAGGGTAGGCTGCTAGCATATTCACTGATGGTGAGTTCTAGACTTGTCACTGTGGTTACCCTATACTCCTCCAATGAGGCACAGGAGCCTTTTCTCGAAGGTGCGGTGGCAGATGTGTTGGGCTCCCAGGATAGCCTTGTCTTGATAGGTGGAGATCTAAACCTAGTATTTAACAACAGGATGGACAGATTGGTGCAGAAACCATGGCCAATCCGGAGCTCTTTCCCCTGAGGGAGTGGGGTCGCTGAAGGATGTGGGCGTGGTTGACATTTGGAGATCTGCTCATTCACAATTCCGAGATTACACGTTTTACTCCTTCACATACAAAACCTATGCCAGACTGTACTACTTTCTTGGCTAGCCCAAATTCACCTCTTTTATTCAAAGAGTGAGTATCGAACCTTGTTCTCTGTCTGATCATTCGGCTGTGATTCTCGCCCTATTGGTTTCGTGATCTGGCCCATTCTCTAGGACTTGGCATCTCCGTGACAAATTGTTACAACACCCTGAGAACGTTGATCAAATTTCTAGGACGATTCCTGATTGGCTATCAATGACAGCTGTGATGTCACTGTCACAACCCTGTGTGATGCATTTAAGGTTGTAGTTAGAGGGGAGTTCATTGCCATCTCGGCCGCGGAAAGCTTAGTCGGGAAACGAGGGCGCGCCTCTTTCCAAGTTTTGGAACTTGAATGTATTCATAAAGGACGGGCCAGATTAGCAGGAATTGACGTGGATAGGGCAGAATATGCGGCTCTTCGCCTTTGTCACCGATTTTTATGTCGGGGACGATAAGTGTTGGCGTTGCCTGGCTAATCGACTGCTTATCCAGCATCAGGAGTCCAGGGTACAGGTAGTGATTGTCTCTTATGGGCCGGGGATGGAGGGACGACCCACACACAGTGGAGACCTTCCGCAAATGTAATCAGGATCTTTACACAGCACAGGACCTCCCAGCGGATGCCGCAACTGTGTATCTACGGGAAGCCCACACATCAGCACTGATGCCAGAACAGGCGGCTGAATTGGATCGCCCCACCCGCATCGAGGAGGTTGTCTCTTGCATAGCCTGTCAAAAATCCTCCGAATCACCTGGACATGACTGCTTTCCGGCAAGACCGTCTGCCAGATCTTGGCACCCCCTCCTCACTAGATTGTTTAACGCGATAGGGACCTCTTAATCTCTTCCCTCTTCCATGTCAATGGCGTCTATCGTGGTAGTCCCCAGGCTGGGGAAGGATAAAACACACTGCTCCTCATATAGGCCTATTTCTCTCTTGAATGTTGACCGTCTCAGTCCCCTACTACTGGGCCTTATAGCTCCGGATAAGGCTGAAATCATGCCACAACGGCAATGCAGCAACAATACAAGATGGACCCTCCACCTTATTGATAAAGCCTAATGATTTGATCAGGAGCGGATGCTATTGGCCATAGATGTTGAGAAGGTGTTTGACAGGATCCATTGGCCATATCTCACAGCCCCTCTGAAGCACTTTGGTCTCGGGGATCGCTTCAGGGGGTGGATCCTCCAGTTATGACCGACTTACCACAGTGGTTCGGGTCAATGGCCACTTTTCCGCCCCACATATCATTGGCAGGGGTACTCGGCAGGGGTGCCCTTTGTTGCCCCTGCTGTTTGCTCTCTAAATGGAGTGCATGTCACAAAGGGTTTGAACTGCCCCCAAGTTACGAGGGATCCTGTTTGGAGGGGAACGCCACACCATCAGCCTTTATGCAGACTACGTCGAGCAACTCTTGAGGTGCAGTCTATCTCCTTGCCTGTTTTTCTTGATGAGCTGACTGCACTTGGTCAGGCAGCTGGGTTTAAAATGAACATCCATACATCACGGGCCTCAACCTGACCCTCCAGCCATGTAGGATGGAAGCACTAAGACAGGCCTTACCCCTTCAATGTGCATCTACGTCTATTCCTTATCTTGGGCTCCATATTACACCCACGATGTCGGCAACGGTAGCCCTCAATTATCGCAATATGACCTGACAGATCAGGTGTAACCTATGCCAGTAGCGACCCTACTCCCTCTCTTGGCTTGGAAGGGTTGCAGCTGTGAAGATGACTATTCTGCCTCCAGTTTTGTTCCTGTACTATGTCCTTCTGTCTGAGCCTTCCCCTAGAACGTTATGATCCCTCCAATAGGATCTCATCTGCTTCGTCTGGGCCGAAAACGACCTCTCCTTCGCAAGGATCTTATTGATAGAACTCCTTTTCTCCTCTTGAGGGAAGTCTAGGGCTTCCAAACCTGACGCACTGGGGCAAAGGGCATATTCCAACATATCAGGGATGGGGACATTGAATCTGGTACATACTGGGGATGGAACGAAAAAACCCTCACTTTAGCAAACTAAGGTGTCACATTCACCAAGCCATGGAGCCCCTTCTTGAAATTACTAACGTCCCACTTCCACAAACTCACTTGTCACAAATATTTGCGACTCCTCCGCCTGTCCGGGTCTCTTCGTGACACCGCTTAAGAGAGTCTTATTCTTGATCTAGCTAGTCTTGCAGCAGCATTATATATTTTATTGTTTATGTGCTATCCGGTCCAGGGTTCGGGTGGGGATGAGAGTGTTGTGGGGAAATCGCATATTCTCATGCTCTGATGCCTGTTGGTTACAGGCCTTGCCTTGCTTGTGTTTTCAGTTTTTGAACTAGTAAAGAAATCTAAGCCATAAAAACGTTAAGACTGTATTTGCCATTGACCCAAATGTTTGCAGATTTCCTTTTAGGAAATCCCAAATCTTTAAAGTGGCAAAGTCTGGCCCTGAAAGCCACTTTAATCATGGATGTGTGTGGTTAGGAGTTTCCGAGAATTGAAGTACAACTGTCTCTTAACACCTACTCTCTTAAGACTGTGTGAGTCACCAATACTTTTTTGCAGCTTTGCAGTAAGATGAGAAGAATCCCTGCTCATTCCCTCCTGCAAGAATTTGTCTGGCCAGGAGTTGTGGGACCTGCGTTCTCAGCAGTGATGGGTTGATAATCAGACTCTCCGGGGGAGTAATTAATGCAGGGAATCGTCACGTTGTAAACATATAAGGAATGTGACACTGGGTGCACCACTTCATTTTATATGGAATTAAAGAGTGAACGATGTAGTAGCTCCCAAGGTGGGATGAGAAATGTTTTTGAGGGTTACACTTGTGTTATTGCTAGAAGTTTGAGTGCTCTTGAGCAGAATGGTCCCCAGTGACTCAGTTGCCTTTACCACAGTCACATTGCTTGTAGAGGAAAAACAATCCGAACCGCAGAACATATGCATAATGATCTTGCTTGAGATTGTGGGGCTTTGTGGAATCTATAAACGGGTGATTATTTAATTAGCAGGTTACTTTCCTAGCATCTAATGCCACCATGATACCACTGTTTGAATTCTGAAATGGCTTCTTTTCAGAAAGTACCAATTCACACAGTGATCCGGTTATGAAACACCAATCGGCATTAATATTTACTCATTAATCCTATTTACTCCTCCAAATGTGAAGCAATTTATTCATTGACAAATATGTGAAAAATGGTGCATTGTCTTTGTAAATCGAAGATTAGCCTCTTACAGGGAAATCCTAGCAGATAATTTTCTCATATGGGCCTCTCACTTTTAGCTTTTTCCATTGTCGTTCGTCTTTTTTTTCGTCCTATGTCTTTGCCTACCAATGTATGTATATTTTTGCCTCATTGTGCCTTATTTCTGTTTCTTTTTGTTCTTTCATTTAGTGTATTCATTTGCGGATAAGGAATATCTACCAAAATACTTTACATGATAACAGCAGTTGTATTTTAGGTCATAGACAACAGAGTGATTACATGAGAGCAGTTGGTGATTCATTTCATGACAGATACAGATTGCAACATATAAAATACATTACAAACCTTACAGATGCTCGGGAGGTGGACGTTTTCTGTGTTGGTCCTCCATTCTGGAGATGTAAGGTCTAAGGATGAACTTTCATTGTAGAGAGAAAAGTAGTTGAAAGGACCAAGCTTCTGATGGCCAACAAAGTGACTTTGGGTAGAAGTAAAGGTTTGCTGAGTGTATCTTTTATTTACTAACATAGCTGGTCAGATTCTGAGAGTACTGTGAAGATGAAGAGCCATGGAAGTGCACTGAATAAAAAAGTTAGAAACTTGTAGCTCTGTGCTAAATGCATAGCCATCTCCCTTATGGTGTGATGAGGAAGTGAGCATGCGAGCAAAATAGTGAGTGTGTAGTGATTGCTAAGTTGACAACTTTGTTTACAAGAGCAAAGGCAGACAACAAGAGGTCATCTGCGCCTTTGCAGAAGTCAAGCTTGCTCCTAAACATTGGGTAGGTGAAATTAGGGTGGAACATCCGAATTTCTATGTTTGGCCTAAAGGCAGCTTTGTCTGTCTTGCCAACCTCATGTTTTCCATAAGTATCAGAAAAAAATACATATATAAGGGCTCCCAATCAACACTTTTTAACCATTGTTCTGTTGATAGGTCACTTAAATTATACTCCCTTTCACCCCCGCAGAAGTTATAGCTCAAACGACCAGCTTACTCCAGAAATGCAATGCTTTCACTTTGAGTGACTGCATTTTTCCCATGTACACATACACCCAAAAAATTGTCCCCCAAAAATAGAAATTGGTAGACACTTGCACTTCCCAATCATTGATAGGCCCTGTGTATGGTAGGGTTGCATCAACTATTTTCATAACTCTCAAGACATTTATTGTAAGACATTTATTGCAAATTATCATGTTCATTCTTCACTATATACTAGCTTTGGTCGATTTACTTATCCTACTGAAAACGAGAACAAGGTATTACAGTAGCTAGTGCAGCCGCGGCCCGTGCAGCTAAGAGCGGTGAGGAGATGGGGCCAGGTGGCTGGGGTATTTCGATAGACGACCACAAGGGAAAATTACCCACTGCTCTTACCTGCACGGGCCGCGGCTGAGCTAGCTTGTATATGTACATTTTTAGGTTGAAGCCACACCTCCACAAGTTTGTGATTGCCATTTTCAAACAATTGTACCTGACTTGAGAGAGCACTCTAACTGCACTCTAACTACTTGTTGAACTACATCTCCTCTATTGGAGTGTTGTATGAACACTATCACTATGCAGATAACACTCCTCTCAACTCCAAGACCAATCATGTGCCCACCGAAACACAAACAGCCTTAATATGCTATCTAGATGTACTTGTACTAACCAGTGAATAAAAGGTCCTATAACCTGTAGTGTATGATCACTCTTTTACTAAAATAATCCAAGAAATATATTGAAACCTGTAATTTTAACTCATTATTATGAACTATCTTTGGCAAATATTTAATCCTATGGAAAACAAGTACTAATTATTCAGCAAAAGTGTGTATGTAAATGTGAATACTGAATCCAGACCCCCTCAGCTGGTGCAGGTCCTTTGAAGCTATTGAGCTGGAGCTCACTTAACAACAAATGGAACTGCAGCTTCATGAAACTCATTAAATGCCTTGCATCTGACTTCTATAGGGATACCTAGTAATGACTAGTGGAACTACAGCTTCATGTAAGAATTTCAAGACTTTTGTATTTGTGACGGTTAACTTCTGTGCCTAGTTCAGCAAACGATTTAATATGGGAGACAGCCACTATATCCCCTGGAGTCGAGATGCCAATCCTTTCCCAGGGCATGAATCCTAGGAGCACGGAAACTGAGAGCATCCATTCTTCCACCCACTAGGTCTTTCGCTTCAGGGACAGGAACCACCATTATGTGGCTGTCTTAGTGACTGGTAAAATATCTGTTGGTGCTAAAGTAGAGTCTGCACACTGTGCCCCTCCGACTCTCACAACCATAAGTGTCCTTATCGAGCTAGATGCGAAAGGACTGACATTCTTTCACTAAGCTGCAATTCTACAAGTTGTTACTAGGTGTCCCTTTTTAGTCAAATGCAAAAGTCTTAGACATATAGTGGAGTTTTCCTGTTCCCCAAAGAGCCAGTCTGTTGTCCAGGCGATACTAGCACCGATTTGTGCCAGTTCACCCTTAAGCTGAAAGCGTCCACATATACATTAAAATTCTAGGAACTGATAATTGACTGTGTTCTAAATAAAGTAGTATGTTTTCTGCATATAGAGATATTTGGTCTTCGATACAGACCACCACAGTCTATCCCGCAAACTTGTGCTTCGCTTAGGACACATTTTCTTTCTCTGACTTCAAAGTTAGAGGATTTATGTGTCACTGATGCTGCCTAATGGAGGCTTGCTTGAAGAAGGCTGCACAAATGTTCTAATTTTTTTTCTAGCACGCAAAAAAATGTAAATGTCTGTAAATGAACTGTCCTGATGAGGAAATCAATACTTTGGGTAAATTCATTTCTGCGCATTATCGTTTGTGCTGTATACTTTATCAGTAAAGCCATATGTGAGTGCAAATGTAATGTTCATTTGAATGGAAGATGTATAGTCTGTAATGGCAGTACACTTCCATACCATGCATACTCCATGTTACCCCACTCTACTCTCCAACATGCTGTCGTGTTGTTCCTAATAATACATAGGATCCGCACGTTTTAGACAACATAAACTAAGGGATTGGTGTCCAGACTGATTCCAGACACCCCCAAAGGATATGTTGGCCTTTAGACCAGCTAGCTCGCAGTGCCACCATAAGCTCCCTAACCTTACCAAGTAGCAAATAGTTTCTAGCAACTATTGAACATGACAACCCTTGATCTTTCAGGGATCGTGGAAACAGTGCACTACTTTTTGCTCAGTCCCTCAGGCTTACTTGGTCTCCGAGAGATACACAGAATAAACAATGGTGGCGTTTTCAATAAGCATTTATTGAACCAGCGTCATTCTAGTATACGCGCTACTCTACTCTAGGCCACCCTACTCTATGCCACTGCACAACCCCAGTTTACTCCCCACCAAATCACTCTATGCCACTATGCCACTCTATTCTACGCTGTACTTCTGCATTCAATGCCACTGCTCTCTATGCCACTCTACTCTGCACTACTGCACTCTACGCCAATAAACTCCATACCACTCTACTATACACTACTGCACTCTACTACAGTATACTCTGCAACCCTGCACTCTCTACCTTTCTACCTTATGCCACTATACTCCACTGCACTCTACGACACTCTACACCACTGCCTCTGCAGTCTACGCCACTCTATTGCACTCCACACCATTGCATTCTACATTACTCCACACCATTGCACTCTACGCCAATGCACCATAATCCACTTTACTCTACACCACTGCATTTCTACAACACTCTATTCTGCAGCACTGCACACTCCGCAGAACTGCACACGGTCACTGCACACTTACCGCACTCTCCTCTCTGCCATTCTTCTTTCTGCCACTTTCCTCTAATCTGCACCACTCTACACCAATGCACTCCACGCCACTCTATTCTACTGTGAACCACTGCACTCTACATCATTCCAGTCTAGGCCACTCAACAGCACTCTACTCTGCAACACTGCTCTCAACGCCAATTCACTCTAAGCCACTACTCTATACCACTCCGCTCAATCCTGCTCTGCATCACTCCACTGTAGTCTGGAACAATTTACTCTACGCCACTTCACTTTATGCCAATGCACTGTACACCACTTTACTCAAAACTAATCTACCATGCGCCACGGCACCTACGCAAACTACTTTACACCACTGTACTCTACGCCACTGTACTCTACAACATTTTGCTGTACACCACTGCACACTACTTCACTGCATGCTATGTCACTCTACACCACTAAGCTTTCCGTCACTGCACTATACGCCATTCTGTTCTACTCTGCACAACTCTACTCTAAGTCATCACTTTACGACTCTGCACCACTCTACGGTCCTGCACTCTGACATTCTACTCTTCATGACTGCACTCTATGCCACTTCACGCTTTGCCATTCTACTCAACCCCTTTGCACTCTACTCTGCACCACTCTACTCCATGCCATTGCACTCTACGCCACTGCAATCTACTCTGCACTACTCTGTTCCACTGCATTATACACTACTCTGCATCACTGCACTCTACACCAATGCACTCTTCACCACTTCACTCAAAACCAATGCACTCTATGCCAATCTACTCTCAGGGGTGTGGAATTTAATAAAATATATACTTGTCCATGGGGCACGTTGCTTTATAAATCTACTTGTCCTGTAACATACTACACTTGTCCATTTGGGGCCATGTAGTGCTGTGACAAATTATGGCAGCAATCTCCTTGTATGAGAGCTCTGATATAGCCGCTCTGATTATGCCAGGGCACGTACCATAGTAGTGTTTGAATAGTAGCAATCCCCTTATGTTGCCACGTTTCCGCAGATCTACATACTGGGGATGAAGGTTGTGGTAAGCAATAGTTCCAGAGCTGGAATACCCTTTTGAGTCGGTGCAAACCTACTAACTTGCATATTTTAAGGATTTTCAACAACTCTTCTCTAATCTTTTCCCCATACTGACAAATGTTGGAAATATACTCCTGACAATGACAGACATAAAACTTCTTCCAGGGTTGGGGCAAAAAGTGGTTGGAGGAAAAGTGAACTTGCAAACACTCAGATTTTTGCTTGAGCAAATCTACTCATGCATATTTGCGCATGCTAAAATGCAGTTCACAATTATTTTCTAGGAGTACTATTTCGTGCCCTACTTCTGTAAATTCTTGTGAATTCATTAAAGCTGTATTGCTGCACTTAATGCAAGGACATATACCATGGGGGCACTTCTGCACTTCTGAGTTTTTCTTCAATAATTGGGCCCCTAAGTTGGTCTGGCATTAACCATGATCTTTTGTGTTTGTTAAAATTATGTCTCTCTTTCTGTATTGGCTGGCTTCACTGTGAGTGACAGCATTCTGCTCTTTCACAAGGAGCATATCGGCACACAGAGTAGTTGTGTTCAGTAACACAAACACAAGGGATACTGTAGGTCTATAGTTAGCTCAATATTGTATGCCAATCGTAAAATGGAGCTTGCATGGACTAGTGTCTGATCAAACTGTGGAAGGATAGAATAAAGATAAAGTGTGAGAACAGAACAGAAATACTCCCATCAGCCCACCGCTTGGCGGAATATCGTCATCTGGGGATTTTTTGTAAACAGACTGGTATCCGTTTGGGTCTCTCATCTGGTGGTATTGTGAGGAGACCTACCAACAGATCCTCCAGTGACAAAGAAAATATATGAATAACATGGCTAGATGGGAGAGGTTGCAGTGAAACAACGGTGGAAAGAAAAAGTGAAATAAAATTACCTAATGTGATGCCAAGACAAACTACTTTATTAGGGGGGTCATCACAAGGGTAATATTAAAAGCAACAGTATAAGAATAGTGTTAGAACAAATATCACTATCAATCAGATGGAGCTGGTCGACATGTTTCAGCCTAACAAGGCTTTCTTCAGGACCTATGATTTGTAATACTACTGCAACAAACACTATACAAGTTAACAATCACTTGATAGAAAGACCACAATTGTTGTGGATGCGTCGGTACCTCGGACTTTAACTCCCCCTCGGCTCAGTTAAAGCCCGAGGTACCGACGGACAGAGCGGGGCCTCTTTTAGACCTGAGCGAGCGCCAGGCGAGGTGAGGCCCTCCCCCAAAAACTTTTGGGTGAGAATCTATTGACCTACTAGAAGGTACATGGTAGGCATCCACAACAATTGTGGTCTTTCTATCAAGTGATTGTTAACTTGTATAGTGTTTGTTGCAGTAGTATTACAAATCATAGGTCCTGAAGAAAGCCTTGTTAGGCTGAAACATGTCGACCAGCTCCATCTGATTGATAGTGATATTTGTTCTAACACTATTCTTATACTGTTGCTTTTAATATTACCCCTGTGATGACCCCCCTAATAAAGTATTTTGTCTTGGCATCACATTAGGTAATTTTATTTCACTTTTTCTTTCCACCGTTGTTTCACTGCAGCCTCTCCCATCTAGCCATGTTATTCATATATTTTCTTTGTCACTGGAGGATCTGTTGGTAGGTCTCCTCACAATACCACCAGATGAGAGACCCAAACGGATACCAGTCTGTTTACAAAAAATCCCAGATGACGATATTCCGCCAAGCGGTGGGCTGATGGGAGTATTTCTGTTCTGTTCTCACACTTTATCTTTATTCTATCCTTCCACAGTTTGATCAGACACTAGTCCATGCAAGCTCCATTTTACAATTGGCATACAATATTGAGCTAACTATAGACCTACAGTATCCCTTGTGTTTGTGTTACAGTTGGATTGGGGGATAGGATACTTAATAGGTCTCTAAACTTGTTTCCCCTATAGACCCTCTTTTACAGTTGTATTTTGTTAGTTGTGTTCAGTGCCAGTAACTACTTTTACAGTGCGTGCTTTTTGAGACCAACATTTTTTTTTGCTTTTGCCAATGTTTGTTATTATGGTGAGGGCCCGGTAGCTCCCACACATATAAGGTTTTACAAAAACCATGCCAAAACAAGTCACACAGCGACAAAACTAAAAAGCTGACCACCGATTTCAGACATATTGGCTTTGCCAATGCTTGTTTGTTTGTTTCCCATAATCTTATTAAAACTGGTTACACTTATTGTCCATAATGAATATTTTTGGGAAATTCTAGCATGCATCAACACATTTCACTAAATGATGCTGCAAACAAATAGTACCTGACATTTTACATTAGTTTAGCGATTTTATTTATTTTGCTACTGTCGGTTTTTTATGAACATTTTATTTTTAAAGCAAAGAATCATCAATTTTGCTTTCAAGCTTCTGAAAATATTTTGAATCTAATCAAAGAGCATTCTGGGAGCATTATACATAGCCTCATGTGTATAAGTGTTTATACTGGAATCACTATCAGTAGTACAGTCTGAGCTTGCAACATTTACTTGGAGCGCTCACCCAAATAAATAAAGGCTTTAAATGAATGAACCATAAATACAAGTTTGAACAGCATTAACACATGGTCACAAATATGACCTTAACTGCAGACCGTGCCCTTTCCTGATCCATAATGTGGTACTGCAAACTGGCAGCCAAAGGGTTTGTGCTGCAGGGGGTTGGGCCTACTTGCCTCAAAGCCAAAATACACATGAAAACGTGTTGCCCTTGACCCCAGATGTTATGTCCTGGGCGTCAACCTATAGGAGTTCCACATCCCTGACTCTGCACCACTGTACTTTATGCCACTTCTTTCTAGGCCACTCTACTCCACAGTACTGCACTCCATGATACTGCACTCCACAATACTCCCAAGATGCTCCACTCTATGATGCTTTACTCCATTAAACTCTGCTCCACTGACAGACTTGTCCACTCTACAGCACTGTATTCCACTCTATGCCATTCTATGACTCCACTCTACAATTCTGTACGCAACTCTCTATGCCACTTTACTCCACTCTATTCTATGACCCACTACTAAAATCTGTGATGATCTAATGTACAAAACTGTACTCCACTCTATGAACACCCTCTGCCACTCCACTCTACACCATTTCACAGCACTCAACTTTACGACACTGTACTCAACTCCGACACTGTGACCCACTCGACGCCACTCAACTCTACACCCTTCAACTGTACAACACCTTACTCCTCCCACAACACTGCACAGCACTGTTCGCGACTCCATGACAATCCACTTGACTCCTCTCCATGTCACTCAACGATACTGTACCCCACGCTACGCTATGCCACCCTCCTCCATAACACTCCACCCTACTCCACTTTGACACTCCTCACCATTCTCCTTTACCCTACTAACTTTTAGCCATGCTGAACAGCAGCCCCTCTGGAGTACAACATTGCTAAAACATATTGCAAAGCTAATAGCACTTGCATAGGCGAGACCTATTGGATTTGCCAATGCTTTTTTAAATGGGCAACAAAAGTTGTAATCATTCACTGCGCTTATCCAATTGAGATATACTACAGATACCCCCCCCCCCCTTTCAACACAAAGCCTGGTTATGGAATATGATCCAATGTATCCTTTTTTTGGGGGGGGGGGATTTTGTGTACCAATTGGCTGTAACCATATATACCCAAATACAAATCCAGACTTACTTTCGTCGAGTTTAGTTTTTCAGATTAACTCTATCTGCAACTTCACCAAAGGGTTTATTGTCATTCCAGAAAGCACAGTAATAAAAAATGATGGAAGAGAGTGGAATAGAGGCGACTCCCCCCAGCACGCCACCTCCAACTACTGCTGTGGTATCTACTGCCACACCCTTACCACCAGGTATGTGTTATCTCATTACGTGGATGCTATAGTACCATGCTGTTGAATGTGTTGCACGTATAAACGTCTTCTAATTTGCGCTTGTTCTCTGTCGCTATCCCTAAATCATTTCAATTGACAGTCTCAAACGGCAACTAGTTGAAGAATTAAGTATGGTTTTCTTTGGTGTAAGGAAGCATCCCTCTTCTCAGCTTTCACGGGACAAAGATAGCGTACCGTTCATCACCCTTGTTGATCCCAAAATATGGTTCAAATCTGGAAAGGCTCCCTAACATCCATACTAATTAAAGAGAACCTCCCCAAGATACATGAAATAGTAATCCCATGTGATGTTATCAATCACTTCTTCACGTGATCTTCAGAAATTCCCAATATCAGGGAGAGGCAGTTGTAAGCAGGTGTCTAAACGTTAGTGTTTCACATCTATACAGCTCCAGCTGTGTTCCTGAGCTACCATTGAGATTGCCATTGGTGCTAAGAGTGTAACTGTCAATGACTAGTTGTCTTTTAGCCATTCTTTGAGAGGTTCATGTTTTTTTCTGGTCCCCATCACAGGCAGTCACACAGCGGTATAGAAGTAGATCTTAATAGGGAGTAACCGGGTTACTATGCAGCTGGTATGTAGCAGGAATATTCAGGATATTGAGATATCCGCAATGGAGGGATTACTACTTGATTCTTTCTGCAAACAGTGCCCTAGCTAAATATACAGGTAGCCCTTAATCAAACGGTGAGTTACTGGATTGTGTTGATGTGTTGGTCTAGCAGGAAGAGTAATTATATTGTGATAAGAACAATGTAGAGTACATTACTCGATCAGCCCCGTAAACAAAGCTTTAGAGAAAAAAACCTACAACGTATATTAGTTTAAGATTAAGGAAGCCACTTTAGTCTGTGATTGTTTATTTTAAGATTACCTCACACAGACACTAAAGGCTGCACACAGACACTAAAGGCTGCTCCCGAGCGGTCGCGCTTTTTAAACTTGTAATTCTTTTAATATTGATTGCGGTTGTGACAGAATTTCCCTTGTGTCCGTCCCCCCCCCCCCTCAAGCCAGTTTTGCACACCTTGGGGCTGACATTATTCTTCCTGACACGGTAGCACTTTCTTCAGTCATCCCCGCTTCCCTGGTGGGGCTTGGCCGTCCTCGGGGCTAAGTTTACCGGGTCCCGGGTGGCTGTAGTTGGCGGCCATCTTTGGTTGGGCGCTATTGGACGAGCGCTCTAGTCGCTCTACTTAAGGAGGAGCTCTCTTTTGAAACGGGAGATTACCTCACACAGACACTAAAGGCTGCTCCCGAGCGGTCGCGCTTTTTAAACTTGTAATTCTTTTAATATTGATTGCGGTTGTGACAGAATTTCCCTTGTGTCCGTCCCCTCCCCCTCAAGCCAGTTTTGCACACCTTGGGGCTGACATTATTCTTCCTGACACGGTAGCACTTTCTTCAGTCATCCCCGCTTCCCTGGTGGGGCTTGGCCGTCCTCGGGGCTAAGTTTACCGGGTCCCGGGTGGCTGTAGTTGGCGGCCATCTTTGGTTGGGCGCTATTGGACGAGCGCTCTAGTCGCTCTACTTAAACAGTCATTCATGCCTCCGCGCGGCGGACGCGGGCAGCGGACGCGGGCAGCGGACGTGCCGGACCTGCGCCGGAGTCGCGCCTGAGTCCAGCCCGTCTGCGCCCGTCCGTGCCCAGACGGGCACAGGGCGTGACACTCTGCCCAATCCTGTACGACACATGGATCCCAGTATCAGGTACTCTAGGGATACTCTGATGTCACTTCATTTCCCTAGATGTTCTGGTTGTAGCTATTGTTGGGTAGAGGGTACTCCCTATCAAAAATGCTCTCTCTGCAGTCCGGCCTGCATCATTAGGGATACATCACAGCTGTCTATGGCGCTGCTTAATTGCAGGTCCCTACCCTGCCATGCCACTGAAATCCACTCCCTGATCTCAGACCATAATTTGGACGTGTCGTTTCTCACAGAAACATGGCTGACCCCTAGCTCTGGCCCTGACATTGTAGAAGCCCTCCCGACGGGATACCTTATATTTCATCAAGACAGGCCAGATGGGAGGGGGGGAGGGGTAGCCATCCTGTATAGAGACAATTTCATGTGCAAGGCTGTAGATTGCGACATTACTAATTCAGAAAGTTGTCATTTTGTGCTGCGACTATCTCCGACTCTCTCCTTATCAGGCCTCCTCCTTTACCGGCCCCCTGCTATTATGGGAAACTTTGTAGATTCTTTTATTGAAGCGGTGATACCATTAGCCGCTGCATCCTCAAACTTCGTAGTTATTGGAGACCTGAACGTGCATTTTGATGATCCTCACGATGGATTGGCGAAAGACTTACAAGGCATGCTGGCCGCACTCGAGCTTCACCTTGTTAATGTCGGCGCCACCCACGAGAGAGGCCATCAGTTGGATGTTGTTTTCACGAACACAAAAAATCTGTTTGCCCTACACCCTTTGGCTCTCCCTTGGACTGACCACTGTTTGGTTCCTTTTAAGTGGCAGTTGGTGTAGGGGAGAGACCCTGCACCTCAACGGCACACAGTGGATCGTCTTTGGTCGAGGCTGCCAGTGGAAAGTTGGGCAGCCGAGTTGGCAAGAACCTGTCCCCCCCCTGCTACTGACCCTACCATGGCGGACCAGCAGGTGGGCAACTGGCTCACTAATACTTTGGATTCGCTGATCCCGAAAAAAAGGAAGCCGCTCAGTGAAAGAAGAGTTGGCTCCGCTCCATGGTACACGTCCGAACTCAGGGTTCTTAGAACCTCATGCAAAAGATTAGAACGTGCATGGAGAAAAGAGCGGACTGATGAAAATCGGAATGATTATAAGGCAGGGATGAGGAAGTATAAAGTGGCTCTGAAAGAGGCTAAAAAGAACTTTTTTAGTGATAAGATTGAGAAGGCAAGCAATTCTCCAGGGGAATCCTTTAAGATCTTTAAAGAGCTGTTGAAGGCTCCGGTTCCCCCAGTGGTTCATGACAACCCGCAGGAGAAATGTGAGGAGTTGGCTGACTTCTTTCACTTGAAAATCGAGAAGATCTTGTCCTCATTACCAGCGATGTCACCAAGCGTGGAAATGGACGTCAGCCCAACAACAAGTTCTGTTGAGCTGCTCTCGTTCGGCCCATTCTCAGAGGAGGAGTCGAAAAAGTCCTGGAAAGGATGAAGAGTGGGTCTCCAAGTGACCCGGCGCCCATGAAAATTCTTAAACAGGTGGCAAAGGTTCTTTCCACTCCGCTTGCGGATCTTATCAATCTTTCGCTTGCCCAGGGCACAGTGCCCCTAAGGTGGAAATCCGCTGTTGTTAAAGCTTTATTGAAGAAACCGGGACTAGACCCATTAAATCTGGCTAATTTCAGGCCCATTTCACTCTTGCCCGGTTTCTCTAAAGTTGCAGAGAAGCTGGTCAATTGTCAGCTCTCTCACCATCTTGAAGCCCACCATCTGCTTGGGGACTCCCAGACTGGTTTTCGCCCTGGTCAGGGGACAGATACAGCCTTACTGGCAGTGGTGGAGGAAGCAAGGAGCATTCTTGATTCAGGGGGGTCAGTGGCAGTGATCCTCCTGGACCTGAGTGCGGCATTTGACACCGTTAATCATCAGGTGCTCCTCCAACGGCTGGCAGAGGTGGGTGTCAAAGGGATGGCCCTGACATGGCTGAAATCTTTCCTCTCAGACCGGTCTTATCAAGTATGGGAAGGGGGAGAGCAATCCACCGTGTACCCTCTTCAATGTGGAGTCCCGCAGGGCTCATCTTTGAGCCCTACTTTATTTAACACCTACATGGCTCCACTTGAAAGAGTGGTCTCCCCTTCAGGAGTGAAGATCATCAGTTATGCTGATGATACTCAGCTGGTTGTAGGCCTTACCCAGTTGGTAGAACAACCTGAAGTCCTTCATGACTGTCTCTCGAGCGTTCACCGCTGGATGTCCCAATCCGCCTTAAAGCTCAACGGCGACAAGACTGAGCTGATGGTGTTGGGCAAGGCCAGTCCCTCTCTTATCACCAGTTGCTGGCCTCGTTCCCTGGGCGATCCGCCTTCCCCCAAGAAGGAAATTAAGAGCTTGGGGGTTTGGTTAGAGGAGGATTTATCCTTCAGGACACATGCTAAGAAAACCGCGGGGGTATGCTTTGGCCTGCTGCGTTCTGCTCGCAAGGTACTACCTCTGCTCCCAAATCCATCTAGGAAGCTCCTGATTCACGGTCTGATTTTGTCGCGGCTCGACTTCGGGAATGTGCTTTTTCTGGGCGCACCAGAAGCAACTTTTAAAACTCTCCAGCAGGTGCAGAATGCGGCTGCGAGGGTTTTGATGGAAGTGCCGCGAAGACAATCAGCTGCCCCCGCCCTGAAAGCGCTGCACTGGCTCCCTGTTAGGGAGCGGGTGAAATTTAAGGCGCTATGTACGGCCCATAAAATCTTGCACGGTAAGGGTCCTGCGATTCTGTCCTCTATGGCTCGCCCCTACAAGCCCACACGCCCATTGCGCTCGGATCAAGGACATCTGATGCAGACTACAAGAGTGAAAAGAGCCCGTTCTGGGGGCCGACGATTTACGGTGCAAGTGGCGACACACTGGAACTCTTTGCCCCTTAAGATCCGCGCTGAGCCCAACATCCTGCACTTTAGGAAACTTTTTAAAACACACTTGTTTCCGTGTAGGACTGAGCGAGAGCCTTTCTTTTCTGTGTTCACAGCGCCGGGATGCCCCTGAGTAACTGTGCGCGTTATAAATTTTATAATAATAAAAATAATAATAAAAATTAAGATGACCGTATGATGTAGAGTTTAACAGATTGTAATAGTGTTCCTCCCTGGCCACTTGTAACATTGTCTGGTAAGTAGTTTTTGTTAAATCAGTTCCATAATATGACATGTATCCTTTCCCATAATCAATCTTTAAAAGGGATGTTCTGGATATTTTGCTTTTTAGAATTATCAAGCCCCAACCCTAATTCACAATCCATGGTATGAAAGTACATTGCATTTCGAAGAAGAAACCAATAGTACAAGAAGGAAAGGACTGTCATAGGGGCACGGATTGTAGAGTAAGGTTCCATTCTGTAAATGATGGTAGATACACATGGGAATCAATAGACAGAAGAAAGGTTTCACTATGGGCGATCACATTTCTTTTAAGCTTTTAGTTAGCATGTCACCTGGTGACGGTGTATGTATCCTATTCAGACCAGAGATACATTTGAGCCAGTGGTTGCAGATGGAACCCGCCACACTCCTTTCAGGGGACTGGCACTTATTTTTCCACATCAGACTTTGACTTGGGGCAAGAGAGCGAAAAGCACAAAATGAGGATAGGAAGAGATGACTAAACAAGCATTTACAATGCAATGGTCTCAGCATTGTTAAAGTTAGAGCTATTGGCATTGCTCATGACATTATTTTTATTTGTTTTTGTTTTTAAAACATAAATAAATTGCATTGTCATTTACAATGCCAATAGCTTAATTTCTCGCAAAATGCGAGACCTATTGCATTTGCAGCCACACACACAGCCACCCACACAGCCACCCACACGCAGAGCCACGCACGCAGAGCCACGCACGCAGAGCCACGCACGCAGAGCCACGCACGCACCCAGAGCCACGCAGGCACCCAGAGCCACGCAGGCACCCAGAGCCACGCAGGCACCCAGAGCCACGCAGGCACCCAGAGCCACACAGGCACCCAGAGCCACACAGGCACCCAGAGCCACACAGGCACCCAGAGCCACACAGGCACCCAGAGCCACACAGGCACCCAGAGCCACACAGGCACCCAGAGCCACACAGGCACCCAGAGCCACACACACACGCACCCCGAGCCACACACACACGCACCCCGAGCCACACACACACGCACCCCGAGCCACACACACACGCACCCCGAGCCACACACACACGCACCCCGAGCCACACACACACGCACCCCGAGCCACACACACACGCACCCCGAGCCACACACACACGCACCCCGAGCCACACACACACGCACCCCGAGCCACACACACACGCACCCCGAGCCACACACACACGCACCCCGAGCCACACACACACGCACCCCGAGCCACATGCACCCCGAGCCACATGCACCCCGAGCCACACACACACGCACCCCGAGCCACACACACACGCACCCCGAGCCACACACACACGCACCCCGAGCCACACACACACGCACCCCGAGCCACACACACACGCACCCCGAGCCACACACACACACGCACCCCGAGCCACACACACACGCACCCCGAGCCACACACACACGCACACAGCCACACACGCACAGAGCCACACACACACACAGAGCCACACACACACACAGAGCCACACACACAAAGACACACACACACACACACACAGAGCCACACAGAAACAGATGCGGAATCCTTCTGTAGAACTTGTTGTCACCAGGTTCCAAAATTACCACTGCGCATGAGCGCAGCCTACGCTAGCCGAGACCTAAAAACGAATGGGAGGGCTGGAAGGGGTCTTGAGAGGCATTAGCTGAACGGTCACACGTGTATTTTCCTCGTAAAGCTCTTCGTCAGTATAATGTTTTAGCCATTTATACCTCCACCTTTTTTAGCCTCTCGGCAAAAATGCATGGTATGTAAATCAACATAATGAAGGGGTTTTGATAGCATCTGACATTCTGTGATAGCATCCGACATTCTGGCCCCGGGGACACCAGAGCAGGGGGAGACTTTTTTCTGGATGGATCAGGGAACAGGGGCAAATATGGGGGGGGGGGGATATTCCAGGCAGCTGTATGGACGCCTTTACGAAGCTCCGCCCATATAAACGGAACTGGCAGCCAGTACTCACCAGAGGAGGTGCGTTCCCTCTTTGATGGTAATGGCCACCTGCATCCTCTTCCCTTTACTGGGGTGAGAGGCAGGGAGCGCCTGTCTCTCCCGGAGAGTTGGGTCAGGTACAAGCGTGTCACCCCTGGGGAACTGGGGCAATTAGAACAGTTTTTCACCTCAACGTGTTGCGCACACACAGGTGAGGGGATTGGACCTGCTTCTTTTTTTGGAGCCGGCTGGACAGACCAGAGCGCCCCCTACCCAATAGCCCCTTCCCTCCACGCGGCAACAGCTAATAAAACCCATTTGTTTACTAATTGGGAGAATGAAAAGCTGCTCTGAGCAGGTTAAAATGGGTGCATCGAGTCAAGTAAACAGGAGAACTGACTAAACCATCTCGTAATCACCAACCGGGAAAGGGAAAACACTTGAAAAAGATGATTAAGCGATCGGTCGGCACGATGTCTCAACAAGGGGGGCATTTTCACTGCAGGAACCTAGTCTGCTGGCGTCAGCAAGAGACCTGCCCAACTCCCTCACACAGAACTCTGGCGGCGGCGTACCACACACGTCCACTGCATGGGGCAACTGACAACACAGAGAGAGCACGACCCAAGATATAAATACACAATCCACCTAGCATTCAGTGATCAACCCTCCAAGGAATGTGAACATAAACACACACTACATAATGGCACACAGCACGTGGAAAGTGCACAATCGACTACACGGGATAAACACAGAAACATAAAGTAATTGAAGCAAACATACACAGTAGCTATACATACGCAGCACAGACATACAGTACGCGAAGAAAAAAAACCACACTGGGCAATCACGCCACACGTCACGGATGCACAATAAAAAATGAAATAAATACACAATCCTAATGCAGAAACATTACGCAACGCCAGCGAACACGATAGATCGCAAGTCACCAATCCACAGTCACCCACAGCACATGACACAAATGCACAATCACATACAGAAAGAGAACGACATTCAGTGAGAAGTAGCAGGTGCACCGATGCACACGCAGCGCGACACATGCATGGGGCATAAAACAAACTGAATGACTCTCGGCGCGAATTTACAGTGACACAGGAGATTAAAGAAACGCACAACCACACGCCGCAGAGGCGGAGTGCATTTTCCGTTCCACCAGTGGGTGCGTGGCTCCGCAGAAAGTGCAGCGTTCACCTTTCACAACACACACACATCCTTTTGTTCCTCGCTGTGAGCAGCATGTCTTCAGACAGAGACAGTGAGTCTAGCGGACAGGATGGAGGGCTTGGAATCCCGGCTCTCTCCTCATCTCCCCCCTCGCCAGAGCCGGCCGCGAAGATGATGGGGTGCACTCTCCCACCACGCCTCGTTTAAACCCCTCCGCCCCCATAATGAGGCCGAGCGAGGCTGCCCGCACCCCGTGTTTACGCAGAGACGCGGCCGCTCCAGCAGCAGGGTATTCTGGCAGCCTCTCTGATCCCATTAGCCTTTATTCTTGGAGGAGTCCTTAAAAACTGACGCACACTGACACACACACACACTGACACACACTGACACACACACACACACTGACACACACACACACACTGATACACACACACGCACGCACACACGCACACGCACACACGCACACTCTCACACACGCACACACGCACACTCTCACACACTCTCACACACTCTCACACACTCTCACACACTCTCACACTCTCTCACACTCTCACACTCTCTCACACTCTCTCACACTCTCTCACACTCTCTCACACTCTCTCACACTCTCTCACACTCTCTCACACTCTCTCACACTCTCTCACACTCTCTCACACTCTCTCACACTCTCACACACTCTCTCACACTCTCACACACTCTCACACACTCTCACACACTCTCACACACTCTCACACACTCTCACACACTCACACACTCTCACACACTCTCACACACTCTCACACACTCTCACACACTCTCACACACTCTCACACACTCTCACACACTCTCACACACTCTCACACACTCTCACACTCACACACTCACACACTCACACACTCACACACTCACACTCTCACACTCTCACACTCTCACACTCTCACACACTCACACACTCACACACTCGCTCACACTCACACACACACACTCGCACACACTCACACTCGCTCACACTCACACACACTCGCACACACTCACACTCACCCGCTCACTCACACACTCTCGCGAGGAGGGCACGCGCCGCAGGGGGCAGCGCTGTGACTCCGCTCAGAGGACGCGATAAGATCTCATCAAAGCTGCCACACAAATGCCTCACTTTTAACAATACACCCCCCTTCAGAACACAAGCAGCACACCGACCCAGCCATTCGGCGGACTCCAGCGCCCGCTCCTGATTTCTCCATTCAGAGACTTTTAAACTCTCCTTACATTTCTGACTGGATTGCACGGATCCATTTTAAAGCAGCTATTGTTTTTTTTTTACTTGTCGCCACCCACCGCAGCCCTTCGGCACCTCGCTTAGCTGATGACTTGGTGTCGGCTGAAACGGGGGCGGGCACGGGAGGGCTGAAGCTGGGCTCCTTAAATGCAGCACCACAGCTGTTCTTTAGCGCGAGAGTGGACCGGGGAAATGGGGCCCGGAGCAGAGATTCACTATTGTTTTTTTTACATGTCGCCGCCCAGCGCAGCCCTTCGGCACCTCGCTTAGCTGATGACGGGCTCGACTGAAACGGGGGCGGGCACGGGAAGGGGCTGAAGCTGGGCTCCTTAAACAGTGCAGCACCGCAGCTTTACTTTAGCGCGAGAGTGGAACGGGGAAAAGGGGCCCGGAGCAGAGATTCACTGCAGATTACAAGCCTCTGATGACGGGGTCGGCTGAAACGGGGGCGGGCACGGGAAGGGGCTGAAGCACCACCATCTTTCTCGTAGGCGAGGCAGAAAGCAGTGTCATTTTCTGATTCGGGGCGTGGTTTTCTTTCTCTCCTCTTCCCATTGGCTGGAAGGTAAAATTCCAGCCAATGGGAAGAGGAGAGAAAGAAAACAAGAAAGAAGCGAAAAAAGACGCCCCCGAATCGGAAAAAGACGGGGCTTGAACGGAGTGATGCCCCTCTCCTCCAATGGCTGGCCTCCGTTTAGGAAGCCAGCCAATGGAGAAGAGGGGCGGGTTCAAGCCCCACTCTAGAAAACATTAAATCTGGGAGCGAGACTGCGCAAAAGCAGCCTACGGTCCGAGACCTAAAAAACTGTAAGCATGAGAGTAAGCAGGAATGAAAAAGAACTCACAAGCGTGAGATTAAGAGGCACAGAGTGCCTGGTGGTGGAAGAAAGGCATGATATGAAATCAAGACACCACAGCCTTGGTGTTCAGTAATCTTGTCACTTGTCTGCGCCGACTATGGGCATCCGAGAAAATTTTTGGGTACAAGCACTTATTATTTGAGAAATTAAGCACTAGTGCAGAAATCCACACGATAATGTTCGATGGATGTAAAAAGGCAATATTATCCATGTTCAATGTTTCAGTAATATGATGACTTTAATCTTTTAACGGATATTTCATGATTTCCTCCATTATGAAATTGTTAAGACATTGGTCCCAAGGAAGGTGTTTTTCTAATCCGCATAACACCGAAACGTTTGTCGACCGACGCGCTTTCTCTCTGTTTCTACAGACATCCTATGTGTAGAAAGCTATATTTGCATATTTCAGGGGATAGGTTAAGAATAGGATGTGTATGAGAATTATCGTATGTTATAAGTCTTTATGATAGTTATGGATGGGTGTCATTGACAGGATTAAAGCTGTTGGTTACAGTACTTGTATGGATTGCATTTTTATGTATTTTATGTGTTCATTGGAGGACGCTTTGTTCTAAAACAAGTGGAGATGTATTTTTGATCTATTAAAATGTATAAAAGAGGTCTTGTGCAGGCTGTTTGTGAATTGTCGTCCATAGATTCTTTAATTCATTTGGAGATAGTATGGTGTTTAGCTTTCACTTGATATTGTTTCCCTACCGTAGCTGCTCACACTTTAGTTTGTCATATTGCTTGGAATCGCTAAAGGCCCAAGAAATATGGTCAGCTTCGCTACCCATAGAGATGTCATCAAAACTCCTCACCAAACAAGCAAAAATTCTGTCTTATGAAAGCGATGCCCAATCAGTATTAAAGCTCTCCCATGCAGTTGGGCCTCTAAACTTTATGCTCCCAAATCATTACTGCTTTACCTCTCATCATCTATGAAACCACATATCAAGCACCAATTAATGTGGCTTCGGTTTGGCCTAATTCCACTAACGGTGTACAAGTATGGACAAGGATATGAAAAAGGAATCTCTACACAATGCCGTTTTTGCAATCTAGAGGATGAAAATCTAATTCATATCCTGTGCATTTGTAGATTCTTGATTGCTCTACGAGTCTTCTGGCTTCGTCCGATCTGGCTCTCTTTCAACATTAGGACATGTCATGAAGCATTAGAACTGTGTATAAGGGGTGACTCACCTCAGATGGCCACTCGTTTTGTAAAATTTATGTTAGGAATCAAACATTTATTATCCCAAGAATGAACTTTAATCCCCAAAATCAACTTCCCCTTCTGTTATCCGCCCATAGTTTTTAGGTCTCGGAACTGCGAACAGATTGCGAAGCAATCTGTCGTTCCGAGACTCTATTGTGATCATTCTCGGTTTCAAGGAGTCAAGGGAGACAGACAAGTGAGGTGCACGCGCAACCTTGGAACTGGGATCAGGTCGCGCGCGCCTCCTGTCTCCCATGGCTCCTTGGAAGCACACAGACACGCACGCACACACACACACACATACAGCCCCCCCCCGCCGCGCACACACACATACAGCCCCCCTCGCCGCCGCCAGTGCGCATACACACACAGAACCCCCCCTTACACACACAAATCTCCTACCTCGTCTCGGCTTGTCATCGCGCTGCCTTGCCCCCGCTCCTCTGGTGCGCGCGCACCACTGGTTTCTATTCCCGCGTCGGCCGGTTTCGATTCCGTGCTCGTGCTTGTTATTTTTGATGTTTGGATGATACAGGTTTTCCTACCAGCAATATATTTGCATTTAGGATACCCTGCTATTGCATACATTTTTTGTACATTCAATTTATCAGGCATTTTTGTGTTCATGAATCTTTTCTGTGTAATAATTTTTGCCAAAGTAAGATTACTGTTTCATTCATTGTCGATACGTATTAACTAGCATGTTGGTCTGAGTCTTTCTTTTGTATTTATTCACTATGCTCCCTTGTCTCCCGTCTTTTTCCTTTCTCTTTTACTACTTTACTTCATATCTGTATTGTCACAACTGTTCTATTTTTTCTTTTGGTATATGGGTGGCATAGTTGATATTTGCGGACGTATAGCACGATCAGTTTGTCGCTTTTATTTAAATGGAGGTCACGCACGCACATGTGCCATCACAAGCCTTGGTGACGGAGTAGCCGATTCGGAACGAGCACCGCGGTACAGTTCAGCATTTCAATCTGCTATCAGGGACATGGATCGGTGAGTTGAGGTATCCTTTGAGCCCTTTGTCTGATTTTATTGCACTATTGGTTCATTTTGATGTGTCATAATACGCCCTTTTGTTGTCACCTAGGTCTCCTATATTCCTTTACCCCTCGGAACACTGTCTCTTGTGAATTTAGCTTGTTATTACTCGACGTGGCGTCTGTTTACTTACCTCCGATTTGGTGAGTCATTTTTTCCTCACTTTTCACCATTGATTTTGTGAATTTCACGGGTCTCTAACTCATTTAACACCTACGTGTTTTTTCGCTTACCAGCAATTCTTTATCACGTATTGGTCTAATTTTCTGATGTCTTGTTGCGTTTTGCATCATGTTACATGTATTGCTTTTTCCATACCTCATGCAGAAAGCAGAGGAGTTACGCGTGTTCTGTCTCTTACTGCATGCTTTTCGTCATCATGTTGCACTTTGGATTTATTGAGTAGTCACGAAAGAAGGTCGGGTCTTGGTATTCACTACGATTTTCCACATCGTGCCACTTTTGCACACGGTGTGATATGCAGCACTTTGGATTTATTGAGTAGTCACGAAAGAAGGTCGGGTCTTGGTATTCACTACGATTTTCCACATCGTGCCACTTTTGCACACGGTGTGATATGCAGCATTTTTTCAACTATCTACTTTGTTCTGCATTTTTATTGTCTCTGATTTCCTTGACTTTCCTTTCACTTCCTTTTTGCATCATTCAAATGTCACTTTATTTGACATATAGCATTGGAGTGCCGCACTTTGTTATGACATTTTGTTTGTTGGCTTTGCACCTCACGGATATGCATTTGATTGTTATTAATGAACTGCTAACTTTAAATTGTACTCGAGTCACTTTATTTGTAGATTTCCCTGACGAAGGGCATTATTTGTGCCCGAAATGCATTAGGACTTTATTTGTTGGATCTACATGTGTGCTGTTCAACACATTTGAAAGAACAAGCATTTGCAATGCAATAGGTCTCACATTTGCGAGAGTTTGAGCCATTTTTATTAGGTCTCGCGACCTATCGATGCGCGCATGCGTATCGAGCGGAGCGAGAATTCAAGTGGCGAAAACATCATGAAACCACCAGTTTTTTGCTGGCGTTTTCATGCAGTTCATGTGAACCACGTGTTCAAACATGAACGCGCATCAGCCTCCCTCCATTTGCCGCACAGCACATCAAAGGGCTTCGCCCAGCGTGCGCTCTGCGGCTTCTCCTCCCCTAATTACGCCGCACACAGCCTTCCTGCATTTCTCATCCCCCTCCCCAGCCAGCTTCCCCCAGGCCGTGTTCCCTCATCCCTCGCACCCCCTCCTCCTTCAGGCCCCCACCAGTTTATAGCCTTAATTTCTTCTCCGTTCAATTCTTTCCCATTCCTCAAGTCTTCCGTCCCCTTTCTTGCCTTCCTTCCTATTCCAAACATTATTCCCTCGGTTCCCGCGTTTCTTTTTCTTTCTTCCGTCGTCCCCTCCCATCCATCCGTACTCCCTAGCTTGCTTGCCCTCAGCCTTACTTCCCCGACTCCCTCCTATCATCCCTCCCGCTCTGCTTCTTCCTTTCCTGCATCCACTTCTTCGCTTTCATGAATTGTTACTGCGTGTTGTAATGGTGGTGTACTCATTCCTTTTTCAGGAATAATATATGCCCCTTCCTTTGAATTGGTGGTCGTGGGAAACTTTTGCGTGATTCATAAGAAAAACTGCAAGCTGCTAAGTCTGAACTCCAAATACTAACCGTGCCAAACCATTGAACTCGGGTTAGGTCCGTCACCACGCCACACTCCCATATCCAGACAAGGCCCCTTGGACTAAAGTGCATGAGCACCAAAAGCATCGAAGAAGTGCTTCATGTAGTGCGAGAAGGTGGTTCCGCTCGAGGCCGTCACCTTAATGGTGCTAATAAAGACTGCGGGGTTTGTGGGGTGTAAAATGCATTCCCCAAACTCCCCTCACACTTCCTCCGTCCAGTTAGTAGGGCGAAGTGTTGTGGAATACTGACACGGTGAACAGTTTCAGCAAGTCACGTGAGCAGAGTCATAATAATGTACAAACACAGTGGCGGAAAGGAAGGGCCGGAACGACAAGACATCTTAGAAATACGGTGAAAGTGTGTCGAATGCCCGCGACACCGAAACTACGAAGCGGAATAAGCCAGCGGGGTATTGGACAGGCGGGGGCGTCCGCCTTAACTACCCCTCATTCTACACATCTGTCGCAGCAGCATTACTTGACAAACAAGCATTGGCATTGCCAATAGGTCTCGCTTGTGGGACCTTAGAAGTATTTAGTTTTGCAGCACAATATCCTTGTTGCATAATCGGATATTGTGCTGCAAAACTAAATACTTCTAAGGTCCCACAAGCGAGACCTATTGGCAATGCCAATGCTTGTTTCTTTTAACTTGCAACTATTGTCTGTACAAATTGCAATGATTTTAGTTAATGATGCAAATGAAATACTTACTTACTTACTTAGTTTGGGGAAGCCTGTGTTTTAAAACTTTTTTTTACTGATCGGGTACTGTGAGCAAGACCATATACACCATATGGGACTTCACATGCTGAGCCTGGGGCCGCAAGTAAGGCTTCAGAAGTGGAAACTATTATTCTCTTCTTTACTTGATCATGCATCAAAAGTTTAGACGGCAACCAGTGGTTTGTTGCGGACTGATAATTTTCAAGATTGTCTTTGGTCTAATTTGAAATTTTGTTCGTCTATCGTTATCTTTTATCTGTATTCCTAGTTTTTAGGTTGAGCCTGGGCAGCGCATGTGCTGTTTGTTCTGCGAGGCACTCTCTCCACCAATATGTTTTATTTGCTTGTGCCATTGTCCTTGGGAAATGCTGGATTCTAATACTTTAATAGGCTAGGTAGTCCCTCGTTAGTATTGCCTTGTTCCATTTTGTAACCTCCCACGAGGACGCTCATTGTTACGTGTGTTGGTGCTCGGTAGGCTTTAATTGCAGCCTCCGAGCACTATTTTGTTAAATGCTTTTCACCACGCTCTCTCTCTCTCTCTTAATTTCACGGCATGCCACAGTGGCGGCTGCGCTTTTGGTTTGTTTGCACCTACTTTGTGGCGCCAAACTTTGTTTGTAAAAGGCCTCCATGCTGTGCTTTCACGTTAATGGCGGTCACTCTCCTTTCTTTAGACGAGCCGTGTCTAAGAAACTGGGCATTAAACTGAAAGTGCGGGATTGGGCGCTTTTTGCAAACAACCATTTGCAATGCAATATAGGTCTTGCATTTTCGAGGGTTTCGTGAATGTGGCACCTATTGCATTGCTAATGCTGTTGGTCTGGCTAGGTGGAGCTTCTCGTTCATTCATAGAGCCTCATGGTGTGGTAATAAGATGGGAAGTTGCAGGAAGAGCTCCGGGTCACATGACAGGAAGTCTTGGAAGGCCACAATTCACATACCGAGTAGTTTTCAGATATAACAGTGCTTCCTTTCTGTATGTGTGTCCATCTGCTCTAAGCTCACGGTAGAAAGGGTACAGTGTTTACTGTCTCCTACGAGTACAGTGTTTACATCTCTTCACTAACCTAGCGCTCGAAAAATGTGATGTTTTACAGCCTACTTGCACTAACTACATGATGCAGTGTTTAAAACCTCTGTTCTTAAACTCAGGAGGTACTATTAAAGTATTTCATGCGTTGTCTGTACTAAGGACATGACACAAGGTGTCCACTATCAGTTGAATAAATCAATGCATTTTGTACAATCCTGGTGTCTGGCTGTATCAAGAACCTGGCGCAACCTGTGCGGTATCTACTGTCTATCGGCACTATAAGCACATAATAAAACTAATGCAGTAATTCCCCTTCGACTAACTGCACCACAGAGTTTGTAAAATGTTCTGTTTACAGCTTACGCGCCGAGTGCCCTAAACAATGATGCAAATAAAGCTATTTTCACAGCGTTTTTTGTGACTTCACTGACAACAAGGTTCAAATAGTGCTATGTTTATTTATTTTTATGTGTATTTCGTATAGAGAATTCTGCAAGCATAGATTCTTTCATAAAGAAAGTCAGCACAACAACGATTTTTCATGGTATTGGCTCGATTTTAGTAGGCGCCAGGGTGTATAGCTGGTAGATTGGGCAGCACTTTTTAGGTTTTTAAAGCACGGACTTTTTTGCTGCCTTTTCATCTATGAGTGAAAAAAGCCATTTGCATTCCTTTAAAAGGGAACCTTAGTTGCAATTACATGCAGGCACACATACTAAATGTCATAGTTGTTCAGCGAAAGTTATCGCAACATACGTATTAGACAGTTTACTGGCAAGCCACCTTTTAAAGTTGATACAAATACCCAAATGTAGCTAAAGTATACGCATGTACTTTGAAAGCTTCGAGTCAAGTGGTAGATGCTATGAAATGCAACTTTAGGATCTTTGACTGGAATAAAACCCCTACAATGATTGAGTGGATACAAATAGGTCTTGCATTTGCGAGAGTTTAAGCTATTGACATTGTAAATTACAATGCAATTTACTTATCTGTTTTCAAAGCTAACACATAAATAAAAGGCATTTTCATTTACATAGCCAACAGCTCAAACTCTCGCACATGCGAGATCTATTTGCATTGCAAATGCTTGTTCACCGTATGCCATGGAACATATGATGCAGTGCAAGGATGTTGCCAGCATGACTAAATCTCCGGGTGGGGCTTTACTTGTATATACATGGATGTTCAGAGTAACTTGAATAAACGACTTTCCAACAGTATTGCTCATCTCCGTCTTCACTTTCAGAGTGAAGTCTTCGGTGTAACAGAGATGCTGTGTGTCTACCTTTTCCTGCTGCCAATAGAATATTGGGAATAAGCATCCATCTATGGGGTGACCATCTAGCCAGCGGTAATCCCTTTTATCCAGCCACCTTTTTCCCATTTTAGGAATAAAACGTTTTCTGTAAGATTTGTACTGTTTTACAAGCTGTCCTGTTAAGTGAGCCAGCAAACTAGACGTTAAAGCTTGTAGAATACTGGCCTATGCCTTAACTTTACACCTAAAATAGTTCATTTGTGATGGGCAGAAGGAAGAGAATGAGAAAATAAGAGAGAGGATACTGAGCAAAGAAAGGAAAGAAAGATTGCACAGCTAGGTCTTCAGTGTTTTTCTGAAGCAGGAGCACAACTGCCTAGATGGTGTATAGTGTGAAATATTGCCTCTGAGACAGTTACCAAACTGAAGCATTTGGAGACTTTTTTTGTGAACAGAGGCATGGTCTGTCGACAGAGTGAAGTTGATCTGCAAGCAACTCTAGAAGGGGCCTGAAAAATGAATTGAAATTTGCTGCATCTTTAAAAATGAAGGATGACCCATTTATCCTTCGTATTGAGCCCGGCTTCAATGTCACATCTTCTTAAAAGACATCTGGAGGAAACACTGGTTCATAGGTTTATTCATTCAGTCTCACTTGGTTTGAATGCTCAATAACACGGTTGAAACACCTGTGTGAATAGGAGCCCCTTGACATCGTGTTGATCACATTCTAGCAAGATATTCCTGGTTTCATGCAGCTGTAGAGAGATACTGCTGTCAACTGCTGTGCCCTCGGTGTATCCCCCACTGAGAACATCTGAATCCAGGTCAGGGTTAGCCTCTGTGCTGAAAACCTGATTGAAGAACATGTCATAGCCTGGAACTTTGTTCATCTAGTACCACGTTTCTAGTAGCCTGTACACAAATGTATGTTTGAAATATCTGTATGGGAAGACCAGTGAAAATGTTACTTGTAATCATTGTCCTGCATCATTGATCTCTTCATTGAGGTCATAAATATAGAATATTACTGTGTGCCTGCAGAGATCCTTGAACAATTCCTAATAATAATCAACATGCGTATGCATAGGAGGTGGTAAGCAGTCATTCCTAAAATGCATAACCTCCTTAGCCTAAACAGGCTACATTTATTCAGAATCCTTTCTTTTTAAATATCGAAGTTACACATAAAACAGCATTCCAGCATGAAACCAGACCTGCTGAATAGACAAGCTTGTTGCTAAATTTGAGGACATCACGTTGGGATGGTGTAATTGCCTCTGCATCTTTGTTAGTAAATTTGGCTGGCATAGAAGACTCTTTTGTGGTTTGTATAGACTTGTGAAGATGCTCTGGAAACAGCCATTGTCTTGGCCATTCTGGGGCATTAGAATAATTTTCACTTTCAAATTTCCGAACTTCTGCAGAACTAATGGAATCAGTGGGCTTGGCAGGAAAAGGTGGAGGAATGTCTTAGACTAGCCCACGCAAACAGTGTTGTCTAGTGAAAGTTGGGTATTTAGCATTTTATTATGATGTGGACAATTCCATTTGAGAAAAATCTAAATCTGACCGTACTTTCTAGCACGCTGTCTTTGAGAACATATATATTGATGGTTTTATGTATGAAATGTGCTGAGAAATTCTGCTTAGATGTTTTGGAGTTCCAGCTAATAAATACTGGATGGATAGGTTTCTTGCTACAAGCTAATTCTTATTGCCAGAGCTTCTAGAGAAATTGTCCTGGATCTGATGCCTCCATGCTTATTGTGATATTATATTGTGATTATGTTGTCTGTCTGAATTAGATCAGGTCTGTTGTTAGAGACAGTAGGAAAGCCTTGAGAGCTATGTAGACTGCCCCACATTGATGCGAAATATGGGTTCTTCATCTGACCCAAACCTCTGCACTGGTCTGCTACTGTGCTTCTTGATGGAATGGAACTACCTTCAGAACATTTAACCATTGCACCACCAGGGAAGGGACGGTTTCACCCGGTAGTGAGATGGAATATGTGTTCTGTTTTGTTCTTCCTCTAAAACCACTGATCTCGCAAGCATTGTTACAGCAGTCTCTTGTGTAACCTTGCATTTGGTGCAATGAAGATTCATGCAGTCATCAATCCCAGGAGGGAAGTTATTTGACCAGTTATTCAGGAGTGTTGAGAACTTGATGGCATTTCTGAGAATTGGCACATTCATGTTTTTTTTCCAAAGCATTCTGAATGGTGTCCGCCAAGCAGATCTAATAGCAACTTTAACCTTAACTATAATAGCAGCCAAGCCGTGGTCAAATGACAGCCCTATTCCTAACCATAACCTTATACTTAGATTTAGTGTTAGCACTAAATCTGACACACACCATTAACATGAAACTACCCCTTAGACATCAAATCCTAGTGTAAACCACTATCCTACATACTACTTTTAGCCTATCCAATAAAACAAACTAAATTCCAAGCACTAATCCTATCTATAACAACATTTTATCTCAATCATTTATTAGCAATAACATTTTCCAATCTTTAATGGATTGTTTTAAATTCCACTCAGCATATGCAATCACATTGCATTGGAAAGATTATGCTTAAAATGGCGCAATAGGTTTTCTGATACTCAGTTGTTTATGTAGTGTACACATCACCGTGTGATCTCTGCTGATGCTGCAAAGAGAAAATGAACGGTATAACAGTGAGATGTATTTGGTTTATGCATCAAGATAATAAAAAGTGGTAATTCATGGGTGGACTAGACAACCATGCTTAGTAAGCGATTCATTATTTGGGACTTGTGTTGATTTGATCATTTGTTTATTCCAACATATTGAGTGTAATTAAAATATTTTTCTGTTTTTTCTTTTAGTTCTATCCAGTCCCCTTTCTATTCCTGTTGCATCTGCTGCTCAGCCCTTGCCGCAACCGGTCTTCTCAACTCCTTCTACCCTTCCTCCAGTGAAAACCACTCCACTGCCATTTGTAGGTCCTCAAGTTGTGACCAGCAGTCCTCCGCCGCCTCCTCCTCATGTACCTTTTATGTCTCCTCAAAGCATGATGAGCAGCCCGCCTCCTCCTGTCACCTCTCTGCAGTTTGGATCTCCTCATGCCTTGGCGAGTGGCCCACCTCACCCTTCAGTGACAGCCGCTTTCAGCAGCCCATTCACACCATCTGCGCCTCCTCTGAATATTACTCCAGCTCCCATGCTTTCTGCACCTCCTACAGGGCCTCCAATTTCTGGGTTTTCAATGTCTTCAGCTTATGACATTACAAGAGGCCACGCTGGTCGAGCTCCACAAACTCCTCTGATGCCGTCATTTTCTGCATCACCAGTGACAGGTACTTTTCTCTTTCACTAGTCTTGATTGATAACATATCTTGTTATGCTATAAGAAAAGAGTTGTTGCTAGAAAGCAAAACTGACATATTTAGTATAATAATCAAGTGGGAACAAATATGCAGGCATGTATGTGCTGTACCTGTCGATTTTGTTTATTAAGTGAAGCGGAGGAAGCAAATGTGTTCTACAATAATGTAGAGAATAGAAAATTATACACACCTGTGAGTTTTTAAACTTGTTTTTATTGCCATTTCTTATAGTGATACAGCATTACAGCAAATCCCACAAAATACGTAGTAGTTATACACACAATGAACACAATAATACAGAAATTAAGTTCAGGGTAGGTAGGGAGAAAGGAACAGGGGTGGGGGCAAGGGGTCAGCAAGAAGGATCATTATATGACAGCATGAAAGTGGTGCAATGTATACAGTTATACAGTTCATATGAGCAATTGAATTTAATTAAGAATGTGCACTGACTGTGGAACTGCAAGGCAGCCCATGGATTAATGATTAACTAGTGTAATAGGAAAACTCTTGAGAATACCAGAAGCCTTTCTATGGATTGGTGTACAGGCCCAACACGAGCCTTAAATGGAAAGGTGTTAGCTATCAATTGAATCTGGAAACACAGGGGGTGTGATCGCGGCAGGCGATTGTGTTAATGTGTCATTAGTGCGTAAATTGGCTAACAGTTTCCCAAACATCTTTGGGGCATGACTGCGGTGGCATCAGTTCCCAGAAGTGGGATAGTTGCTCAGAACAGTATGTTGCATCCTGCAACCAGGCATCTATTGGCGGGACAGGCCACCCTACGTTATGCAAGAAGAAGTACCATAGTTTTGAGCCTATGGTCTGCGGCTGAAATATCCTTCATGTAACCCAGAAACCCGATCAGGGGAATACAAGGAGTGTGTTGGTCAGGTATTGCGTGTATAACTGAAAAGACTTCTTCCCAAAATGTTGCTACACCAGGGCACATCCAGGCCAGATGAAAAAAGGAGGCCTGGGGTGCAGTGTATCGGAGGCAGTGGGAGTTGGAGACTAGGCCCATCTTAAATAGGTGTAACTGGGTACGATATAGACGGTGCACAAATTCTAAATGTATCGAGCAGAATATGTAGTTTGGCAAGAGTAATTCCAGCTTCCCACAGCAATCCAACCACTGAGAGTCTGTCCCTGGAGAACCTAAGTCGGTCTCCCTGTCTGTGTGGGCTCACGGAGAGGAGGATTGCATAGAGTTGTAGAGGCTGGTGATCAATTTGCGAGAGGAGGGAGTGGTGAGCTTGTGTTTCGCCAGGAAAGTTTCATTAATAGTGTAGCAAGTGACCCTGTCCTGTAGTTCCCACTAATCCGTAGGACCTGTGCATTTATTGGACAACATAAACTTTGGGTGAGGTACCTAGACTGATTCCGGGCACCCCCGCAGGATATGTTGGCCTGTATACAAACTAGCTCACAGTGGCACCAGGAGACCTCCTAACTTTACCAGGTAGCAAATAGTTTCTGGCAACCACTGAACTTGACAACCCTGACCCCTCAGAGAGTGTGGGAACAGATCAGAACCTTTTGCTCAGTCACTCGTGCTTACTTGTGCTCAGAGAAATATAGACAGTGGGACGTTTTTATTGAACCAACATTATTCTTGTTTCTCGTCCTTCTTGACCGATCGGTCTTTCCAGGTCTCTGCTCCCCCTTTTACCTCCAGTGCCCACACTCTGCTTTGGTGTTCTGCAGGGATCTGCCCTGAGCCCCACTCTATTTAATATTTACGTTTGCACTGTGACCCTCCTGGCCAAAGCCCGGAACATTGCCATGGTATCATAGGCTGATGATACCCAATTGGTGTTCACCTTTTCTAGCAACTCTATGCAGGATCATGCGAAATTCCAAGGTGATCTTACGGCCATCTCTGAATGGATGGTGGATAACTACTTACAACTGAATTCCACCAAGTCAGAAGTGCTCCTGGTGGGCCGAGATACCCATCTATGGGGCAATCAATGGTGACCTGTGACCCTGGGAACCCCCCCACTACCGAAATCCGTGATCAAGAATCTGGGAGTATTGGTGGACAGCGCCCTCTCGTTTGAGTGGCACACTAAGACAGTGGCGGGTACTTGCTTTGGTCTCTTGCTTGTCCAGAAACCGATTTTTGAACTTTTTGACGCACCCACTGTCAGATGATTGTCCAATCCACTGTGTTGTCTTGGCTAGATTACTGTAACGGGTTACTACTTGGCATTAATAAAGCTGTGACCAAAAGACTTCAAAGGGCACAGAACGCGGCTGCCCGCACACTCTTTGCACTACTGAAGTATTGCCATGCCTCAGACCTTCTTCGCTGGCTTCACTGGCTGCCTATAGAGCAGAGTCTCTGCTTTAAGACTCTGTGTATGACACACAAGATCCTGTATAACCTGTGTCCGGAAATTCTGAGCGAGCTGTGTTCGCTGTATGTCCCGGCCTGAGCCTTGCGGACCTGCATTTGGCCTGTGTCCCGCGAATGTGCAGGACAAGAGCAGGGGGGTGCTCGGTCAGGGCACTGGCACCTGCCCTTGGAATTCCATTCCTCTTGCTGCCCGCAGCATGCAAGACCATTGGGCTTTCAGGAAAATGATCAAGATGTGGCTTTTCTCCAACCTTTAGCTTCCTCTCCTGTATGCTTTGTTAGATTTAGCGCTGGGTCGCCCTGCTGCTGGGGCAGCCATGCGCTCTACAAGTGCATATAACATAACATAATAATACATGTGTTGGATTAATCAGTAGGCAGAAGCCGATGAAAGTGATTACAAACATCAAAAAAGTAAAAAGTAGATGCAGTTCTACAATGGTGCTGAAACAGTGTATATATGCAGGCATATAAACAAGGCAGTAATTGGCCATACCCCTACTATGCAGACACTACTCTGAGTGTACCTAGAGTATGTGTAGTTGAGATGCCAAGAATCCCCCCAAAGGGACGGTCTAACCCCATTACCTGGCAAAAGCGAATGTAGGACCCCGTCTTAGTCACGAACTGGACACCCCTCACGAGATGTCAGACCGCTGCGTGGTGAAGCCTCAGCATGCAGGGACCCTTGATGTCAGCTTAAATGTTTCCTCCGCTAATCTTATGGGATTCTCTTTATTTGTAATAGAAAGCAGCCTTGCAATTTGTGTATGGATTAGTGATGTTATGGATATGTAGATAGCCTTGTCACCCCGTGGATAAAGATAGAAACGTATGCGCTCTACAAAACCCACATAATAATAATAATTTGTACATACTGCGTTGAAGTGCTTTGTACATGATGTTCGAGGCATGCTGATAATGTTGTGCAAAGCTAGATGTGTAAACAAAGTAGTTTCAGAGAAACTAATCCAACAATGTCGTGCACACAAATGTGTGCAAACTGATTTTAGTTGATATACCAGGAGCTAGATGGAGGTAACTCTTACCCATGGCTCACCTTTTAAGCACATTTGCATACCTTTGTTTGTAGGTGGAATGGATCCTTGATATTCTAATCTGTTTTTTTTATTACCACCTCTGTTAACATCATCTCATTATTTCATTTCCACATGAGGTTTTCTAGTAGTTGCAAGGGATTAAATAGTTATCAGTTAGAGGGCTTCCTTTCTGTTGGTTAAGAAATCCTTTCTGTTTGGGGCCACATGTAGTTGACACTTTATGTGTCGTGGACCTTATCCTTTCTGGAGCAGATGTTCGTTTCGAAAGGTACTGCCTTTTAGTGGTCTTCATTCTGTATCTCGTAGTCTGTCTGACCAAGCCAAAAAAAAAAAACCTGGATTTATTACAATTCAGAACTATTTTTTTGTTGAGTTTTCTATTTCTGCGACCCTGTCATCACCCTGTACCCATGCAGCTATACTCTCTGTCTTAATCCACACTGGGTAGTACAACTGTCGTAGCAGAAATAGAGGACACTCTTGAATAAGGTATATGCCAAACCAACATAAAGAATAATAATTACTTATTGACAGCAGACCACCCAATTTTGTGCAGAGTAATGCGCTGTGCTTCATGTTTCCCTAAATGTGCTTTAAAAAAGGATATAAAATGAAAGTGCCATATTTTTACCTGTTGATAGTCATAACATGTAGCTAAGTAACGATATTATTAAACATGAATAGGTACAAAACATTCTTTGCAATATAATCCTGACAGTTAATATTGTCAACATAGGGAAACAAAATCCCAAACGTAAGGCAACTGTACTCAGTGCTTTAAATGGGAAAAAATAAGTGCAGCTACTCATTAAAATGAGCTAGAGGTGTACTGATGGGGCGGGGCTAAGGGCAAGACATGATGATACTTAACAACTTCTATATTTGTGTCAGCACATACCAAAACACATAAGAAATGTGTTTATTTAAACAAACCGGTTAACTCATTACACAAAATGAAAGAGAAATGCGATATTTTAACATTTCCTTTTTTTTTTTTGGGAATAGTTTCACCTTCTTGATGTTATACTGTTAATTGCTGTTTGGCACAATACTATATATTTTTGAGCACACTAGTAGGAAGAAACTGAAAATACCCCCACGTCGAACCAAAGCTCTTATGGCACCAAGCAAATGAAGCAACTCATCATGACCCTCCACAGAAGATATCTCTTGTCTCTTACATCGATCTATCCATTCATCCTTTCATCCTACCATTTACCTGCTGATGTCCACAATTTAAACTTTACCTTCTATTGTCTATTCACTCTTTCACCAATCATTCAGTTTTTTACCATTCCGTCAATCCACCCTTCATATCCAAACCTATCCATCAACCCATCCATCTCCAAACCTGTCCATTCGTCTTTTCACTCATCCATCTCTTTATCCACCCTTTCCCTCATCCATCACTCCTTTCGCTCATCCATCCATTGACCCCTTGACCTCCTTTATTCCATCCACACTTTCACTCAATCCCTCGTTTCACTCATCCATCCCCGATCCTTTCATCCATCCTTCCTATCTTTCATTCATCCATCCAATCTTTCACTTATCCACCCATCATCCGCCCTTCTATCCAATCATTCACCCTCTTTCACCCATGCATGCTTTCACTCATCCATACATCTATTCATCCATCCATCTATAACTCCACCCTTGCTCACTCGTCCATCCACTCTCTCATCCACTCACTCACCCTCCCTCCCTTTTACATTATTTATGAAGCTTTGTCACCAAGCAGATATGTACAAAGTGCCACCCAATTTCTTTAAAATACCTCCTGCGAGTGTCTGGATTATCTCCCTCTTTCCCTCACTTTTTTCTTACAAAAACAGGCATACACACAAACATAGCTGACACTCAAAAGACTAAGGTATGATCAAAGCCATCTTTTCTCTTCACCTACCATGGCCTTTTTTAATTGCCACCAGGGCCGGACTGGCCGTAGCCTGATGGCCACTGCCAGGGAACTGACATGATTCCTGTGCTTGCAAGAATGCACAGGATAGTGTCAATGTGATTGACAGCACAGGGCCCGAACGGACCCTGCTCTGTCAAGCACAGAGTGAAGGTGGGCACCAGGACATTATTCAAATGAGCCCTGTTGAATAGCTCAGCTGGGGCTCAGGTCGGGGCTGCAGAAGCGGCGCCTTGGCTGCCAGAGACATGTTCCACTCCTGCTCACCAGCACGGGCTGCCTACCTTTTCATGAGTACCGGTACTCTCCACAGAAGTAGAGAAGTGCCGTACTCAGTGATGAATCTAAGAAGTGCCGGTACTCGGTACCGGTGAGTACGGGCCCATTTAAAGCACTGACTGTACTAGATAAAAGCTTCCCCATCGGATCTTGCTTTTAGGATCTTCTGAACTGTAACCCAGCTATCTTGATGGATGTCCCTCTTAATGGTGGTCAAGGGATAGGTTGTATGAGACCTAAGCCTTGCCCCCACCATCCATGATCTTCATTCTTCCACCTCAAGCTTCCTGCAGCTCGCACAGCTCGGCAGAAGAAAGAAAATGAGCAGCCAATATTTAGGAGATGATATTTTGACTCGAACACAGACAAAGACTCCACTTCCCCAGCTGTGCAGCCTCTTGTACTTGATTCAATTGGTTCTTCACACATGTCCCGATTCTTAAAAGCATTTACATACCTAAGCAGCTCTTTAAAAGATGGCACTAACTTGTTGAAGATATGTTTTGATGTTGAAAATGTGGCTGAAAATGTAAGGAAGCTAATACGAATATTTGTAAATCAATTTTAATATATTGCGCTTTCTCTGGGTCTAGGTAGTACTTTTCTGTCCAGCAGTTCTTTAGCTTCCAAGTAGCATGGTGTATTTCTTTGATGCTGAATACCAGTTTCAAATAAAAATAAAGAGAAAGAAACGTAACCTTGCAGGGTGGGTTTCTTAACTGTATATTCTTTCCATTTATCCCAATTAGCCGTTATGTCGAATCCTGTTACACATCAGAGCTCTCTACAACACGGCACCGGAAGCGGTTCAACCATCACTTTCCCCGAAGAGCATGAAGACCCCAGGTTACGTGGAGTTCCCCATGAAGGCCAAGCTGGTGGAATTTGGGGCTTTTTTAAGGTACATTTTGGGTGAGGGTGGGTAACCTCTGATTGTGTGTGATGTTGACAAATTGTTAATTAGCTGCTTCTAAATGCTTTAGATAGTTTCAGAAATAAGAGCGTAGTACTGTGGAAAAATAAAAAGCAAGTGACAAAAAGGTGAATTAAAGTAAATAAAATGAGGTCCATTACAATAGAAAAGTTGTACTTGGTTGTTTTAACTTACTGCTTTTGGGTTGTTTTTTTCTAGCTAGGGCTTTGTAGAAGTGGTTTCACTTTTTCGTAAAATGACCCAACATTTTTCACTAGAAAGAGGGACAAGGGCTGTTCCTTTGGCAAGGAAAGCTCGAATACTGCAGAACTGTTCTGTTTACAAACAGAAGACGATAATGCAGTTGATGGATATTTTCTTTGAACTCATCCTAAATTCTTATTTCCATATCTCGTATATTTTATTTTTTCTAGATTGCGTTGAATAAGCCTGTAAAATCTCGTAGCAATCTGTATGTGAAAAAAGCTTTAAAATCTGAATCGCCTCTTTAAACTCTGGAAACGCCTCTGGCAACAAATTTGAGTCTTGATGTCCCAGAATATTTGAGTCACTTAGTGGGGGGGGGTTCCTTGACTCTGTTGTGTTAAGCGACCCTAAAGTCTACCCTTGTAGAGGGTGCCAATGCTCAATAGCCCCATCTAAAGGCAAAAACTCGTATGACACTGGATACCAAAAGCAATATGAAGAGACAGCATGTTGATACATGATAGTCTGGCGCATGGTATTATAGCAGTGATATTTTTCAGGTGGTTTAGCTTTCTGTCTGCTTGGGGAAAAGGTTCACCTAGGTGAAAATGTGAAAATGTAGTAATTCCTATGCTATTTGAAGCCAAGCACATAGATGAGAGACTAGCTTTTGTGCTCCAATGTTGTATACCTTCTAGATGGTTAGTAGGCAGATGGCATTGCCAAAAGCCATGAACTTTTTTGCGTACCAGCAGGGTAGTGACACATATGAGGCCCTGCAGGTCCTGTTTATAAGGGCATTGGGCATACTCGTACCCTCAGTTATAATTACCTGACACTAGACAGGCAACAGCCCTGCATAGTAACCCCAGGGCATTGTCTGAATGAAAGCCATGCCCTTTTGTAATTGCTTGTGTAGGTCCTAAGAACAAGGCATGTCCACAGCCCATGCATGTGAACAAAATGTGTACGCTGTTATGTTTTCTGCAGATAGTCAATACAGTATACAATGTGTTTACAAACCCTAAGAAACTGTCTGAAAAAGTATGGTCAAAGTGATGTATTTTTTTCTCAAACACTCGTTAGATCTTATTTTTGTCAGCTAAAAATGGTTGCACAACTCGCCTGACCCTGATTTGGCCAAAGCAGTTCCTAAGGGTTACACTAGAGCTAGACTTGACTGCTCTAATAGACTAAGGGGCAGATTTGCAATGGTGTATCTTGACTCTTTTTGTTTCACTATTGAGGCTCTCACCTCGGGGCACTGTGAGGCCCTCTCTTTTAGAATTGTTATCAGTGTAAATACTACTTGGTCAGGAATTCTGCTGTATCGCCCCCTGGGCCAAAACCACAATTTGCACTGAATATAGAGCATTTTTTCAAATCTTTTTCTGATCAGGGGTTTGGAATTTAACACAATATCTACTTTTCCATGGGGCAGGTTGCTTCATAAATCTACTTGTCCTGTTACAAAATCCACTTGTCCCTTTGGTGCCATGTATTGCGGCGACAAATTATGGCAGCCATCTCATTATGTAAGAGCTCTGAAATAGCCTCTCTAATTATGCCAGGGCTCAGACCATAGTAGTGTTTGAATACTTGCAGTCCTCTTATGTTGCCATGTTTCCGCAGATCTACATACTGGCGTTGAAGGAAGTGATGAGCAATAGTTCCAGGGTTAGAATGCCCTTTTGTGTCTGTGCAAACCTACTAACTTACATGTTTTAAGGGTTTTCAGCAACTCTTCTCTAATCTTTTCCCCATACTGTGATAAGTTGGAAATTTACTCCTGACAATGGCAGACATAAACCTTCTTCCAGAGTTGGGGAAAAAAGTGGTTGGAGGGAAAGTGAACTTGTATACACTCAGGTTTTTGCATGAGCAAATCTACACTTGCATATTTGCTCATGCTAAAATGCAGTTGACAAATCTTTTCTAGGAGTACCATTTCTTGTCCTACTTCTGTAAATTCTTGGGATTTCACGAAAGCCGTATAGTTGCACTTAATGCAAGGACCTATTCCATGGGTACACTTTTGAGACTTTCTTTAATAACTGGTCCACGAATTTTGTCTGGCGTTTACCATGACCTTTTGCATTGATTAAAATTCTCTCTTTCTCTCCCCTGCTCTTTCACAAGGAGCATATCAGCACACTAAGTAGTTTTGTTCAGTGCCTGTAACTACTGTGGGAGTGTGTGCTTTTTGAGACCAAAAACAATTTTTGCTTTTGCCAATGTTTGTTAAAAAGGTGAAGGCCCGAGAACTCCCTCCCCAATAAGGTTTTACTTTTCCATTATGAATATTTTTGGGAAATACTAGCATGCATCAACACGTGTTACTAAATGATGCTGCAAAGAAATGGTACCTGAAATTTAACTTTAGTTTAGCGAAATGTTTTTTTTCCGGCTTCATTAGGTCTCGCCTGTCGATGCGCATGCGCATCGAGCAAGCGAGACTATAGGGGCTCATCCAGACTTTATCTAACTTGCAAGGAATCGTGGCGATTCCTTGCAGTGCCCGTGACTTTTAAGCTCAATGCGCATGTGCATTGAGCTTAAAAGCGCGTGCACATGCCCCCAGCCGCCTGCCTTGCCTACTCTCTCTCACAGCCTCCCCCAGCTCCGCCCCCTCACTACTTGATTGCACGGCCGCTAGGCCGTGCCTCCCCTACTCTCCTCCCCCCTCCTCCTCTCCTCCCCTGCCTGCCTGCCGCTAGGCCGTGCCTCCCCTACTCTCCTCCCCCCTCCTCCTCCTACTGCCGTGTCGCACCTCTCCCCTCTCCGCCCCCTCCCCTGCCAGCCGTGTTACGGTGAAAGGCTTGTTTTTTTACTTAGCAAAGAGAAAGAATTCATGCACTGGGATTTTTGGGGGCGCACTTGTACAACTACCTGAAAAGCGAGCAGTGAAAACACGTTAACTCCGCGTGCTTTTGGAGCAGTATGAAAACTTAACTCGAAATACATTCTAAATGCCAGCAGTAGCCTTGCAACCCTAACCCCTCCCGCAAACATAGAGCTAGCAAGGAATCTACAATGGCAGAGTAAAAAGGGCCCAACCCGACTCAGCCGCTAGAAATAATAAAGAGCGAACATGAGATACATTGTGGAGCTGTAATACTGCAAGGACGTGAATGACCGCACGTAAACCCGGCGGCCATTTTGAATCTACAGCTACGTCAATTTCCTAGGGAAGCCGCCCGCAAGCCCCTCCCCTGCCCCAGTCACAAGCCCTGCACGCCTACTCCTCGTGTATCGGTTGCTGTTGTCGGCGATCTTCATGAGCCTTTCAGCCAATCGCACAGCAGTTCACGCCTGCTTCTCGTGAGCCAGCAGGGCCTTTTTGGCTTCCCATTGGCTGCGATACTCACACCGTCTCCCAGTGCACGGACCTAGTCGTCTCTCATTGGTTGTCTTCACTCTCACTGCTGTAGCATTTACGAATCACGCATGCCCCTCGTGCACAGTTTACCAGCTCCCCGACTTCACCATGTATTGTAAACAGCAAAACTTGGCACAGACTGTACATCCTTTGACTCCAAAAAATATTAATACGCAACCCAGCCTGTTAAAACTGGTTTGTTGAAATAAATGTGTTGATGATACTTAAGAGGCAACTCTGTTTTCGACCCATTTCTTAAGGTATTTTCCAGGACATACATAAACTACTCACCCAAATAAAATGTCAAGCTGTGTTTACATGGGAAGCTTTTTATTTTGCTCTAGGCTAACTTCAAAGTGTCAGCGTTTATAGGAAAGAGGAATGCAGTATACTTGCTCCAAAGAGCCTGCTTGTGCCTTTAAAAAAAAAAAAAAAACCTCACTCACCCTCAACCCCTCACCCTCACTCACCCTCACTCACCCTCACCCACCCTCAACCCCTCACCCTCACTCACCCTCACTCACTCACCCTCACTCACCCTCACTCACTCACCCTCACTCACCCTCACTCACCCTCACTCACCCTCACTCACCCTCACTCACCCTCACTCACCCTCACTCACCCTCACTCACCCTCACCCACACTCACCCTCACTCACCCTCACTCACCCTCACTCACCCTCACTCACCCTCACTCACCCTCACTCACCCTCACTCACCCTCACTCACCCTCACTCACCCTCAACCCCTCACCCTCACACAGTGCAATAGGTCTCGGAGCATTTGAGTTAGAGCTTTTAGAAATGTTTATGGCTTTCTTTTTTTTAATTCTTTAGCATTGGCTACAGGAAACAAAAATGCTTAAGATTTACAAAAAAACCCATAAACAATTCTAAAAGCACTAACTCTAATGCTGCGAGACCTATTGCATTTCCAATGCTTGTTTTTTTATGCAGCCCTGCCGAGTATCACGCATCAGGCGTTAGACTAACGCATTTCAGTGTGGTGGTCCGCATCACTGCACTGAAATGCAAAGTCACACTCTTATAGCGCCTCCAGAAGCTGTCAAGTCGGAGCGCTATAATTAGCACAGAGGGAAAGCAGGGCATGATTGCGCTGCTCTGGCAGCCACAGAGTCATGTGACTGACAGGAGGCTCTGATTGCTGCAGGCTTGGGGGCTGGCTTAGCTGCGCTCCGCTCCATTAGATATTCAAGTGGCATGATGGTGTCATGGAGACTACAACAATTTGTCCCACATTTGCCCAATGCCAAGATTGGGCTCAATAAGATAGGATAGGCTGTCCGTGGCTCGAGGTGAGCGTGTGGCAGTTATCAGATAGTTTTAAAGTTAAAGTGGAGTTATGAGCCCCCCGCTGCTCACACCGCACCGCTATTGTGCCGCGGGACAGTTTCAATCTTTTTTGTATGGTCTGACTGTACTGTTATCAGGCTTCCAATAGTTTCCGGGAGATGTTTGGGCTCTGTGTATGGACTGGACCACGTGGCAACACAGTGTTTTAAACAACAGCATTGGCTTGCTGAAAACAGCACATGAATCCATTCCAGGCAGGGCCGATCTTGCTTTGCTGTTTTCTGGCACCACAGGTCATGAGGAGGTCAATTAACGTTGATGATTTTGGGTGGTGAGTCTGCAGCTTTCCTTTCCCTTGAGAACGCCCACCTCCAATGAGGAAACTGTAGCCTGGCGCCTTTTCATCATGAGCAGACCCCGCCCCCTCCCCCACAATCCACGCTCACTGTGAGGAGGGCCCTAGGATCGTAGGCTGCAGGATTGTTCTAGGGCACTAGCCAGGACAAACTGCCTTCCATGCAAGTCGTGCAGCCCGCCCGGCCCCAACAGCCTCATTCCCCAGGTACCTGTGGGCACCAGACATCGGTACCAGCTGTCCGCCTAACAACCCTGCTAAGTTAATTAATGTAAATAAAATGTAATATAATAGCTCTTAAATCACCTTGAAGGCTATCTCGATGCTACAAGTAATTAACAAACACAACCCAGGACCCCCAGTCCAGCGGAGCCATGCCCGGTGAAAGCGGCTCTCTACCAATGCAGCCCCAGGGGTCGGCACGTGCACACACAAAAGCTCTGCCGACTGCCCACATCAGTGAGCCATAGCTCCCAAATGAGAGCGTGGCAGACCGGACCAAGGCCATCAAAGTGTCATAACAAGAGAGAGCAGCTTATTGCGGTGGCAGTGCGTGTCTCTGCACCAACCAGGCAAGACCACTCTCTCAACAGCAGACAGCCACCTTCAGCCAGTCTACAGCACTACTGTCTGCAGCTTGAGTGACCCTCTTCCCAGCAACCTGGTAAAAGACGCTCTGGCTCACCCTGGCACTACAGGAGGACATGTCATGGTGGCAAAGGTGATAGCGCTCAAGTAGTGCAATGGGATGCCTGTGAGAGTGTCAGTTTGGGGTAAATTATGGCTTAATGGGCAAACATTTCTGTATTCTTCAGGTGCACATATCTGGGATTTATGGGTCTTGAAAGCATGCCGGAAACCAAAGGAGTGGGTGGGGCCGGCGCTGGGTCTGTCACTACTCAGGCCCTGAGCCTGCCCAGGAATGGAATGCAATAGGTCTTATTCGATTTTAATGAGTTGAACTGTCATATCGAATAAAGATTTATTTGTAACATTAGATTAGGAAAACTGACAGGAAGGAGATTTCTGGAACACTTGTAAACTTATTGTTTCGTACCACGTGTTTGGATGTTTCTGAATTGAACAAAACCTCTTAGTTTTATATCTCGTTTAGTCTCATTTTCTTCTGATTCTGTGCCTGTGCTTGTTTAAAGGGTGCTTGCTTCAAATCCTCATTTCCCTCAATTTGATAAGTCCTGTGGACTCAGATCTCTGCAGTACATGGTCTGACTGAAGCATTCAGTTTTCTTCTCATGCCCAAACCCATGCCTTTCACTTTGATGGGAACATCAAGATTTTGGGGACCTTTCTATCGTCCTGTTCTCAGATGACGAAGCTTTATTTGCTGACCTGGGGTGTAATCACTTTCTGTGCCCTTGTACCAGTTTTGGACTAATTCCAAGATTAGGCCACCATGTACTTGACCCCCCCCGCCCTGCCACTGCAAGGGGGCAGGAAGGTTTATAGAGAGGTCTCTCTGGCACACACCTCCTCCAACATGAACCGGGCATATTAGCACAATGTGTGTGTTATGCGGATTATCTGTGAATTACTACTTTTTACTAGGCTAGTGCTCCTCCATTTCCTGTGCTTTACAGCAGTATTAAGATCTACTTAGAGTTTCTCATTGCTCAAATGGGTTTAATATCTGATATTTAAATGTTTTCCATGTCTTCATTGCTTGATTTTGCTTGCGAGAAAATGTCATTCTTAGTCATTGAATGTCAGTCATAATTACACTGAAAATATGAAAATGTCACACATAAGCAATCTGAAACCTTGGCCGCTATGGTTATGAACATTTCATTTTAAAAGCAAAGAATCCTCAATCTTGCTTTCAAGCTTCTGCAAATATTTTCATCAAATCGGAGAGCATTCTGGCAGAATTATACATAGCCTCATGTTGCTAAACTTTGCAAACGTGTACACATTTATATACCGGAACCACTGTCAGTAGTGCAGTCAGAGCTTACAAAATATACGTGTAGCACTCATCCTAGTAATAAAGGCTTTTAATGAATGAACCATAAATACAAGTTTGAAAAGCATTAACATATGGACAAAAAAATTACCTTAACTGCAGACCGTGCCCTTTCCTGATCCATGATGTGGTACTTCAAACTGGCAGCCAGGTTTGTGCTGCAGGGGGTTGGGCCTTCTTGTCTCAAGGACACAATACACATGAAAACCTGTTGCTCTTGACCCCAAACAATATGTCCTGGTTGTTGGGCTATAGGAGTTGCACATCCCTGCAGATAAATCTCATTTTACTGTTGTTCTGGCCAATTTTAATGTTAATTTTGAAAGTGCTGATGACAGACGCTATTGCAGTTCTTGAGACCATGTTAGGGTTTGGTTTTACTAAATTAGTAAATGCCCCTACACACTTTGCGAGTTATCAAATACTCACTATTTTTTAGCAATTATCCTCAGGTGCGCCTTAAAGAGATTTTTCCGCTGATTTGGTCAGATCATGTGGCTGTAGCCTTTAATTTTAAATATGTGAAAGGATCCAAGGTCTCTGGCAACAGGCCGGTAAGCACTCATGCCTGGAGTAAGGGCAATATTGTTAATTATAGGGCAGCAGTAGAGAATGTGTCTGCGACCTGTCCTGTAGATTTAGAGGAAGCATCCACCGCTTGTGAAGGATGGCTCAGTGAATTGTAGACTCTGTTTCATTAATGAAAGAGATGAAAAATAGGCAAGCAGTTACATCTGCACCTTAGTTCTCTGACACACTTGGGGGCACTTGAAACAGGATTGTTGGAGACCAAGAAAACAAGCATTAGGAATGCATTAGGGCTCGGGTTTGTTTTAAGTTAGAGATAATGGCATTGTAAATGGCAATGTGTTTTAGGCACTCTGCACTACCACTCTGCACTCTGCACTACCACTCTGCACTCTGCACTACCACTCTGCACTCTGCACTACCACTCTGCACTCTGCACTACCACTCTGCACTCTGCACTACCACTCTGCACTACCACTCTGCACTACCACTCTGCACTACCACTCTGCACTACCACTCTGCACTCTGCACTACCACTCTGCACTGCCACTCTGCACTACCACTCTGCACTGCCACTCTGCACTACCACTCTGCCCTCTGCACTGCCACTCTGCACTACCACTCTGCCCTCTGCACTGCCACTCTGCCCTCTGCACTACCACTCTGCCCTCTGCACTACCACTCTGCCCTCTGCACTACCACTCTGCACTACCACTCTGCTCTACCACTCTGCTCTACCACTCTGCACTGCCACTCTGCAATACCACTCTGCACTCTGCACTACCACTCTGCACTGCCACTCTGCACTCTGCACTACCACTCTGCACTGCCACTCTGCACTACCACTCTGCCCTCTGCACTACCACTCTGCACTGCCACTCTGCCCTCTGCACTACCACTCTGCACTGCCACTCTGCACTACCACTCTGCCCTCTGCACTACCACTCTGCACTGCCACTCTGCACTACCACTCTGCCCTCTGCACTACCACGCTGCACTGCCACTCTGTCCTCTGCACTACCACTCTGCACTGCCACTCTGGCCTCTGCACTACCACTCTGCCCTCTGCACTGCCACTCTGCACTGCCACTCTGCCCTCTGCACTACCACTCTGCACTACCACTCTGCACTCTGCACTACCACTCTGCACTGCCACTCTGCCCTCTGCACTGCCACTCTGCACTGCCACTCTGCACTGCCACTCTGCACTGCCACTCTGCACTGCCACTCTGCACTGCCACTCTGCACTGCCACTCTGCACTGCCACTCTGCACTGCCACTCTGCACTGCCACTCTGCACTGCCACTCTGCACTACGCACTGCCACTCTGCACTACGCACTGCCACTCTGCACTACGCACTGCCACTACGCACTACGCACTGCCACTACGCACTGCCACTCTGCACTGCCACTCTGCACTGCCACTCTGCACTGCCACTCTGCACTACGCACTACCACTACGCACTACCACTCTGCACTACGCACTACCACTACGCACTGCCACTCTGCACTACGCACTACCACTCTGCACTGCCACTCTGCACTACGCACTACCACTCTGCACTGCCACTCTGCACTACGCACTACCACTCTGCACTGCCACTCTGCACTACGCACTACCACTCTGCACTGCCACTCTGCACTACGCACTACCACTCTGCACTACGACTCTGCACTACCACTCTGCACTACGCACTACCACTACGCACTACCACTCTGCACTACGCACTACCACTCTGCACTACCACTCTGCACTACGCACTACCACTCTGCACTGCCACTCTGCACTGCCACTCTGCACTGCCACTCTGCACTACGCACTATCACTCTGCACTACCACTCTGCACTGCCACTCTGCACTACGCACTACCACTCTGCACTGCCACTCTGCACTACGCACTACCACTCTGCACTGCCACTCTGCACTACGCACTACCACTCTGCACTGCCACTCTCCACTACGCACTACCACTCTGCACTGCCACTCTGCACTACGCACTACCACTCTGCACTCTGCACTACGCACTACCACTCTGCACTATGCACTGCCACTCTGCACTGCCACTCTGCACTACGCACTGCCACTCTGCACTGCCACTCTGCACTACGCACTGCCACTCTGCACTACGCACTACCACTCTGCACTGCCACTCTGCACTACGCACTACCACTCTGCACTCTGCACTCTGCACTACCACTCTGCACTGCCACTCTGCACTACGCACTGCCACTCTGCACTCTGCACTGCCACTCTGCACTCTGCACTACGCACTACCACTCTGCACTACCACTGCACTACGCACTACCACTACGCACTACCACTCTGCACTACGCACTACCACTCTGCACTACTACTCTGCACTACGCACTACCACTCTGCACTGCCACTCTGCACTACGCACTACCACTCTGCACTGCCACTCTGCACTACGCACTACCACTCTGCACTGCCACTCTGCACTACGCACTACCACTCTGCACTACGCCTCTGCACTACGCCTCTGCACTACGCCTCTGCACTACGCCTCTGCACTACGCCTCTGCACTACGCCTCTGCACTCTGCACTACGCCTCTGCACTCCGCCTCTGCACTCTGCACTCCGCCTCTGCACTCTGCTCTACGCCTCTGCACTCTGCTCTACGCCTCTGCACTACGCCTCTACACTCTGCACTGCCACTCTGCACTACGCACTACCACTCTGCACTGCCACTCTGCACTACGCACTACCACTCTGCACTGCCACTCTGCACTACGCACTACCACTCTGCACTACGCCTCTGCACTACGCCTCTGCACTCTGCACTCTGCCTCTGCACTCTGCCTCTGCACTCTGCACTCTGCCTCTGCACTCTGCACTCTGCCTCTGCACTCTGCCTCTGCACTCTGCCTCTGCACTCTGCCTCTGCACTCTGCCTCTGCACTCTGCCTCTGCACTCTGCCTCTGCACTCTGCCTCTGCACTCTGCCTCTGCACTCTGCCTCTGCACTCTGCCTCTGCACTACGCCTCTGCACTACGCCTCTGCACTACGCCTCTGCACTACGCCTCTGCACTACGCCTCTGCACTACGCCTCTGCACTCTGCACTACGCCTCTGCACTACGCACTACGCCTCTGCACTCTGCCTCTGCACTACGCCTCTGCACTACGCACTACGCCTCTGCACTCTGCACTACGCCTCTGCACTACACCTCTGCACTCTGCACTGCCACTCTGCACTACGCACTACCACTCTGCACTGCCACTCTGCACTACGCACTACCACTCTGCACTACGCCTCTGCACTACGCCTCTGCACTCTGCACTACGCCTCTGCACTCTGCACTACGCCTCTGCACTCTGCACTACGCCTCTGCACTCTGCACTACGCCTCTGCACTCTGCACTACGCCTCTGCACTCTGCCTCTGCACTACGCACTACCACTCTGCACTACGCACTACCACTCTGCACTACGCCTCTGCACTACGCCTCTGCACTCTGCACTACGCCTCTGCACTACGCCTCTGCACTACGCACTACGCCTCTGCACTCTGCACTACGCCTCTGCACTACGCCTCTGCACTCTGCACTCTGCACTACGCCTCTGCACTACGCCTCTGCACTATGCACTACCACTCTGCACTACGCACTACCACTCTGCACTACGCCTCTGCACTATGCACTACCACTCTGCACTACGCACTACCACTCTGCACTACGCCTCTGCACTACGCACTACCACTCTGCACTACGCACTACCACTATGCACTACCACTACGCACTACCACTCTGCACTACGCCTCTGCACTACGCACTACGCCTCTGCACTACGCACTACGCCTCTGCACTACGCCTTTGCACTCTGCACTACGCCTCTGCACTACGCACTACCACTCTGCACTACGCACTACGCCTCTGCACTACGCCTCTGCACTACGCACTACCACTCTGCACTACGCCTCTGCACTACGCACTACCACTCTGCACTACCACTCTGCACTACGCCTCTTCACTACGCACTACCACTCTGCACTACCACTCTGCACTACCACTCTGCACTACGCCTCTGCACTACGCCTCTGCACTACGCCTCTGCACTACGCCTCTGCACTACGCCTCTGCACTACGCCTCTGCACTACGCCTCTGCACTACGCCTCTGCACTACGCCTCTGCACTACGCCTCTGCACTACGCACTACCACTCTGCACTACGCACTATGCCTCTGCACTACGCCTCTGCACTACGCACTACCACTCTGCACTACCACTCTGCACTACGCACTACCACTCTGCACTACGCACTACCACTCTGCACTACGCACTACCACTCTGCACTACGCCTCTGCACTATGCACTACCACTCTGCACTACCACTCTGCACTACCACTCTGCACTACCACTCTGCACTACCACTCTGCACTCTGCCTCTGCACTCTGCCTCTGCACTCTGCCTCTGCACTCTGCCTCTGCACTCTGCCTCTGCACTCTGCCTCTGCACTCTGCCTCTGCACTCTGCCTCTGCACTACGCCTCTGCACTACGCCTCTGCACTACGCCTCTGCACTACGCCTCTGCACTACGCCTCTGCACTACGCCTCTGCACTACGCCTCTGCACTACGCCTCTGCACTCTGCACTACGCCTCTGCACTACGCACTACGCCTCTGCACTCTGCCTCTGCACTACGCCTCTGCACTACGCACTACGCCTCTGCACTCTGCACTACGCCTCTGCACTACACCTCTGCACTCTGCACTGCCACTCTGCACTACGCACTACCACTCTGCACTGCCACTCTGCACTACGCACTACCACTCTGCACTACGCCTCTGCACTACGCCTCTGCACTCTGCACTACGCCTCTGCACTACGCCTCTGCACTCTGCACTACGCCTCTGCACTCTGCACTACGCCTCTGCACTCTGCACTACGCCTCTGCACTCTGCACTACGCCTCTGCACTCTGCCTCTGCACTACGCACTACCACTCTGCACTACGCACTACCACTCTGCACTACGCCTCTGCACTACGCCTCTGCACTCTGCACTACGCCTCTGCACTACGCCTCTGCACTACGCACTACGCCTCTGCACTCTGCACTACGCCTCTGCACTACGCCTCTGCACTCTGCACTCTGCACTACGCCTCTGCACTACGCCTCTGCACTATGCACTACCACTCTGCACTACGCACTACCACTCTGCACTACGCCTCTGCACTACGCACTACCACTCTGCACTACGCACTACCACTATGCACTACCACTACGCACTACCACTCTGCACTACGCCTCTGCACTACGCACTACGCCTCTGCACTACGCCTCTGCACTACGCACTACGCCTCTGCACTACGCCTTTGCACTCTGCACTACGCCTCTGCACTACGCACTACCACTCTGCACTACGCACTACGCCTCTGCACTACGCCTCTGCACTACGCACTACCACTCTGCACTACGCCTCTGCACTACGCACTACCACTCTGCACTACCACTCTGCACTACGCCTCTTCACTACGCACTACCACTCTGCACTACCACTCTGCACTACGCCTCTGCACTACGCCTCTGCACTACGCCTCTGCACTACGCCTCTGCACTACGCCTCTGCACTACGCCTCTGCACTACGCCTCTGCACTACGCCTCTGCACTACGCCTCTGCACTACGCACTACCACTCTGCACTACGCACTATGCCTCTGCACTACGCCTCTGCACTACGCACTACCACTCTGCACTACGCACTACCACTCTGCACTACGCACTACCACTCTGCACTACGCACTACCACTCTGCACTACGCCTCTGCACTATGCACTACCACTCTGCACTACCACTCTGCACTACCACTCTGCACTACGCCTCTGCACTACGCACTACGCCTCTGCACTACGCCTCTGCACTACGCCTCTGCACTACGCCTCTGCACTACGCCTCTGCACTATGCCTCTGCACTATGCCTCTGCACTATGCCTCTGCACTATGCCTCTGCACTACGCCTCTGCACTACGCCTCTGCACTACGCCTCTGCACTACGCCTCTGCACTACGCCTCTGCACTACGCCTCTGCACTACGCACTACCACTCTGCACTACGCCTCTGCACTACGCACTACCACTCTGCACTACGCCTCTGCACTACGCCTCTGCACTACGCACTACCACTCTGCACTACGCCTCTGCACTACGCACTACCACTCTGCACTACGCCTCTGCACTACGCACTACCACTCTGCACTACCACTCTGCACTACGCCTCTGCACTGCGCACTACGCCTCTGCACTACGCCTCTGCACTACGCCTCTGCACTACGCACTACCACTCTGCACTACGCCTCTGCACTACGCACTACCACTCTGCACTACGCACTACCACTCTGCACTACGCCTCTGCACTACGCACTACCACTCTGCACTACGCACTACCACTACGCACTACGCCTCTGCACTACGCACTACCACTCTGCACTACGCCTCTGCACTACGCACTACCACTCTGCACTACGCACTACCACTCTGCACTACGCCTCTGCACTGCGCACTACCACTCTGCACTACGCCTCTGCACTACGCCTCTGCACTACGCACTACGCCTCTGCACTACGCCTCTGCACTACGCACTACGCCTCTGCACTACGCCTCTGCACTACGCACTACGCCTCTGCACTACGCACTAAGCCTCTGCACTACGCCTCTGCACTACGCCTCTGCACTACGCACTACCACTCTGCACTACGCACTACCACTCTGCACTACGCACTACCACTCTGCACTACGCACTACCACTCTGCACTCTGCACTACGCCTCTGCACTACGCCTCTGCACTCTGCACTACGCCTCTGCACTACGCACTACGCCTCTGCACTACCACTCTGCACTATGCACTACCACTCTGCACTACCACTCTGCACTATGCACTACCACTCTGCACTATGCACTACCACTCTGCACTACGCCTCTGCACTACCACTCTGCACTACGCACTACCACTACGCACTACCACTCTGCACTACGCCTCTGCACTACGCCTCTGCACTATGCACTACCACTCTGCACTACGCCTCTGCACTATGCACTACCACTCTGCACTACGCCTCTGCACTATGCACTACCACTCTGCACTACGCCTCTGCACTACGCACTACCACTCTGCACTACGCCTCTGCACTACGCACTACCACTCTGCACTATGCCTCTGCACTACGACTCTGCACTATGCACTACGCCTCTGCACTACGCCTCTGCACTATGCCTCTGCACTCTGCACTACGCCTCTGCACTACGCCTCTGCACTACGCACTACCACTCTGCACTACGCCTCTGCACTACGCACTACGCCTCTGCACTACGCCTCTGCACTACGCCTCTGCACTACGCCTCTGCACTACGCTCTACCACTCTGCACTACGCACTACCACTCTGCACTACGCCTCTGCACTACGCACTACCACTCTGCACTACGCACTACCACTCTGCACTACGCCTCTGCACTACGCACTACCACTCTGCACTACGCCTCTGCACTACGCACTACCACTCTGCACTACGCCTCTGCACTACGCCTCTGCACTACGCACTACCACTCTGCACTACGCCTCTGCACTACGCATTACCACTCTGCACTACGCCTCTGCACTCTGCACTATGCCTCTGCACTACGCACTACCACTCTGCACTACGCCTCTGCACTACGCACTACCACTCTGCACTACGCACTACCACTCTGCACTACCACTCTGCACTACGCACTGCCACTCTGCACTGCCACTCTGCACTACGCACTGCCACTCTGCACTACGCACTGCCACTCTGCACTACGCACTGCCACTCTGCACTACGCACTGCCACTCTGCACTACGCACTGCCACTCTGCACTCTGCACTGCCACTCTGCACTGCCACTCTGCACTACGCACTACCACTCTGCACTACGCACTACCACTCTGCACTATGCACTACCACTACGCACTACCACTCTGCACTACGCACTACCACTCTGCACTACCACTCTGCACTGCCACTCTGCACTACGCACTACCACTCTGCACTGCCACTCTGCACTACCACTCTGCACTACGCCTCTGCACTCTGCACTACGCCTCAGCACTACGCCTCTGCACTCTGCACTACGCCTCTGCACTACGCCTCTGCACTCTGCACTACGCCTCTGCACTACGCCTCTGCACTCTGCACTACGCCTCTGCACTACGCCTCTGCACTACGCCTCTGCACTCTGCACCTGCACTACGCCTCTGCACTCTGCACTGCCACTCTGCACTGTCACTCTGCACTACGCACTACCACTCTGTACTACGCCTCTGCACTCTGCACTACGCCTCTGCACTCTGCACTACGCCTCTGCACTCTGCACTACGCCTCTGCACTCTGCACTACGCCTCTGCACTACGCACTACGCCTCTGCACTCTGCACTACGCCTCTGCACTACGCCTCTGCACTACGCCTCTGCACTACGCCTCTGCACTACGCCTCTGCACTACGCCTCTGCACTCTGCACTACGCCTCTGCACTACGCACTACCACTCTGCACTACGCCTCTGCACTACGCACTACGCCTCTGCACTCTGCACTACGCACTACGCCTCTGCACTACGCACTACGCCTCTGCACTCTGCACTACGCCTCTGCACTCTGCACTACGCCTCTGCACTCTGCACTACGCCTCTGCACTACGCCTCTGCACTACGCCTCTGCACTACGCCTCTGCACTACGCCTCTGCACTACGCCTCTGCACTACGCCTCTGCACTACGCCTCTGCACTACGCCTCTGCACTACGCCTCTGCACTACGCCTCTGCACTACGCCTCTGCACTACGCCTCTGCACTACGCACTATCACTCTGCACTACGCCTCTGCACTACGCCTCTGCACTACGCACTACCACTCTGCACTACGCCTCTGCACTACGCCTCTGCACTACGCACTACCACTCTGCACTACGCCTCTGCACTACGCCTCTGCACTACGCACTACCACTCTGCACTACGCCTCTGCACTCTGCACTACGCCTCTGCACTCTGCACTACGCCTCTGCACTACGCCTCTGCACTACGCCTCTGCACTACGCCTCTGCACTACGCCTCTGCACTACGCCTCTGCACTACGCCTCTGCACTACGCACTACCACTCTGCACTACCACTCTGCACTACCACTCTGCACTATGCACTACCACTCTGCACTATGCACTACCACTCTGCACTATGCACTACCACTCTGCACTATGCACTACCACTCTGCACTATGCACTACCACTCTGCACTATGCACTACCACTCTGCACTATGCACTACCACTCTGCACTATGCACTACCACTCTGCACTATGCACTACCACTCTACACTATGCACTACCACTCTGCACTATGCACTACCACTCTGCACTATGCACTACCACTCTGCACTACGCACTACGCCTCTGCACTACGCACTACAGCATCTGCAGAACTAACACATTGCCCTAGGCCAGGCCTCCGCCGCGCCGGCCCTCCGTGGTTGGCTGGTCGAGCACATTCCGCAGGGGCATAGATAAGCATCCCCGCGCCAGACATCGAGTCCAGAAATCTCCGAGCCTTAGGCACATGCTCTGCCCGGCTGCCCCCTTCACTTCACACGGCAGTGAATCACACAGCGAGAGATAAGAACAGAGAAGGAGTCATCGCTCGTGATGTGTGAAAAGTTCAAGCAGGACACCTCTCTTAACCATCTGGATTGCATTACACGGGCACTCTGACAGCTCCTAATTAAGATTAATCACTCTGCCGTGCTCGTTCTCGCACAGAATATGCCACATCTGGCACGCGTAAATTACTTACAGCCTATCACGTCAACGCTACTAAATACACAGCACAGCGAAGACGAATCACTAGGCAGATGCCATCAAAAACTAAGGAATGTGCCAGCCGGACCCCTTTCTGCATTTTTTTTTTTTTACACATAAGAGCTCGGAAGCTCCGCCTCCAGTTCGTGGTGGCTTAGGCCCGAGCCCTAAAAATTGGATGAAAGACTACAGTCTGGTTGAAAAAGAGAAGTACAAAGTGTTTATTCGGGAATATAAATTCACTATATTGAAGGAAAAAGTATATTTTACGTTAAAAATGGATGCTACTAAGAATCCCACCAAAGAACTCTCTTAGATTGTTATGCTCCTTACTAGTCCCTATAATGGGTTCACTCAGGCTTTCTGTGATAAATTTGCCAATTTCTTCCAAACTAAGATTAGTAAGATTTATGCTTATCCATACTTACACTAGGTGGTGATTGCAGAGGATCTTATTGTAAGAACATCCTCCGATACCACCTTCGTACTAGAAATGTTCTCCCCACCTACGGAACCTCAAATCACTCATTGTAACCTAACTATCAAATCGGGCTCACCTTCTGACCAGTGTCTACCGCGTATTCTACAACTGGCCCCAGCAATGACGAACGCCAATACTTAGTATGACAATATATTCAGGGATATTTCCTAGTATTTATAAAGAAACTAAGATGATTCTTCTTATTAAGAAACCGTTCGGTAACCCTTGCAAGTAAAACAAAATAAAAGTTAGCATCATAACTCTTCTACATTTTCCAGCAAAAATTATAGAGAGGGCTTTCATTCTGGAGCTATCTGCAACAGTAGACAAACGTGTTCTAGTAGATCAGACACAATCTGGGTTTAGAAGTGGTCACAGCACCGAGTCTGTGTTGATAGGGTGGCTCTTCTGGTTTGAGATCACTAGATCTGTCTGCGCCATTTGAAACTGTAATACTCTGTGCTAGTGACACGCCTGACCCAGCTAGGGGTTAAAATTTAGGCCTTACAGCTACTCAAATCTTTTCTTATTGTCAGATCTCAGACAGTGATTTACAGTCAATATTGCTATAAACCCTTGCCTTGTGGGATGCCACACAAATTTCCATTAAGCCCAACTTTCTTTAATCTGTATGTTTCTCCTTTAACTTCTCTGATCAGATCTTTTGGTCTATTGATGTATTCTTATGCAGGCGCCACGCAAATTGTCGTACCCATTTCAGATGACATTCAGGCAGCTGCAAAGAATTTCCAAAACTGTATGCAGATGATCAAGGAATGGATGAGTGATAACTGCCTCAAATTAAATGAGGGAGAACTGAGGGATACATTTTTGGCAACCAAACTAGTATATGTTCCACTGCATGGTGGCCTGGGGAAATTGGTTAATCCCCCTGTTCCAGTAAAATCGGCAAGAAACTTGGTGTTATTTTTGGTAACAATTAATTTTACTGCACAAGTAGGTTCTGTCATCTCAGCATGTACTCTCGCCTTCAAAATGTTTAGGAAGATTTTCTCATACATTCCTGTGGATTCTGGTAAATCTGTGGTGTCTGCACATATGTTTTCTAGATTGGACTACTCTCATGCCCCTTATTTGGGCATTCATTTGGCAGATTTGAAGAGGTTACAAGTAGTCCAATATGTGGCAGCCTACCTAAATGTGGACATACCTAAATATCAATTTCTAACGAACTTTTCAACATTCATTGGCTTCTAGTGAGAAAAAGGTTCTTATTTAAATCTCTATGCATTGCACATAAATCGCTTTAGGCGACAGGTCCCAGATACCGTGAGGGAAAATTCAAAATGTATGTGCCACAAAGGGCCTCAAGATCTGTGTCTAGGAAAAATGTGATGTGCAGAGATTAAATGATTGTCATTGGATTCGAAGATCTTTTTGGTGTGTGACTTCCTAACTCTGGAACCAGCTGCTTCAAGATCTACAGGCTCTAGCCCACCATCCCTCTTTCAGAAAGCGACTACAAATGAGGTTGTTTTAATCTATAGACTCATTTCAGCGACATGGGGTTTAAGCAGCTGTGGCAGCACCAAGACTCCTACGGGGATTCGAGTGCTTTATGTTGCTTTCTTTCTTATTCTCCTCTAAGAGCACATTCTAACCTATCTTATTTATTATTGATATCTTTATTGCCATGCATAGCCACATGAGCAATGGAGCGCTTTACAGTTACCAATACAATGTTAAGCTTACTGAAGCTTTATTTAAAAGGGTGTTCAAGGGACGTTAGGGTTAGAGATAAAAAAAAAAACAATCAGTGGAACTTGCAAATAATGATGGGTTAGGCACACATGACCACTTCCCAGATGGCTCAGTAAGCATTTCTTTCCTACAGCCGCATTGATCTTACAGGTACTGGAGCTCGGGGTTTCACCATCACTCACCTCTCCTTACCAAGAACCCTTCTGCACAGTCTCAGGTCGATGGATATTTTTTGTCAGCTGAGATATCAAATTAAATCTCAACATAAATCATTATCAATTATCATAACTTTAGCTCCGTCAATAAAGAGAATTTAGTTGAGGTATTTTATCTCAACAGTGAAAATCAGAGGGACTGCTGTCCTGAGAGGAAAAAGGCTGAAACGTGGTCACGTCAACACTTCTAAGGAGGAGTCATTGGAATTATAGTGATCTTTGAAATTGAGTGGTGTCACACCAGAGCTAAGATAATTTGTCTAGAAGCCTTAGGTGTTTCACTTTGACTACCTCGAAGTGGTTCGCCCAGAACTGTTGTGGGGACACTAGTGAGAATAATATTTTAGGGCTACTGTCTTATGTAGTATTGTTTCTGGTGATGTATAAAATGTTGTGGTATATGTAATTTTTTGTTTTCCTCATTATATCAATATATTTTGGTACATTCGTTAAGAATAATAATAATCATTGAGAGGGTAAATAAATGTGCTCTACTCATAAATTGTTCTGTTTTTTTTCCTTCATACCATTTTTTCTTGTATAAATATCTATTGTGATCTTGACACAACAGGGTAGAGTGTTTTCATAGGTGGTGGCTGTTCAACGCCACGCTTGACTGAAAACATCTGGCTTTTCTGGGGATGCCTAGGCCTCTCTCATGTACATGCCCTTTGATGGTACCAGTCTCTTTGGAGACAAGGCAGGCATGGCGCTGGCTCGCTTGAAGGACTCCTGCTATGGCCAAGTCCTTGGGCCTCTCAATGGCCACATGTCCACAGTCTGCTTTTTGCCCGTTTCGTTGTTACCGAAGAGGCTTTCAGCCGCACCAGCCCTATCCCAGCAAAAAGAAATCGCAAGTTCCACAACCTCCGTGCAGCCGAGGGTGCAGCTTGTTCTGACCCCATGGGTCGAGCATCCAGAGGCCAGATCAGTCCACATCCCACCTCCCTTGCAGCGTCAGCCTCTAAACCCTTTATGGCGTGCCCTTTTCGATCATGGGTGACCTGTTGGTGGCAGATTCAGCCATCACATCCACCACTGGAAGACCATTACATCAGACAGGTGGGTTCTCCAGATAGTCCAAAGGGGCTACTTCCTCTCAGTCTGGCCCTCCATATCTCCATCTTACAACCGACTGACAGAGGATTATCTTATTTTGCTTCAGGAGAAAGTCATGGCTCTCTTGGCCAAGGGAGTCATAGAGAGGGTTTCGGTACGAGAAGTAGGCTGTGGTTGTTATTCCCACTACTTTCTCGTCCTGAAAAAGGACAAGGGCCTTTGTCCTATCCTAGATCTTCGAGCCCTCAACTACTTAATCAAAAAGGAAAAGTTCAAGATGCTCAAATTAGCTGAGATCTTGTCTGCCGTGGACCTGGGAGACTGGATGGTAGTGTTGGACTTCCAGGATGCCTATTTCCACATTCCCGTCGTGCCTGTTCATTGGTGCTACCTGCGGTTTACAATGGGCCACGTACATTTTCAGTTCACCGTTCTCCAATTTGGGCCTTACCTGCGCCCCTCAAGTGTTCACCAAGGGGATGGTGGTCACCGCTCAGCTGCACAGATTAGGGGTGTAAGTCTTCCCCTATCTTGACGACTGGCTGTTTAAGGCGAGCTTGCCCCAGGCTGTCATCTCCCACCTCCATATTATGGTGGACTTTCTGCCTATGTTATCAACATGTCGATTCTCAGACGCTTCCTTTCCTCTGAGCTGTTCTGGACACAATACAGTTTCGGGCTTATCCGTCTGAGCGGTGAGTCCAGGATATTCAAGCTATGATACTGCTGTTTCAGCCTACATCCTGGATTTCAGTGAGAATGACTGAGGCTGCTGTGCCTCATGTCCTCCTCCATCCTGTTAACGACTCAAGCCAGATGGCATATTTGGGCTCTGCAGTCAGACCTGAAGTTCCAGTGGGTGCAGTGGAATTAATTCGACATGGCCCAGATCTTGGAGGGAACGGCACAGAAATTGTAGTGGTGGCTGACAAACCGTGATTGGGTCACCGTCAGACCTCTCTTCCTTCCCCAACCAAATCTTATAGTGGAGACAGATGCATCACTTCTGGGATGGGGCGGCCATCTGGGAGAGGTGGGGATCAAAGGACTCTGGTCTCATTCGGAATCCGGACTCCACATCAACTTGCTGGATCTCTGAGCGATGCGTTTGGCATTGAAAGCCTTCCTTCCATCAAGGTGAACCTAATGCAAGTGTTCACGGACAACACCATCGCCATGTGGTACTGCAACAAGCAGGGTGGGTGGGTTTGTGGACCCTTTGCCAAAAGACCCTGTGTCTCTGGACTTGGCTGGCACAGCAAGGCATATCCATGGTTGTTCACCACCTGGCAGGTTCGCTTAACGCCAGGGCCGACAAACTCAACCGTTAATGCCTAGGGGGATCACAAATGGTGTCTCTATCTGGAGATCGCACAATATCTCTTTTTGCAGTGGGTAGAGCTTTGGTTAGATGTGTACGCCTGCGCCGATAACTCGCAATCTCAGCAGTTTTGCGAGCTGGAGTTTCCAGTACAGCTCTCGCTTTGAAACGCTTTTTGTCTCGAGGGTAGCTCAGGCCTCCAGTATGCCTTTCCACCCATACCACTCCTACCCAGAGTTCTCTGGATGATCAGGAATGACCGGGCCAAAGTCATTCTTGTGGCTCCGGACTGGCCAAGGAGAGTCTGGTATCCTGAACTTCTCCAACTCAGCATCGATCCTCCGATCAGGCAGCCTCTTCGGAGGAGCTTCTGTTGCAGCAGGGGAGGGTTCTCCACCCGAAACTGTTCCTTCTTGCATGGAGACTGAGCAGCAGCTGTTGATATCTTTCGACCTTCCTCCTGAAGTCTGAAATGTTATGTTCGAGGCATATGAGCTGCAGATCGTACACTTTCCATTAGATCGCCACCTGGTGTTGGGCTTGGATGATTGCAGGTTGTAGTCTTCTTGGAGAAGTCTTTGTAGTCACGAGATAGGTGACTCCTCCCTTGGACAATACTGCGCATGGACATCGGCTCCATCCTTGGATTGTTTTTTTTCCGCCACTGGGTTCGGATGTTTGTCCGCTCCGGCTAGAAAAACATTTTTCAGCAACTTCGAAGCGCAAACACGTCCGACATAGAGTATTATAACTTTCGACGTCATCCGCTCCATTCTTCGACGCGGGCCGTTGGGCCTATAGACGCCATGCGGCCTACACCTCATGGACAGAACTCCGTTCAAAAGATGCCCGAAATGTCGAGCAAAGTTTCCACATAGCGATCACCACGAGGTCTGCAACCTCTATCGCCGGAACACGACGAGTCGACCTGCACAGCTTGTGCCTCCTTCCGATCGAAGAAAACTATCCGGGATCGGAGGGCCCGTCGACACGAAATGAGGAGATCAGCCCCAGCACCGGAGGATATCTTCGACAAAGTTCCACTCGTCCCCGAAGAAGATTCACCTGATCTCCAGATCGTATCAGAGGCAGACAACTCAGATGACTCCCTTCCATCAGGTCAGCGCGTGAGTACTACTGCCCCTGCACCACATACACTGCCCAAACCGAAGGCAAAGGTCAGCACTCCGCCCAAAGGGCCCAGTCGAGACCGAATACCTGCTTCTAAGGCCCCGACGTCCGGCCCAGCTCCGAAGAAAGTGACTAAGCCTTCCCATGCTTCGACACCAAGCAAGCCGCATGTGGCGATTCCAACTATTCCTTCGGCACCAAGACCCAAAGATCCTTCGACACAGAAGCCAAAAGACCCTTCGGCACCGAAGCCTAAAGATGTACCGGCGCCAAAACCAAAAACTGCACCGGTGCCAAAACCGAAAGAAGCACAGGCTCCGAAGCTGTCGACTTCTAAACATAAAGATGCAAAGCCAGCGTCCGACGCCTCGAAGCCGATCAGACCAGCTTCCGCACCGAAAAAACCCTCTTCAGTGTAAAAGCCCTCGAGGCCTAATTCCGAGGCTCCTAGACCCTCGACCACGCCTACCAAGCCGAAAACAACACCTTCGGCACCAAACACTTTGCCACAGGATGTTATAACACCTCCCAAGGCTAAAGACACAAGACAACCTCCGTCGGAGCTGAAAAAATCGACGCCTAAAAAGGTTGTAGATGAGGAAGAACTTTTTACACCAGATCCTCAACAAAAGAAGATCTACATAAACCCAAAGACAGGTCATGTAGGTGCTATACCTCATAAGAAGAGACCAGCAGATACACCACCCACACCTGTGGTTCCTGCAAAGAAAAAGGACTGTGCAACCTCTCCTATGCACCCTCCCTCTCCTATACCTCCTTCCTCTCCTGTTCCTCCTCACATTTCACCACAAATTTCTCCTATACATTCTCCAGTATCATCACATTCACCTCTGCATACTGATGATGAATATGATATAGGTGGAGGGGAGGATATAGAAGAACCTGATGCATACCTTGTAGATGAGGGTATATGGGATTTTTCATACCCCAAAAATGTACCATGGGATACGCAAAACCCACAACATGTGCCTGACATTCCTGATCCACAGTCATACCCATCCAAACCTTCCCCTCCGGAAGATAATATTGGTTTTAGTCATCTCTTAAACAGAGCTGCTGTTTACCATGGAGTACCAATGCATTCTGATGACATTGAAGATTTTCTCCTAGATACATTTGAACAGTCACAAAGATCTGCTCAAATTATTCCTATGATTAAGGGAGTCATTAAGCATGCTCCAGAAATATTCAAAGATCCTGTACGTACTAGGATATTAAACCCAAGAATAGAGAAGAAATATAGGCCTGCACCCACAGATCCAGTCTACATTAAAGGACACCTACCACTAGATGCATTGGTTGTGTCAAATGCTAGGAAAAGGGCAAACTCTCAAACTTCTGGTGAAGCGCCCCCACCTGACAAGGAATCCAAAGTTATTGATGCGTCAGGTAAAAGAGTAGCTGCACAAGCTACAAATATTTGGCGTATAGCAAATACACAAGCTCTCCTATCTCGCTACGACAGGGTTTATTAGGATCAGCCAGAGAAACTACTTGAGCACCTGCCAGACCAGTATAAAGATCAGGCAAAAGACCTTGTACAGGAAGGCAAATTAATTTCCAATGCCTCTATAAAATGTGCACTAGATGTCGCAGACACAGCATCTAGAGCTGTAAATACCAGTGTCATACTCCGGAGACATGCGTGGTTACGCGTTGCAGGGTTCAAACAAGAAGTACAAACCACTATTTTGAACCAACCATTTAATCATAAATACATTATTTGGCCCAGAAGTAGACACTACACTTGAAAAGATGAAAAAAGACACCAACACCGCCAAGTCTATGGGGGCTTTACAGTCTACACAAGCTAGAGGCTCCTTTCGTCGCACCTTCTATAGAGGAGGCTCCAAACAAACTGGGGCAGTTACGACAACATCTTCCAAGTCGCACACACAAACATCCTCTAACAAGGGATATTTTAGAGGAGGGTACAGAGGCAACAATAGTAAAGGAAGAGGTTGCGGTAACAACAACAATCAATCCTCTTCCACACCCAAACAGTGACTTCCCTCTGCTCCCCCAACAGCATTCCACTCCTGTAGGGGGCAGATTAACACAGTTCCTGCCTGTCTGAAACTCCATCACAACAGACAAGTGGGTAAGACAGATTATCCAACATGGTTACTGCCTAGAACTTACAGCAACCCCTCCGCACATACCTCCCAAGCAGTGTCCAATGTCCACAGACCATCTGACTCTGCTTCAACAAGAAGTTCTATCACTTCTACAATAAGATGCTATTCAACTAGTTCCTTTAGAGGAACAAGCAACAGGGGTTTATTCGCTGTACTTTCTAATTCCCAAGAAGGACGGGACACTCAAACCGATTCTCGACCTCAGGCCCCTCAACCACTACATTCAGTCAGATCATTTTCACATAATCACTCTGCAACAAGTGCTCCCACTACTGCAACAAGGCAATTTCCTTTCAACACTAGACCTAAAGGACGCCTACTTTCACATTCCTATACATCCTGCTCACAGGAAGTATCTAAGGTTTGTAATACAAGGACAACACTATCAGTTCAAAGTCCTTCCGTTTGGCGTAACAACAGCGCCACGTGTGTTCACGAAGTGCTTAGCAGTAGTAGCAGCACATCTCAGAAGACATGTCTTCCCTTATCTGGATGATTGGCTCATAAAAGCCAAGTCATTCAATCAATGTGTCCAACACACACATCTATCAATTCAAACATTGCACAATTTGGGGTTCACGATCAATTACACCAAGTCGCACCTGCAGCCTTCTCATACACACCAGTATCTAGGGGCTACAATAAACACGTCTACAGCTCTAGCGTATCCCAGTCCAGCCAGGGTACAGAGCATTCAAGCCTTAGTCGCAACTTTTCAACACCAACAGTCTCTCCAAGCCAGGGTGTTCATGAGACTAATAGGCTTGATGGCATCTTGCATCTTCATAGTAGCACACGCAAGATTGCAGATGCGCCCATTACAAGAATGCCTAGCCCAACAATGGAACCAGGCTCAGGGTCAACTAACAGACCTGGTGTTGGTGGACAGCCGCACACATCACTCTCTGCAGTGGTGGAACACCAAAAATTTGACAAGAGGGCGGCCGTTCCTCGAGCCTGTTCCACAAGTAGTGCTTACGACAGATGCATCCCTCACAGGATGGGGAGCCCATCTCTTACATCATACTACTCAAGGTCAATGGAACAATCAACAAAAACTGTTCCATATCAACCATCTAGAGCTGCTAGCAATATTCTTAGCACTCAAGACGTTCCAAATTCAAGTACAAAACAAAGCTGTCTTAATCCGGACGGACACTATGACAGCCATGTACTATATACAAAAACAGGGGGGGACACACTCTCTGCAACTGTCCCAGCTTGCACAGAACATTTGGAGATGGGCTATTCCTCAAAACATACATCTGCTAGCAGAACACCTTCCAGGAGTTCACAATCAGATAGCAGATCTGTTAAGTCTGCAGTCACAACAGATTCACGAATGAGAACTACATCCACAAGTTCTTCAGCCATTCTTCCAAATGTGGGGGCATCCACACATAGATCTGTTTGCCACCCACGAAAATGCAAAATGCCCAACCTTTGCCGCCAGGTTTCCACACCCACTGTCTGAAGGCAATGCGATATGGATGATTTGGTCAGGCAGATTTGCGTACGCTTTTCCGCCTCTCCCACTCATCCCACTAGTAGTGCGCAAGCTCAGACAACAGTCTCTCAAATTGATACTAGTAGCTCCCACATGGGCACGCCAGCCGTGGTTCACCACACTACTAAACCTCTCTCCGGTTCCACATCAAAAGTTACAGCTCACACCCTCCCTGTTAACACAGAACCATGGAGAACTCAGACACCCAGACCCACACCAACTAAATTTGGCAATCTGGCTCCTGAAGTCTTAGAGTTTGGTTATCTAAACCTACCGCCAAACTGTATGAACATCATTAAAGAGGCTAGAAAACCCACTACTAGAGCGTGTTATGCTGCTAAATGGAAAAGATTCGCAATATATTGCAAAAATAATCACATTGATCCACTGGATGCTTCCATCCAAAATATCATTTGTTACCTTTTACATCTACAAAGGTCTAATTTGGCTTATTCTTCCATACGCCTGCATCTTGCAGCAATTGCAGCCTATTTGCAAAACAGGCAACATCTATCTCTTTTCAGAGTACCTGCAATTAAAGCATTCATGGAAGGATTAAAACAAATAATTCCATCCAGGTTGCCACCTTCTCCTGTATGGAACCTAAACATTGTCCTTACAAGACTCATGGGACCCCCTATCGAGCCTCTACATAAATGTGAACTGCAATTCCTAACATGGAAAACAGCTTTCCTTGTTGCCATTACCTCTCTCAGAAGAGTAAGTGAAATGCAAGCTTTCACTATACAAGAACCATTTTTTCAAATACATCCTAATAAAGTGGTTCTTAGACCTAATCCATAATTTCTTCCAAAGGTCATCACTCCTTTTCACCTAAACCAATCTGTAGAGCTACCTGTGTTTTTCCAAAACCCAGACTCTGTAGCAGAAAGGGCTTTACACACATGCTTTACACACATTAGATGTTAAAAGAGCTCGGTTATACTATATAGATAGGACTAAATCCTTTAGAAAGACAAAACAATTGTTTGTATCTTTCTCTCCTCCACAAAAAGGCAACCCCATCTCTAAAGGTGGGATTGCACGGTGGATTGTCATGTGTATACAAATATGCTATCAAAAAGCTAAACGTACACTAACAGTTCCTCCTAGAGCACACTCCACTCGCAAACTAGGAGCCTCTATGGCTTTCTTAGGAAACATACCACTAGAGGACATATGCAAGGCAGCAACATGGTCTACACCACACACCTTCACTAAACACTATTGTGTTGCTGTGCAAGCCAAGCAGCAAGCTGCAGTAGGCCAAGCTGTCCATAGAACACTCTTTCAAACTACTGCAACGGATACAAGCGACCACCGCTAGGGGAGACACTGCTGCACAATCGATGCAAAGTGTACGATCTGCAGCTCATATGCCTCGAACGGAAAATGCTATTTACCAGTATGCATCTGTTCTTGGCATGTAGAGCTGCAGAGTCGTACACGCCCTCCCGCCTTCCTGGAACTTGTATCCGTTCCAGTTTTTCATCCTTCTTAGATGCGCACGCATGGACATCCCTTTTTCTTTACTTCTACTAACTCCATCATTTCCCATCATGGCAAAAAACAATCTAAGGATGGAGCCGATGCCCATGCGCAGTATTGTCCAAGGGAGGAGTCACCTATCTCGTGACTACAAAGACTTCTCCAAGAAGACAACAACCTGCAATCATCCGAGCCCAACACCAGGTGGCGATCTAATGCAAAGTGTACGACTATGCAGCTCTACATGCCAAGAACAGATGCATACTGGTAAGTAGCATTTTCCTTTGGCAGCCAGACATCCCTCCACCAAGACAATCTACGCCTGCTGATGGAACAAATTTGTATTCTATTTTACAGAAAAGTCTATCAACCCTCTTTCTGCTTCCTGCATGTCTACCTTTCTCCGGCTGCCAGACCAGCCCTCCTTATTTAAATCTCCCATGGTAAATAAGGTGAATTCTACATATATTCCCACCTTCCACTTTTATTATGCTTTTGTGGGACCTTAATTTGGTTCTCAATTTCCAAATGTGCACTCCATTTGAATTCTGCACAAGTGCCCCCTCTGGCTGCTAACCATAAAAATAGCCTTTTTAGTGGAAATCATCAGCCAGGAGGACAATATTCGCTGACAAGTTGGTGTTTCGCACTAGGGACTCTTTCTTTCTTGAAAGTGGTGACACCATTCCACGTGGGGCAATCTGTCACCTTGCCCACCTGACGCTTAATGCATTCGTCTAAGGAGGAGGAGCGACTCCTCCACCTGGACCCCAAAAAAGCGTTTTCATTCTACCTTACCCGCACTAAAGAATTCCGAGTGGACGACCAACTCATTGTGGGTTACGCTGGAGCAAAGAAAGGTTGTGCAGTGCAGAAGAGGACTATCCCGATGGGTCGTCCTCTGCATGAAGATTTTCTACACTCTGGCAAAGAAACAGCCTCCGCAAGGCTAAAGAGCTCATTCCACCAGAGCGAAGGCTGCTAACACAGCGTTGCAGAGTTCCTGTCCTCGACATTTGTCAGGCAGCAACGTGAGCATCCCTGTACAAGTTTACCAAGTTTGACTGCCTCGTTGGTCAAGTCCGCAGGGAAGGCCTCTTTGGCCATTCTGTCCTGCAGGACTTTGTGGTCAAAACTTGTCCACCCTCTCTCTTCCGGGGATCATATTGCTTGGGTATCTATTCAAAGGTAAGGGAACTGCGGCTAGATGTCTCTATCAAATGGACAAGTTGCTTATGTTCAGTAATGCCTTATCTGGTAGAGACATGATCTAGCTGCAGATTCCTAACCGACTCACCCAACCTCCCCTTCACTGCAGACAGGTTTCTAAGGTCAGGGCTGATCTCTTAAAGGGCCATGGTTGTTAAAACGTACCAATGTCACTTCATGGCTCCGCGCTTCTGGCATGGAAAGTCGTGATGAGTAACTGAAGTTAGCATACCAAGGTGGTGCTTAAATAGGTGATGCGGACTTCACTATGGCACAGACGACGCAGACAATGTGACGTGGAGCCTACTGATGCCACCTACTGGTGCGCAGGTGTATTGCTCGAAGAAAAATCTTCCAGTTCCAGTCTGACTCCTGGGAAATTCAACGGTAAGGAATTTGCGGCTAAGTCATGTCTCTACCAGATAAGGTGTTACTGTAGGTAAGTAACTTGTCCTACAGTTCGTTTACAAGGTATTTAAATGTTTTTTAGAAACCAAACTGACATCCTATAGCCTTTCATTGCACAAACATGATTGTCAGGCTGTTCACTTTACTTGTCTTTCTCGAACTGCAAAGTTAAAGGAATTTGTTAACACAATCACAGGATAAAATAGGCAACAATCTGTAAGAAGACATAAGCTGACATCTGACCTCTGTCTTTGAATGCACAGCAGTGTCATAAGATGTAAAGGCATCTTTATTGTTCTTTCACTTCCTTAATTATAAGAATACCCGTTTTGTCAGCTGGAGTCTCTTGCTAAACTGGGCCAGTAGTCCCGAAAAGTAGTTCACCCTGACAACTGACTCACCATGGCGAGTGGGTGAGTAGATTTCTCGAGGCCTGAGGGAAGAGCCCAAGGGTGCAACAGGTAACTATCTTTTCTCGGATCATGCACATTGAGAATTATATTCAGTAGGGCTCCCCCATAAGCACAATAGGTAATGGGTAACCCTTAGCATACGATATTGATTCGTTTAGACAATTGGTCTTTACTGTCCTTAAGGAGGAGAAGCCCCACCCTAATCACCTCTCCTCGCCCCAGTCAATATTCCTTAATCCTGATTTTCTTCTTGGTCTTATGGATGCTAGCATTGCAGGCGAGTGCCTTGAGGTTACACTTGTATAAAGGGGCAAATGTAAGATTTTGGAAATCTGTAGTATCGAGTCCTGCATGGAATTTTCACCTCACTCTTAAAGACAGGTTCAGATGAGTACAGCTTAGACCACACTCCTTCACTTCAAAGGAAGACAACCCAGAGACTTGCCTTCTTTAGAAGAATTGTTTAGGAAAAAGATGGTAAAAATGGGGTACAAATGTCTGTGCTGTGAGCTTCACTCGCACACATGCATATACAAGCAAGTGGGAAGAGTGATTAGAAATAATGATCGAAGAAGATACATGGCCCCTCAATGGGCGAGGGCTGCCAAAACATCAGTTTATGTGAAATACAAAGAGCATGCACATACGTCTATCATGCATTTGGTCATATTCCACATTAAAAGCTGTCTACAGTGGCACTGGTATCTGCTGAAAAGACTGGGCATAAGGTCACATTAGCATTCATTTTATGGCTCTATCCCAATGCTCAGGTCTTTTGGAAGAAAATAGTAAACCTCACCCGTAAAATGACAGGATTGGCAATAAAACTCGAGCTCTTAACATAATTATTTAATAACTCGGGTGATAAAGGTGAACATCCCCTCCTGTCTTCCTCAAGTCATCTGGCAGCTTGCTTGACCATCACACAACTGTAGAAATACCGCCCCCATGTCAAATGCCTTTTGTTTGCCTCTGTGGTGGAATAAGATATGGCTGATCAACTCACTGGAGAAATTGTCAGTTTTAGACGACAATAAAGTTTCTAAATACTATCAGATATGGACCCTGTTTGCGACTTGCATTCAGAGAGACAGCACACATTAATGGTCTGACCATTTTCAACCAACCTTGTTAGGAAAGGTAAGAATGGAAATCCCTAGGCTCTGGGTATAACCCATGCTGATAAGCAGTTGAGGTAGCCTAAACAGTGGAGATCTGAGAGTCAGCCTGAAGGACAGAATGATGGGCTCAGTATTCACCCTACACAACACCTCAAAATATTGATCTAAACCTGCTTGAAAGTGCCATGGGAATTACTGCGTTGAAAGATCTATATAGAATTGTCAGAGGTCTATTGTTGAAGTAAAAGATTACATATTTATATCCTGTCGTCCTCTTACCCCCTCCTCCCCCCATTTTTCATTCTATCTCTTTTTACATTCCACCTTTATATATACCTCCTCGTTTTTGTGTGTCTTAGATCATTTGATGCAGATTTTCTTCAATAATTCACCTACGATTCAAGCTGCAAATACATAAAACAATAAAAGCTCTCCATTGATTGCTATGAGAGTGCAGAATTAATTTCATCATGGTGTACATTATTCAGTTGGCATACTTGAATAGAGATTCAATCTACCTCTAGACAAATGGCATTTCTATAAGTCGCAGTTACAGTTGTCAGATTAATAAATTCGCAAACTGAGTAAAAAAAAAATGAAGCAAAGTGGGTCAAGGACTTACGCTCTGGAACGGTCTCAGCCAAACATGAAAGCAGAACTCAGCCTTCTCCTGTTCTGGAAATGGCTGGAAACTTGATTATTTTGAGATGTCGTTGACTAAAAGGAGTGAAACTATTATGCCAAGCAGTAACAGAAGGACCAATATACACAAATATGGGAGAACCACTCCGTTAACTTTTTATCCAAGAAGAAAATGGGTATTTCATATATATTTTAAAACCATTATACAGGCAATCGAATAGGAGAATGTGTTTGTAGTCATAGTGATGTACTTTATAACCCTCCTTTAATATGAATAACAAACTCCGCCAGCGCTTTTTGTCTTGAAGACAATGTGACTTCTTCAGGGATATTTCCTATTATCCAAAAAGGTATTTTGGTGTTAATTTTTATCCACTTTTTCAGCAGTTTCCTAAATCAGAGGTTTGTTTCCAGGTCCTCTTTGAGGCTTGTGTAAAGGGTCACTGTTTTTCCTCCTATTCCTTCATTTCATACATTAGTTCTTTGTGTTTTCTTTCAACTTCAAGCCGTCTATCTTACAGGCCTGGCATTTTTCATTTTGTGGTGTGCTAATTTCTGCACAGCTTTCTAAATTGTCTACCAGATGTGGAATTTCGCTCCGAAAGTCGTCGACCTCTTGAAAAACAGGTGAAAACGTCACTTCTGCTTACACCATCTATTCTACGTGCTTGCCACGGCGAGGACCGTGAACTGAATAGATGGTTAATTTATCAAAGCTACACTGCAGTAGATATAGCATATTGTGATAAGTTTCACTATTGTGGATTCGCAAATCTGACAAAATAGTAGTTTTTCAAGCAAAAATAACATTTTGCTTGTGAAATTTCTGAAGTTGTCAATACTTCTAGGACGCACTTCAAGTCAGTCAAGTATTTGCCTCACCCCCCCCCCCGGCCCCAACACACACAAAAAGCACTTATTATTCCTCTTAGGCTTTTTGTAACATACTCTAATTTTTCTGACAAAAGATAGATACAATTAGGGATCTCATTATTGATCAAATATCTGTCCAGTCCGGTTGTGGTCCCCAAATCTCAGGAAAAACTCACACCACTTTACCTCCTTTGTGTTTAAGGCTCTTCCACTGACATTTTTGTGGCAATTGATAAGACAATTTAGATTTTTCACAGCCTGCTGGGCAGAAAATCTGGATTTTATTAAGGACATGGAGGCTAATATTATGCAAATCTCCTTTATTGGCCCAGATCCATAGCAACAATTGAAGTACATGGAACTTCAATCAACATTCTAAAGAAGTATAAAGTCCCTTGGAGACCATCCATCATCCTTCTTTGTTGAATTGCGAAGAAAGATCATTGTGGAGAAGATAAACATGAGAAAAAACTGAAGGCAAACTTCCACAATGAGGTCCGGAGGAGAAACACAATCTTATTCTGAAAAAGAATAATATATCGTAAAATCAATGATAATGAAGGGAGGGTTTACATTCAAAGAGGAGGGATAATATTAGCCTCCGTGTCCTTAACAAAATCCAGATTTTCTGCCCAGCAGGCTGTGAAACATCTAAATTTTATGGCACGACACGGAGGCCATATTATGCAAGTTTAAAGTGTATTAAGAACATTATCAATCACATTAGGGATTGGTCTGAAGTAACGAGCTTTAAACATACTATCATTAGACCAATCTGCAGCCCTAAGGATATCTTGTAATCCCCCTCCCAGGCAGAAGGCCTTTGAAGCCGAGTCACCCCTGATGGAATGAGCACCAAAATAGATACATCAACACCACTTTCATGCATGACGTTCTTTACCCATCCAGCTAAAGTTGGAGAGGAGACTCCTTTATGGATCTATATGAAATTAGCAATTGGGATTTGTTCAATCTTAAATATTTGGTTCTTTTCTCATATTCTTTCAGACACTTCACCACACAAAGTCTATCATTCCCAGGAAAAAAAGGGGTAAAAGATAGAGGAATATAAAGTCTTTATTCTTTTCTTGAGGTAAAAGCAAACCCCTTCGGGTTGGAAAGCCCTGCTCGAAATATCTAAGGCCCTAACGTCCTAAGTTCTTCTAAAAGATACTAGACATAATAAAACAGTAAGTTTAAAAGAAATGCGTTTAAGAGAAAGGGAAGAATTGTCTCCCCAAGATGATAAAGTCTGAAGAACAAGGGTAACGTCCCACAGAGTGGTATACTTAATCCAAGGAGGGTTTAAAATCCTCATGCTTCTCATTATCTTTTTAATTAGAAGGCTTTGACCAACAGAAATTCCGTTAACCAAAGAATGACCAGCTGAAATCGCAGATCTATAAACGTTAACAGTTCTGTAAGACAAACCTGAAATGAAAAGATTCGAAAGGTAATTAATAACATTGACTAAATCAGTTGAAATGGGATTGTAACATCGTTGAATGCACCAGCGAACCCATTTGTTCCATGTCAATCGATAAGCCTTTCTCGTGCCAGATGCCCATGATTCAGAAATGAGTCTGAAAGCATTTTGACGAAACCCCAGGGATTCGCCATTGTCTCCTGAAATCTTCCATGCCGTCAGAGTTAGAATGCCCTGCTCTACAAGGGGGTGGATGTGACCCTCTGAATCTAGAAGTATCTCTTTGAAAGAAGGAATCAAAATGGGAAAATCTGCGCTCATTTCTAAGATGATTGGGAACCAAGCCTGAGCTCTCCAAAGTGGGGTTATCACGACCATGCTCGGTTTGTAACGTCGAGCATGAAGGAGAAGGCGAGGAAGCATGGCAAACCCTGGGAACGCATAAGGTGCTAGTCCCCTCCAGTCTTGAAGAAAGGCATCTACCTTTAGAGCGTGAGGGTCTGGCCTCCAACTGAAGAAGTCCTTCAGGTGAGTATTCAGACGGTCCGCAAACAGTTTTGTTTTGAAGGGGCACCATTTGGACTGGATGGCTAAGAATACATCGGTACAAAAGGGGGTGGTGATGGACGGAGCATCTGAACCAATCAAACACTCGTACCCAGTCAACAGATCTGGGTTTAATCCATCACCGTTCTTTAGCCCACTCTGCCACCCCAGTTCAGACATGGCCATATGCAAATCAGTCTGACCCTGTGCCTCATGGGAACAGTCCAGCCCGAACTGCCAAGCCATGCCTTCCCTGGACCGGAAACAAGCTTCCTAGGATCGGTTTCTGGCATTACAGCCGTCTTCAGCCAGGCTTGCTTGAATCCAGTGGCAAAGTGAGCAAGGGACTCACGTCTGAGCATACCCTGCCAACTTATGGCGAACAAAGCGGTACAAAAGGGGGTGGTGATGGACGGAGCATCTGAACCAATCAAACACTCGCACCCAGTCAACAGATCTGGGTTTAATCCATCACCGTTCTTTAGCCCACTCTGCCACCCCAGTTCAGACATGGCCATATGCAAATCAGTCTGACCCTGTGCCTCATGGGAACAGTCCAGCCCGAACTGCCAAGCCATGCCTTCCCTGGACCGGAAACAAGCTTCCTAGGACCGGTTTCTGGCATTACAGCCGTCTTCAGCCAGGCTTGCTTGAATCCAGTGGCAAAGTGAGCAAGGGACTCACGTCTGAGCATACCCTGCCAACTTATGGCGAACAAAGCGGTACAAAAGGGGGTGGTGATGGACGGAGCATCTGAACCAATCAAACACTCGCACCCAGTCAACAGATCTGGGTTTAATCCATCACCGTTCTTTAGCCCACTCTGCCACCCCAGTTCAGACATGGCCATATGCAAATCAGTCTGACCCTGTGCCTCATGGGAACAGTCCAGCCCGAACTGCCAGCCATGCCTTCCCTGGACCGGAAACAAGCTTCCTAGGACCGGTTTCTGGCAAGCCGGGCCGAAGAAGGCTGTGATGCCAGAAACCGGTCCCCGGAAGCTTGTTCCCTTACCAGTATAAGAATTGGCTTGGTAGTTTGGTTTGCCCTGTTCCCATCATGCACTGGGACAGGAACAGACTAATTTGCATATAGCCAGGTTCTAAGCTGGGATGGTGCATTGAGCTAAAAAACGGTGATGGATTAAAACCATGATCTCTTGACTTGGTAAGAGTATTCTGCATCATTCAGAAACTCTGTCCATCACCACCCCCCTTTTCCAAAATTGGCTAAGAATACATGCCTGTTCAGTCTCCAATTGCTGGAGTCTCTGAAATTTCTCGAGTACCAGTCTTCTACCTCGTTCTTCAACCCAGGAATGTGTTCCGTTACAACTGAAATACTTCTGCTCAAGCAATAGTTCCACTGGCCCTTCGCTAAGTCTGTTAGATCTTTGGACTGAGGTCCTCCTAGTTTGCTGACATAACGAACTGCGGACACATTGTCCATTCGTAAAGTTACACAGCATTTCATTGAATTCTGAGTAAAACAACGAATCGCGAATGAACCTGCTAGTAATTCCAAGCAGTTGATATGCAATTTCTTCTCTTGCGGAGTCCAACGACCCCCTGTTGACGAGCTCCCACATCTCGCTCCCCATCCTTCTAAACTCGCATCTGATTCTATTATCAGGTTCGGTTCCTCCCAAAAAATGGCTCTGCCGTTCTATGCTTTCACATTTTTCAACCACCAAAGGATTTCGATTCTCGACTCCTGATCCAGTGAGATCAACTGGGAGTAAGATTGGTTGGTTCCCAAGGATCCTGCTTTCAGTCTCTGAAGTTCCCGATAGTGTAACGGGCCCGGGAAGATCGCCTGAATCGTGGATGAAAGAAGGCCCAGGACCTTTGCTAGGGATCTCAGGGGAAAGTCCTTCAGAATTAGTAGTTTTCTCAGTTTCTTCCTCACTTTCCTTGCTGTGTCGCTCGGAAGACGTAGTTCTGTTTTTACAGTGTCTACCAAGAAACCCAGAAATTGTGTCTATTGAGATGGAACTATGCACGACTTTTTAAAATTTATAATGAAGCCCAAGTGCTGTAAAAGACGTATCGTGAGATCCGTGTGAAGTAAAACGGTCTCCCTCGACTGAGCTATTAGGAGGATATTGTCGAGATATATGATCAGTCTCACTCCCCTTTGCCTTAGCCAAGCGGTGACGGGTCGGAGTACCTTGGTGAAGCACCAAGGGGCTGAAGACCGACCAAAAGGAAGGCTGCAAAACTGGTACAGGCGCCCCTCCCAGGTGAATTGAAGAAACTTCTGACGGGGTGTCCAAATTGGTATTGTCAGGTAAGCGTCTTTTAGGTCCAGTCTCGTTAACCAGTCCCCTTTTCTCAAGACGTCCCTTAGGAGGTGTATTCCCTCCATTTTGAAATGCTGGTAGACCACCCATTGGTTTAATTCTTTCAGGTTTATGACTGGCCTTTATTTGTTTTTCTTTTCTACAAGGAGTATATTGCTGAGGAAGCCCACATGAGTACTCTCGATCGCACCTTTTTTTTTTTAGAAGTTCTTGAACCTCTTGAGATACCAGTGCCCTGTCCTTGGCAGAGAAAGTGATTTCCCGGGGGGATATTGTCTGGAGAGGAGTATCTATGAAATCTATTCGGTAACCTTTCACTGTATTGAGAACCCGAGAATCTTTGGTCACCAAATTCCAGTTCCCAGCGAATTGGAATAGCCTCCCGCCCACCTTTGGAGGGGTATCTATAGGGTCTGACTAAGTTCTTACCTGTTGAAAAAGAGCGCTGTCTCCGTTCGCCTCGGAAGGGACGACCACGTGTCCTCTGTCTCTGGGGATAGAACTGACTGAAACCGCCGGAGTTGTTGCTGAATATCCTGCCTCCACAGGACATGAAGGGTCTTGTATTTGAGTTTCCACGGCCGGGGAAACTACCCCGTATTCTCTCCGCCCATGTAAAAACATGATCTTGGAAAACCTTTTTAATATCCTTCTGGGAACTAAATGCGCCGACATACCTGACCATGTCTTTAATAAATTCCTCACCAAAGAGGAAACCCTGAGTATTTTGACCACCATCATTCTTTGCCAATTCGATCAACTTTGGATCAATCTTAAACAGGACCCATTTCCTCCTTTCTATAGACAAGGCTGTATTAGCATTGCCGATAAGCCATATTTCCCTTTGGACCCACTCCCCGAGTTCCTTTGGGTCGACTGGGCGATCCTCTAAGTAATCTGATTCCGCATCTCAAAGATTTTTGTAATAGGACCTACTGTGTCAAGGAGGCGGTCCTGATAGGATCTCAAGCCCTTGTCTATGCCCTTTCTTGAGTCTCGTGACGTCTTGGATATGAAGGCCACTACTTTGGGGTCAAGCTCAGGTGTCGCAGCTATCTTGTTAGGGAGGGAGGGCCTGGGCCATTCAGAGCAAAGCGAAGCCTAGCTCTGACCTCCTGCGGTATTTCCCTTCTTAACCAGAAGGAAAGGTAATCTCCCACATCTTGGGAGGGTGGTCTATTCAGGGGACAAAGGGTGTTTAATCATTAGGGGGTCAAACACAAAGTTTCCAAAAGGGTCCAGCAGACCCATGCTTTTATCTGGGCCTTGGATGCCCCCTCTGAGCTCCCCGTTCCCCTTGCTTGCGCCTCTTCTTCATCAGTATTAAAATCAGAGTAATAGGATAAATCTATTTCCGGGTCTGACCTATTATCACTAGCAATCTCAATAGGGGGCTCTGGGCCTTCACCTTGCCCATATGGGGTGCCCGAGGCACCATTTATGTCACCGCCACAAGGGCGAGAAGGGGCAGAGGAGGTCTTAGTCTTCTTACAGTCTTTGCGCTCCTTTCCTCCAAGTGCCCGTTTCCTTGGAGCCTTAACTGCTCCTGATTGATAGCTGCTAGTAGAAGGGCGTTGGGATGTCAAGGATTCTAGTCTCCTATTAATTGTGTCATCAATTGAGCCAAGGACCTTCTCAAAAGCCTTACTGACCAGTTCCTCCAGATGTCCCTCAATATTAGACTGAGGTTCAGACATTATGAAACGTACTTATAATGCTATCGAGGAGCTATGGTATTGAAAATAATATTACTCTACAACAGTAGGAGTTATTTGCGATACAATTCACCCAGTAAGTACAAACTCTGTAACTCGGCGGTGTCCCGGTGAAAGACAAGCCAACTGTCATTCCGATTGTGGGATTACTGACTCCACTTAATCCCAACCTCCTAAAATGGATGCCTCACAGCAAACGATGGCGAGTGCCCAAGCTCCCAAAATGGCCACCACGCACGTAACGGACGTGCGGCAGCCGTTTTGAAGGTCAATTCCTCTAACCCGGCCCTCCCCGAGCGTAGGTATGCGCGCTGAAGGGGCCGGAGAAGCTGCCCAAACATGCCGAAGGCAGTCCTCATCGTGTCCTCGGGTGTCGGGAGCATCGGCCAGGCGGAAGTGAACCGGAGATGAAGGCGAGTGTAAGGAGCGAAGGTACAAGCGTGTAAGCGTAATCCCCTCGCGCTCAAGTTTAAATGTATACCTAAGTCCTAATCCAGCCCGATAAAAGACAATCTTCAGGTCCCTGCCATGGCTATGAATCTGAAGTAACCAACCCCTTTACTTAAAGCAAGATTACCTCATTGTTCAACCCTTCACTGAAGCAGAGGGTGGTGCCCACTAGCTGGAAATCTGCTCTGGTAAAGCCTCTACTGAAAACATCCACGCTTTTGCATCAGAGCCGAACTATTGCCCTAATTTTGTTGCGATTATTTTCTTGGAATTGCAAGCTACCCTCCATTCTCAGCGAGCAGGTTTTGGAACTGGTCATAGCACAGAGATGGTATATGTCCCAGTGCAAAAGCCAGATCATGGGCAAGACTGACGCATGTCTGATTTTAGATCTGCCTACCTCTTTTGATACAATTAACCATACCTTATTGGTATCTCGTCTTGAGGGGTTCGGTTGCGATCATTAGTCATTAGAATTATTTAAATCATTCTTGAAAAATCTGCCCCAGTCTGTGACTCACATTTTCAGTCTGAGGCCAAAACCATCAGATATGGTGTCCTTTAATGCTCCATTCTAAACCTCGTTTTGTATAAATTTATGTGGCACCATTAGCAAAATGACTTACAGACAGTGGAGCTGACTTTTATATGTACGTAGATAATATGCAGATCTACGCTTATTAGTTCTAAGTAATATCTTGAGACTCTGTCCTTACAAAAAGCTCTATCACGTCTTCCCCCACGTCTCCTAAGAAAACCAGGTTATAATGCTGTCACCGGGTCGCGAAAGCAACAGGATTGCTCCCCGTGACTGAGTTTCCATTTTCCCCGCAGGATTGGTCCGGGCCCTTTAAGGGAAGTCTGGATTCCCTTGGCCGTGAGTCCGCCCCTCTGACGTCAGCGGAGAACAGCCTATCACCAGGAGACGGCATCGAAGAAAAGGAGGACCCGGAAGACGCCGTTTTGCTGCTGTATCGAGGAGACATCGATCCCCGGAGAAGAAGCAGACGTGGAGGACGAACAACGGAGGGCGCCGAGTCCGACGGGACGAAGCAAGCAGACAGCGGAACGTCGGAGCAAGAGAGTCGGTCCGAGTCCCCGCCGAGGGAGAAGCCAGGAGGCCAACGGTCCCACGCATCGCCCAGCCACGCGCAGGAAGACGCGTGGCTCACTCAGCCGCAAAGTCCGAGCTGTGGAGACTCCACCCGAAGATAAAGCAGGAAGTTACCCCGCAGTCCACAGGATTGTCATTTGACTTAATGTGCTATCTTGCCTAACAACCTTAATAAAAACTCCTTTCTAAAGACCTTAATAGTGGCTCCTTCCCTCCTTGTACACACTCAAGCTTACAAATGCCCTCTTTATAATCTGGCTCATTTACTAATAACAAATGTATATCTGGACATGTGGGTAGAGCTCCAGCCAGAATGCATTTATTGTACCAAATGCTTTGAAGAGGCTTCACAGTGACATGCTTGAACTCTGTTACTGAAGAGTAGTCTTAACCACCTTGTACCTGAATGTATCCCAGGATCTCATATGACTGTTAATATAGGAGTACTCTGTTACTGTATTAAACTAGACACAGCTGTAGTGTAGACTTACTGTATAAAGCTTTTGTGAAGGCCCATTTGAACTTATGAAACTCCTCTAACCTCCTCGCAAAATCGATACATTTGCTTGTATTATTTGGCTCATGCCCTCACACCCACACCAGAAACCAGTTTTACTTTTAAATACTGGGTTGAGCAAGTGGTGTCATTTTTTTTATAGTGTTTGACTGACTTAATAGCCTCAAGAAGTCAAATTTGCATTTGTAGTCGAGTTGTCTTGCATTCGTTCAACTACAAAAGCGGGTGTAATATGCCGTCTGTGTACTGTTTTTGGTCAAATTAAACAGATAGCTATAGAGCATGTACATATATTATTCTTTGAAGTTTTAATATTCCATGACTAGTGGTCATGCTTGCACTTCTTAACAAGGCAATGAAGTGCATTGTTCCAACATGTTTAAATATGTACAAATCACATGAAATAATTGTATTGTTACAGACAGTATGTGTAAGTATATTACATTTTATGATATATTTTATTTTGTGATAGGGTGTAGCAGATAATCCCATGGTAAAGTCTGTCTTCGATAAAACCAAACACTCTGTAGAGACGATGATAACCACATTGGATCCAGGGATGGCACCATACATAAGTAAGTGCACAGATTAAAATACTGTGTCAAAAGTCAAGTACTGAATATTCAAATTGAATATGTAAAAATAGTGAAGAAATAAAGTCCTAAAATTGGCATTGTCACAACATAAATGCTTGCGACTCAACCATTTATAGAAAGTTTCGCAATTCAAAACCATTGTTCTGAAATTACTTTTGGCTCTACGTCATGGATTTCATGCTCCATTCAAGAAGGACTACAACGTGGTCTGTGAGATCAAATTATTTGTTGCAAGAATGTGCATGAAGCAGTGGGCTTTCGTTTTTAGGTCTCGTCTGGCGTTTGCAGCGCGCATGCGCTGCTCTCGCCATAGCGAGGGCCTTTTGGAATCGATACGATTCCGATGTGTGCTCGGATGGACAGAAGATGTGCATGCACAGAGTGGAGGGTTCACTGGCGGTGTTACACTAGGCACTATTTTTGGGGGACTTATTTTTTGGGAGAAAGCACAGCGTTTCTTGGGGATTACACGTGATATCAGCGTGCGCGCCTTTTGTGACGCGCAAAATTTTATTTTGTCTTCTGTGTCCAGAGATTCACTCTGTCAGGAGCTAGGGCTGCCTTTCTACCCATCACCACCACGTCCGCCGTCACCACCACGTCCGCCGTCACCACCACGTCCGCCGTCACCACCACGTCCGCCGTCACCACCACGTCCACAGTCACCACCACGTCCACCGTCACCACCACGTCCACCGTCACCACCACGTCCACCGTCACCACCACGTCCACCGTCACCACCACGTCCACCATCACATCCACCATCGCCACGTCTACCACCACATCCACCACGTCTACCACCACATCCACCATGTCTACAACCACATCCACCACATTCACCACATCTACCACCACCATCTACCACCACCATCATGTCAACCACCATGTCAACCACCACGTCCACCACCACGCTGTCCACCACCACCACGCTGTCCACCACCACCACGCTGTCCACCACCACCACGCTGTCCACCACCACCACGCCGTCCACCACCACGCCGTCCACCACCACGCCGTCCACCGCCACGCCGTCCACCGCCACGCGGTCCACCGCCACGCGGTCCACCGCCACGCGGTCCACCGCCACGCGGTCCACCGCCACGTCCTCCACCGCCACGTCCTCCACCGCCACGTCCTCCACCGCCACGTCCTCCACCACCACGTCCTCCACCACCACGTCCTCCACCACCACGTCCTCCACCACCACGTCCTCCACCACCACGTCCTCCACCACCACGTCCACCACCACCACGTCCACCACCACCACCACGTCCACCACCACCACGTCCACCACCACCATGTCCACCATATCCACCTCCACATCCACCACCAAAACATCCTCCACCACCACCACGTCGTCCACCACCAGTGACAGGTTAAGTGTCACTGGAGGGCAGGGGTAATAGGAGTGTCAACCCTGGCTGTACATGGGACATTTAAGGATGCATTGGGTGCAAGAAGACGGGAATAGGGGCTAGAAGTATTACACCAGACCCTAGATACATTTTGAAGAGTCACAATGTCACAGGGGCTCCTGTAAAAGCACTCGCAGCATCTCTACCTCACAGTGGCATACCTGCACGAGCCACTCACTCAAAACAAGCATTGGCATAGCCAATAGGTCTCGCCTTTGGAGCCGTATAAGTGTTTAGCCATGCAACACTTGATGTTGTTGCACCAAGGATATTGTGGTGGATAACTAAACACTTATACTTCTAAGGTGCCTATTGGCTATGCCAATGCGTGTTTTTATTGTGATGTCCGTAGTACATTTGGAATCATTTCTAATTTATAATAACTTTATAAAATTGTTTCTTCTGGCTAATATATCCAGTACAACACCAATGTGTGCTTCACCCATGCAATGCAATAAATGTATTGTGCTTGTCAAAAAGGCAATTAAGTGAAATATGCCTGTTATTGTCTCTTTTATTTAAAAAAGTTAATAACTACTGTTGTGGAATATATTGTCTGAGCCATTTACAAATAATAGCAGAGTTATTTGGTATAAAAAACGTGTTTTAGAACAACCATTGAATGTTTAACTATATAAAAAGAAACTCCTCTCTTTCCCAAAGGTGCTCCGAGTTCTTAATAGTTTGACTTTGCGTCTTCCATCAGTGTCTGAGCCCCTTTGCAATCAAGCAGCAGGATCAGAAATATGCATGGGCAGTTTTTACATTCAGGTAGAAGACACACATCACCTACCTCCTGTGTGCCCTAGCCATGCCCTTTTTAGCACCTGTCCACATTGCCCTTTGTTGAGACTAAAGCCCTCTGTTTATCTTTGAAAAGCTGTTCCACCCTGGCCTTGTACCCATTCTGTGCAGCCTTGTGTATTTTCCACTCTGTGAGCTCGACTTCGTGGCACAAGAATTGGGCTCCATTGTCTAGGGTTACACCAAAGTGAACCCCTCTTTATGAGATTGATACGGTGATTATAGTCACTCCTCCAGGCTATTTGCAGACTAACCATGCTGGCAATGTAATCTGTAATCTAGGGACAAGCCTTTTTACCTGTAGTCTTGCAGGGGGATTGCCTACTGGCTCACCCTCTGGAAGGTATGTGCAATTCCTTGCAAGTGGAATGCTTTGCCGTTATGATATCTGGGATGTGTGTAATGTTTCTAAGCGTTATCTTGAGTTTGCTTGTTGTTCCCTGTGTCGCTTGACTAGTGGATGTTCGGGTTTTTATGTGTGCATAGGTGTTTTTCGGGCTGGAAAAGTCCTGATGAAGGCGCTTCTCCCAGTCCCAACCCGAGGTGGAACCTGGTGGATGAGGAACATAGCCAATGTCGTCCTTAGAGATTTTGTGCTGTAGCCGTCCCTGAAATTGCAGATCTGTTGCTGCCATAGTGAAATCCACTTCTCCACTTTCTGAATCTATGACCAGCATGCCTGCCATGTTCTTCCAGTCTGCACTCAACGTATATCTTCCTGGGCCAGTTGAAGCTTATCCCAGGGGAGACAAAAGAGCTGCATGACATAGATGTTCATCTCTTTTAAAAAACAATTATATAGAGGTACCCAGGAATTTAAAAACCTGCAACAATTTTGATTGGCAAGACCTTGTCTCAGAGGAGGGCAAGGAACGGTCAGGTGGTGTTGAGTTCACTGATTGACCTGATATCCGAGGAGGACCTGCATGCCAATGCAGGCGGGGGAAGATGAAATAACCACCAGTGGAAATGCTGCTTTCTCGCCACTTCGACGACTAGGGGTTAAGACTGAGAGAAGACCTGCATGCATGTGAGAAGAGCTGTACTGCTTCCTCTAAAAGGAGTTGCGTCACCTGCATTAAAGGGCCAGAGCAGAGAACTTCTTGACAAACCAAGTGCCCAGGAGTCATGAGGTTGCCGTAGTCAGCTGCGTAGAAGAAGCAACACTGAACCCTGATCACAACACCTGGGTCATGGAGAGACTTCATGGCCTGCAGTCGGTGATAAGGGCATCAGGCTGCTGATCTGAAGGTTTCGGGAGCTCTCAATGTTGGCTGACTTTCGGCCTGGGTTCTCATCTGGTTGACTGGAAGAAGATCACATATCTTTAACAATTGGAATTCTCTTCCTTGCTCTGTGGGTGTGGAAAGATCATGGGTGTACAATTCTGATCATTGACCCAGACTATTCCAGCAGTCCACTGATCACAGGCCATTGTAGGTGCCGGATGCACATAGTTGCCCTTGCCACTAGACAATCTTTAGCATGACTGGTGAGTTCTGTGATACAGGATCTACCCCTACCATCATCTAATGGGATTCATAGATGAAATAGTCATCCTAACATGTGACTTCCCCCCCCTGAGTAGCCCAGTGGCTACTAAACTTGGACTTCAGTTATGGCACACATTGACTTCAGTGGTGATTGGATAATTGATCAACTCCTTTGGCAACCACTCTGGCATCCCAAGGAAGCATTTTTACTTACCTAAAAGGGTAGGCTCCTCTGTTATTGGTTAGTGAATTCTTGAACATCTTTGGCCATTGTTACAGCACCTGAGCAAAGTGGCCTCTGACCCTGGAATTCTGGTCTGACAAAGTCAGTTTCTTCATCTTATTGAGCAATTGATGCTAATGCAATCTGGAAAATGAGCAGAAACACTCCGATATCTAGGCCGGACTCATCGCAAATGCCCTGTGTCCTCCAGATTGGATGTACTCCCCTGAGGTACACCACAGGAATTACAGTGAGGTGGATGTGCTCAGCAGAGCTTTAAGACATTTCTATGAAAGAAGCCTAATGTGTGGTAAGGCCATTAAAATAACTTCTGCTAACCCTGCAAATTGACCACCAATGCAGGATCCAATAACTTTTCCTGCTATCCGATGTTACTGCTGATACGCCACTCGATGCATACAATGATACTGATGAATCGTGTAAAGCAGGCTTCTCCAACGAGTAGCTCGTGAGCTACCAGTATCTCGCCAGCTACTTGTAAGTAGGTCTTCTTTGTGCAGCTCAGCCCACTAGTTTAGAAACCTTTGTTTGGTTGAATTGACATATGTACACCAACATTGAAAAGTGTGTATTTGAGATGAAAATTTGCATATTTGCAGATATTAAAAGCTGATTTTTGGAGAAAACAGAACTATAATGATATTTATTTGATTGAAAAATCATGCCGTGTGGGGGAGACTTATTACTAAGGTGTTTACCTTTTTTTATGTTACTTCTGGCAACCATGCCTGATGCACTGAGGTGATCCTTCTAGTAATCTTGTATATAGTGGCCACTAAGGTAATATTGTCTGATGTGGTCAATATTACAGCACTTATAGTATTAGTAACTCAGGATGATTTTCAGTGAACATAAGCAGATCTTATTACAGAAAGGTTTGGAGAACCCTGGTGTAAAGCTATGCTGCCTAAACTGAAACTGTGGGGAGTGATGGACGAGGCGGACTTCTTCAGTCAATTAAACCAGTGTTGTTGCTTGTAAATCGCATTATGCTTTAATGTGTAGGCTTAATTTAAGTTAGAGAATTACAAGCACAAATTAAAGTGTGCACCTAACACTGATGGTGCACTGCATGTGCTTCTGGGCTTGTTTGTGCAAGTGTGAGAACACTACTACCTCTAACAGAGGAGCCCAACGTAAGTGCTTTAGGGGCATATCTTCCAGCAAGAGGATGCCTTTAGGAATTAGGACAGTATCAGTACTAAGCATTAAATTGTTGAAGCCAGCCTCCTAAAATGCAATAGACTGTAAATTAAATACAAAGTTGCACGAGCCTCCAATCTCTCAATTTGGACATTGAGACAAACTCAATAGCACCACTGGTTATATAGTTCTCACTATACATATCCAGAATATCAAATATTTTCCCAAATGCAAATCTGTTTGGTTGATATAAAGAATCGTGCTCTTCACAGTAAACACAAGCCGTCCCTGACCATCCACCTCTAAGCAAATTAGTGTTTAAAATGATTGTGGATTCAAGGGAGAAGGCTACCAAAGACAACAAAAAAGTCAAGACAGGAAATAAATCAGATAATCCAATGCCTGACTCGCTGGTTAATGGAAAATGAAATAAAAAATTGAACAGGTATTTAATCTTACAGACGCTTTCCTCTGTGCATTACCTTACCCAAAGCACTAAAACTAACACTGACCTTTTGCAATGTAAATGCAAGTCCTGTATCAAGGCTTTTGAGACCTGTCAACAAGAATTTCTGAAGCTGAATCAAGGATTAGCCCAGTTCAAGGTGAGAAGTACATTTTGCAGAAATATTACAGCTAACCAAGAAAGACGAAGCTTTCTAAAAAGACGTTAGAAAGCTCAAAAACAGAAATTTTAGAGAGTGTCTTTGGTCTTTCTCCGATTGTGGAAAAAGAGGCGACATCCTGCAAATGTGGATCCCACGAGTTCTGAGAAAAACCTTTGTCAAATACTTTGTTTAGAGAGAGTGGACATAATCCCATCAAGCCTAGTAGATATAATGAAATCACCTAGACCTCTGCCATTCAGACCCTTAGGGTATCAGCATAAAGAGACAAAACAGTGTCTAATGAAGAAACTGCAATCTGTCTTATGGAATGGTGTCGAAATTGTTATTGCACAAGACTCAAAAGTCACTGTGATCCGAAGAAAAGGCTTTCTATTTCAAACTAAAACTCCTAAGTGGGACCCTGCAGACAGAAAACAACTCAGAAAAGGAATACCATCTTCTTCATTAAGCCTGTGGGCCTTCACCGCTAACTTATCACAAACCGAGATGGACCATTAAGTGACAAAGGGTGTGGGAAGACTCCACATCGTACTATCAGTTGCCTCTATACCTTTTCCTTCTAGGTGCTTGTTCTGTTAGTTAAGCTTTCATGTTTATTTTCAGATCTGTCTCATAAGGCTGCCAGATGGTAATAAGGTAATTTCTTATCCTGCTCTACTCATTGTATATAAAACGTTTTGTCAGACGTATTTTCAGTACTTACTCGGTCAATAAGGTGAGAGTACCTAATTTGCTACTTCAGCTTACTGTCATGCTCCAACAAAATTCGCCAAAATGTCAGGGGTAGCAGAAGTGACATTACATACCCTTTGACCTTAATGACATCACAGGAAGTCTCATCATATGACCCTTGACTTATTCCAGAAGACGTGTTACATGACCTGACTCAACAATTGAGGATTTGCGTTGATAGTATCCCAAAGTAACACAAATTTGCGCTGTGTGCTGCTTTGCGTTATTTTTTAATAAAGGGAATGTTCCAAGGGTGGCGAATTGGTTTTGATACAAATCCCTATCAACGAACATTGGCAGACAGGAATTTGCGCCAAAATATTATGCCTCCTTGAGACATATGTAATGGGGAGAAATGTTTTAATTTCTCCTCGTTTTCCCAACCTTGCATGCGAGCTGCATTCTGCAGCACACAAATAGTAGGAAAAGCCTTAGAGCATAGTTGTTGTACTGGAAGGAGCCCTTTCTAGTGCAAAACTCGAGCTTCAGAGAACGCACATAACCTTGTACTATTGGCCAAGGGTGTGAGCATTGGAACATGGAAGCCAAAAGTGTGCCAGCGCAAGGGAAATAAACCACCTTTTTTTTTAGATATGGCACATTTTTTTCTCTCTCCCTTTGACACAAGGCAGCACAGCATATTTGGTGCAGTGTTGCCTTGCATCAAAGATTAGAAAGTCTGTGCGTCAATCTCACTCACAAGCTGTGTAGGAAGCTGGCTCTGTGTATGACATTGCCACTAGGTGGTAATACCATGTACAGAGACCAGGGGTTCCCTAAAAGTGTACAGGGCTCAATGCAAAACCCAAAGTGCTCTATTAGTGGTAGAGTGGATGAGCAGTCTGCAGCCTTAGACATATATTGCACACACATGATTAGTAAAAGACGCATGACTGAAGAAGCAGATACAAGCCAGTTTTATGAAATTACAGTTTGTTTGTACTTTATTTTAAGACTCCCCTAGATCTTTATGCACAATTGCATCTGTCAAATAAACATCTCACATCCCTTCCCACATTCAATCTTAGGAGTGTAGATGTCCCTAGAAGACAGCCCCCCTAAAAACTTTCATAATAGTCAAGCAAGAGAAATCCCACTCGGATTCATATATAGCACATACAAAACTGTAATTTTATTAGAATGACAAGTATAAGTATTTAAAAACAAAAGGAACGCTCCTCCACCTCATGGAGTCAAATCACTCTTCGAAAATTACTAAACCACAGAGCGCTGCCCCTTTTAAAGATAAGCCTCCAAGTTTGTCCAAGCGTAATGAACATAATTGAAACGATCGGTTCGCTGATGCACTCCTGAATTTATTTCAGAATCATGTCACACTACTTGGCTCCTGCCGCCTGATGTCCGGGTATATTAGATACAATATTGGACTTCAGGTATTTTTGAAAGAACTCTATGACAACATTCAAACGCTGACTCTTCCTTTTTTCTAAAAAAAATCACCAGTCTCAACACATGTCCTCTAAATGTTCTTCCCGCAGAAAGTGCTACCAATACACAAATCAGCTAATCCGACTCCTACATGACGCCATCTTGCTAAAAATCGGTAAGAGCCCACTACCAACATCAAGACATTAACTGAAAAAACTCTTTGACAGCAGCTCTATTTCATGCCACTTTTTGTCTGTGTTTTATGTCTTTAGAACTTACCACGCCCCCCTGGTTGAACAATAGCTTTGTTGATCATTAGCGGATCTACAAAATAGGGAAGATGCACTCTGGCATGTCGCTTCTAGGTGGCTCACTTTTGAGATTGTAAGTCAGAATTCACAAGTTTATTTCTTCTTCTTTTTCAGTTGTCTGTGGTCCTGAGGAGAACCCCAGGAACAATAGGGTTTCGAAACGCTTAGACCATCTGGTTTTATGTTGTTTATCAAACAAATGCTCTGCTGAGACAGTTAGTGCTGGTTGTGCGTTGTCTAAATTGTCTCTTATATTTACTATTGTTATTTAAGATTCCGTGCACAGCCAAGTCTTTACATTGAACCCTTGTATTGTTTGGTTGTAGGCCCCCTAGTCCGTTTAAACCTCTAAAAACTCTTTTTGTTCTATGGGGTCATAAGTATGTGTGTGAATGTTGAGCAGGATGATTGAGGAAGTGTGGTATGAAAGATGAACGTTTTGATTGAATGATTTGGGTTGTAATCTTCCAGATTTTCTTCTTGTACATAGATCAATGTTGTTGTGGTGTCTATATTTTTCTAACACTTCTTTAACATTTTTTGTTAAAACTGGTGTTGTCTCATTTGGGAAAAAAAGTTTATCAAAAAATTGATTGTGTTTTTCAATTAAGTAAAGATCATTGGATAATCTGGACACAGACTGACTAGTAGCTTTTGTGTCCGTTAAAGTCATTGGAATAGTGATCAGCACTGGCACCTCTGGTTGTTTTGTTATTTGCAGTTTTCATCAAAGCAGGAGACAGCCTGGTAGGGCTAGGGTCAAGGCAGTTGTCTTCTGCTGCAGGGTGTCTTCTTTCTTCTTCAGTTGTCACAGATCTGGGGTCCAGGTCTGGGGAAGCCACCTAAATACTACACTCTCCAATATGCCATCTTCCTGTGGAAGGGGGAATAGACCTAGCCCTGATTGGAGGGGTCACCCATCCTCAAGATGGTGAGGAATTAAAAGTCTGGTTCACCTTGCACCCCCTCCATCCTCCCCCCCCACCCTGGGGGTGGGGTTGGTAGAGGTGGACCCACCTCCTATCTTTTTGAATTTTCCCACCTTTTTTCCTGCCCAAAGTGGGGTGTAAACCAATGGTTGCCTTCTGCTGCTAGCAGCAGAGGCTGTGGGTCGCAATACAGTTGCGACAGGCCTTTGAAGCTTATCTCTTCAAGCACTGGTTCATCCTGGGGGGGAGGCTTGACACCTCTGCCCAGGATGTGCATTGTTTCTGGTCCCTGAAAGGAGGGCTCGCCACCCATGGTTCCAGAAACATGTCTGGTGGTGGCAGGCTGCCTACAGCCGATCAGAGACCACCCCGAGGTTGGCAGAGATTCAGGGGGCACCTCTAAGGTGCCCTCTGGTTACATGGTACAATAAATTCCACACTGGCATCAGTGTGGATTTATTGAAAGGAGTAGTTTGGTACCAAACACAAATGTATTCAGTAAAGCCATCATTGTGCTGTGGAACTAGAGTTGTCGTGTTCCCAGTCCATGTACTATCTATGGCTTCACTGGCACTTATAATATTGGGAAATGGTGCCCAATATTTGTAGGTCCATATCCGTTCATGCAGATATGCCCTCACCTGTAGTATAGTGCACCCTGCCTTAAGGGTGTGAGGCCTGCTAGTGAGGTTACTTACCTCTGCTGCCAGTCAGTGCTGGCTCTTTGTTGTTTTCTCCTTCACAGGGGCATGCAGGCTGGTTCCAGTGAGAGGGATCCCAAGGGACCCTTTTCAACTCTCAGGCCCTGGGTACTAGGGACTTACAGGGGGCATAAGTATCAATTGGAAGTTTGGTTTAGGGAAGAAGCACTGGCAAGGGACCCTGGGCACTACTTTTGAAACCACATCCAAACCATTTAAAATGTGCGGGTCTAACCATGCAAAAGAGACACTTTCCTATACGCTGTCACTTGGTTTTCACTCGCAGAAACCTCTCTCTCACTTGAACACGCATACAACATACATTTAAAACCATTTTGTACTTACCAGAGTTGCCACTAAAGGTCCTAGGGGTGCTCCATTTTTTATTACACTATTAGTGAATAGAATATTATTCACTATTAGTGTAATGAAAAATGGGCAGATATTAATGAATTCAGAGACACCCCAGTGTTCGTTTAAAAATGTAGTTTTATATAATTTATATGTTTTTATATATATATATATATATATATATATATATATATATATATATATATATGTGTGTGTATATACATATATATTGACATTCTATATCACATGCTGCTTATTCAACATTTATCATACTATCTTTTGTGGGTAAGGTATTAGAAATTTTGTTAAAATCATATCACATTGGAAATTTCTGCGTAACATTTGCGAGAAGGGTACCATTAACATGTTGTTCTTTAATCAATTTTTCCCACTCCATCTATGGCGTTGGCTATCCTTCAACGATCTTTTCTCCCACCTACCCTTCCAACAGTGCAACGTGTTTCCCTAGTATGTCGAAATATTTATGTTAATGGGGACATACGCCGCCATTCAACAATAGAATATAACAAACAATTAAAATAGAGGACCGACTTCTGGGCATACTCATCCCACTTAAGGCGATCAGACCTATTTAACCCAGATCTCTTGACTGGGGGTGAATGTTTGATTCATTCAGCATTCCGTCCATCATTTGTTGCTGCTGCGCTACTTGCAGGAGGAGACCGATTTGCACAGAAAATATCCTGCAAAGAGAATTTTTTTGCTTGAACCAGACTTTACATGAAATGCCTGCTCCAGTTATTTTTTTTTTAAAAAGATCATGTGACCACATTTCATTCTGAAAGCATAATTTCTGATAATTTTCATGGAATGTCCCAAAATGTAATTACCAAAATATGCAATTTCATAAACCCTTATATACGTTGCCACCCATTCCTGGGTTAAGCCTTTGACAGCTCAACCCTGTCATTCATTTGAAGTGCAGCAATATTGGCCTTGGGCCATCCGTAGTAAGCAATAAATATTGGTACAGTTAATGTTTAGTAACCTTTGACTGCCCTTTGACCAGTGGCTTGCGGTAATTGGAGCATGGGGGTGTGGCTTCCACAACTCGGTCATAACTATGCATCCACACACACACCCATGCACTCTCATATACCCACACATTCATAAATACACGCACACACCAAAAAATTAAATAAAAACACAACACTTACCTTTTGAAGCATTTCTGGAGGGAAGCCTCTGAAGTTCTAGGAGGGTTGGGACTGCCACCTCTTCTCATTGGCTGACCTCAACATTGGTGACGTGGGTGCCGGACTCACTGTGCCACTGGAGTCAAGCTAGCCTGGCTGATGAGGGGTGAAATCTTTAATCTGGTCCTAGGATGCTTGGTTCTGGTCAAGGGATGACCTAGCTTGGCAGTTCGGGCTGGACTGTTCCCATGAGGAACAGGGTCAAGACTGATTTTACATATGGCTGGGTCTAAACTGGGGTGGCATGGTGAGCAAAAGAATGATGGATTTAACCCAGATCTCTTGACTGGGGGTGAATGTTTTGATTTGTTCCACATTCCGTCCATCAATTGTGTGTCTTTTGGTGAGGTAGTCCCTACCTCACTAGAGAGTGGGATGGGGGCTAGTGACAGTTGCTGGCCCCATCCACCCTCGGACGAGGTGTCAGTAATAGAAACTCTGCCCTGGGCACCTCAGGGCTTAACAGTGAAGCACCCAGCTCCAAGGTTATCTATGATGCTCCCCTTTGTCACGAGGGGGAGGGCCTTGAGGTGATTGACCAGGCTGAAGAGGTCAAGTCCACCAGATCTGTGATCTTTTCTGCCTGGCAAAGTTCAGCTCAGGCAGTTAGCCATCTACACATGTATAGCATCTGGCTGCCTAACCAGAACATAGCGTGTCTGTCAGGCTGACCTTACCTCAGCCCCTCTGCCGTTAAGGATGGACCGCTGCTGCCTGCGACCCTAATAAAAGGCCTCGCGGCCGTCCACTTATTTTTGTCTTCTGCTAGATTGGATTTGTAATGTGGGCAGCTCATTTCATGACTGCACGAGGTGACCGCCGTTGCTGTCACTCACCGAGGGATAACCGACGTGAGTGAGGGCACTTCTGACGACCCTGGGACCCCCAATGACCAGTATGGGATTGGGGGGGTGGGGGTCTGCCGTGGTCTGTGCCCCCTTCCTTTGGACGTAATCCGGTAGTGCTTTCGCAAGTTAGCAATGCTCTCGGTGAGCCTGGGATAGACGCCTGACCCCAAAATGGCGCCTGCAGTCAGGCAGCCATGGGAGGCTCAGTGGTGCACCCTGGGGCTCCCCCATGCACAATACAGCTCAGCTTCCTCTACTCTTGGAAAGAACTACTCGGTGGAGGGCACATGTGAATCGCTGCTCACCTTCCAGCAGCACTTGGTGATTTTGTCCTTGTCCTCCAGAGAAAGATGAAGTCCAGCTACTTCTACCCCAAGCTTCTCGTCACCAGCCTGGCATCCGGGCCGTCTGTGGTCTCTCACGAGCAGGGCTTCATTGTGGTGGAGTCCAATCCACCTCATCTACACCTACACAGGGATCTACATAGGCCCAGTCATGACGTGCCTCACTTTAAAATGGCGGCCTCCGCTGCCTTCGTTTCTCGGACCGCCACTATGGCAGACCCCAGCTCCTTCTCCGATACCGAGCTGGACTACACCAAGCATCACCTACATGTGGATTTCAGCAGCAGCGTTGTCCAGGGGGAGTCCCAGCAGGGTGGCCTCTCCTCCCCTGGTGATACTGTTCTTCCTATTCCGTTCTGCCAAAACTGACCTCCTTCCATGCCCCTTGTTTCTACTCCCCTCCCCCATTCCCTCTATCCTCTATTGGGAACTTTGGTATTCTATGTTTGACTATGCAACTTAGCTAATATACCCACTCAGAATTGTTTATTCTTGTTTTTCCCGACCGTTGAGACCTGAGCAACATGGCTGATGCCCGGTGGAGTTGCTAGACAGCTGTAGAGGATATTGGCCCTGGTTCACCCTCATGACTGTCTCCTACCCAGCCGATCATTGGGCATAGTTTCACCATGTCTTCCTGCTGTGTCTCCTTCCTCCCTGACCGTTGAGACCTAGCATTTTGGCTGATGCCGTTGGAGCTACCTTGATAGCTATAGAGGAGATGGGCTGTGGACTCCCCCCAAGGGCCTCCATTCCCCCCTAACCGCCCCCCACCCCCCGGACGTCACCCAGCTGGACTTTGGGCAGACTTCTCTTTGTCTCTCCGCCTTATCTCCCTCCTTCCCTTCTACCTTACCCTTCTATGCTCCTTTTCCTTGTCTTCTATGCTCTTTAAATGTTCTCCAACAACAGATGTAATTTGTAACTGATGTAACTTCGTAAAAATGTGGAACCTCATGTAAAGCGCTCTCTGATACCTCCGGGTCTAGCCAGCGCTATATAAAACTCAAATAAATAAATAAAAATGTAAAGGGTGGGACCAAGGTTTTTTCGACTGGTCTAGAATTTTTTATGTCCACATTTTGTCTTTCAGCAGTAGATCCCCTTTGTTCTTCCCATTCAGGTATTCACTGCTCCTGTCCTCTGTATAATCCTCAGTGTGATATCAGCCTTTGGAGTGAGTTTATCACCCCTCTTATCCTAGGCTCTTCTACCGGCCCCACTAAAACTATGTCAAACAGTTTTGTTCAGTTTTGTTCTGCTGGATTCTGGCTTACTGAGCACAGTTTTGGGTTAGGGTTTTCCTCTCGCCGCTTTCTCGAACTAAAAGCCTCTGAAAAATCCACCAAGATCTTCCTAGTCAGAGCTTTGATTAAAGTAAAGCCTTGTCTTTCTTAATTGCACACATTTGAATCTGCATTCACAAGGATTTGAATTGAATTGTACTCAGCAGTAAATATTGACTGCCAACCTTTGCTGCACTTCATTTTTTTTGTATAGATCTAACGATGAAACGTTAAGTCTTCTACTAGAAGAATATCAATTCACTGTCTCCATCCGCAAATGCCTAGGATTGGGCATTTATAGAAATGTTCAGCAGAGGTCCTTAGCTGAAGAACTTTATATGGAAAAGACTAAACTAGAGGACTACTACAAGGTTCTTCGGATCTAGTGTCTCATTTTGAATGTCATTTCATATTTTCGACATTGAAATCAAATGTCCATGCTTCTCTCCTTGTCTTCATATTGCCACACATTATAATATCCTTGTAACCTAAAACTCAGTTTACATAAGGATCACACTATTTTTCCATATAGCACTTGCACCCAACTTGGGGTATCGAGGCACTGTAGAACAACTTGTGTTGACGTTATTCAGCATGCTAATAGCTGCTTCTAATGTTCCTCTTTAGTATCAAATCAATAAGTTTGTGTTTTTGTTTTTTAGGGTCAGGTGGTGAGCTGGACATTGTGGTAACCTCTAACAAAGAAGTGAAAGTTGCTGCTATTCGTGATGCTTTTCAGGAGGTCTTTGGTATGGCAGTAGTAACGGGAGAAGCTGGACAGTCAAACATTGCACCTCAGCCTGTGGGGTATGCTGCTGGACTAAAGGTGAGTCAGTACAATACAGCTGTCCTAACAGCAATTGCTAATGCAACACCGCAATAATCATTTAAACTGAACTTGGGTTAAGTGAGTTAGAATTTAATTGAGTGGGCTAAGGTAATCGATTAACAGGAAACAGAATGTCGTGATATTTTATGTGCTAGTGGTTTAGTATGGTCTATAGGGTAATTTCCCACTGAAGAATTATATCATGGCCACATTCAGGTTTGCTCTTTTGTTTTTATCTTTCTTAAGTAATTAGACTGTGTCAGTATGGTTGCATTTGCTTTAAATCGCCATCTGATGTTTCTGTAATTGTATTACAAACTAAATGAATGGCAGTATGATTTTGACAAAATAAATTATTTACTTATGCCTCCTTTCCCATCTGAGGTATAGACAACCAACCAGGACTCTCTAGACATCTCTGTCCTGGGCTTTTCTTTCAGTTTGATTCGAGGTGTAACCCTTCACCTTACAGTCAGCCTTGAGGGCTCGACACCAGATATTTCTTGGCCGTCCTCTTTTCCTTTTGCCTTGAGGGTTCCAGGTGAGGGCTTGCCTGGTGGTGTTTGATGCAGACTTGCGGATGGTCTGACCTATCCATCTCCAGCATCTATTCATGATTTCTTCATGAGCAGGGAGTTTGAAAGTCTGCTGCCATAGGCTGTGTTGCTTATGGTGTTTGGCATGCAGATTTGGAGGATTTTCCTCAGACAGGTGTTGATTAAAGTCTGGACTTTGTTGGTGGTGGTCGCTATTGTCTTAATAGAAACTTTATACAGAAGGACCTATTCTATGTTGCTGTTAACAAGCCTGCTCTTGGTTTGCAGTGTTAGATCCTTGGAGATCCATATCTTCTTTAGCCAAATGAAGACCGCCCTTGTTTTGACAAATCTTACCTTGACATCGGCGTCTGTGCTGCCCTGCTTTTCTAAGTCACTGCCCAGGTAGGTGAAGGCTTCAACACATTCCAAGCATCTGCTGCACGAGTGACTGCAGTTGTGCTGGCCGTGTTAGCCTTCACGTTCTTGTTTTTTTCCCCTGTGGATGTTGAGGGCAAGTTGTGCTGATGCGGTTTCCACATTGTCTGTCTTCTCTTGCACCTGCAGATGGGTATGGGAGAGTAGAGCCAGGTCATCTGCACAGTCCAGGTCATAGAGCTGCATCCAAGGCATCCACTGGATCCTATTTCTCCTCCTTCCCTTGGATGCCTTCATGATCCAGCCTATGGCCAGAATGTAGAGAAAAGACGAGCGCAAACAACCCTGGCAGACACCGTTCCTCACAAGGTTTACCATGAGTTGTCCTTCATGAACTGTCCTGCAGGTCATTCCCTCGTAAGAGTTCCTGATGATTCTTTAGAGTTTATCTGGTACACCTAGTGGCGGAGGAGTTTCCAAAGGCTCTCTCTCCATGCCTTCGGATGCCTTCTCATAGTCTATAAAGCTATCATAGAGAGGAGAGTTCCATTCCATCAACTGCACAATGACGATGGAGAGTGTTGCAATATGGTCTTTGCAGGATCTATCTATGCGGAGGGCACCTAGCTGGTCTTGCGTCTGAGCGTCAATTTATTCCTTCATTCTGATCAGGATGACTCTGTTGAATACTTTGGCTGGTGTTGATAGTTGACAGTTGTGGTCTGTAGTTTGTGCAAAAAATAAATTAGTCCACTTTATTTGTATTTTTCAACCACTTCATCAATGGTAATGTCAGTTGGGAGAAATTGTAACTGTGGACACCCTCATTTTGTACCTCAATGTATGCTGGTTTTTGGATGTTAACTGTGCCTCGGTTCCCAAATGCACAATGTATAATGACTATCTGTTCATCCCATTATTAACATAATTGCTGCATGGCATTTTACAAGTCATTATGCCAATGGCTGTGAGGTTTAGTTATCCCTGACAGTGTATTGTAAGTTGACAGTATGTGTACAGGGTTTTATATGTGCTTTTTTTAAAAGGGCTTCCATGTATTTATGTGGTATTTGTATACTTCAGAGCTAACCAAAAGGCAGTAGAGTACTGCAAAAACTTAAAGGCAAAGATGCAGTCAGTTAGTGATTGAAGGCAAATCTGAGTGCTGAGAGTAGGACTGTTGCTCCTCATAAGGTAGTGTGTTTAGAAGATGTGTCTCAGCTCACTCCTAAATTGGAACTTAGCTGAGATAGTCCTGATGGATACAGTGATGTAATTCCCGATCCTATGTTCAGTTAAAGGAAGAAGGCCTATTGCCTTGTTTTTCCTTTTTTGCACTCAGTCTCCATCCCGATAGTTTCCTTGCTGTGGATGTGCCAAGACCCTTCCAAGAGGGGGAGGTTGCCAGATAGGGGCAGCGGTGTTGGTTGTGATGGCTTTGTAGATGATGCAATTGGTTTTGCAGATGATGTGGGCTGGCAAGAGGAGCAGTGACTTCCCATTAGAATGAGAGTGAGGCCCTTGCTGCTGCATTTTTGGGTCACTTAAGGAAGGCCATTGTGGAGCCTTGGAGGACCTAGTGCAGGGTGTTGCCATCATCCAGACCCAAATAGTATGCAGGTTTAAACAGCAGTTTTGGAGTCACATTTTAGAAAAAAACAATAGTTTCACTCTCCTTAGTAGGGCAATGTACAGGGTGAATTTGTGTGACTTTCTATTGGATAAAAGATGTGAATCAAATCTGTCCAGGTTCGTACCATTGAGCCAGGCTAAGACTAGTTTATATTGTTCTGGCGAATAGTAGCAATTCTTCCTTGGTGCAGTTGAGGTAGGCTCTGGAGGAGGTGTAGACACTGTTTGAGGTACGAATGTCTGCAGCGGAGGAGACTTTCAAGTAGGTTTGTGCATATTCAATGTATTAGTGACTTTCAAATGCTGTTATGTGTGTGTAGAGTCCACAGGGGGCTCTGTGGAGAGATTGAATATGAGAATAGGCAAAATGGAACCCTGGGGGACTTTGCAAGTGATAAAATCTTCTAGGGCCTGACTGGTGTTCGTTGGACAGGTGGGAGGGTATCCAGTGAAGGGCATTGCCATTGAACCATCAATCAATCAATCAACCTGGTTTTGTGGAGCATGGCTAATCACCCGCAAGGATATCCCAGGCCCTAGGTTCCTGTTGGGATCAGTCGTAGAGCCAGGTCTTGAGTACCTTTCTGAATTCTGATAGGGAGAATGATGTACGTAGGTGAAGGGGAAGGTCGTTCCAGGACTTGTCGGCGAGGTAGGAGAAGGATCGTCCTCCACTGTAGCTTCAGCGGATAGGGAAGTGAGGGAGGAGCAGTGCAGATCTCTAGAGGGTTGGTGGAAGTTCAGTTGATGTTTGCTGGTCCTTCGTCATGGAGGGCCTTCGAGGCACCCACCAGCCTCTTAAATTGGCATATTTTCTGGATGGGGAGCCAGTGAAAGTTTCGGTGGTGTGGGTCCATTTGGGAAGTTCGAAGAGGAGTCTAGCAGATGATTTCTTTATCGTCTGGAGTCTCTTCTGGAGTTGGGTGGTGATTCACGTGTAGAGTGCGTTGCCGTAGTCCAGCCGGCGGTGACTAGGGATTGATTGGCGGTTTTCCTGGTGTTGACGGGGATCCATTTGAAGATCTTTCAAAGGATGCGGAGGGTGTGGAAGCAGGCAGTGGAGACTGCGTTGTCCCAGCGTTTAATGGCGAGCTTGCTGTCCAGAATGATTCCTATGGTTGCAGGCGTGGTCTGTTGGTGTGGGTCTTCATTATAAGGGCCACCAGGTGTTGTTCCACAGTGTGGTGTTCCCAAAATTCAACACTTCCATCTTGTCAGTGTTGAGCTTCAGGTAGTTGGTCTTCATCTAGTGGGTCACACTAGTCCTGCAGATGTAGAAGTTGCTCCTGGTGGTGGAGGTTTCTTCGGTGAGTGAGAGGATAAGCTGGAATTAATGTTGAGGCCATGGGTTCTGATGATGTTGGCCAGGGGCATCATGTATGTGCTGAACAGGGTGTTGCTGAGGGATGAACCTTGAGGGACTTCGCAGGTGGTCTCTTTGGTTCCGAGGTAAGTGGTGGTAGGCAGATTCTCTGGGTTCATCCTGTGAGGAAGAATATGCTCCATTTGAGGGCATCTCCCTGGATCCTGATGTGGTGGAGTCTCTTGAATGTGTGGTGGGATACAGTGTTGAATGCTGCTGATAGGTCGAGGAGGGTCTGGGCAGCGGTTTCACCCCGGTCAGGAAGGGTTCTGAAGTCGTCGGCAGCGATCAGGGCGGGCTTGGTGCTGTGGTTGGCCCGGAACCTGGATTGAGAGGCATCCAGCAGGTTGTTTCTCTCCAGGTGTTTGGTGAACTGGTGGTTGATGGCCTTCTTGAGGATTTTGGTGTGGAAGGGGTGCAGCAAGATAAGGCGGCAGTTCTGGAGTTCGCTGGGGTCAGCACAGAGCTTCTTGCAGAGGGTTCTGACCTCTGCGTGTTTCCATCTGTTGGGTAAGGCAGCCATGGTTATGGATGCGTTGAGAATGGAGGTGAGTTTGCAGCTAATTGTCCTACTCCTGAGGTTGAAGAAGCAGTGGCATGGGTCCGTGGGTGCTCCGGAGTACTGGAGTTCATGATTGTGGGGGTGTTCTGTGTGGTGAGCTCTTATCATGTGGTGAGTGGGTGGTTGTGGGTGGCATCCGTTTGTGTGAGGAGGTTGTAGAGGTCGCTGGGTCGGGGTTAGAAATACTGTAGATGGCGGATATCCTGTTGTGGAACGGAATTAGTCTGCCATGGTGTTGCAGGGTTCCTGGAATTGGGAGATCGGTGGCTGGTGAGCAGGAGAACTGAAGAGTTTTTGCTGTGGTTGGAGCTTGCTTCGATGATGTCTACCAGGGCACCTCATTTCGTGTCTTTAGGGCATTGGTGGTATTTTTTGAGGGCTGACTTGAAGGTGACTTGGTCTGTGGACTCTGTACTGGTGCACCATCTTCTTTCTAGTCGCTTGCACTTGTGTTTTATTGTCCTGAGTTCTGGTGTGTAGCAGCTGGCTTGTTTGGTGGATCTGCAGGTCTTGGCTAGTTTGATGGGGGTGACGCATTCAAAACTTCAGGGTGTGAGTGAGGGTTGGATAGTAGGAAGATCAACTGTGTTGGAAGCATCTGGGAGGTCCATCAACATCAGGAGGCAAGGTTCAACTTTTTCCATGGTTAGAAGGGCATCATTTATGATTTGTAATGTAGCAGACGTTATGCTGCAGCGTGGTCTGAAGGTGGATAGGTAGGCCTGAGTTCATGTTGGTGTTCATTTGATCTCATAGTTGTGCATACACTGCTTTTTTCAGTGTCTTTGATGTAGGGTATGATGGACCAATTGTTTGAAAGGTCATCCAGATCTAGTGCCAAGTCCTTCAAAATTGGGACGATATGGCCTGTCTTCAGAGCAGCTGGGAGACGTCTGAGTGAGGTAAGCATTGTTAATGAGTAATTGGGGAAACTGGCAGGTGTTCCAAACATGTTTCAAATTTATATATTGTTTCATGCTCCCTATTTGAAACAGAATCTGTGACCCAAATATATGAAAGAATTTTGTTTTCGCAAATCACAGAATTCGGCTGTTTGCGGATGCAAAATGGCCTTTTCTCAAGTATGAAAGGCTTCAGGATTCGCAATTTAGGTAATCGCAATTTATAGCGATTACCTAGATTGCGAATGCACATAGGGAATTACAATTTGCCATTCCCTAATTTACATGTAAGAAGCCTTTCCTAAATGTGAACTGTGAATTTTGAAAATGCACAAAAAAGCATTTTTCTGAGTGACATGTTGCGCACATATGCCCCTAGGCATATGTCCACCTTACATGTGCACAATTTAAATTTTGGGGGTGCCTCAGGAGGGCCTTAGGCCCCCAGGCACCCTTGGCTCTGCATTCGCTAATTTGCGATTACCAATTAGGTTATTGCAAATTAGCTAATGTAAAACTATTGGCACCCATGGGGTTTTCGGCCCATAGGAACAAATGGAGTAATATTACCTAATAGTGATCACTAGTTAGCGAATCGCTATTAGGTAATATTAGGGTATCGCAAAACCTTCACAGATTCCTTAATACATTGCATTCTGCGATTAACAAATAGCGATTTGGTGAAAATCACTATTTAGTAATCGCAAAATCCTACTTTCATACATTTGGCCCTGTTTCTTTTGTTTGACATTATTTTTAGACATTAAGTAATTTTGCATTTTATTCAATGACTTCAATGCACAAATTCTACTACCTAAGAGTGAATACAATACTAAAATGCCAGATTTCTTACTTCGAAAGTTAAGGAAGTTCAGCCCAGCACACAACAAGCTGTGGAGATGAGGGAGGTGTGATGATGTAATTTTACCCTTTTTGGTAAAATCCTTTGTTATAATTGATCTCTGCATAGCTCATTGTCACCTAGACGTGTGTGAGGGGGCAGGATCCTACCTGTTCTGCTTCAAACTGAAAGTGAAATAATGAGGATGTGAAAACAAAGACGAGATAGATGTGATTCACAAGCAAAAGATTCTCTCCCAACTTGGACTGAACTTAAGTAGGAAGCAAATTGCCCAATGCTCCCATTGGATTTGAGGAGGGGCTCTGAATACTGTGTTCTAGTGAAGCCCCAAGATTGCAATGAGCTTTATAATCTGGTAGTTGTTGGAGCCCAGAAAAACCAACAATGTCCACACAGTTTTTTTTTCCAAGTCCTTTTCCAAGTTGGCTATGATTCTATGACCGAAATACTAAGCGGCTGCTGGAATGCAGTTTTCTCTCTTTCTAGACTGGAGTATCTATTCTCTGCAGCTCCCACACTCCTGAAGTTTCTCCAGGTTGTCCTGCTTGAATCTTCCCAAAAATATTTACTAATAGAGACTTCTGGCACAGATTCCTTACTTTAGAATTATCTACAGGCATCCTACTGGATCTAGAAATTGTTTCTTGAGCAGTACCCTTAGACGTCGGAAGGAAACTCCTGAGACGGCTCCAACGCATCCAGAACGCCTCTGCACGCCTGACCCTCGACACCCCTTCGCCGCAGCCACATCACACCCCACCTGAGAGACCTGCACTGGCTCCCGGTCAACAAGAGGAGAACCTTCAAGCTTCTCACCCACGCACACAAGGCACTCCACAACACCGGACCAACATACCTCAACAGACGACTCCGCTTCTACACCGCCAGCTCCGCTCCGCCTACCTCGCCCTCGCTACAGTCCCCCGCTTCCGAAGAGTGACCTCAGGGGGCAGATCGTTCTCCCACCTCGCCGCCAAGACCTGGAACACCCTCCCCATCCACCTACGGCAGAGCCAAGACCTGCTGACCTTCAGAAAACTCCTCAAGACCTGGCTTTTCGAGCAGTAGCAGCATTCCCCACCCCAGCGCCTTGAGACCCTCACGGGTGAGTAGTGCGCTTTACAAATGATATGATTGATTGATTGATTGGCATAGCGTTGCTCCGCATGGCACCGTCCTTGCCAGAAGTGGCGTGCACAGTCCCTATGTAGGCTCCAACCCAGCGTGCAGACGTCTGTTCTTTTCTTTCCGCGCCAGTCAGCGTCGACCCGGAGAGTGCGCTACCCATTGTCATTTGTTTACTCCCTTTTTTTTACTTTTTCTTGGTCATTTTTGAGATTTTCTCCTGGTGTAGCAGGTATGTCAGCCAGGAAAGCCAGCTTAAAGCCCTGCTGTGCCTGTCACCAACGGATGTCTGTGACCAGCCACAATCTTGTTTGCCTCTGGTGCTTAGAGCGTGACCATGATGCGAAGACCCGCATCGACTGCTGCGTCATGCACCCCAAGGCCTTCAGGGTGTGCTCCCTCAAGCTCCTTTCTGCTCAACGTGCGACTCCATGGCAGTCTCAATCCCGGTTGAGAGAAATGTCCCAGGATTGTTCAGAAAGTCATCTTTGCACCCGTTCCTGCTAGTGCGCCTGCTGACCCTCGATGTTCACTGGTTCTTCTACCTCAGTTTTGTCCCTGGCTCCAGTCGAGCCCATTTGATCCACGGGTGGACTCAGATCCTTGCCGGCTGTCCTACCTCAACCTTTACCGATCCCAATGCTCCCGCAATCTCATCCCTGACTCCGATTTGAAGCCAGATGTGAGCCATGCTTTATCCAGTATTATGGGTGTCTTTCATAGATTCACATGCCTGAATCATTCCCAGTCGTCGAGACGGGAGTCTCCGGTACATAGAAAAGCAATGTCTTATAGACATACATAGAGAATAGTAGGCCTAAAGGCCTCACCTTAGTAACATATCCATGTCCTTTTGTAAAAAGGACCAAACTCTAGAGAAGAGCCAATCAGCTATCACCTCCCTCTAGAACCTTCCTGGCAGGAGCCTCAGTTCCTCAGATTTTCTACCGCACGTTGTGCTAAGGGAGTCTCCTCTGAGCTCTGCTCAGATTCTGTGTTTTTTTCACTTTTCTACTATGGATTATCTTCAAATACATTCTTTAAAGAAGGTCTGGTACAGGCCAAAGACTACAAGGTATGTCGCACTTTCTCAAGTAAGTTTTTGAGAGGTTGTGCAGGGTGATTTTTAATATGGTGTCAAACACTAAGACCAGAAAGGAGGTTTTTTATTTTCTCCAGTGACCGTGATGAGGCGTTATCCTCAACGTCTAGGAGACCTCAAAAGAGAAGAGAATCTCCTCAGACTCATTCCTCAGGGGAACATCCTGAGAAGGCCCTCAAAAAAAGACCACTCATGGGTCTTCTGGGCGCAGTTCTTAAAAATCTCCTCACTCTGTGGATAAGGAGAGTAAAGGACTTGCTTTTGGAGAAAAATCATGTCAAAAAGGCGACTTCTGAGCCGTCAAAATCACCTCCTCTGGTCATAGGACCCTTCAGGAAGGCGTCTTCTATTCCTCCTGAGGTAAAGACTAAGAAGCCAACATCGTCAACAGGATCGTCGACAAAGAAACCATCATCATTGCCTATTACAGCCTCTTCGTCTACGATGGCCTCGTCTACGATGGCCTCGTCTACGATGGCTCATCTACGATGGCCTCGTCTACGATGGCTCATCTACAATGGCTCGTCTACGACGGCTCATCTACGACGGCTCGTCTACGACGGCTCGACTACGACGGCTCGACTACGACGGCTCGTCGACGATGGCTCGTCGACGGCTCGTCTACGACGGCTCGTCTACGACGGCTCGTCTACGACGGCTCGTCTACGACGGCTCGTCGACGACGGCTCGTCGACGACGGCTCGTCGACGATGGCTCGTCTACGACGGCTCGTCTACGATGGCTCGTCGACGATGGCCTGTTTACAGCGTCGCCGACGGCCTCATCTACGATGACCTTGTCTACGATGGCCTCGTCTACGATGGCCTCATCTACAATGGCATCGTCTACGATGGCCTCGTCTACGATGGCCTGTCTACGACGGCTCGTCTACGACGGCTCGTCTACGACGGCTCGTCTATGATGGCTCGTCTATGACGGCTCGTCGACGATGGCTCGTCGACGGTGGCTCGTCTACGATGGCCTGTTTACAGCGTCGACGACTGCCTCATCTACGATGGCCTTGTCTACGATGGCTCATCTACAATGGCTCGTCTACGACGGCTCGTCTACGACTGCTCGTCGACGACGACGGCCTCGCCTATGACTGCTCGTCTATGACGGCCTGTTTACGGCGTTTCGACGATGGCCTCGTCTACGATGGCCTCGTCTACGACTGCGTCGTCGACGACGGCCTCATCTATGACTGCTCATCTACGACGACCTGTCTATGGCGTCGACGATGGCCTCGTCTACGATGGCCTCATCTACGAGGGCTCGTCTTCGATGGCTCATATACGACGGCATAGTCATCGACGGCCTCGTCTATGACTGCTCGTCTACGACGGCCTGTCTACGGCGTCGATGATGGCCTAGTCTACCATGGCCTCGTCTACCATGGCCTCGTCTACGATGGCCTCATCTACGATTTCTCCTCTACGATGGCTCCTCATTGACGGCCTCGTCTACGACGGATTGTCTATGATGTCGCCTACGACGGCCTCGTCTATGACTGCTCGTCTACGACGGCATAGTCTATGACGCCGATCTCGTCGACGGACCCGTCGACGAGGGAAATTCCGACAATTTTGGAATCTCTTATAATGTGGTAGAGAGGGCTGCTCAGCGTTTTAAGATCTCAATGGTCTCTCAAGAACCGGTCTGCTTCTTGTATGACTTCACAGAACCTCTCAAGAAGGCAGTAAGGTCAATACCGATTATCGATTACCTATAGTCAGAAGGGGTAAAGGTCATGCAGAACCCCTCCTCTGTATCACCAGTGATCCCTCAGTTGGATAAGAAGTATAGGGCGCCAGATACAGCACCCGCGTGTTTAACAGGGCATCCTAAGCCGGACTCCGTGGTGACACAGGCGGCCTAGAAGACCTCCAGGAATCCTTCGGCCCCTTTGTCGCTTCCTCCTGGTAAGGAGGTAAGAAGAGTGGACAACATTGGGAACAGGTTTTCCTCAATATCGGCAATGACGGTAAAGGCCGCGAACGCCCTAGCGCTCTTGGGACGCTATAATAGGCAATTGTGGCCACACATAGCCCCATAGCTGTCGGAATTGCCAGATTCATCCAAAGAGGAAGTAAAGAGGATTCTGCTAGATGAGGCATCGACGTCAGAAACTATAGACTGCGCGATGGATATCACTATGACAGGGTTCCGCCAGTTGGCTGGAGCAGCAGTCTTGCGGCTCCAAGGATGGCTAAAGGCAACCTCTTTCCGTCCTGAGGTGCAAACAAAAATTTTGGGCATGCCATATGTTAGCCAGTTACTATTTGGCATGAAAAATTGATAAAGCAGACACTGCGAGACCTTTGGGCACTCTTCAGTATAAGAACCAGTCCTGTTGTAGAAATAGAGGAAGAGGACAGTCTTCCTACAGAGGAAATTATTAATACTGGTCTTCCAGCCCTTCAGGCCAGAGTAGACCGCAATACCAACAGCGCCAACAACAGCAAAACAAGCAATCCTCTTTTGGGAGGTCGTCCTTTCAAGGTACAGGACAGCGGAAATAACAAAAATCTATGGCTGCTTCTATGAGAGATCTCGATTATGCTGCAGAAAGGAGCAATAGAGAGAGTACCTCCATCTCAGAAGGGAAAAGGGTTTTATTCTTGCTTCTTTTGATTCAGAAAAAAGACAAGAAGTGGAGACCAATCTTGGACCTTAGGGCCCTCAACAAATTCCTAAGAAGTAGTCGTTTCGCATGGTAACGATCCAGGAGGTCTTGCAACTACTGTAACAGCAGGATTGTAGGGCGTCCCTAGACATACAGGACGCTTACTTCCATATCCCAATTCACAGGAATCACAAAAAGGTACTTGCAATTTGCAGTAGCGAGCAGACACTTGCAGTTTCGCGTTCTGCCCATTCGGGCTCAAGTCTGCACCGCGCATATTCACGAACTGTCGTACCCCGGTGGCGGCATATCTCAGACAGTGCCATCACCAAGTCTTTCCGTATCTGGATGACTGGCTGGTCAGGACTTCATCCTTAGAAGACGCGTCCAGGTCTTCCAACGCCTGTTTAAAGCTTTTCGATTGCTAGGGTCTCACCCTCAATCAGGAAGAATCGGTCCTACAACCTTCTCAGTGCATCAGTTTCCTAGGTGCAACCCTGGACACACGGTCAGCAAAAGCTTTCCCATCCAGAGAGAGGATGTACAAGCCCCTTGCACTTGCTGCTATAGTAGCCTCGAAGAAAGTCTTGACAGTCAGTCACTTCAAATCCCTCCTGGGGATGTCAGCGTGTATCCTCCTGATTCATCACTGTCGACTACGAATGAGGAATCTACAGGAGGCGCTCTTGAAGCAGTGGGTCCAATGCACAGGGTCATTCGACGACCACATAAAAGTGAATCCTCAGATGGTCGGAGCCCTGCAATGGTGGATGTCATCTCAAAACCTCTCTCAAGGCTTGTCATTCCTGCTTCCGGCTGCTCCTCATGTTCTCACAACAGGCGCCTCCTTGGAACGCTGGGGAGCTTTTCTGCAAGAGCTACAGATAAGCGGGTAGTGGTCTCCTATGGAGAAGAAACTACATATCAATCTGCTCGAACTGCGGGCAGTCTTCCTGGCCCTTCAAGCTTTCCTGCCAAGAATAAAACATTCCCTGGTGCTCATCCGGACAGACAACACCACGACTAAGCACTACCTCAACAAAGAGAGAGGGACACGCTCGCTGACACACTATCGCGAGTTGCAAAAAATAATCTGGAATTGGCTCATACTCCACAATATAACCCTAAGAGTGGAATATGTCCCAGGCACGGACAATGTGCTCTCCGACTTGTTGAGCAGGCAGACATCGTCACACGAGTGGGAGCTAGATCAACAAATTATCGACCAGATCTTCTCCAGATGGGGCACGCCGCAAATCGATCTATTTGCGACGACAATGAACACCAAATGCCCACACTTCGCAAGTTGGCATCCCCAGTCAGGGTCTCTAGGGAATGCATCTTCCATCGCATGGCGCAACGTCGTTGCGTACGCCTTTCCGCCATTCCCGATGCTTCCCAGAGTCCTCAGCAAAATTTAGGTGGAGCCTTGTACTCTAATTTTAATAGCTCCAACTTGGCTGAGGCAACATTGGTTCACAGAGCTCCACCGTCTATCCCTGGAGCCGCCGGTCCACCTGCGGCAGTATCTATCTCTGCTTACAATGAACAACAATAAAGTTCAACATCTGGATCTGAGGTCTCTCAGGTTAGTCGCCTGGCTCCTGAGTTCAGAGAGTTCCACAATCTGAATATTCCACAAGACAGTAGACATTCTTGCCAGAGCAAGGGCGGATAGCATGACCAAGACGTATTCCCTGAAATGGAAGCGCTTTTGTGTTTGGTGTGCAGATCACGGGATTCGGCCTTTCTCCACATCACCGGAGCAAATATTACCTTAACTATTACATCTGGCACAGTCGGGCCTAGCCCACTCCTCCATTAAAGTACACTTAGCAGCAATATCTCGTTATAAAGAACTTCAGCGAGTCCATCGCTCTGGTCAAGCGGATTGATTAAGCAATTTCTAAAACGATTATACAGATCTTTCCCGCCAGTAAGGATGTTGCCACCTGCCTGGCATCTCATTGTGGTTCTTAACCAGCTCATGAAACATCCGTTCAAACCAGTACACAGAGCTGACCTAAAGTATGCCTCGTGGAAATCAGCACTCCTCCTGACGCTCACATCTGCAAGGGGGGTCAGTGAGCTACAGGCGTTTTCAATCCAGGATCTTTTTCTACAGTTTAATAACGACAGAGTAATCCTGAGAACCAATCCTAGGTTTATCTCAAAAGTCCCGTTGGACTTCCACCTAAATGAACCTGTGGTTCTGCGTTCCTTCTTTCCGAACCCAAGCACGGCAGCTGAGAGATCGCTGCTTTCTTTGGATCTCAAGCGATGCTTGAAGTTTACACTGACAAAACGAAAACATTCAGGAAATCTAACCAGCTATTCATAGCTTACAGCAGACCTAGAAAATGTCTACCGCTTGCTAAGCAGAGCATCTCCAGATGGATTTCTGCAGCCATTGCTTTCTGTCATGACCAAGCTGGACAGCCATTGCATTCCAAAGTGAGATCGCACTCCACGTGAGCCATGTCCACTTCTTTAGCTCTCTTTGCAGGGGTGCCAGTCATTGACATTTGCAGGGCGGCAACATGGAAGTTGCCGCATACCTTCACTAGGCACTACTGCCTGAATATGGAGCTGATGAATGATGCAGCAGTGAGACAATCAGTGTTACGCCATCTTTTCAGTAAGGTGAGCCTTCCTCCGTCCCTCCATCCTACTCTGGTGTGCCCATTTCTTTAGTAATACTTATTGTGGAGGTCTAATGATGGTTCATGCTCGCATGATGCGTCTTATCTAAGGACTTGTATATGCTGTTCCATCAGAAATGTGCACTCTGCATTGCTTGCTACTCTGATTCAGGCATGTGAATCTATGAAAGACACCCATAATACTGGATAAGAAATGCGTTACTTACCTGTAACTGCAGTTATCCAGTATTGGTGTCTTTCATAGATTCACATGCAACCCTCCCGCCTCCCCTGGAAGGACTCACCTAACTCTCTCAGTGTCACGCCTACTTAGCTTAGTGCGTACGAAAATCTGAGGAACTGAGGCTCCTGCCAGGAAGGTTCTAGAGGGAGGTGATAGCTGATTGGCTCTTCTCTAGAGTTTGGTCCTTTTTACAAAAGGACATGGATATGTTACTAAGGTGAGGCCTTTAGGCCTACTATTCTCTATGTATGTCTATAAGACATTGCTTTTCTATGTACCGGAGACTCCCGTCTCGACGACGGGGAATGATTCAGGCATGTGAATCTATGAAAGACACCAATACTGGATAACTGCAGTTACAGGTAAGTGACGCATTTCTTCCAGACCACAGCCCAAGCCCTATTCCTATGGGACTCGTGGAGGACCCTAAAGAATACCAGCCCCTAGACCGAAACATGAACTGGGTTGAGGATTTGGTGGACGCCAGCGGACTGTCACCTCTCCAGATACTGGCATTGTCTCTCCTCGTACTGTGGCTATGTAGGAGGAAGCCTCGTTTACTATGGTGGTGAGAAGGGCGGCTGAGGTCATGGACCTTAGCCTACCCTCAGTGGCAGTCATGACTAATGACTTGACGGTTGCTTCAGCCGGGAATAACCCCTTCAGATCCGCTTCCATTTCATGAAGCCCTCACTGACATCCTGCTTGGGACTTCGTCCAAACCCTGCACATTGGCTCCTTTGAACAGGACGATAGCCTCCGCCACCACCCTGCCCCAGGGGACCCCAATTTCCTCACACAACACCCTACCCTGGAGAGATTGGTGGTCCAAGCTTCCACCTCCCGTTTAAATCCTGGCGCACTTCTGACTACTCCACCAGATAAGGAATCCAAGAAGCTGGACACCTTGAGAAAGAAACTGTTTTCTTCCACCAGCCTGGCACTGCAGTCTCTGAACTCCCACGCTCTGTGGGACTCTGTGGCGCAGGTACAACCCATGGTCATGTAGGAGGCCCAAGCTATTGCGGACAGGAGAGATGCAGCCAGGTTCGCAATCCGATGTGGGCTGGATATGACCGACTCACTGAGAAGATCGGTTTCTTCGTCGGTGGCCTTGCAGCGCCATTTCAACTGTCTTTTCTGGGGATGTTCAAGCATCACTTATGGACATGTTCTTTGATGGCTCCTGTCTCTTTCAAGACAAGGCAGACTATGTGCTGGAGCACTTTAAGGACATCAGGGCTTCAGCCAGGTCCTTGGGTCTTTCCATTGCCCCTCTCCAACCCCAGTCTGCCTTTTGCTCCATTTGTGGCCACGGAGGGGACTTCCTACTACATCTACGTTCCCAGCCACAATGGTGCACAAGCTTCCCAGCTTCAACATGGCAGAGCATGCAGTACCTACAAGCCCCTGTGGGACGGGCAGCCAGAGGTCAGGCCAGTCCACAACCCACCGGCAAATGCAGCCCTTAGTTTGCCCTCTCACCATCATGGGCACCGAGTTGGAGGCAAGATACAGTATCACCTATCCCACTGGAGGTCAATAACATCAGACCGTGGGGTCCTTTAAATTGTCTTAAGGGGCTACTCATCTCTTCGTGACCCCCCCCCCCCACACCCTCCCTCTACCCATGCCATACACTTGCGACAACCTGACGGAGGACCACCTCTTCTTGCTCCGCCAGGAAGTGACAGCTCTTTTAGCCAAGGAAGCCATAGAGAGAGGTGCCGATGCCAAAAGTAGCTTGTGGTGATTATTCCTACTACTTTCCGGTGCCCAAGAAGCATGGAGACCTTTGTCCTATCCTAGACCTGCGCCCTTTCAATTTCTTCCTTAAGAAGGAAAAGTTAAAATGCTCACGCTCATTCAAGTCGTGTCTGCCCACGAGACCGTATGGTAACGTTGGACTTTCAGGTCGCATACTTACTTTTTCCTGTCCTGACTGCCCGCAGGCATTGCCTGCGGTTCACAGTAGGCCAAGAGCACTTTCAGTCTGCCATTTTTCTTTTCGCCTTACCAGCCTCCCTCAGGTGTTCACCAAGGATGGCAGTGGTTGCAGCTCGACTGCGGAGATGAAGGGTATCAATCTTCCCCTATCTTGACGAATGACTGTTGAAGGCTTGCTTGCCCCAGGCTGTCATCTCCCACCTCCAGACTACGGCGGACCTCCTGCATTCGCTGAAGTTCACTATCAATGTGCCGAAATCACACCTAACGCCCTCTCACACGCTCCCTTTCATCTGAGCTGTTCTGGACATGGTGCAGTGTTGGGCCTATCCTTCCGACCAGCGAGTACAAGATATTCATGCTATGATACTGATGTTCCAGCCTCTGTCCTAGATTTCATTGAGTGTTACAGCAAACAAATCATGGACGGAATGCTGCCAATGCAAACATTCTTCCCCAGTCAAAAGATCTGGGTTAAATCCATCGTTATTTTGCTCACTAGTCCCAGTTTGGACCCACCCATATGCAAATCAGTCTTGACCCTGTGCGCCATGGGAACAGTCCAGACCGAACTGCCAAGCCAGGTCCTCCCAGGACCGGAGACCAGCATCCTGGGACTGGTTTCAATTGTTTCTTTTGCATTAGATTTCATTGAGACTGGCTCAGAGGCTGTTGTAAGTTATGGCCTCTTGCCTCCTGCGTGTGACACATGGCCACTGGCATATGCGGGCTCTGCAGTGAGACCTGAGGTTCCAGTGGACGCAGCATCAGGGGAATCTCTCCGACATGATCCAGATCTTGGAGGTAAATGCAAAAGATCTGCAGCAATGGTTAACGAACTGCAGTTGGGTAAGCGGCAGACCTTTCTCTTCCCCAACCAGATCTCACAGTGGTGACAGATGTGTTACTCCTGAGATGGGGCAACCATCTGTGAGATGTGGGGATCAGACGCCTCTGGCGGAATTTGCACTCCACATCAATCTTTTGGAGCTCTGGGCGATCTGACTGGCATTAAGCCTTTCTACCCTCAATCAAGGGAAGGCTAGTGTAGGTGTTCACACACCACCACCACCACCACCATGTGGTACTGCAACAAACCGGGTGAGGTGGGGTCGAGGCCCTGCGTCTCTAGCCATTGCTGGAACTTCAGGGCATATTCCTGGTTGTTCACTACCTGCTGGGCTCTCTGAACGCCAGGGTCGACAAACTCAGATCATAAATGGCATCTCCATCCTGAGGTGGTGCAAGGTCTCTTTGAGCAGTGGGGAAAGCCTTGGTTAAACCTGTTTGTAACTATAAAGAACATGCAATGTCAACAGTTTTGCATGCTGGAGTTTCCAAGGCAGCTCTCGCTTGGAATGCTTTTCATCTCAAGTGGAGCTCCGGCCTTTCCGCCCATACCACTCCTACTCGGAGTTCTCTAGAAGATCAGGAACGACCGGGTCCAAGTCATCCTTGTGGCTCCGTATTAGGCACAGAGTCTGGTATCCCGAGCTGTTAAGCACTGCCATCGGTCCTCTGATTAGGCTGCCCCTTTGGGAGGATCTTCTTTCGCACCACAGAGGAGGGTTTAAAATGGAATCCATCAACTCTCCGCCTTCATACGTGAGAGTGAGCGGTGACAGTTGATAGCTTTCTACCTTCCGCCCAAAGTCTGCAATGTTATCTTGGCAGCAAGGCATCCTTCACCAAGGCGGTATACGCCTACCTTTGGGGCAAGTTTGTAGTATGGTGTGCAGAGAAACAGGCTGACCCTATTTCTGCTCCCATTTCTCAGGTAATTCTCTTTATCCTTTCCCTTGCTCAGCAGAGCTATGCTCTGTGCACCTTAAAGGGCTATTTTCCTTCAATCTCAGCCTTCCTGCGGTTGCCTGATCAGCTCTCTTGCTTGAAAATCCCTGTTGTACATAGGTTCCTGAAAGGTTTGCAGCACGTTTCCTCCTTCACCCTTCATCATGCTTTAGTAACACCTTAATCTAGTCCTAACGTTTCTGATGTGTGCTCACTTGAGCCATTGCACACCTTCCTCGTGGCAATTACTTTTGCCCAGAAGGTCAGTGAGCTTCAAAGTCATCCAAGCCTCCATATTTGAACATCTACCCAGACAAGCTGGTTCTTCGCACTAGTTTCCTTTCTGCCAAAAGTTGTCATTCCTTTCATGCAGGCCAATCCATCATCCTGCCTGCCTTTTACGCTCTATCACATCCCTCTCAAGAAGAGTAGCAACTTCACTGACTAGACCCAAAAAGAGCGTTGTCATTCTACTTTGACAGCACAAGAGTTTCGGGTGGACACCAACTCTTTGTGGGGTATGTTGGAGCGATGACGTTAAAAGCCGTGCAGAAGTGGACCATCTCCTGATGGATAGTGCTCTAGATTAAGATCTGCGTTAAACCAAATATGGGTCCAAGATTTGTAAATCAATCTGAATAAATCAATATTTTGGATTGATTTATTCAGATTGATTTACAAATCTTGGACCCATATTTGGTTTAACTCCAATGTGTTGCAATAAATAAGAGAAAGAGAGAATAACAGTATTGGCGATTGTTCAGTTTATTATTAGGTCAGTGGCTTGGCCTTACTGTTGGGAGCCCATACCCAGTAGTGTTTCCTAGATTAAGATCTGCCATGCTTTGGCCAAGAACCAACCCCCTGAGGGTTTGCGTACATATTCCACCAGAGCCAAGGCTACGACCACTGCATTAGCATGCAGAGTTCTGGTCCTGGACATCTGCCAGACAGCAACATGGGCTTCTCTATACACATTCACAAAGCATTACTATCTGGACAGTCGGGTCCGTCAGGATGGACACTTTTCTTGTTAGATCCTGCATGAATTTTATTTTTTTTGAAAAACCTTTATTGTAGCATTCAATATAAATACAAGCATGGGCCTACAACCGCAGGGGCCGGCTGCTAAACAAAATTAAGACCCCCTATATCACAGTACGACACAGCTCATCAGCCGACAACCCTGAGGTCCGGCAGCGATTCAGGATAGAGCTTGTATTAGAATGCACAACTGAGTCCCAGGATGAGACAGAGGTTCCATTTTATATTATTTAAGAAAGGATCAGGTGCCATACAATCAACAGAAGAATACGGGGGACAGGGCAAGAGACAGACAGGATATGCACGTAAGAACCGCTATAATGGAACATTGTCGCCAAAGCATATGGATCGATGCAAATGACAATACAATATACATTCAATGTTGAGCGCCAGTTCTCAGTGCCTGCCCACCCGGGAATCAGGATATCATAAAAAGCATAAGCACTAAATACAAGTACACGATAAGAATCCGAATGATTCACAAGCTATACTTAACCTTTAAGGAAGAGAAAGGGAAGGAAAGAAAAAGGCCATAGAAATAAATAAAAAAGGCAAAATAAAAAACACTTTCCAACCCCCCACCCTGCACCCCTGCAAATGGCTACAGCCTAACCCCACTAGCAGCGTGCCTGTCGCCCCTAATAACTGAAACCCTAAAAGTAGGAAAAAGAGTGGAGGAGGGCTTATCCGTTTGGGCTCCCAGCCCCTTTAGTCCCCCCGCCAGAAACAGACACCCCCTATCACTAAATGACCAACGTATGACAACACTTATAGAAAAAATTAGGGGGTACCGTAATACACCGCCCAGCCTTTTAGATCAAACAGTTGCAGGTCGAACACCCGTAAAAGCCACTCCAACCCGTCCCGACCTAGTTGATCTTAACCTTGGCCCTTCCGAATCAGCACACGAACCCCCCCCCCCAGCGAGACCCAAAGGCACACAAAGGAGTAATAGAGGAGAAGGGAGTCATCAAGAATCAATCTAGGCAGTGAGTCCACAAGAAATTCAGACGCAGAAGAACTCTCCCTCCTAGATGGACAGTCCCAACGTATCTTGCCCAGGAGTCGTAAAGTCACCAAGAAAGGAGAAGACGACCACAAAATGAATGGAATGTCAAGAACAAAAGTCTCCGGGGAGGGGAATGCCTTTGGATACCTCCAACGTCGATAGTGGTGGAAGGTTCAGCAATACACTGACTACCTCGGGAACACCTTCCTCCAAGGCACCATCCGATGGTATCAATACTTGCTTCCTCACGGGGTTCTCGCATGGAGTCAAAATGGCCGTGGTTTGAATGGCTGCAGATTGCTGTTCCAACAGTTAGGCTGGGTCCGGTTCTACCAGGAGCATCTCAGATAGGCGCGTGTCCAATTTGCACAATAAGACATCCACATGTGAATGAAACGCCCTAATTTCTGCCAATATTGACCTCAACGATGGCTCAAGCACCGTGCGATCCATAATCTCACACCCGACACCAATCACAATCACCTCCCCGGGTGAATCTGGCATCCTCAGGGGGGACAAACAGGATCACGAACGTGCAGATGCGGAGGGTGACCAGTCTTTATTCGCAGCCACGGTCAACCCGGTTAAGGCCGCTGGCCAGAGACCCCGACTCACCAAACCCCGGCGGGCCCAAGACCGGGTCCGCGGGACGGGGACCCCCACCCGCAGCCAACAGCAAGCAGAGTCACTCCTCCATCGATGCTGAGCAATAGAAACGATCGCCGCCAAATTCGGGCTTAAACAAAGCCTCCACTCCGATTGACCGGACCCAGCCTGGGTCTCCCGGCAGATGTTGTTGCACTGCAGCCCGGCAGTGAAAGTACTCGAGGCCCCGGCTTCACTGCTGGAGTAGGCCACAATCTTCAACTCGATGTAACTTCGTCAAACCAGCCGATAAAAGTTCCCGGATTTCACCATCGGAGTGCGGAACAGTTCATGAAAAGAAACTGTCAGCATTCTGGGGAGGCACCTCTATAGGCACTGTGCACATCTCCTCTGGCCCAGATGACACAGACGACGCCACATGGAGCAGAGTGACACCACCTACTGGTGCACACGGCTACTGCTCCCAAACAATTTCTGGATCCTGGCTGATTCCTGAAGTTACTTCTAAGGTAAGGAAGCTGCTCCTAGATATAGTCTAAAAACAGGTAAGTATTTTTTCTTTAGGTCTAAAGCACTCATTTAGTTGAACATTTTCAATGGTTACACTATTCCTATTGGTGTTCAGAGTCAGATAGAATGGTCAACAGAGTACTGACTGGATTTGTTGTGTCATTAGGCAACAGAAACAAATGGCACTTTTGCTTTCACCTTAGGTTAATGTGATCAAAGGAGATCCTTGCTTATTGTTTAATAAGGCAGACGTTCACACTGTGACTGCTGAAGTTGCATATTGTTAAAAAGGAGAATTTAATGCAATAAATCTGGTCCTAAAGTTCGAAGTGAGCAGCAAGGAGTTGTAGGAACAATACACTCTAGGAGCCATTTATGTTAATAACCTCAACGAGGGACAGCAAACAGTCACTGTTTCTCATGAAAATCAAGGCTGAAAATGTATTATGTACAAATGACGAGTGTTATGGCAAGGTTTCTGAAGAATGGGGGCAAACATGATTAATCCACAATCTCTATTATGTTTATTAGGACTTGTTTAACCTTCGTGGTTGTTTTCCTGAGGCTCATCAATCTAAAATTGCAATTTGATGAGAACATGTAATCAAGGATTAACATTATGGAAACCGAAGATAACTTTAATTAAGCATGAAGTTTGTATAATTGGATCGGATTTACCTTGGTAATTGTTTTTATGACCGGTGGCAAAATAATGTAGCTGTAATCTTTTATAGTGTAAATGCTGTACATTTTATTTATACATTAAATTTAATTTTACATTTGGCTACACTAATAACAATTCCAGCAATGCAGTCAGGAACTTTGTTGGCCTTATCTCATCTTAGAAACGGAACATACTTTCCGTATATACTTCTCATTCTATGGCTGAACAGAAATATGCAATAGCACACAAAGCCCAGACTCTCCTGTTAGATGAGATCCTTTCTAACTTGTGTTCAAGAGGAGTGAAAGACAGTTGCCACCCGCTGGGCTTGCCACTATCCTAGTGACCGAATTCACCCTAGAACCACCATCTCATGTGTAGAATGTTGGCTTGTTAAGGACCTCTACTCCACACTGGTGTTGGTGCATTTCTTTTTTATCTTCCATTTAAATTGTTACATTATTTTTAGCCCAGGGTTGATCTACAATGGTTGTTGTGGACCCAATGCATTTCACATTTGTGTTACCCCAGCATACTGGTTTGTTTATTGTTTTCATCCTGTTGTTTTTGTGTTCTTTTTAAGTTGCTTTTCTGTGTTTGAGTCTTTTCCTTTTATACGGGAACCCTCACACCCACTCAAAGTCCCTCCTCTTCATCTTGTTCTCCCCTCTTAACCACACTCTACAGTGTGTACCCTATCCTCCTCCTCCCAGCGCCTTCTACTTCGAATCTCCTTCCCTTGCACAAACGGCATTTACTTTATTTTCTGAGGCAGGATTTGGGGAAGGATTTCCTCAAGTATACCTCTCATACCCAACGTGAGCTCTTTATGAACCTAACTCCACGCAGATCTGTGACCGCAACTTACAGTTTCTGCTGCCTTATTTGGCTTCGGACATGTATGTTTTTCCACACCAGCAACAAAATGCTTCTAGTGCCAACCACCAGCAACAAAATGCTAATTGTGCCAAGCATCTCTCCAGAACGGGAGTGAATGGTTGGAGCCTGTGACCTATTTGAGTGCTGCTGAGTGTGATGTAGCTACTGCTGTTGTGGATTTTATAACCTTTAGCCTTCCTGCTTGACCTTTGTCTAAAATGTCCGTCAAGGCACCTATTGTTTGTTGTAAAGAACACTTTTTTGGGGAAAATGTTGCAATAGTAATTCAGTAGTATTTATGAAACTTACAGTTAATGAAACCCGAAGCAATACAAAGTGTTCAGCGTCAAAATACATACTTGAGAAATCGTCGGAACCTAAATTAGAGAAACCAGAACCATGTTCAAAATGACCATGTACACAGATTACAGTAAAAGTAATTTTCCAGTTTATAAATGGAATATTACATGTTATCCTAATTAAAATCAATAGCATCCCAAGTGATGAATTCAATTTTAGGAATCATTTCCATTAGTACCAATGCTTCTCCCGAAAGCTAGCAAACTACCACGAAAGATGTACATTTCCCTCTTTCATGGAAAGCGTTATTGCCCTATTTACGAGAGTGAATATCCTTCCTCCTGTAAGTGGGGTTATTCATTTTTTTCATGCTTCATCTGGAGCGGAAAAAATTCATACTATGTGGGTTAATGGCCCCCTAATATTCTGTTAAAAAACAATGCCTTTCAAATAGCCCAGAGTTCTGCTAGCCTTTCCTAATGGTTCTCATTTCTCCAATCTCTTGAACATCTATTACTTATATGGGTCCATCTTTCCAGAAATGTACGCAGTTCTACGAACAGTGTTGGCACATTACGTACTCGTAACTCAGTGAGGATAACTCCCGCCCGTAGATACTCTAACATAAATGTCGCATGTGACTCTATTCTCTTGCAGTTTTTTCTTAGATTGAGTAGTGTCTGCCATTAATTGTTTTCCACACCAGATAAGGTCACTCTCTGGTTAACACTGGCGCTTTCGCCTATTAGAGCTGTGAAGTCTGCATCCGTGAAACCAAATGTCTGAAGGGCTTCCATAGTAAAGTCTACTAGGAGCCTGGCCCGTGAGTGGGGTAAGGAAAGTCACTCTACAAAGAAAAAAACTACTTTATAACCGTATGTAAACCAAGAGTAGTATGAAAAGGAAAAATAAAATTTTTCTAAAAAATAGGTACAAACCAAAATGTTTAAGACAATAAATATGATTCAAACAGAGTGATGCATACAAATAAGTCCCCACACACCGAACAAAGAGATAGATCTCTTAAACAGAATGAGAACACTTTTCGAATAGACACATTCGCTTACCTCATCCGATGGACGAGTAAACACCAATAAGGCCTGTGATTCCAAAAAAACACTATTGAGCTATGAAGATAAGGCACCCCCCCCTATGAGGTAACTGCAAGGTCAGGGAAAAGGTGGGAAAAAACAGCAATAAGAACTATCCTGAGATAGTAACCCTCTAGACCTAAATTTCTTTTGAAAGTGGCTAAATAAGCTCTCATACGGGGCACACCAAAAGATGCTCTGCTACACATAGAACAAAAGTTTCATTTATACATATTTAATTTTATAGATTTGTATTTTTATAAAAAAATATTTTTGTTTATATATTTTTACACATTGATAGATCAATCCACAATTTTATGATACATGTTTTACACAAAGACCGGGAAAAAATAAACATGGTACAGTGTATACTAATCTTATAGACTAACACAGTTTGTACATTATTTACAAAAATCAATTATATGGACACATCCAGGCTCACAATCACCCTCATACATACATGCCTCTTAGTCTTCTACATACTCATCACTTGCACTCACTACAAACATACTACGCACCCCAATACCACACTACATACACAGATGAAACCATAGGGGTGAGAAACTCAACCCTCCGATGCTGTGCTGAAAACTGGGGTGTGACACACAAACTGGTCAACGCGCGTTATGGTGGCTTGATTTTCTTTCTTTGCCACCTTCTTCAGGACCTATTACTTTAAAGAAATGCTGCGGGCTGGATGAAGGAGAGGAACAAAGGGAATTCTGTAAAATCATAATGGTGCAGAGTGTTACTTAGTTCTAGCATAGTGCTTCGCCAGGTACAATGGTTGCACGTAGATGCACCTCACACATTACAAAATTATGGCATCGCTATCAACCAACAGGAGTCCTTAATAGTGAATGGACACACTAGTAGTCTCCAAATTTTCCGTGAAATCCCTGGGTGGAAAATGGCTCATTGGCTTGAAATAGTCTCCCTATCCTGTTTAGAAAAATACATTTTAAATTGAGGATACATCCGAGAACCTGACTTTTCTGCATCACCTCCTTTATAACTCAGCCTGCTGTCCCACTTGCGTTGCAGTTCTGGAATTAGCTCACTTTCTCTCTCATTTATACACGTCAATGGTGGTGTTTTACACAGCCATATACCTGTAACTACCTCATTCAATATACTAAAGCAACAAATATTTATGAATAAACTCTAGATTTCACTCTGATGTGTGTGTGTGTACAATTCTTCAATAGGGCTATACACGTGCCGTAACTAGACTGTCATGTAACAATAACGTGCTTTTATTTCAGGGAGCCCAGGAAAGGATAGACTGCTTGAGGCGGACTGGAGTGATCCATGAGAAGCAGCCGGCTGTCTCAGTAGAAAACTTTATTGCCGAGTTACTACCTGACAGGTGAGATGGGACACATTTCTTTAGATGTGTGCATGTTCGAATTTGTAACTGTCCTGTGCAGAGTTGTCTGTTTCCGCTTGACACTAACATTAGTTATACAAAATTTAAGGTATTCTGAATGAGTATGACTTGTCTATGTTTAGCTTTGTTTTTGTGGACTTTAAAGTAATTGGGGAATGGGAACTTGAACTTTAAGTGGTATATTATCTCCGCAAACGTTTCTGCCAAACTTAAAAAATATCCTACAGTTTTAGGGAGATAAGCACTTAAGACTCTACTTGTCAGTACTGATCAATGGTTTACCATTTTACGCTATGATGATACAACTATATCTTACTGTAATAAATTGTTCAGAGTGGGGCATATATAGATAAAGCTGAAATATTTTTCCTGACACATTTCTTTAGTTCAAGCAGTGAGTATGATGGTGAATATTTATTGTTCTCGCCACACTCACAGCCAGCACACCATTGGACTTCAGACAAAGAAAAAGAAAAAACACACAGCTGACCCTTTTCATATATGCACCCATGATTTGGAACAACATTCCGGTATCCATTAGGACCCTCTCAAAGCTGCTCCAATAAAGGAAAGAGTTGAAAACTCTTTAGAGAACACTACATCACAATGCATTGCTTCCTCTTCTATTACTATTTAACTTCGCCGGTCGTTAAACATGTACAGTGCTTTGCTCACTTTTGCCTAGGTGTGCGCTACTTGAAATACCTTATAAATACGTAAAAGAATAAGCCTAAGGCATCGAACGGTTTGTGAACAGTATGGATATGGCACACATTATGGCACAGTTGAATTTATTGAAGGTAACATGTACAGGGATTGTGTCACTACTTGCATTGTGGAGTTGGGCAGTGCATTATCTAGTTGTGACAGAACTTAGGTGGTTGAGCTGTGTTGCTACTTAACCACAGCTATGCAACTGAGGCATATGCACTGGTTTGAAGAATTGCAAACTGTGTTCCTCTGTCAGTCATTTAGGGCCAACAAAACAGATGACTTTTGCTCTGTGTTTTCATTGCTATTGCTGATTACATATCATTCTCATTGATGTCCTTGAGTCCAGATATTCCTGCTTTTACTCTACCGGGAAATTTGTAATCAGCGATTTCTGTTACCTTTTGTGTTTGTTAATGAATGGCTTTCCTTTTTCCTGTGTTCAAAGTTTATTCATGCAAGTACACTCAAATTGATGCAACTTCTGTCAACTTTATTAGTAATTTGTTGTTCCCTATTTTCTTGTCTCAAGTCTTTACCTTCAGTATATTCTTTTCAAGAGCATCTAACTCTTCATTGGATATGACAAGTGTTGCTTCTCCACTCATCTACCATTTGATTGAATTGCTATCCACTGATAGCAGTTTCTCTCACCGTTTGATGCATTGAATATTACAGTCCGCCCAGATTTGTTTTATTGGCTTTTATGAGATATGCCCTCATAAAGGGACATATTTCCTAACTTTGCTCTGGTAGATTAAATGGCTGTTTGAATGTCTCCTGGTGTGTCGTCTCATTATAGAACTTTACCCTAGAATTAGATGGCATATCTTTATAGGAAATAGGCATTCTCAATTAAGTGCTGGGTAATTTTTTTTTAACCACAACAACCTCGCACAAACTGCACTAAAGCCACCTACTTAAATACTAAGGACAAATAGAATTTGTGCCCAGTTTGAGGAGTTCATTCGAGAGCTTAGAGAGGTTTTAGATCCTTTGTTGACTTTTATCACCTTGAAGAGCCAAAGAAACCATTCCCTCCCGATACTCTTAAAACGTGATTCTTCCATATTGACAATAAATAGCCAGAACTTGTTGTTTTTACCACCCAAGTTGTTAAATGGCAATCAGTGTAATGGGCATTTGCGCTCACCTTCGGTTAGTTGAGTTACTTCTCAGCTACACTGCTTTGATAATTCAGAAATAGGAAAGGATTGTGCTTTGATTGCCATATGACCATTTAAAGCAGGGGTTTCCAAAGTAGGTCCAAGTTTGCCAGATTATGCTCAATGTATAAGATGTCTGTTTACCATGCATTTATTTTAATTGATTTTAAATGGAACTAGTTTGTATAATCCGTAGTGATCCTGAAAATGGATCTGGCCCCATTGACATATTTTGGACTCCGCTGCGTTACTGTAGCAAGCCTATTTATCTACTTTTGAAGGTAAAATCTATTTCATAAATGTAAATGCCACTGAGAGTTAGTAACTTCTGACAAATAATCTGATCACAAGTAAGTTTAATTTACATATGTCATTCTCCTTGAAGTGAGGAAAAAGCTGTTGCTTCATGGAAGTAGTTGTTGGCTGCTACAAAACACCCTCCTGTTGTTCAGTTGACGTCAATAAATTGTATCCATAACTACATAGCAAGAGCAATGCAAGCATGTAACTACCACATATTTTGAGAACATGAAACCTCTTAAGATTTGCACATGCAAAATTAATAGTGGCTCTCTTGTCATGGGCTGTTGAAACTTGCTCAGCACCAAGTAAACACGCAGGGAATAGGTGTGCTTTCTGGCAGTGAAATTCAAAGTGATTTAATACCAGCGACGAAACTTCAGTGTTGCTCCATTCTTGAGACATCCGATTGTCTCTCGTTTCCCATTTAGTATGAATTTAAGTATTAATGGTAGGAATCTATCTTGCAAAACGTTTTGTGATAACAGAACGGTATCGTTTAAAGTTGCCTGTTGTGTCTGCAGACCACTCTGCATAATTTACTAATTGATATATCCAACATAGGCAGTTTGAGTACATGGCCTCGACTGCGGAGATTTGATTTGTCATTGTGTTTTTGCAGATGGTTCGATATTGGTTGCGTAATTGTTGATGATCCAACCCATGGAATACATCTGGAGAGTTTCACACAGGCAACACCTGTGCCTCTGGATTACGTACAGCAGGTAAATGCAGTCAAATCATCATTCCATTACAAGCGTTAAAAATGTGTCTGGATGTGACTTTGTAAAGCTGTTTGATATTTTCAGTCAGGAACATAATGTGCATTTTTATTCTCTATAATTTAGGACTATCATGAGTGAGTAACTTCTGAATTTTAGATTTTATATGAAAGTCCAATAACTAAAGTGCACCTTGTCATTAATACTGAGGGCATTCATGGGAATATATTCTAATTTAAACTGTGCTAGCTATTGTTGTGCTGCGCATGATAGAACTACTTCTGCCAGGGCTAGACCTTGTCCTTTATTACAAGTGCCTCTGTAGTTAACAATCTGTGTCCCAACACCTGTCGGTTCTGCGATCACAGTTACAAGTGGTGCAATGTTTATCACAGCCTAATATAGCTTTCAAATTGCAATAACAAACTGACAAGGCATCCCCTTCCATACTGCCCACCCCCGCATATTAAATAGAGCTGAGAACCAGATGGCATATGTCATGACTGCTTTAGTATTGCAACATAGGGCTTCCAGATATTATTCACCTTGCATGCTTCCTCTCTACCAGAAGGCAGTTTAAATCAAGTATGAAAGGGTTAGAAGTGGGCGGGTTCTGGGGACTACTCCTCCCCATCCATGAAGAAAGCCAGGTTCTTCTCTGAGACTTCATAAATTGGCGGAAACATGTTGACCTAGATAAGGGGAAATAGTAACCTCTCTTAATATTTACTTTTTAATCTATGTATAGAAGACCAGAATACAAATATTTGATTTTAACTACTAGGCGTCTTTAGGAGTATATGGATCCCTTCCCTTTCTAAACACAAATTTTGTTCAGAGACAGCATCTCATAATAATGGAAAAAGACCTCCCGAAAAGAGCTATTCCACAGGAACTGACCACCTTATTGTTCCAGATCCTTGTGTCTGGGTAAGGAGCCAATCCAGTAATAAAGCAGGTCACTGCGGTGGGTATGGGTAAACAAGATTTTCGGTTGGTATATCCCCACCAAGATATAAAATATTATTTTTCTGATTGTAGCAATTTTGGTCATTCAGAACTTTTGTTCAATACTGGAGTCCATCAATTCAATAAGTCTTCAGAGCTCGTAGGTTCAAATAGGCCTAGGTCTTCAAGACTATGCAGCAGGAGAAGCCATGGTGTTAGTGTTCTAGTTACCAGAAAGGGCTTGTGTATAAAAAAAACATAACAAAAAGAGGTCCATCATCAGCAGACAACATCATCACTGGACTTCCGTAAAATAGATTGATAGTTCTTTACTAAGAGGAACACCAAGATGTTGAGAGGACTCTTATTCATAGGAGAGAGCAGTGCAACTCGTTACAAATGGACATGCTAATTTGAATTGTGTCTGAAGGGATTATATGGTTTTCCTGGGCTACAGATGACCATCATCTGCTCGCTGCAAGTCATTACTAAAACATAGATCATATTACAAATACTGAGTAGAGCTTTTTAAGAACTTTTATGGCCTACAATTGCATAGTTCTGTAAAGGAGAAAATAAGTTTCAAGATAATTGAGGAGATGGTCAGGAAAAAGTTTTAACGCATCTTTATTTTTAGCATTAGCATTTGAAGGTTAAGCCCGTAACAAAACATTCAAACACTTCTCGAAGACTGTTTCTTCTCATGTAGCTTTAATTAATGTCTTGCTCCACTTGATCTTTTTAGTGTGGGAAACATGATGTTCATGTTCTCTCTTTGTGGTGCAGAGGATGTGATAGAAAAGAACGTGAACATCACGTCCTCACACTAAGGGCTGTATGTCCTTCTGGTGCTCATACCGGAGGGCTTCCCCTCGGCTACTGTGGAAGAGCTTCCAGCAGCCTGTGTTTTTTTATGAATCACTATCACTAACTTCACTATATAAGTGAAATAATGCAATCTACCTAGGGGATCCTTGATTGGGAATAACTGCAGTAGGGCGATCCCAGAGCATGGACATATTTACTAGACACCACAGAGATTGTAGTGAATGGAGTGACCCCCAGGCATGGCCAATTACTCCCCCCACCCAAGCAACACTGGGTGTGGTGTGTGTATGTGTAAATTAATAATTCGCTGAATGCATGAATGATGGTAGATTGTGACTACATGAATGAGTGCCAGCATAAATTGACAACCAGAAGCTTTAGTTACAAGCCAGACCTTTTGGCATTTGCCAGTGCTGGTTACTTTTGCTATGGAATGTTTGTTTGTGTCCTGAAACTTGATCTTTTCGGCTAGGCTCTGATATTGTTCTAGTATCAGATGTTCAGGCTGAAGGTGCAAGCCATAATATTAAAACAGAAGCAGTGTTAGAGAAGTGAGCAGCAGTAGTAATTGTCCAATACTGCATTTTAACAGCAGGTGGCACTTCACCCGTTTTTGTTTCCTTGGGAAACTGAGACCTAACTATGTGCTGTGTGCTTAATTTAGAGATGGACAACCCTTGTTCTTCCCCCTCATTCACCTAGCTGTACACTATTTTGCATGAAGCTGTGTAGAAGAGGTTCGAAGAGAGTTTTCAGATTTTAAGAACTTGAAACATACATTTAGATAATCAAATCTGCTGGACATTTTCATGGTTTCATAATTAAACAGTGTGAGGAGGCAGGTGTATGAGATTCTGGACTGAATTTGGAAAGAAGATGAAAGAGTTTTAAGGATATCATGCTACAAATCAAACTTTTCAATGGCGGATTCTTAAAGTAATTCCAGGACTTTATTTTAGAAATGGTGAAACAAGTTACTCTAAGAACGCACTCCATTACCTCATCATTTATTTAGAGCCTGTTAAGAATGTGTACTTATTAGTAAAGAACCTACTGATGTGCATGCCATCCCGTATAGAATAGCCAAGACCTTAATGGAGACCAAAATTGCTGAAGGAGTTGTCTGATGACAAATGTGGAACTCCTTTTGGTGCGTAAGAATGAGGTCTGAAAATGAATAACCGGATTTATGATGCAGGAGATTTTTTGTCTAAGTGGTATTCTGCTTTGTTGAACTAGAGGTGTGCCTGATGTGCTTGTCAGTTTAACCGCACAATCGCATGACTCTAATCTAGTTCCCATTTGTTAAAAAGGTTTTTGCATAACTGATCTAAAGACGGTGAATGCCCAATTATAATAGTTGCATCTTGAGGTGAAAAACTCTTATGTCAGAAGGGGTTCGCTTAAATGTATACAGTTAACTTGCAGTGATAAAATAGCGTGAATGCCATGCATCATGGACTACTTACTGGTGATCAAATTGAAAGTGCAGTTTTCCCTTGTACTTTCATTAGAAAGGCTCTTAAGTGCTAAGCTGTTCGTTTTTTTTTGGGGAGGGGGTTTACTTGTTCGAGGCATGTGTGCTGTAGATACACATGCTTTGCATACTCCTGCCATCTAGTGTTGGGTCCGCATGTTTGCTAGTTGTTTTTCTTCAAAGATGTTTTTCCACTCACAAGGTAAGGTGACTCCTCCTTTCGGTGATAGTGCACATGGGCATCGACTCCTTTGTTATATTGTTTTTTTCCCGCCATCGGGTTCAGATGTGTATTGCCTCGCTCCGGTTCTAAACTGTTCTTCGTGTTCCCCTCGGTGCGCAGTCCACTCTTCCCTCGACGGTATTGTTTTGTACGCTTTTCCCACTTCTCCGCGTAACGCTTTGGTCCACGAATCCTTAATTTTCGATCGAAAACTTTGTGGGCGACCTTCGGGCCTGACCGCGTTGGTCTGGTCTTCTGTCAGTTTAAATTCTGTCCTCGGTGCCACGCTGAGTATCCTCTCACCGACTCACATGAAGTTTGTAACTTGTGCTTGTCTCTGGAGCACAAGGATGACAACTGCGACGCTTGTAAATCTTTTCGGTCCAAAAAGGCTCTTCGATATTGACGGGCTCGACGTCGTGAAATGCAACATCAGAATATTCAACACACTCCGGATATCTTCTGTGAAGAATCTGAGCATGAAGACGCTGAAGCGTCAGTGGCAGAAGAAGAGGCCATCTCGGTTCCAGAGTCAGATTCCGAACTTGAATTAGACATGGAGTCTGAAGACGTGCCTCCGGGACAGGGTGCTAGGAGTACTGATGCCCACATGCCCCTTAAGGCCATAAACGAAACTAAGGTAACACCTCTGCCTTCAGGCCAAGGTTGGCACTGTGACGATGTTTCCGACGCCCTGCCTTCTGGCTCTGCACTGAAACCGATAGTCAAGTCTGCCGGCTCGGGACTGAGTCAACCAAAATCCTCTTCGGATCTGAAACCTTCCAGTTCAAAACCCAAATCTGGTTTGGAGCCAAAATCCTCCACGCCGAAAGAAAAGCATTTCTCAGAGCCGAAACCTTGCGCTCCTAAAAGTAGTTCCATCCCGGCATCTAAGCCTTCGGTGCCGAAATCAAAAGAAAGCTTCCTTGAACCTTCTGACTCTAATTTAGACATTGTTCATCCCAAACTGGATCCCAAACACAAGAAGATTTATATCAATCCTGATGCAGGTCATGGCCATGCTAAATCTCCAGTTAAATGCAAGCTTCCTTCTGAGGACTCTCACTATGAGATTCTTTAAAGAAAAAGAAGGATGTGGCTACCATCCTTGTTTATCCTGCTCCACCATCCCCTCCACTTCCACCCTCTTCTCCACATTCAGATCATTTACATATTACACCTCTGGGATCTCCACTTTTACAGCCTCAGGAGGAAAATATTGATGAGGAAGATATGTATTGACCCATGGAAGGATTACACCATTGACCCTCCATTGCACAATGACCCAGACCTTTACCCTGCAAAGCCTTCCCCACCTGATGATAATGTGGCTTAGCAGAGTACCATGGCGTGGCGTTACACAAAGAGTCATTAGTAGAAAACTTTTTATTTGAGACACTTGGGCCCACACACAGGTCAAGCCAGACACTCCCTATGCTGAAGGACATAAGGCATGCAGATGACTTTTTTGATGACCCAGTGCGAGCATGCATTTTGACTCCTTGAGTCAATTAAAAATATAAACCTTAGCCATCTGATCCTATCTTTATTAAGGTCAGCTGCCTCTTGACTCCCTTGTAGTGTCTAACACTCGCAAAAGAACTAATTCACAAACTTCTGCTGATGCTGCTCCCCCAAATAAAGGATCTAAGCACATAGATGTTTCATGGAAATGTGTAGTCGCTCAAGCTGCTAGTCACTGGCACATTGCAAATACACAAGGCTTGCTAGCTAGGTACAGCAGGGCACACTTGGATGAGATGGAGGAACTGCTCCAATATCTCCCAGAAGAACACAAAACAAAGCAAAAGAGTTAGCTCAAGCGTGCAAACTAATTTCTAACTATTCTATTAGATGTGCTTTAGATTCTGCTGACACTGCTGCTAGGGAGATGCATAACAGCATTTTCCTTAGAAGGCATGCATAGCTTAGGATTTCAGGCTTTAAACCTGAGGTTCAACAATCCATTTTAAACACCCCCTGTGACAAGCAACATTTGGATGCTCTTGAAGTCGATCAGGTGCTGTAAAATATGAAAAAGGGCACACAAGTAGCAAAGTCCATGGGAGTACTTCAGTCCCCATCAAGTAGAGACTCCTTTCGTTGCTACTTTTAGAGAGGAGGGTCCAAAACCAACATCCTCAGACCCTAATGCTTTCTCTTATAAAGGCAATACCCAATCCTCTCCCTCTAGAGGTTTTTATAGAGCAAACAATCCAATAGGTAGGGGTAGGAGTGCCTCAACACATAACACCCCTTCCCTTAACAGTGACCCCCCCCCCCGATTACTTAACACCTGTCGGAGGAAGACTTCAACAGTTTCGCCTCATTTGGCAATCCATAACAACCGACATTTGGGTGATCGGCATTATCGAACATGGTTATTACCTGGAGCTTTCCGCCAAACCTCCAAACATTCCACTGCGCACGTACAAACTGTTGTCAGATCACTTACAGTTACTCATTCAAGAGGTGCAATCCCTCTTACAAAACAGTGCCTTAGAACCAGTTCCTATACACTACCAAGGTTCATGGGTTTATTCTCTATATTTTCAAATTCCCAAAAAGGACAACTTTTTAAGACCATTTTTGATCTCAGTGTGTTAAGCCAGTAAATACACTCAGAATATTTTCATATGGTAACACTTCTACAGGTGCAGCCACTTCTACAGCAAGGTGATTTCGTCTTAAAAGACGCATACTTTCACATTCCAATGCATCCAGCTCACCGCTAACTCCTCAGATTTTTAATAGCAGGCTAACACTACCAATTCAAAGTTACTCCCATTCGGAGTAACTACTGCTCCAAGAGTGTTCACCAATTATCTAGCAGAAGTGGCAGCACATCTCAGAAGACAACAGATCCATGTCTTCCTGTACGTAGACGACTGGCTCATTGAAGCCAGCACACACCAAATGTGCCTACGACACACTTGGACACGCTAGACTTACTCCGCCGGTTGGGCTTCATGGTAAACGCACCAAAGTCTCACCTGCAACCTTTACAGACACTGTCTTATCATCTAGGAGATACTCTAGACACTCAAAAAGCTCTAGCCTCTCCCAATGCAGCCATTATTTGCAATATTCAAACTGTTACTTCAGTTTCAGGCCAACCAAAAATTACCAGCCAGGACCTTCATGCAATTGCTAGGGATGATGGCATCATGCATAGCAATAGTGCCTCATGTAGACTACACATGCGTCCCCTACAAGAATGCTTAGCAAGTCAGTGGAATCAATCACAGGGTCAATTGACAGATCTATTGTTGGTAGACAGCTGCACCCATCGCTCTCTGCAGTTGTGGAATCCACAAAATGTATCAAAACGCCCACCCTTCAGCAACCCTATTCCACAGAGCGTGCTAACAGCAGATGCATGTCTATCAGGTTGGGATGCCCATCTCCAAGATTACTCAATCCAGGGTCTCTGTGACATCAAGCACAAACAGCTACACATAAACTATCTAGAGCTTCTCGTAGTATTTCTAGATCTCAAAGCATTTCAGTCTCCCCTCATAGGCAAAGTTGTCTTAGTCCGCACAGACAACATGACAGCTATGTACTATATACAAAAACAGGTGGGAACACACACACTCCAACAGTCATGCCTCTCAGTCCATTTGGAGCTGGGCAATCCATCACAGAATTCATCTTCTATCAGAACACCTTCCAGGGGTAAACTATCAGATTGCCAACCTCCTCAGCAGAAGGAGATCGCAAATACAAGAGTGGGAACTTCATCCCCATGTTCTCTTTCCATACTTTCGAGAATGGTGATTCCCACAAAAATATCTCTTTGCCAGAGTGAACAACGCAACATGCCCAAACTTCGCCTCCAGGTTCCCACATCCTCTCTCCAAAGGCAATGTCCTATGGATAAATTGGTCAGGGATATTTGTTTATGCTTTTCCATCTCTACCACTCCTTCCGTTTTTAGGTTCGTATGCTCAGGCAAACATCACTCAACACTGATTCTAAAAGTCCCCACATGGGCTCGTAAACCTTAGTTCACTACACTGTTGGCACTATCAGTGGCTCCACATCAAAAGCTGCATCTCAACTCCAGCTTCCTCACACAGAGCCATGGAGAAATCAGGCACCCAGTCCCAAAGGAACTAAATTTAGCGGATTGGCTCCTGACGTCCTAGATTTTGGCTATTTGAATCTGCCAATAGACTGTATGCATATCTTGAAAGTAGCAAGAAAGCCTACCATCAGAGCTTGTTATGCAGCAAAATGGAATCGATTTGTTATATATTGTAATTTCAACAAAATTAATCCTTTAGATGCTGCCGTTCAAACCATTATTTCTTACCTTCTGCATCTACAGCGAACTGGTCTAGCTTATACATCTATTAGATTGCACCTTGCAGCAGTCGTTGCATATTTGCAAAACAGACCACATTTATCCTTGTTCAAAGTTCCTGTGATTAAACCCTTTATGGAAAGCTTAAAAAGAGTCATTCCACACAGAATACCCCCTGCACAGGTATGGAATCTTAACACTGTGCTTACAAGACTCATGGGTCCACCCTTTGACCCTTAACACAAGTGATCAATACACTAACTAGTACCTAGGAGTCAAAACATCAAATGGGTCATTCACCATGGACAACAACCTAATACCATACAAATAACACCAGTGGGAACACACCATGCAGACCTTAGTGTGATAATAGCCGAGTAAAGACTCAAGGGCATATGGAAAAGTTCCCATCAGAAGCCACACTGTACTGCCCTCTTTTGCATCATTTGGGTTCTCCTAGCCCAGGAAACAAAACAAAACGGCCGGTCAGTTGTTACCGTGACCGATTGTAAATTAAAAGAATGTTGGAGGGAAGTTTTAAATTTACAAGTGTTTATATGGCAACTGAAAAAAGCAGTGTAAGGTGAGGAAAGTGAATAGTGAAGGATATTAAAATTAGATGAACTGGGTAGAGGCAAGTAATTTATTAGTATCTCCCAGTCCCCCAAAGCTAAAAGACCGGTGCAAACACGGATTTGAAATAATATCCGCGGTCAGTAGTGGTCAACATGTTTCTGCATATATAGAAAAAAGAGTTTCATGCATTCTTCAGGACCCGTTGTTTATAAACTACTGCTTTTCGTGAAAAAATTGATAAAAGATATCACCTGAAGTATCCAGGTCATGTGCTCAACCACGTACTGTTACCGCACCGTACCAAGGAAAAGATGTCCACAGGTACAACATAGATGAACAACGGAGAAACATAAATATGTCATAATCCATGAGGTTTTAATCTTTTGTTTTGGATATAACCTTTTATTCATAGCGTCCCAGTCGCACACACTAGGGATTAAATTCAATCCAAATCACTCACCCATTTGTGGTGGTTGAGGCGCTTCACCCCACCTGGCTGCGGCTCAGGTATAAGGAGCACCGCTCTAAAGCAAAAAAATTAGAAAAAGGAGGATGACAATCATGGCTTGGTTGTTAATCTCCATACAGCTGTATTGGGTGCTGATTGTATTGTATCTCAAGGCTTATTTGTAATGTTCACTGCTTTTACTGATATAAAAACTGGATTACCCTATGTAGTCATAGGTTTTGTGCCAAAAAGGGGGGTTCTTGAACACATCAAAACTTATGGTATTTGTAGCGCTCGCCTTCGTATTACAGAGCGCAGCCAAATGACACCCAGAGCAGAGGACACGATTGTGCTTCTTCCTGCATCTCTGCTATACATGTGTTTAGTCAATAACCATTCAAGGCTCTACATATAATATAGCACGTATGAGCAGACTTCAGCATTAGGCAAAACCTAAATCGTTCAGCCCATGGTTTAAGAAGGGCAAAGCACGCGATCTGCAACGCTCAAAATAGCCCTCAGGCCTCATTGTAAACAATGCACCCAGACTGTTCCTTGATGATAAGGAATTTGTAAAAGACTGGTCGATGATAGCCTGGAGATGTACAAGGGACTGGCTAGTCCTAATCATTAAGACTGCGAAAAGAGAGGCAGATAAAATACTCATCTGGATTCAAATACTCGAAGGCCAGATCAGGACCACACTTAAGAGTACCTTGTTCAAAAAAGGACAGGATGATAGCGATAAAAATAACAAAGATTTCAAGGAGTCGATTCTTTTTACTAAATTAGAAAAATTTAAAAAAGATTTGGCTAGGTTTTCCACAGACAGGGTTTACCCATACACGAGTGATTCCTACACAGCACCCACATTCAACCGTGGAGGTAGAAGAGGGGGTTCATCATATGCTACATCGAGCTCAGAAGGAGCATCTAGTGACTCGGATACATCACAGAATGGGTCTGCCAATAATACTCAAAGAGGTCGCGGTACCCGAAGGAATTGGAGGGGTGGACAACATCCACAGAATTACAATCAATACCAACCGTGGTGGCCGGCCAACCCGTGGGTGTATGGACCATCATACCCCCCTCAAATGGGTCCTTTTGGTCCTCCCCAAATGCAACAAGGCCCTGAAGCTTTTCCTTTTTTAGGGTTTGGCCCGAGACGAGGCAGGGGCAGGAGGAGGCAAGGAGCAACACAACAAGTCCACTGGAACACCACACCACAGTCCACGATGGACCTTCGCAGCGGGAAGAAAGTTCCACAAGAGACTGCAGGGACGAGCAATTCGACAACCTTGTGATGAATCTAAGTTCACACGTATTATCACCTAACGAAGAGCGCCTACTAAACAAAGGCCTAGGATTCGTGGCGACTCAGAAAGGGGATCCTTTTGTAGCACAGGTGGAACTAGCCAAACTTTTTAGAAAAGTAAGGTTACACTATTTTTTTTCCAAACCAATAAACATTGTAACACAAATTGAAGATAAGAACACTGGTCTTAAAAAACCATCGACATTCAATCCACCAAGTATTGGATTGCCTCCAAAGGTATTGACATTTGAAGCGGCTGTAGAAAACGATATGAAACATCTTTACCAAACTGTGAACAAGCCCTTTGTCAACCTTTCAAGAGAAGAACAGTCGGCTTTACGCTCATTAACATCTAATGAGAAAATAATAATCAAGCCAGCCGACAAAAGCGGGGCAACTGTCATTCTCGATACTGAGACCTACAGAAATGAATGTCTGCGACAATTGTGTGATCGGAGATCTTATCTTCCACTCAATGAAGACCCTACAGAAAAATTAAAGATCAAAATAGGCATTATGGTAGAAGAACCGACTACTGAGGGGTGGATCACACCGCAGGAGGGGCAATATCTTCTTACAAACCATCCAACAATTCCATACTTTTATTGCCTTCCAAAAATCCACAAACCTCAGAGACCACCACCTGGACGGCCGATTATCTCGGGCATAGGCTCTATTTTGGAACCACTATCGACCTTCGTGGATCACTTTTTAAACCCGATGGTAAAAGCCATGCCAACGTTCCTTCAAGACACCAAGGACGTTTTGAGACTCCTACCAGGTATACAATTCAACACCAATACTGACATCCTCGTATCATTTGACGTGGAATCATTGTATACCTCGATTCCACAAACTGAAACCTTGGAAGTCGTGGGGAGTCTATTAGAACAAAGTGACCATCAGTCCATCACGCCCACCCGGTTTATTATGAACCTGGCAGAAATCGCGATGAAAGAAAATTACTTTCGCTTCGAAGACACTACCTACCTACAAACATCTGGGACTAGTATGGGTAGTGTCTTCGCTCCAAGTCTGGCGAACTTGTATGTTCATAATTTTGAACAGCAGGAGGTACTCACATCCGCCAATCCATATCTATTGTCGCTTCACATCTGGAAGCAATATATAGATGACATACTGGTGGTTTGGCGTGGCACAGAAGAAGATCTTGTGTTGTTCCATCAATGGCTGAACACCAGAAATATATACTTGAAATTTACCATCGAATACAGTAGGACGTCATTGGCATTTCTCGATCTAATGATTCATGCAACTCCTAATGGCCTAGAATCTGAGCTCTACCGTAAGCCTATGGCCAGAAATGCTCTTCTAAGATATGACCGCTGCCATCCTCGGGCCCTGAGAGATAACTTACCTTTTGGTCAGTTTCTCAGGGTCCAGAGGAACTGCTCCAGCAAAGAAGCATTTAATATTCATTCAAGAAATCTGGAACGACAACTCAGTATGAAGCAGTATCCTAAAAAGATCATTCGTCAATCTAAAAAGAGGGCATCAAATAACAATAGGGAGTCGCTCCTTGAGATACATCCTCCCAAAGAGAAAACCAATCGCATTACTTTTGTCAATACGTTCAACAGCAGATCTAACCAAGTTCAGAAGATCATCAAAAAACATTGGTCCATTCTGAACACAGGGGGGGATGATATCCCTCTACCTCTCTTTGCGTTTAAAAGAGGACAAAATCTAAAAGATCAGTTAGTCCACACACGTCAAAGAAACAAAGAACCAAGACAGGTGGGCACATTGTGGGATTTGCCGCCTGTACAAGGTCACCATCCATGTGGGGATTGTTCAGTTTGCCCCCAAACTTGCAAGTCCACCAACATAGACATTGGGACAAACAGACCGTGGACACAAACTAGGTTCACAAACTGCAATAGCAGCAACCTCATTTACTTGATAACATGCCCCTGTCCGCTACAATATGTAGGTATGACGACGAGGAAAGTAAGGACGAGGATACAAGAACATAAGAGCACAGTGTGGTGTCGCAAACAAGCCACCCGCCTGACAGCACACTTCCTGGAGGTTGGACATGGCCCCAATGATTTTCATTGGACTGTTTTGGAACAACCACGTATACCTGAATTCTGCCCCGACACTGGTCGTTTTCTGTTAAAAATTGAACAGAAATGGGTTTACAGACTGAACAGTGATAAGGCTGGGCTTAACGAGCCAATACCGTGGATGTCCCTCTAAAACGTAATGAGATCACTGAGCAAAACATAGCCCGATTATCTAACACACCAGTTGTTTGTTCATGGTATTAATACTCTACCTTATGTGAATCTCAAACATATATACCTTTTTACCCTTAACATCACAACATAACTAATCTAAGACAGAAGGCATGGATACTTGTCAGCATGCACAACAGAGTATCTAGACAGACTACTGATTCTGGCGTTTGCTGATAAAAAGACCAGAGCCACTCTAGTGATGTCAACAGCTGACGCTATCTTCACAGTTAAATAGGCTTCCTAATAACAAATCTTAACATATTATAGACTTGGGTATTAGGACTTAGTGACATCTTATAAATATGAATTCGTATTATATCCAATTAAAACACATGCGTGGTAAAATAGGTATTGTATAAGGTGGTAAATGGTTATATGTTTAGATGCAGACAGGCACGATAGACCTTTTTCTTTTTAATAACTAACATGAAAACAACGAATGAAAAGATAGATTGCGGTAAATATGTTTTTTGTATTTTCCGTATTGAGCGAATTGCTATAACAACATCAAACGTGGGGCTGTGGCGATTTACATCTTGTAGAACTACAAAATTACGGGAGTAGAACTACAAATCCCGATAAGAATATCAATCACGTGACCGACGTAGCGCCGACCACGTGACTGAATCCTCTAACAACCGTATAAACACGGCGTGAGCTTTACAGCCGGTGCCCCCCCCCCAGACAGTTCGGACGACTGCCGGGAGACACCGACGGAGAGGTAAGCCCCGTCGAAAAACTCGTGCCCCTAATACGCTGGGATGCGGCCTTTCCGCACTAAAAGAACACATCGAGTGCGGGGCGGTCACTGCTCAGAACAGCACATACGGGCTATTTTGAGCGTTGCAGATCGCGTGCTTTGTCCTTCTTAAACCATGGGCTGAGCGATTTAGGTTTTGCCTAATGCTGAAGTCTGCTCATACGCGCTATATTATATGTAGAGCCTTGAATGGTTATTGACTAAACACATGTATAGCAGAGATGCAGAAAGAAGCACAATCGTGTCCTCTGCTCTGGGTGTCATTTGGCTGCGCTCTGTAATACGAAGGCGAGCGCTACAAATACCATAAATTTTGATGTGTTCAAGACCCCCCCTTTTTGGCACAAAACTTATGACTACATAGGGTAATCCAGTTTTTATATCAGTAAAAGCAGTGAACATTACAGATAAGCCTTGAGATACAATCCAATCAGCACCCAATACAGCTGTATGGAGATTAACAACCAAGCCATGATTGTCATCCTCCTTTTTCTAATTTTTTTGCTTTAGAGCGGTGCTCCTTATACCTGAGCCGCAGCCAGGTGGGGTGAAGCGCCTCAACCACCACAAATGGGTGAGTGACTTGGATTGAATTTAATCCCTAGTGTGTGCGACTGGGACGCTATGAATAAAAGGTTATATCCAAAACAAAAGATTAAAACCTCATGGATAATGACATATTTATGTTTCTCCGTTGTTCATCTATGTTGTTCCTGTGGACATCTTTTCCTTGGTACGGTGCGGTAACAGTACGTGGTTGAGCACATGACCTGGATACTTCAGGTGATATCTTTTATCAATTTTTTCATGAAAAGCAGTAGTTTATAAACAACGGGTCCTGAAGAATGCATGAAACCCTTTTTTCTATATATGCAGAAACATGTTGACCACTACTGATCGCGGATATTATTTCAAATCCGTGTTTGCACCTGTCTTTTAGCTTTGGGGGACTGGGAGATACTAATAAATTACTTGCCTCTACCCAGTTCATCTAATTTTAATATCCTTCACTATTCACTTTCCTCACCTTACACTGCTTTTTTCAGTTGCCATATAAACACTTGTAAATTTAAAACTTCCCTCCAACATTCTTTTCATTTACAATCGGTCACGGTAACAACTGACCGGCCGTTTTGTTTTGTCTCCTGGGCTAGGAGAACCCAAATGATGCAAAAGAGGGCAGTACAGTGTGGCTTCTGATGGGAACTTTTCCATATGCCCTTGAGTCTTTACTCGGCTATTATCACACTAAGGTCTGCATGGTGTGTTCCCACTGGTGTTATTTGTATGGTATTAGGTTGTTGTCCATGGTGAATTACCCATTTGATGTTTTGACTCCTAGGTACTAGTTAGTGTATTGATATATGGTTTGGGGCATGTACCTGGTTAGTCGTTAAACTTGCCCTTGGACCCTCCTTTCAAATTGTCTAGTCTACATTAACACAAGTGTCCTTTGCAGTTCCTTTCATGGAAGGTTGTCTTCCTCATTGTAATCACTTGATTAAGGAGAGTTCGTGAGCTACAGGCATTAACTTTAGAAGAAGCCTTCTTTCAGCTTCATAGAGACGGGGTAGTTCTTCACACCAAACCCAAATATTCTCCCTCTATTAGTTTCTGCTTTTCACATTAACAAATCAGTTCAGTTATCTGTGCTCTTCCCACAGCCGGATTCTGTATCCGAAAGAGCTCTTCACACACTTGATGTCAGAAGAGCGTGATTGTATTATATTGAAAGGACAAAAGATTTTCGTAAAACAAAGCAACTTTTTGTTACATTAGCTCCATCTCACAAAGGCAATCCTATTTCTAAATCAAGCATTTCCAGATGGATTGTTAAATGCATTCAAACTTGCTATGTTAAAGCTAAATTAACTTTACCTATACCCCCTAGAGCACATTCCACTCACAAAATAGAGGCATCTATGGCCTTTTTAGGTAATATTCCTATAGCTGATCTCTGTAACGCAGCAACATGGTACACGCCACACACATTTACTTAACACTATTGTATGGATGAGTTAGCACGCCAACAAGCCAATGTAGGACAAGCAGTGCTAAAGACACTTTTCCAGACAACCACAACATCTACTGGTTAGCCACCGCTTTGGGAGAACACTACTATAGAGTCTATGCAAGGCATGTGTATCTACAGCACACATGCCTCGAACGGATTATGTTACTTACCCAGTAAGCATCTGTTTTTGGCATATAGAGCTGTAGAGTCGCATGCGCCCTCCCACCTCCCCGGACACCTTTAGTTCTTACAGTTCTCTTTATTAAATTACATACGCATGGACATCTCTTTACTACACTCACTCACTAGATTCTCCCCCTCTTGTGGGAAAACAATTGAGTCAATGCCTATGCGCACTATCACCAAAAGGAGGAGTCACCTTAACTTGTTACTGGAAAGACTTCTTCGAAGAAAAACAACTTGCAAACATCTGGACCCAACACAAGATGGCATGAGTATGCAAAGCATGTAAATCTACCTCTCTACATCCCAAGAACAGATGCTTACTGGGTAAGTAACATAATCCAGAAAAACTATGTATTTATTTGACACAATCAAGGCTTTAAATTGATGTGACCTCTGCATAGATAGCTAGCAGCACTATCAAGAGTTAAAGATAACTTTAAAAACGTTTTTCATTCCCCCCCCCCCCCCTCCCCCAAACTGCTCAATATTGTTTTGCGGCAAAATATGACAGATCCTAGAAAGGCAAATAGGGTAACACTCAGTAAATTTAAATATGCAAAGATTCTTTTGTGGGTTGTATTACTGTCATACTTGGAACCCATGTTAGAGACACTGGTTATAAATAGGGCTCCCGGTTTTATGGTATTTATTTTCTGGACATTTCCATCTGTATTTATCCATATTTATTTTTTGCCAACTTTATCTGTATTTATCCTTATTTATTTTGGCTTTTGTGAAAAAACAATAAAGCTGAAACTGATATATTTCCACATTTATTTAAGCAATAAATATGCAGTCATGCTTGAATTCCTGCCAGGTTTCAGTGATATGAACACCTGCAGAAGTTAAATCAATGAACTTTTATGAAAATATGCACATTTCTGTATCAGCCTGCGCATATCTACTGCTGTGTAAACCTCTTTATTAAAATTCCTATTTTGTAACTCCCTTACCAATCAATCCACGCAGTTATTGGCCTGGCTGTCATTGCAAAGTGTATTTAGCATCACTCAAAAAGCACCCAATTTCCGTTTTTATCCACATTAAAAAATATATACAAACAACAAAATAAATCTGCATTTATCTGTAAAAATCAGTAAAAACGGTAAACAGGGAGCCAGTTTTTTTGACCCGATTGTCCAACTCTAGTAAAACATTTGGGAAACCTATTTAATTCTACAGGTCTAATGGCCGCTTCGGATTATGAATGGCAGGCTTCCTTTAGCCTTCGTCTCATTAGCTGTTCTGGAAAGTGCACCGAATATGAGAAGTTGCTTGGAAGCTGATATATTCGTAGCATGTGTTGGGTGCAGACACACATGCTAAATGCACATTCTTGCCATATAATGTTGGGCTCGGACTCTACAACTTGTTTTTCTCCAAGTCTTTTTTTTTTATTGTTGACCTGATACACAGAGTCTTCTCTTCGAGAGAATGTGCATGTTAAACATCTCCATTGCTAGATTATTTTTTTTAATCCCATCTGGTTCGGACGGATTGTGCCAGAGCTCCGTCCATCTTCTATGCCTGTGCAGCCCACGGATGACTAAGGGTCTCACATCAACTTCTACTCAACAAATCCAAATTTGCCTCGTCATCAACAGCCTTCGGATTAAATTTTCAGCTACCTTTCAGGTCAGCTTCAACACCCGAGCTTCTTTCAGTTTTCTCAGAGAAAGTTCAGCCCTGGGTGACGGAAGGTAAGAAAAAAAAAAAAGACTTTTCAAGAAATGCCCTCAAAGCGGGGCAAAATATGCGTTCTCAGACCAGCACAAAATCTGCAACCTCTGCTTGTCACCGGAGCATAACGGGCAGAACTGCCCAGCCTGCGGTCAGTTCAAGAATAAAAAGATCTTGCCTTCCAGACATGACCAACGCCTTGCTCATACTATGGAGATGGCAGGGGAAGCAGTTTCTCAGCAGACAGGGAACAGAGCTACAGATAGGCGACTGTTAGACCTGGCATCCTTAGGGTGGTCTTGCCCTGGTGAGGCTCATCTGCATTCTGATGGGTCTTCCTGGGTCTTACCATAGAAAAGCCTTACCTTTAGGTTTTCCAGGATTAGGTACGTCTCCATACACAACCTAGATTTCTCCTGAAGGTAATCTCTATCTTCCCTTTAAACTAAGCACTTGATTTACCAGTTTTCTTCTCTAAGCCAGACACTGTGGCAGAAAGGGCACTTGGTACACTTGATGTAAATCGCAAGAGAGATTTTAAAATGTATTCAAATTTGTTATGTAAACACCAAAAGAACTTTACCAACCATTAGACGAGCATACTCTACAAGGAAGAAGGGTGCTTCAGTGGCTTTCTTGGGAAACATCCCCCTAGCTGACATTTGTATGGCAGCTAGCTCCTTGGTCTAATCTACACACATTCACAAGACACTATTGTGTGGATATTCAGGCCAGGCAGCAGTCCCTTGTGGGGTAAACAGTTGTATGGACGCTATTTCAAACATCTGCACCATCTAATGCCTAGAGCCACTGTGAGAGTAGTACTGCTTTACAGATTATGCATAGCATGTGTATCTGCAGCCAACATATGCCACGAATTGAGTATGTTACCCTGTAAGCATCTATTTGTAGGGTGTAGTGCTTCATATTAACATGCGCCACCCCGGCAGGTAAGCAATGTTGCCAGATTTACATGTGTTAGACTAATATATGTATAATTTGTGCATATTTTAACATGTTACACACATGTTCAGCAGCTAGTTCCATCCTTACTCGCCAGAATGGCGGGGTGCAATCTAGCAATGGAGCCCTTGAACATGCGCATTCTCTCGAAGAGGAGGAGACTCATGTCACATGAGCAATAAAAAAGACTTCTTTGAGAAAATCAAGTTGTAGAGTCGGAGCCCAACACTAAAGAGTGTGCATAGCATGTGAATCTGTTGCACTACAAGCGATAAAAAGATGCTTTGAGAGTAAGTAACATAATACTTTTGTGCTATATTGTAAGTGGGGAATGCAGAGTATGATATTCATTTGAATGTTTGTACGGGATGCATGGGGTACCAGACATGCGAAGGTTGATAATATTTTGCTGAGAAGCATCTTAACATGTGCAACAACTAATATCAACCCAGAATACCTTAAAAAGAAGGTTGATAATATTTTGCTGAGAAGCATCTTAACGTGCAACAACTAATATCAACCCAGAATACCTTAAAAAGAATTTGCAGAATTTTTTTTTTGATGCACACTGCCTTAAGTGATGGGTACAGTAAAGATCATAGATAAAATTAGAAAAAATATTGTTGGATCCCGCATACCATAATATTGGTATCTTCCTACTTAGTCTGAACTGGAAACCTCCTAGAGTGTGTTTAGAGATTTTTCATGGCATTTTTCATAAAAGGTGTTAGGAGTAGACCTGAATATTGTCCTTCAATCTCTTTAGGTATGTCACGATGGAGGATTTCAATAATTTTAACAGTGCAGTGAACGCTTATATTGTTTTCAGTTGTTTATTTTATATGTCACCATTTTCGCACACTTTGGCACCGACATGACTCCATGTAGTGTATCTGCACTGAGTGGGTACCTGAAGTAAGCGGCAGACAACGTGAAAAAGGACAAAATCCTTTATTTTAGTCAGAGATGCAAATACCACCGGCGGCTTCAGGCGACAAGTACAAATTCAACCACCACTCTCTGGAACACGAACACAGCAGTGTTCCAAAAGTGAATGATGGAGTTAGACAACACTACGTTCAGTTTTCCATTTTTTGAACAAACATTTATCTAATACATTAAGCATAACTAAGAAAACCAGAATAAAATGAAAGTCCTACTTTATCAGAATAAAATAAAGGTCCAACATTGAGGTTGACTATTTCTGGATGAATATCAAAAGTTGATGTAAGAGAAAAGGAAAACAAGAACGAGAAAGACAGGATAAGGAGAAGAATGAAAATGGAGAGGAAAAGAAAGAGAAATGCGAAGAAAGACAGAAAAGAACCGAAACACAGTAAAACCCTTGAAGGTACTGACGGTACCTAACGGGAACCCTCCGAGCCCTGATGCTCCTCCGTAGAGACTCAGCAGGAGCTAATTCATCTTCAACATTACCAGAAGAACCCCCACGAGATACTTTAGGGCACGTAGACAAATGTGAAAGATCCAAACCAAGTTTGACCGAATTATCAAGTCACATATTTACACGTCGAATCAGCATGATTAGGAACTTAAACAAGTTTGGCTTTGTTCCACCAATTACAACCTTGAACCCTCACAGCATTCCCACACACTTTATCATTCACAAAGGGCTCAGAAAGCTTGAGTTCACCTTTTTTTTCCTCTTTTTTTTCTTTTCAACAATACAGGGTGTTTTAATCCGTACAGATTCACCCACCCTAAAAGAACACACTTTCACCTTTTTCCTGGAATCAGAGTAGATCTTCTGTTTGTGCTGTGCGCATTTAACACTACGTTGGATCAATTTATCACGACATTGATGTGACATTTCCTTTTTTATAAATGTACTCATCCAAGCAGGCCTATACTGCGTTGCAGGTTTCCGTCCTTTCCAAGCTTCGAAAGAGGAAATACCAGTGGAGGAATGCAGTGTGGTTCTATATAACCACAGGATGGATTGAACTGCAATTTGAACATCACATTTATTAGCTAACGCCCACCTCACACACTCACCAAGAACCCTGTTGAAGCGTTCCACCAGGCCATTAGTTTGTGGTTGGTCAAGTGAACTCTTAAGATGGAACTGCATCAGAAATTTCTCCACCTCACCAGAGACAAATTGGACACCATTGTCGGAGATGATCTCCTCGGGTAGACCCTCAGTCAAAAAATACGTCTTTGAGGAAGGTAATCTCAGCTTTGGAATCCGGTTCAGCATCTCTATGGACTCTGGACGCAAACCAAATAGTATTCTCACTGTTAGCATCCCTCTGTATCAAGACTGCACCAATGCCAAACTTACTCGCATCCACAGTCGAACAACATTTGAGATTTTGGTCAAAGGGTTTAGTGCACACGCGCTGACCAACTGCTGTTTGATGTAATTGAAAAGCAGCAGAACACTAATCATCCCACACAAATTCGGACCAGTCTTTCATCAGCTGAGAAATGGCCCTCACTCTGGATGCAAAGTCCGGTATGAATCGTGAATAAAACTCAGTCCCAACAAAGATTTCACACCTGCTTTATCCTGGGGGAAGGTGCTTTCAAGATGGCTTCAACGAACCCAGGCTTGGGGCGTTCTCCCTCCTCTGATACAACGTGGCCAAGATATTCCATAGAGGATAGAGGATTTCATGAATTGACACTTATCCCTCTTGAGTACCACTCTAGCTTTTTCAAAAGCCAAAAGAACTTGTTTCAAGATCAGGTCATGTTCAGAGCGAGAACTTGCATGAATCAATACGTCATCCCGGAAAACAGAAACATTTTGAATTCCCTTTAACAATTCAGACATCAGTCTCTGAAAAACAGAAGCTGCAGATGCCAGACCACATGGCATGCAGCAGTACTGGAATGTCCCTAAAGGGGAAACAAATGCCGTAAGATAACGTGACTCCTGTGCCAATTCAACCTGATGATAGGCAGAAGCTAGGTCAAGTTTTGTGAAAAATCAGGCACGAGAGATAGAAGACAGCATTTCTCTAATTCTGGGCAGGGGATGTGAATCAACCCATATTTCTTTGTTGAGGGATCTGAGATCAACACAGACCCTCGACAGTTGTTTTTTTTCTTGCCAACAACCAAGGCAGAAAGCCACAAAGAGGATTCAACGGGTTCAGTTATGCCTTTCATACGTAAACCTTCCAACTCCTTTTCCAAATCACCACGTATGCAGAAAGGAACACCCCGTAGCTTATATTTCACAGGTACAGCATTGGCCTTAGTTTTTTATCTTGTGTTGGAATCCCACAATTTTCCCAAGCTTGCCAGAAAAAACCCTGGGAAACTCATTCAACAAATGCTCGATGTCGTTCGAATCTCTAATCACAGAGACCTGTTCTTTCGTACCAGGACGTAGAATCATCCCAAAGAGCCCTTGGTGGAACCAACCCAAGATATTTAACCCTTTGACCGCAACATTAATTTTACGACAGATGCGTCGCCCTTTAAAAAACATTGTTTCTTCAAAGAAACCCTGCAGATCGATCTTCCTGCCTTCATAGGAAATCTGAGATCTGTCAGCTGGGAACAATATTCTCCCTAGGCCAATTTTTTTAAAAACGTTCTTGTGTGATCATGATGATCCTGGCCCCTGAATCTACCAAAAGGTAAAGCTGTCATTTCCCATCTGAACCGCGAACATTTGGGTCGATGCATGCTTGTCGCTCAGCACTGAACAGGTTGTCATCTCCAACCACCACGACCATATCGAAGACTTCATTCAATGAATTCTCAACATCAATTTCACAATCATCACCCACAGCTGATACTCTAGTTCCTTTGCGTCTGCCACTGAGACACACGTTTGCAAAGTGCCCAGTTTTCCCACACAGTCTACATTGCGCATTTCTAGCCAGGCAAACCCGACCCCCCTTTTGGTGAGGAGGATAACCACACCTAACACATGTTGGTTTGTTTAAAAAAACTGTTCTGGTGCATCGCGTTGCCCGGTGATGGAAGTTTGGAAGGAAACGCTTTGAACACCTTCTCTATCAACTTTAGAGAGCACAGCACGGATATGTACATTGTTTTTTTCTTCGAATTCTCTTGCAGATATAATTGATGTCTCTATGCTCTTGGCAATCCTAATGGTTTCAGATAAAGAAGGGTTGCCTAGAGAAAGTAACCTGTTTGATGGACTTGTCGGTGCAATGGCAGATGAATTGATCACAAATTAGTTGCTCTGCAAAGTTCTCGAATTGACATTCCGCTGCATACTTGTGCAGAGAAGAAATGTAAGTATCAACGTCCTCAGTACATTTTTGCTCTCTTTTGAAAAACTTGTCTCAAAACCTCCAGACTGGGTGCAACATCAAACCTTTGACCAAGCTTCCTCACAGCTTCTTCATAAACATTTATCTCGCCCTCGACTTGAACATCAGGAAGATGTTTAAACATGGATCTGCCTTCAAAACCCAAAGAATGTTAAGAGTAAATATTTTTTTCTCTCTGTATGAATCTTGAAGCTCCAATTGCCCCTAGGTATGTTTCGAATGCATCATGCCACTGCCTCCATTTAATAGGTGGATCTCAAGGTGTTTCTAAAAAAGGTGGTGGAGGGTTTACAGACTGCATCATAAAATGTGATGCACAACACACTGTAAGGCAGACCCAACACAAATGTAAAGTTACTTGAAAAATAAAAATAAATGAACACAAATATCTTCCTATAAATGGAAACAAACAGCAGTTGTTTGAAGTGAAATTTACTGAGACTCAATTGGAAACCAACTTGAAATATAAAGCCACATACAAATAAGGGAAATAGCCTGAAGCGTTGACTCTTGAAATAGATGTACTTCAATTCAAAGCATATTAAATCTATCCCAACTGCTTAAGATGGCCACTGGTTTTTCCCTTTGTTTCTGAGGGCAATGGACACTTTCCTTGAACATAGAAAGTATTAGTGTCTTTCCCAATAAATTAAAATGGCTCCCATGTACTTTTCCTTATTTTTACAGTCAATTGCGCTTGTTTGACAAAGCATGCGTCCTCAACGCATGCGCAGACGCTCTTACCTGGGCTCCAAAGTCCTCTTCACCTCCCACAGTACTTTGTTGAAATCACTGCAGTTCGCGAGTGTGCTGAACATACTCCCACAACACAGCATATATGCCGCAGCCTCAACACGGCACGAAACCAACGCCTCCTCGTACGTCGCAGCAGGGATCATGGAACACGTTGACAATTCCGCTGTACGCCGCTTCGTGCCATGCTACAAGTCTGCACTCCACTTGGTAAAGCGGCATTCAGCAAGGTGCAGATACACGCCGTGGGACACTGGAACAAACAAGTACATTGGGCCTGTCCAGGAACAAGCAGGATCAGCGGCGATGCTACGACGACCGGATCGTAGTAAGTGCCCACAGCCCGCACTGTGCTTGCACGACGCACTCTTTGCCTGGGGTATACCAGTCCAGCTCGTCACCACGTGAAGGAAGCGGCAGACAATGTGAAAAAGGACAAAATCCTTTATTTTAGTCAGAGATACAAATACCCCCCGCGGCTTCAGGCGACAAGTACAAAGCCAAGCGTCACTCTCTGGAACACAAACACAGCAGTGTTCCAAGAGAGAATGATGGGGTTAAAGAGACAACACTACAGTACCCTTTCATAAGGAACTTGTAAGGGTTCTAAGATTTTAATAGTCTTTTCAGGGCGTGAATGTTCATATATCCAAACTACTTCAAATTCCTTGGCCTTTTTTAGGGTACTTGAACCATTTCAAGATGACATAAGCGAAAAACTGTCTGAGGTTTCCTCTTCCTATATTAAACACAACACTTATTTTACTACAGCCAAGGGAGAAGGACTCCTTTTGTATTGATCTGGGGTGAACTAATCTGAAATGCGCTTTGTGATTCTAATGAGACTACCTGTAGGTGAACCTGACAATGCATCTTAATCATTCTCACTGAGGTAGCTCTCGGACACATCTAACTCCTCTCAATCATCAGCCCTACCTGTTTGCTAGTTTTGTCAGTTGCAAACCTTTATTAGAGAAAAGTGACATCATGGATCCTTGCTATTTACCTAAAATCTTAAGACCGTAGAGTTTACCTCTCACTTCAGCAATTTACTGCTTTGAGGAGTGGCTCTACTGGTCCGAGCATGATGGGCGGAGCAGTGGACCTCTCAAAAACAAACCATGTGAGGCCGCAAGTGGCTCTTTCAAGCAAAAACTACCATGGAGCGTTTTCCTTTAAAGAAGGGCTCTGCAGGAGGTAAGACCGGACTGGATCTTGCGCACTGACCATGACTCTTGCAAAACCAACCTGATGGAGTCACACAAGCACATCAGGCTAACACTAGCATTCTAGCCTGTTGACACACATCCGTACTCCCCAAGCCAAAATAAAGCATAGAAGTTGCAGTCCAGCTGCCACCTAAATATAATACTTCACAGCTTGACATAACCCACTGTTTTCATGCGCATGACATCTTATTTGGTAATATGATGTTTGTAATACAAAACTTATATGGGAGTGAAAATGGGTCTCTTACTGAAATGAAACTTGCCAAAATATGGATTTGATTTACTGTATAGTGTCTGTGTCCGAATTTGTTTGTTTCTTGTTGGCTTTGTGGATGTACAGTGCATGTACACGCTTATGAATGTTTGCGGTATAGATTCTGTAAGGATACATCATGTGTGGGTATGCAGTCTTCAGTATTTTGTCCCTCGAAATTGTGGACGCAGTATTGCGTCCCTTCGATATTCAGTGTTCCCTACCACACCGCAGTAAGGTTAGAAGGAAGAGTGTGCAAAGTTTTTATTATGCGATGAAAGTCTTGCTTTGATCCTGGTTATTGGCCTGCATGTAGTTTGTAGAGTTTCCTGCCTTTCTTACATTTACATCCTGATGGACGTTTTGCCTGCCAACAGGCAATATTTCCTCATTGGTGCTAGTTGGCACTGAAAATCAATGTTATCTTTTCTTCGCGTTAACTTTAAAACTGTTCCTACCATCTTCGATTCTGGATGAATGCTGACAGTTTCTCTTTTCACACACCTTGAAATATTCAGTCAAATCCAGATTGTTGTAGTATGTAAACAATACAAAGTTTGCAATAGAAAATGTTTACAATGTTGGATTCTTTTTCAATTCTTGGTGTGTATGGATTTCAGAGCGCAATAATCGGTGCCAAATTTGTTGCAGTTGTGTTTCTACTTCTGTTGAGAAAAGAGTGTGAACATAAGTCAGAAAGAGCCACAATGAAAAGCAAATGTTATGACTGGTTAGCTGAAGTATGTGGCTTAAACATTTTTGAGTTGTGATGCATGACGGTAAACTGGCGAATGAGAGCAGCAGAAGAATCTAAAGTTACAGTAAGGTTCTCACATGGCAAAAACTGTTTCTGGGGCAATGGATACATGTGTTAGCACATTAAATCCAGAACTATTGGCTTTGCCATGGCTTGTTCTTGACTGTGTCTCCTTAGCCACCAAAAAGCACTCAATGAAAATCTATAAATTGCCCCACCGTCTGGCAGGAATTGGCTCATCTTTACTTTTTCGTAGCTTGTAAGACTGTGTGCACCCCAGTTGAAAGTTTCAGAGTAGTATGCAACTGTGGGCACTACACAATTTCATGTCCAAATATTTTGGGAATGCAAATACAAGATTACAGAACAAACCTGATCTCTGTAGAGTTGTAGAGATTTCACAATGGGATGGTGCCAAGTCAACTCTGAAATGCCACACAATCTCAATGTCCCAAACATGCCTCCTTTTCATTTAACTCCTGAACAATTATATGTTTAATGCACTGGTAATTTTTAGGGGGAAAGAAACACCACTTGGTATTTCCTCAATTTGCTTTGGTAACAGTATTAAATCCCGAGATAATAATACAAAATAAGCACGTTAATATGATTTACTTGTTAGTGAACACTGGGGCAGTAATCAGCATAATATTCTGTTAATTAACACTGATAAATGTTTCTTCCTAGCAAATCCTTAAAACCTCTCCTTCATCTACTACTTACCCACATTACACCACTGTTTGCACTGCACTTGAAGAACCTATGTTATAGAGAAGAGCCAATTTTATATAAATGCCTTCACTAATCGCCATCTAAGCGTTTTTTGTGCTGCTCGCCGTTGCTAGCGTTTTATTGCCATTTTTACTTGAGACATAAACAATTGCAACTAGGCCAGCAAGATACAGTGAGAGCTGTAGGCACTTGCCATTGGTACCTACGTTTTTTCGGGGGCATGATTTCCCAAAACAGTGGCAGTATCTCTATTCTCGTTCCTCTACCAGGAAGCTACTCCCATATGGAATTTCTCTTTAAAGTCAATTCATTGGTGAGTAGTGAAGAGTTATTATTCGGGTCGGTACCAAGGAGATTCCAAGGGAGAGATCTGTGCTGAGGATTCCGGTCCTGAGGGCTTCAGATTTTTTCAAATTCTGGAGATGCGTGTCAATCTACTGTTTCATGTGAAGTAGTCATTGAGCTGTCTTCCTAGCCAGAGGGTTTTGATTCACACAGCTATATCAGTTTTCTCGATTTGTGCAATTATCGTTCTAGTTTGCCAGATTGTTCTCACTTAGTCCAGTGGTGAATTAGTTGTTCAACCAGCTAGGCCAACGCAAGACCGATTTCGACAATACAGACCTTCCAGATAACTGTGAGGGAGTCTTTACTGAAAACAGAAAGTATTCCTCAAATGACCTTAATCAATACAAACGGTTATATGATATCATTGATTCTGCCCTTTGCCAGAGGAAAAATGTTGTAAAGCACTGCCTGTCCCTGATTAGGTTATACCAGCAGCTTGGCATGATGGGAGTTAATTAGCATGCCATTGCTCGAATGGCTCCAGTGTCAGCTAAGTATGGTTATATCATTGTTTGACCTGGCCCTCTCTGCAAGGTCACCCCCAAAGTTTTTGCCTTCCATCTCCATTTATTGGTGATCTAATGTTTGCTGGCCTCGTGACTCTTTGCACTTTACCACTGCTAAAGTGTTTGTGATCTCTCCTCTAAATAAACCTCGTAGGATTGGCTTACACCCAATTGGCATATTTAATTTACTTCCAAGTTCTGAGCAAAGTGGTACCACATCTTCCCAGGGCCTGTAAATAAAATGCTACTATTGTGCCTGCAGCACTATTTATTGTTTGATTAATTAACATCTTACAAAATGATAACAATCGCTCCAGCTTTGAAAGTTCAGGTTAAAAAAAGTAGTAAAAACATGAATAAATTAAGCAATATTTTTAAGTAGATTAAATTTGATAATATCAATTTCATAATACTATTTACATATTTATATACATCATACAGTACATGTCGATTTAGTTTTGCTTGTCTAATTTTGTTCCAGTTCTTACTAAAAACGTTACAAAAGCTGAGTTCAGTGTTATATCGTCAGAGTGTGGACACTTTATCAAGGTTTGCTTGCAAGTCCGTACTCATTGTGCATTAAAAATGCCTCTTAAGTATAGTTTTTCTTTCCATTTTCAGGTCTGGGCATACACATAGCAAGTGAATAATGTTCTCTTCTCCCAATTTACATAAGCGTCAGAGCGTCAATTCCTCTGTTCTTAGCCACGGTATAGCATGACATAGGCCAGGAAATGCACTAAAACAAGCTTTTATGAAGATTTGTTTATACTTCAGAGTCCATGGGGTTTCCAGGTATGATTGAACTTTCACCTTTGTGAAACCGTTCATTCGTGGCCAGGCATGTTTTCTTTTTACAAAAGAGTCTTTATCCATAAGCAGCGATAGATGTTTTGTTATTATATTAATAGATTTTTTTTAAATTATTCTGTAGTTATTGAAGTGTCCCAGATTGGAGTCACTGAATATTCATCTAGTGCAGTATGTAAATATTGGAATTTCCTATTTGTTTATTTCCTGCCATAATAGTTTGGACATTTTATTTACGTTATCGTTTTTTATTCTATTCCATAATTTTATAAATTGGCCTTTTCGTATAAATAATTGGCTGGTTAATCCAAATTCTAATCTTATTTGAGCCGGCGACACTTTGTGAGGAAGATAAAAGCACTCATTGCGCCTCCCACTTAAGTAGCCCTTTAAACATGTCTCAGGCCAGACATTGCAGCCTATGTGTGCAGTTTTAAACTGCCATTTCGATCTAGCAAAATAAACCTTTTGCCATGGCCCAAACCTCCTTTTTAATACAGACAAGTCACCACTATGGTAGGGCCTGAACAACCCAGAGGACAGGGTGCAGTGTATTTAAAGAGTAAAATATATGCTTTTTAGTTTTACATGTTCTGGTAGTGAAAAGCTTAGATTTGTTTTCCAATACTGTATAACCTGCCATTGATATGATTGGAGTTACCTTATTACATTTAATTTAATTACATTTAATAAGCTGCAACTCTAAAATAGGAGCATGTAGCCTGTTCATGTTGGGTGACTTTGAAATTGTAATGAAAAATCCTCCCTTATGGTAAAGTCGTATTTTAAGGTTCGAGGCATGTGGGCTGCTGAATTCATATCTATAGCATAAATCGCCGCCTAGTGTTGGGTCCGGATGATTGCACATTGTTGTCCTGGAAGAGTCTTCGAAGTATCACGAGATAGGTGGCTCCTCCCCTGGACTACAGTGCGCATGGGCATCGACTCCATCCCCAGATTGTTTTTTTCCGCCATTGGGTTCGGATGTACTTTCGTTCTCTCAGTTCGGAATCGACATAATTCTCGAGGCCAAAAGGCCTTTTTCTCTCTTTATCGTCGGTATTGTTTGCGTTCGGTGCCCGGTTCTGTTCGGACTCGCCTTCCGGGTTCAACATCCAGGGAGTCGCGTGACTCTTTGGAGCTCGAGGCCCAGTCGACGCAGCAAGACCCTCGACGACGCGACATGGAACGGAGCCCGTTCAAGAAGTGTCCCGTGTGCGGATCGAAGTACCCACACATCGACGTCCACCCGGTGTGCAACAGGTGCCTGTCGCCGGACCACGATGAAGCCAACTGTATGGCTTGTTCCAGGTTTCGTTCGAAGAAAACGATTCGGCTTCGGCGTGTGGCGCGCATGGAGGCCCGGCAGTCGGCCCCGGCACCGGTGGACATCTTCGACAGCGACGAAGCAGACGAACACGACGTTCACCTGCAGATTTCGCCTCCAGCGGAAGAAATCGAATACGACCCTCAAGTGGATGTCGAAGATCTTCCCGGAGAAGAAGTCGTCGACGAGGTAGGAGACGATGATGAGGCATATGGGGCCATGAAAGATAGCTCAGAGGACGAGCTATGCCCCGTTCGAACTCTTACGAAGGCTCAGATCGAGGGATCGCCTATCGGCCTTACCCAAGACTTTCTACCAAAATCCACGGCCCCGCCTCCCGGCCCGGCTACGGACACTTCGACGGAGCCGTCATTAAAGAAATCGAAACCGAAAGTGAAACCTTCGGTTTCCTAACAACCTAAAGTGGTTCAGGCGCAATTGAAACTGAAACCTTCTGATCCACCGTCGACACCCTCGTCCTCCGAGGTGTCGGGACAGCCCAAGCCGAAGAAGCCTGTCGACCCGGCAAAGTCGGTGAAATCCGTCCAGCCGAAGCAGACTAAAGGCGTCGAGCTGAAGCCCACAAAGGCCGTCCAGACTCGGTCAAGCAAGAGCGTCGAGCCGAAGTCCGGATCGGGTATCGAGCCAAAGCCAAGCAAGGCCGCGGCACCAAAGGCCGCAAAGGGCGTCGAGCCGAAGACCAGCAAGGGCATCGAGCCAAAGGTTGGTGTCCCTAAAGCGGTTGCCCAGGACACCACCACAGGCACGCCTCGGACCGACCAGCCAAAGTCGTCGACGATCGAGTCTTCCCACGTTGTTGGACCGAGGTAGTCTGTCGTATCGGCGAAACCGTCCGCTTCATTCACGAAGCAGGTCTCGGACTCACTCAAGCGTATAAGGGACAAGGCCTCGGCAGAAGACCCCAAAACGCCTTCCGCGCCGAAACAGTCGGTCCCCACCTCCAAGTCATCAACGCCACTCCTCTTCACGTTGCCGCCGAAGGTGGCACCAAAGGCCTTCGCACCCCGGGCGGCGCCCGAAACGAAAACGCACGGTGCTGTAGGGTCGACGCCTACTCTCCCGGCTAGGGGGTTGACGCATCGACCACCATTACTGGAGGAACAGTCGGAACGTTTCATCGATGCCGACACTGGGAAGCTTACGCTTTATAAGCGTAAAATTACGGCAACGACACCTTTGGAGTCGTATACCATTCCTTTAAAGCGCAAAAAGCCTGCTTCTGATGCACCAGTCTTGGTCGAACCATTGACTCCTCAGACTCAAAGAATTGCCACGCCCTCGCCAACTTATTCCGATGCCGAGGATGCTGGGGATCACGATGACGAGTACAGCTTCCCGACCCACGCTGATCCTGATGCACAACAGGACGCATGGGTGGACACAGGTGACCAGGGGGATCAGCCACCCACTCTCGACCCTCAGATATACAATATCAAAACGTCTCCCACTGAGGATTCTGCGGCATTCAATGCCTTGATTGAAAGGGCGGCTAAAAACCACGACGTTGAACTCCATGCTGACCCTGTGGAGGTGGACTTCCTCTTTGACACTTTTTCAGCTGCTGAAAAGACTGTGAAAACCCTCCCAATGCTGAAAGGGGTCCTCAAACATGCTGCGGACATTTTCAAGGAGCCCACACGGGCAAGGGTGGTCAACCCTAGAATTGAAAAGAAATACCGACCGGCACCTGGCGATCCCACTTACATCAAGGGCCAGTTGCCATTGGACTCTCTGGTCGTTTCTAATGCCCGCAAGAGGGCGAATTCGCAAACCACTGGTGAAGCTCCTCCCCCGGACAAAGAGTCTAAAGTGCTGGAAGCATCGGGAAAGAGAGTAGCAGCTCAGGCGGCCAATATATGGCGTATCTCAAACACGCAGGCACTCTTGGCACGCTACGACAGGGCACACTACGACACACTAGAGACCCTGTTGCAACATCTCCCAGACCAATATAAGGAGGCTGCGGAGATGCTTATCCAGGAAGGGAAGCTCATCTCCAACGCTTCAATAAAGTGTGCACTGGACGTTGCCGATACTGCAGCCAGGGCAATTAACACCAGTGTGATGTTAAGACGACAGGCATGGCTCAGAATCTCTGGATTTAAGCCTAAGATCCAAACTACCATCCTCGACCAGCCAGTTAACCCTGACAGATTATTTGGTCCTGAGGTGGATACCACCTTGGAAAAAATAAAGAAGGATACCGAAACTGCCAAGTCCATGGGAGCTCTCCAATCCCAACAGTTTCGGGGGAGCCCTTTTCGTCGCTCATGCAATAGGGGTGTTTCCAGAGGCCAGATGTCCCAGCAAACACAATTCAATAAAGGTGGGGCGCAATCCTCTTACCCCAAACAGAATAGAGGAGGTTATCGGGGCAACAACGCCAAGGGCAGAGGCAAAGGCAACAACAACTCCCGTTCCGCTGCCTCCAACAAACAGTGACGCCCTGTCACTGCCCCCGACCATTCCATGCCTGTCGGGGGGAGGCTCCAGCGGTTCCTGCCAGTCTGGAAAACCATCACCACAGACAGGTGGGTCAGGAAACTTATCCAGTACGGCTATTGTTTGGAGCTCACATCCACTCCACCCAACATCCCACCAAAACACCGTCCTATGTCCGCAGAGCATTTGCACTTATTGCAGCAGGAGGTTCTCGTCATGCTGCAAAAGGGCGCAGTGGAGGAGGAAGGCACAGGGGTGTACTCCCTGTACTTCCTAATCCCAAAGAAGGATGGGTCCCTCAGGCCTATTCTAGACCTCAGACCCCTAAACCTGTACATTCTCTCAGAACACTTCCACATGCTAACGCTGCAACAGGTTCTTCCACTCCTCAATCAGGGAGACTTCCTCGCAACCTTAGACCTCAAGGATGCTTACTCCCACATTCCACTCCATCCATCACACAAAAAATACCTCAGATTCACCATTCAAAATCGGCATTATCAATTCAAGGTCCTTCCTTTCGGAGTGACCACAGCCCCCAGAGTGTTCACCAAATGTCTAGCGACAGTAGCGGCGCACCTCAGGAGACAACACATCCATGTCTACCCTTATCTGGACGACTGGCTGGTTCAAGCAAAGTCGGCCCGGCAGTGCGCCGCCGACATGTCCCACACCATTCACCTTCTTCACAGGCTGGGGTTCTCCCTGAACTATCCAAAGTCGCACCTTCAGCCAGCCCATGTGCGGCAATATCTAGGTGCAACTATCAATACTCTGGCAGCCACGGCTCAGCCAACTTCAGCGCGGATCTACAACATCCAGTCGCTAATCCAACAGTTCCAACTGGAACACTCGCTTCCTGCGAGAGTGTTCATGCAGTTGATAGGCATGATGGCCTCCTGCATTTTCATAGTCCCGCACGCGAGGTTACATATGCGTCCGCTCCAGGAATGTTTAGCGCATCAGTGGAATCAGGCTCAGGGACAGTTGAAAGACCTAGTGTTGGTCACCGGTCGGGCATACAACTCTCTGCATTGGTGGAATCCACACAACCTTTGCAAGGGCCGACCGTTCCAAGAGCCTGTCCCACAGATCATCCTGACAGCGGACGCGTCTCTCCAAGGATGGGGAGCTCATGTACTCCACTACACAGTGCAGGGACTATGGATAATACAGCAAAAGAAGATGCACATCAACTACCTAGAACTGATGGCAATCTTCATGGCTACTGAAAGCATTCAAAGTACATCTGTGCAACAAGGTCGTGTTGATCCGGACGGACAACATGACAGCCATGTACTACATCCAGAAGCAGGGAGTTACACACTCTCCACAGTTGTCTCATCTGGCTCAGAGCATGTGGAAGTGGGCCATTCAAAGGAACATCTTCCTCATGGCGGAACACCTTCCAGGCACGGACAATCAGATGGCGGACCTGCTCAGCAGGTACAGCCACCAGATGCACGAGTGGGAGATACACCCATCAGTACTCCGCCCGTACTTCCAGAAGTGGGGTCCTCCACAGATAGACCTGTTCGCCACAAGGGAAAACGCAAAATGCCAAAGCTTTGCCGCCAGGTTCCCTCACCCACAGTCGCAAGGCAATGCGATATGGATGAACTGGTCAGGCAGATTTGCGTACGCTTTTCCCCCAGCACCTCTCATACCGCTGGTGGCACGAAAGCTAAAGCAACACTCGATAACTCTCATCCTAGTTGCTCCAACGTGGGCACGCCAACCATGGTACGCCACGTTTCTGGAACTCTCCGTGGTACCGCATCAATGGCTACACCTCACGCCCAAGCTTTTGACGCAGAGCCATGGCGACATTCAGCATCCAGATCCGCAACAGCTCAACCTGGCGATCTGGCTCCTGAGGTCTTAGAGTTTGGCTACCTTGACTTGCCTCCTGAATGCATGGAAATCATACGGGAGGCAAGGAAGCCCACCACCAGAGCCTGCTATGCAGCAAAATGGAAGCGGTTTGTCATTTACTGTGCTACACACAACATCAATCCGCTAGATGCATCCACTCCCAACATCATCTGCTATTTGTTACATCTTTACAAATGCAATCTAGCATACGCTTGCATCAGGATACACTTATCTGCCATAGCGGCTTATCTCCAGAACAGGCAGCATCTCTCCGTCTTCAGAGTGCCGCCATTAAAGCCTTCCTAGAAGGCCTGAAGCGGGTCATCCCTCCCAGGACCCCGCCGGCTCCTGCATGGAACCTCAATGTGGTCCTCACCAGGTTGATGGGCCCACCTTTTGAGCCTCTGCATTCATGTGAGATTCAGTTCTTGACATGGAAAGTGGCTTTTCTCATTGCCATTACGTCTCTGCGACGTGTTAGTGAGCTACAGGCGCTCACTGTACAAGAGCCATTCATTCAAATTCACTCCAACAGGGTGGTGCTGCGCACTAACCCTAAATTTCTTCCTAAAGTGGTTTCGCAGTTCCATGTCAATCAGACCATTTAACTGCCCGCATTCTTTCAAAACCCAGAAACAGTTGCCGAAAGAATGCTCCACACTCTTGATGTCAAACGAGCCTTGATGTACTACATCAATAGGACCAAAGACTTTAGGAAAACACAACAACTCTTTGTTGCCTTTTCAGCCCAGCACAAAGGCAACCCCATTTCCAAAGCAGGTATAGCCAGGTGGATCGTTAAGTGCATTCAGATTTGCTATCACAAGGCTAAGCGCACTTTAACGGACCCTCCAAGAGCCCACTCCACCCGAAAGTTGGGGGCCTCTATGGCTTTCCTTGGTAATATCCCTTTGGAAGATATTTGTAGAGCAGCCACATGGTCTACACCACACACATTTACTAAACATTACTGTGTAGATGTGCACTCCAAGCAGCTGTAGGGCAGGCTGTTCTTAAAACGCTTTTTCAGACTTCTGCAGCTGGCACAGGCGGCCGCCGTTAATGGAGGGACTGCTATGTATTCTATGCTATAGATATGAATTCAGCAGCCCACATGCCTCGAACTGAATATGCTACTTACCAGTATGCATCTGTTCTTGGCATGTAGGGCTGCTGACATTCATATCGCCCGCCCTCCTCCCTGGCGCCTGTAGCGGCTGCAGACTTTTTAACACTTACTCTTAGCATGGCCATCGCTTACACTATTACACTCCATCTTTGCCACAATGGCTAAAAACAATCTGGGGATGGAGTCGATGCCCATGCGCACTGTAGTCCAGGGGAGGAGCCACCTATCTCGTGATACTTCGAAGACTCTTCCAGGACAACAATGTGCAATCATCCGGACCCAACACTAGGCGGCGATCTATGCTATAGATATGAATGTCAGCAGCCCTACATGCCAAGAACAGATGCATACTGGTAAGTAGCATATTCATTACAGTTTTTGAAAATACCACTTTTAGAAAGTTGGCCTTTTTCTGCCTTAGCCATTTAGTTCCTACATCCTGTCTCTGCCAGGAAGGAGGACTGCTGTGCTGCTGAAAGAGTGCCACTCTGGTGGACTGCTGCTTTGGAGGACTGCTGCCGTGCTGTTCTGACCTGCTGCCCTCTTGCCAGTGTGAGAAGGACTGGACCTGCATCTGTTGAACTCAGGACCTCAGAGTGACTTCAAGGGCTAGTTGGCTCGCTCCCTGACTGGAGCCTCAGGGACAGAAGGCTCCAACCACCTTGACTCTGCCATCTGTGAGTCCCATTCTGCCAAGAGGTTCCACCCCAGTCCTGGATCCTTGGAATTCAGCCTTAAAAGTGCTCAGCCAGCTCCTCCGTGGATCCAGCAGAACCGACGCATGTCTTCTGCTCTTGGGTGCAATCCCAAGTAGCACAAACACATTGTCTCTGTTGTGAAGGTTTTCTGATGCGAAAGACTCTGCATCGACCTCACAGGCGGCATTGGAACCGCCACCTGTCCGAAGTTTCCCAACGAAGTCTTCCCATTGCAAGTCTGTCGTTGACAGCAGCCTTGACAGCACCACAGGTTCTCTTAACTCGGAGCAGGCGCTTCACCCCGACTGCACCGCATCTGCGATGCCGGACTTCGCATCGCAAGCACTCATCGACAGAATCCTGGACGACAACGCAGGATCTCGCATTGCAGCTCCGTAGCACCTCAGATCCAATAAATCGCCTCAGCTGCGCAACACATCTTCGCTGGTGGCCCTCGCAACACTCTACAATGGAAATTGTATGTACTACAGTTCAGCAGACCTAACCGGGTCCCTGTAGCCGGTGCGCTCCTTTGCGGTTGTCCTGAACTTGCGACTTTATCCCGGCCAGGCGTGACCAGATATCCACAGTTGGTGTCTTGTGCTTTTTGGCGCTAATTTCACTGAAACCTCTACCCTCGCCCTCTACGCAGGAACGTCGGCCAAGCTCCTAAGACTGCTGCAACGCATCCAGAACGCCTGATCCTAGACATCCCCCGCAGCAGCCACATCACCCCCCACCTGAGAGACCTGCACTGGGTCCGCGTCAACAAGAGGGGGCCACCTTCAAGCTCCTCCTCAACGCCAATAAAGCTCTCCACAGCACTGGTCCAGCATATTTCAACAGACGACTCTGCCTCTACACCCCCACCCACCAACTCCGCTCCGCAGGCCCTCGCATCCGAAGAATGACCGCCGGCGGCAGATCCTTCTCCCACCTCGCCGCCATGTCCTGGGACACCCTCCCCACAAAACTACGGCAGACCCAAGACCTACTGGCCTTCAGAAGACTTCTCAAGACCTGGCTCTTCGATCAGTAGCAGCACCCCTCACCCCCTCAACCCCCCCCAACCCCCCAGCGCCTTGAGACCCTAACGGGTATGTAGTGCGCTTTATAAGCGTCTTGATTGATTGATACCTTAAAATGTGCATATCTCCGGTTCTACTGATTGGATTTTTTTTGTTTTGTTTTGCTTTATTTATAAAAAATTACTCTTTTTTTTTTTTCTTCTAAATCTGGTGTGGGATCTTTTGTGGTGTTTTCATATTGTTACTGTTTTAAGTGTTGCACAAATACTTTACACATTTCCTCCAAGATAACCCGGACTGCTCTGCGCCAAGCTACCCGAGGGTTGAGCACAGGTTCATTTAGGATTTGCATATGACCTCGTCATGACAATGATTGTGGTTCCTGCTTGAGGCGGCTTTCATCCCCCCAACCATTAACGCAATTTCTTACAAACATTTTTATCCCCAATCATAAGGACGTAATCGAGTAGTGCAGGGGCTGATCTGGTTAAAGCAAGGGCAGGAGAGGCTAGAACTGCAGATCCCAATCAATACATTGTTTCCAAAACTCTCTCTAAAGCTGGTTGTGGTTACATGTAGATGAATCATTCCGTAGAGGAGACATGTAAATATCAATATTATTGAATGCCGTTAGGCTTAGCTATCGAAACCATTACTTAACTATGATTGAGTTTGATCTCACTGTAATATGTATTGTTTAGAACTTTATTAAAAAAAAATTACCTGCCCATTCCTATGTTGTGTTTTAATGTTCTGCTTATGCTTAAATAGATACTGTTGTTGTTAAATAATCTCATCTTTTTGCACGCAAAGACACTTACCATGACTATTACTTAATGTACCTAAAGATTATTTCTGATATAGGTGTGCAGAGAAACGCCAGTAACCTGTGCCACTCTTGTTTCTTTCTAGGCTCAAAACCTCACTCCACAGGACTACAATCTCCGGTGGTCTGGCCTCCTGGTGACAGTTGGTGAAGTCGTTGAAAGGAATGTGCCTCATGTGAGCAAGACTGATTGGCACGTGGCGTTCACCGGCATGTCTCGCCGACAGATGATTTACAGCACAGCCAAAGCCTTGGCGGGGATGTACAAACAGCGGCTGCCGCCCAGGGCCTCGTGAGAGGCAGCCAGCGTCAGACTGCGCAGACTCTAATGGGCGTCACGCCAAAGAACAGGCCGCATCTTCGCATAATCTAGCTATCACTGGATAGGGTCAAGATTTGGAATCAATCTGCGTAATGTAACCTGTTTATCAAAGGAAACCTAGCCGTCCTATTTAAGTAGTGAAAGCTTTTTGTAGTTTGGAATATGTTTCTAAAATTCTGTGTAAAACATTTTTTACACACTAAGCCTTGGCCAAACATTTACATCTCATTTCCTTTTGACTCCTTCATGGGTCGCAATGACAATCGCTGGTAGGGGGCGCTGGGTCGTATCTAACTCAGCACACCGCTCCTGTAAAATGCATCCAGTCTGTTTGGAATTTTCTGGAAGTCCCTGTGCTCTGTCACAAGCTCACTCGGAAACCATATGGTATGGCCGTTGGGTCTTTTCTCGAAAGATATTGTAACGCTAAAGCACATAATACCAAGCATTTTTGGGCCCAACAACTAACATAAAAACAAAATGAACTGAAGTAGGATCAGTGTGCAGTCCAGCATGGAAATGGTGCTTTCTGTTTTTATTAAAGTCCTGCATAGGCTTCCCTGACCCATTTTGTTGGAGCCAGACAGACTGACTCACTTATTTATGCTGAGGAGACTGCAGGTGGCTTCCCCACTCCTGGTCTACTTTATATTGCAACATAGGCTGCAGCACTGCCTCAGGTAACCTATCCAACAACAGACTCGTATGGTTAAATATTCTGCTACCCAAGCAGTATCAAAGCTTCCAGTACCAAAATAGTTTGAATGAACTCTGTGGTCATGAATACAGGATTGAGGCATTGATTTCCTTAGGGCTTCCATAGTGTTCTCGTTGCACCTTAGTTTCCTTTAGACAGTTGCAGCATGAACCAAGGGCTATCACTGGCTCTTAAGACGACTTGGCATCTCCCTTCTCTTAGGTCTCCATTTCTTTTGCCAAACCTTATTTCTTCTTACCTTTAAGGTCGCCATCCTCCATGCAGGTTTGTTTGTAGGTACAGAATTGTAAGGCACATTGAGACTCTTCTACGAAAGGAGGCCAGTTTCTTTTTTTAACGTGGTAAAGCTACTCTTATTTTATAACGAATGACGTACGGTTGGCATTATATACGAGCAGATAATGTGCCTCAGCTTTGCAAAGCATACGTGTGCATCAGAAGACTAACTCCAACTGCTATAAACCAGTTCAGTGGTCCCGTTGTGATCTTTAACATTTCCTGTGTATTAATATTTTTTAAATGTTAAGTAGACCACGTTTGCTTGTCCTAATAGCCTGTAGTGAACTTTGTCACCCTCATTTCAAACACCGGTGGGATGTTTTTATGTAAGGAGAAGCGGCTTTGTTTCATCTTGCATCCAGCATATGGATGTACCTCTGAGGAGTAAGATCCTTGGTAAGAGAAGCCTTTACAAGTGTAATTCAGGAGGTCCCAAATTCACGGCTGTGTTCCAATGACAGCCATGTTGTGCACAGACAGCGACACAAGGATATGCCAGATTTGTATCTTTTCCTAGAAGAACGGGTGTTTTCTCTTGCACCAGGCAAAGTACAATCTACAAATCTATACCTGCCTCTCTTCCACGAGAAGTCGACTCCTGGACATGCTTTTGACCACTGCAGCTGTTCGGGCTTCTAGCAATCTTTGGTGCTTTTTTGTGTGCTCCTGGACATGAGATCCATTAATCCAGGCAACCCCAGTCTGAGTCTGCGTTTTCCTGGTAAGGAACTTGATACTAGGTAGAAACTTCAATTATTGCAAATTGCAGAAAAGCAAATTCCTAGTCATAGATTTCTATTTGCCTTAAATATTTGCTCAGCAGATTGATCTGCTCTGCCTTCTCTTTTCTACCACCTTTGAAAAGATATTTTGTAATCTGTACTTTTTGGCTAACTTAATATATTTGTATACATAAGAATTGCTGCTTCTGCCTCCTTCCATCTAAATGACGTGATTTTTGCTATGCCATGTAACTCATAATTAAATAAATGTTTTTACAAATGCTGTTGCAGCGCTCTTGGTAATGCGTAATACTTTCTGAATGTTATCCTTTAATTGTTTTTAATCGTATGAATGCTTTGTCATTAAAGTCTTGCTATTATCCGTTCTTTGATCTCAAATTAGAACAATTGGCAAAACCAACAAGTATGTTTAAAAAAAAACAACTTGAGTGCTTCTTGATTGACTGACGAGTTTGTAAGTGTAGTAGTTTGAATTGTTTAGTGGATGAAAGTGAAAATACGTAAAATCATCGATAAATTATTGGATGGATGAATGGGTGAGTGAAGACATGGACTGAATGAATACACGAGTGATGGATGCATGAGTGCATAAATGGCTACAATCATGTTGGTGACTGCAGTATATTCTCACCTCCACTCCTAGTGCTGCTCACTCACCCAAACATCCACCCATCCACACTCCCAACAACTCCTCTATCAACAATCACCCACGTTCACCAACTCCTCTAACCTCCCTATACATATAGAAACATACGCCCATCAATTACCATGCATGTTAACTAATAAAAAGCTCACACTGTTGGTTGTGCCAGTGCTTGTTAAACTTCTGCTGCGCTCCTTGTGCTTCAAAGGCTGACGCTCTGTTGTGGCACTGGTCTCTGGGAGAAAAACTGGGAGCTAGACAAGAGCAGCCTAAAGTGCTACAGGCCTATCGCATTCCTCCTAGTAGGTTCAATAGTTAGGAGGAAACATCTGGCCTACTGGATCCCAACTCTTTGGACACTGGAGATGGGTCTTATACTTGGTTTCTGATCTAAAGATGAGATGGAGGAACAGGGGCGTAGCTTTGGGGGGGGGGGGGGGGGGGTTGGTTGGGTGTTACACCTCCCTAAAAAATACATTGTGCGGTAAATGGTTGGGTACTGGTGCTTTCAGTTGGGTATGGTGGGGTGTCTGTCGTATTTCACACTGGATTTTTACATGTATACACAAGACAAAAAGATGCATACACATGCATCTCGTGTCTGCCTTAAAACTTGGATAGTTTGAAAACAATTGCACTTTAAGTACCCCTGACAACCCTTTCCACTGCCTCTTAAGCCCCCCTCGTGTCCTGTTTCTCATATTGTATTTTAGCATTATATACCATTGTGACTGTTGGGAAATCTGAAGCTTACACCGTCCAATCTTACTGACCAAGCTATGCCCCAGCCTGCTAGCCATGTTGAATCAATGACCAGTTTATACAACCATGATACCTCCTACTGAATCCCTCTGCTGCGTTTCACATGTTGCAGGACATTCATTGGAGTGATTCAGGTCATTTTTGAGGAACCAACCGCTAGTCTTGTTTCTACACCCCTTTTAGCCTGAAGGATTCAAATTAAATACTAATGGGCTATACTTCCCAATAGCCCATATACCAATATCAATAATAATAATTCAGTTGGCAATGGAGAAGTTGCAATCGTTTATTCATCAAATACAAGCCCTGACAGGGGAGCCTCAGTCTACACGACCCTCGAAGGTGCGCAGAGGAGACTGAGTACATACAGACAATACAAGGCATATATACATGTCGCCCACACCACAGAGTCGCCTTACTAGGAAAGATACATATTGTCAGTGAGCCAACAGGAATACCCATATAAGGCACAATTGATTGCAAATAGCCTAGGCCTTAGCTATTCCGGGGGCAGGTCAGTAAGGTGCCTCCCTGTCTCTCTGTAGCCCGGGGAGTAATGGAACGGGCTCTGCTAGAATGTGCGCATCCCACAAGAAGGGCAGGTGTGACCTTGGGTTTCCCTGAGCTTCAAACTAACAAATGGAGTAGATGGCTAAGTCGGCCATCACGGGTTCATGTGAAAAGCGTAATCACGTGGTTTCAGGGAAACAGTACTTGCACACAGAGAAACTAAACAAAATGGCTCCGAACATATCAATAGGTGCAGGTGAACTAAAAGTGAATCATTAGTTATTGTGTGACTACAATGTACTCTAAACATATTATCATATGATTATAGGGTTATATTGTATATATTAGGACAATAATATGTATTTATCAAATTTGGATCACATCAGACGGCCCTTTTGGCCTACTATAGCCAATATAACTATGTTCATTCTACGAAAACTCCCTCATTGATCTGCATAAGATCTGAAACCTCCTTCTGAATCATTTGTTTTTCGACTTTGGCCTGGCGAGAAAAGTTTAAGGCAGACGTTATTCTTGTAGCACAGAAAGAGCAGCAGCAAGCCGGGCCACATTGGAGACACAGACAGCAAGTAAATATGACTCCAAAAGCTCCAGCAAGCACCATAAATATTTTCCAACCCCACGTAGCTAAGAGACCCCAAAACCAACCACTAAGAGACCAGGTACCGTTTTCAACATGTGCTTCACTAGCTAATCGGTGTAGCTTCTGGATTGCAAGATGAATGGTAGGGGCCGAATCAGGAATAAACACACAGCAAGGGCTGCCGATCATGCGGCAAGCTCCGCCCCTATCTGCGAGGATGACGTCAAGAACCATCCGGTTCTGAAGCGAAACAAGCCTCGTCGCCTGAAGCTCCACAGTAATGTTGGTTAGGATCCCAGTTGTGGTCTGAACCACATTCTCCACTATTCTAGACAAACCTCTTGTACTACGACTGTTGAAAATAGGTCCCCAGAAAGGAGTGAGACCTTTAGCAAAATCCTCCAATTGCTGCAGGGAGGTATCTGTACTGTCCGTATCAAAACTCCTAATGTTTCGGTTAACCACTACCTCCCTACGAACCAACTGATGTGTTCTGTGGAAAGCAGGTGGGGCAATGTAAACTGGAGGATAGAGGAATGAGGGATAACAACGCCCTCCATCCCCTTGGGAGCCAAGTGTACGCGTTCTCACCACACACAAAATATACATCGGGAGGGGTAATCATAGGTGGAGTACTATATACCTGCAGAGTGTAAGTGTAATTACATTTACTTTTCCCTACCTTAACATGACCCCGTCCTTGTATGCAAAAAGGGGAAGTGGTATTAATAATAGGGATTGGCAAAGCTTTATCATTAGTGACATTTTGTTCTTTAAAATGCTGAAGATACATAGTGTAATTGAAAAGTTCAAAATCCTGCATTTCTTCTTGTAACCAAGTCAGATTTTTATAATCTGTATATACATTCATGCAAGCATTTGGATCCAAAGATCCCTCTCCTCCATTTCCTTCGGCATCAAATCCTTGATGCTGTTCAATATACCTCAAGATGGCCTCATAATCTCTTTCAGTGTATATCTTAGGTTTGGCTACATAATGAGAATACATCAATGATAATAATTGGAACCAGGCTTCACAGCTAGCTAAGTAAGATAACGGTAGGGAAATGAATAATTCATGCTGGTGCATTACTGAGGGAAGTAAACCACAGACCCAACAATTTGTCTTGTTTGTGGTACTGTGGGTTTGGTGCAACATTTCAATAAAAGCATTTTTCACATAAGTTTCTCAATGTCTCGCCTTATGAGTGGGCAAGGAATAAAAGAGGTGTTCCTCCGGGGCAACAGTAGTTCCCAACAATTTCTGTACAGGATGCTGAAATTCTAAATATACGAATACACTCATCAAAATCACTGTGATTATAACAATGAAAGCAACGAAGGCCACCTTCACTCGAGTGGACCATCCGGAAAACAAATGCATATTATCAACATATCGTCGTGGAGCCAGAGGTCTTTCATCCTCCATTGCGAATCGAGCAAAAGGAAACATGCTCTCTATAAGTCCAAATCTAACTCGGTCCCTCTCTATAAGTCCAAAAGCTAACTTTGTATCCACAAAGCGCGCACGCCACCAGAGGGGTTCTTCTTCCCACCAAGGGATCTTCTTCCCTGTGTCCGTTTAGAGCCTCACAGGTAGACTCCTATCATTCATCAAAGGGAAACAACCTTCCTTTTCCTGTGGAACAACCGCAGCCCTTAACTCAGTCTTTCTTTCTGAACAGAGCTACTTAGCACAGTGTTCCAAGCTGTCAACGTGTTCAGTCCAGTGTCTCGCTCAGTACCCCAGTAAATCTATCTGATGTTCTTCAACTCAAGTCTTTCCCTAACTCTTACTATGAGAATCTGGGGTACCGCGCTGTTTTCGGGGCTGCAGGTCGTATTTACAGCGACCAGGTAGCTCCTGGTCAGAAAACAACTCTGTTGCAAGGGCATCCGATGCATTCGGACCCTGTGATGCACCAGAAACAACAGCCTCCGCCGGTCGAGCCGCCGCCCTTTCACCCGAGGGCAACACTTCACTCAGCTGCCCCTTTTCTTGGGCGTACGAAAAGGGCACAAATCTTTGCAGTAATTCACCTTCTTGGCTTGAAATTCCTTCGCGGTTTTGCAAATCAAAGGGCAAAGGTAGCGGCAGGCGTTTCAGGTGACTGATGTGGATCCAGTGCTTGCGTCCATGCACTTTCACCGCCAATCTCGTTGCAAGGATTATTTGATAGGGGTCGACCACTTCGGTTCCAAACTTGACTTCCATTGGTAATTCTTCACCAGGACCCACTGACCTGGGTCTAGCCGATGTCCAGGACCCTCTGGTAGCGGCCGCAATGTCTCGGATTCCTGTTGATGAATAGAATGCAGATCTTTAGTCAAGGCATACAAATAGTCTGTCATCAAAGGATAATCAATATCTCTAAAGGACCTGGGCCTAGGGACTCCCCACACATTGGCAGGACGACCAAAAATTACTTCATAAGGTGATAACCCATTTCTTGTGTGGGGGGTTGTTCTCAGAGACAATAACGCTACAGGGAGAGCATCGGGCCATTTTAATCCAGTACTTGCACAAATCTTGGCCATCTTTAATTTCAAAGTGCCATTCTATTTCTCAACCAGACCAGCTGACTGGGGGTGCCTGGCTGCATGAAATGTTTGCTTAATCTGCAAACCATCACAAACACTTTGAACCAACAAGGAGTTAAAATGTGTCCCATTATCGGACCAGATAATCCGAGGCAAGCAATATCGTGGGAAATATTCCTTAACCAAGGCTTTGGCAGTTGCAACTGCAGTGGCTTCCTTGGTGGGGTAGGCTTCGACCCATTTGCTAAAAGCACAAACCACCACCAGTACATATTTCAAATTGTTCACTCGTTCCATTTGTATATAATCAATTTGTATAACTTCAAAGGGCAGGGACGGTGGTGCAAAATTTCCACTCAGGACAGATTCTCTACCCCCAGGGGTGTAGCGTAAACACACAGGGCAATATTTATCTACATGTCCCGCAGTTTTAGGAATATTTGGATTATTCCAGACTAGGTCCAGTACGGCACAGATACCCGTTGCTCCTATATGGACTGGACCATGAGCCATGGTCACTACAGCATATACCAATGCATTAGGGAGTAACCATCGCTGTTTCTCAGTTCGATCTATCCAACATTCATTTTTATCTAATCTCCCTACTTCCCGTTCCCATCTCTGCGTCTCGTCTATTGTAGCTTCTTTTTGCAATTCTTTTACACTTTCAATGGTATTATCGAACACAGATTTTTCCGCCACCCACCGAGCTGAAGCACTAGGAAACATGGGAGTCATTTTAGTTTGTGCTGTTTCTTTAGCTATCGAATCAGCAAAAGCATTTCCCTTCCCAGTAGAGTCAATGACTTTCTTATGAGCACTGCATTTAATGATAGCTACTTTTTCTGGTAGTGTCAAAGCAAATAACAATCGATCGATTAAAGGACCATGTTGAATTTTCTGGCCATGAGTAGTAAAGAAACCCCTCTCCCTCCACAATCTCCCGAAGCTATGGGCGACACCGAATTCGTACTGTTTGTCTGTGAAAATATTTACCCTTAATCCTTCACTCAGTTCACATGCTTGTAACAAGGCTATTAGTTCAGCTGCTTGAGCTGAGTGATAGGAAATCCTAGCAGTTTCTACCACTGTTTTCAAAGTTGTAATAGCATATGCAGCTGTTGCAGTACCATCTGGCAACTTAAAACAAGAACCATCTACGTATAACTCTCTTTGGGGTTCTGCTAAAGGGGTGTCAGTAAGATCTACACGACCCTTAGTTTCTTCTTCAGTTCTAAATATACAATCATGGTTGTCATCCTTTTTCTCATTGGAAGGGAGAGGCAGTAATGTTGCTGGATTCAATGTAGCACATCTTTTAATCGTAATATGTGGTGCAAACAATGTTAACTCGTATCCTGTCAAACGAGCACTTGTAAGATGCTGGGTCTTAGTTCTATTTAACAGAATATCCACAGCATGCGGTACCATGACTGTGAGATCTGTATTCAAGACTATACCCTTCGATTGTCGGATAGCCACCGCTACTGCCGCAGTGGCCCTCAGACAACTCGGTAGGGCTCGTGCAACGTTATCCAGGATTGATGAAAAGAATGCACCGGGTCTCTGCTTTCCACCGAAACCCTGGGTCAACACTGAAAGCGAACAACCGTCCACCTCATTCACATAAAGTGAAAAAGGCTTCCGGTAATCCGGGGTACCCAAGACAGGTGCAGAACATAAAGTAGATGTCAAAGAATCAAAGGCTTCCTGACACTCCTCCGTCCAGGGTAGGGGTTCATGCACATCTTTGGTCGTCAAATACAACAAGAGTTTAGAGAGGAGTGAATAATTAGGAATGCATTGGCGACAGTAAGAGGTTATGCCAAGAAAAGCACGAACATCACATTGGGTACGGGGTACAGACATATTAGTAATTACAGATATTCTCTCTGGAGTCAATCGTCTCCCCGCTTTCGACAGTAAGTGACCAAGGTAGGTCACTTCCTGTCGACAATATTGAAATTTAAAGAGGGAGACTTTATTTCCTTTGTTAGCCAAATGATTCAACATCACCGTTGCTTCTTTACAGCCATCATCTGTATCGGAGGCCACCAAAATGTCATCCACATACTGGATGATCGAATTTCCTGCTGGCAAAATTAATTCATCAAGTACTGCCTTCAAAGCCTGGCTATATATGCTAGGGCTTTCTGTATAGCCTTGGGGTGCACGCGTAAATCTAAAGCTTCGGCCACCTACTGAGAATCCGAAGATATGTCTGCTATCAGGAAGAATCGGAATGCTGAAGAAAGCATTTTTTAGGTCAATTACTGAAAAATATTAAGCCGTGGGAGGAATCATGGTAAGAATCGCCGTAATATCTGGTACCACTGGATACTGTGGGACCACTATTTTGTTGACCTCTCGGAGGTCAATTGCAAAATGATATGCAGTCTTATAATCTGGGGCACCATCAATCGGTGTCTTTTTCAGGATCGGCAAAATTGGGCTGTTACAGACATTAGCTGCTGTCTCTTCCACCACCCCTCTTTCAACGAGCTCACGAATAATGTGCATTAAGGCCTGTTCACCCTCCGGTGAAATCTTGTACTGAGGAATGCGGGGCAGCTGGGCATTTGGTTTCAAAGTTATTGACACAGGGGCTATTCTTAACAGACCAACATCAGTGTCCCCTGTAGCCCATAGTGTCCGCGGAATCGTAGAAAACTCAGGGGGTAGAGTTTCAGTTTTAGCAAAGTATTGAGCTACTTTCACAGGTGGTTTCTGCATAGTCAGGAAAACACCATCGGGGGAACAATAAATGCGTGCATGTAATTTCTTCAAAATATCTAAAACCAAAAGGTTTTCACCACAATTAGAAGCCAAGAGAAAAGGCATATGCATAGAAATGGGGCCTATGGTAAAGGGCAGAGGTTTCGAAACGGGGCTTACCACTGGTATTCCAGAGAATCCTACTGATACATTATTTTGGCCAGACAGAGCAGCCCCCGGGACCAGTGTGTGGGCGACTGAACTATTCATCGCTCCAGTATCCACTAAAAACTTTCCCGATGTACCCAACAATTCCCCTTCTACATAAGGTCCTTCTTGGTCAACTGGTATTGTAATATGGCCCCCGCTCTGTCCATGGCTGTCTCATGCATAATCCTGTCCGTCATACCTATCGTCCTGATAAGTCTCATTGTAGTACTGTCTGTTCTGGGGGTCATCAAAATAATTCTTCCGCGAACCCTCATATTGCGAGTCCTCTCGTCACATACTATTTCGGTCTATGTTCCCTCGACCCCTTCCTCGTCCTCTACTGGAGCCATTCATTCCCGACAACAGAGGGAAATCCGCCCTCCAATGACCTTCCTGTTTACAATAAGAACATTGATTTATCCCAATGTTCGGAGGACCTCCTCTACCTGGCATTGTACCTCTCTGAAACTAACCTCGCACCCCTCGTCCAGAATTTTGCCCTCTGCTTACTTGCTGCAGTAGCACTCTAGTTTTTAGATCCTTAGTCTTTTTCTCTGACTTTTCCTTGCTCTCATTTTCACAATGCTCATAATAATGGGCCATGCTGAGGATGACAGACGGAGCAGCTGTAGTCCATATACTCTCAGCCGACTGGAGGCGGGACATAACCTCCGGGAGAAAATTTGTTACAAATCTATTCACAAATAATCGTACTCCTTCCTCTGTAGAAAGATCCTGCCCAATGAAATCTATGAAAACCTTTTCAAACTTAGTAAAGAAATCCGACACACTTTCATCCTTCTTCTGCTTACATGCTGTTAATTTGTCCCAGTCTACTTTTCTAGGAGGGAGAAGAGTCTGCATATATGTAACAATTTTTCCCGGTACTGCTAATACTTCATCCCTGGGTTTCTCACCAGGCTTCCGTTCCTTATCCCAATTCTTTAATTGATCCCACGTTCCTCCTAATTCGGGGGCATGGTCTGTAACATGTATCTGTCTCCAAATATCCACTGGATTCAAGAGACCAAAAAATAGCTCAATGTCAGCTATAGTCATGATGGCGGAATTGGCAGCTTCGGTCAATTCCTTATAATAAGCTGTAGGACTTTTACGGGTGTCAGGGAGCTGGGCCTTCAACATAAGGACCTCAATTCGTTTCCAAGGGGTGTAAACCAATTGTTCCTGAAGCCGAGCGTCCACTCGTGCCCTAGTGACATTGCCCCCATTATCCCTTATTTCAGGTAATTCTGGGAAAAAGAGAGGATGCACCTCTCTCATGGGGTGCTGCGCTCCCCACTCGGCACTCTTTCTGTGTCATTCGTTCCCGATAATTCAAAAGCGTTGTCACATTCTGATATACTTCCTCAGTTCGGAGATGAAATTTATGAGTGTGATCCCTGATATCACGCAGTATTTGAGGAGGTAATCCTTCCTCAAAGCACTGTTCCCATAATGAAATCAATCGGATCACCATACTCTCTAGAGCCACCTGTCGTGCAACTGGTTCGAAATCCTTCATAGTGCTCCAAATATCTTCCCAAGTATAAATAGGATTCCGCATCCACTGGAATGCCTGAATTATAATGACTCTCCTCTCCTCCAGTACCAACAGCGACCGAGTGAAAGCTCGTTGATCAATCAAGTCAGACAATGGTCGCTTGGGCGTGGCACCCGGACCAACTGTATTTCGGAGATCTAAAGTAGTCTGAGTCAGAGGGGAGAGAAACACAGGGTGCAAGGGAGAAGGGACAGCCGCCTCCGGCTGAAGAGATATTAAGGGTGAGGTAGTTTGTCAAAGAGAAGGAGGGGAAAGCGGAACATCATGCCCCGATCCGCCAGTGGGGGCCGTGGCGACCGCCCCTATCCGTGTGTTGACGGCCGATGCGGCTCCCAACTGGTCAGTCTGTAACAAAGGTACGGCTGGGTACAAGCCCTGTGGCGCATAAGGGGGAGGTGGTTGGGCTTCCAGTACATCTTCTCAATCATCTCCTGTCTCTGGTCTAGCCACATAACTTTTATCGGTCTCTAACCGAAACTGTCCATCCATCCGTTCAATATTTTCTTCTACCTTTCCCTTATCGTATACCACTGCCTTCTGAGTGATTGTCTGACCCGATTTCAACCTTCCCAACTTCTCTTCTCTGATTCGTCGTCTTTTTGCTTCCTTCAACCATAAGTTCAAGGAATCAAACATAGACTGACGGCTTTTCTTCATAAATAATTTATTCTGTATATAATTCATCTTTTTCTCCTCAAAAGATCCCGTAAGAGGCCATTGTAATTCCGAATTATCTTTGGTGTACTTATTCCAAAGGGTATTGAATAAAATTGGCTGTAAACCATGTTTAACATACATATCGAAACTGGGACTGCCCTCGGAAGGGGCAGGCTGTCTTTCTTCAAGCCGTGTACCTCTCTGACAACAGCACCCAAAACATATTTGCTAAAACAAGGCATTATGGCAATACTTATACAATTATTGTTCACAGAATCTCAAAACGCACGCACACTTGGACACGTCCTTTTCATCATCCACTCATACTCTTTTATTCAATCATCTCAGTAAAGTGCTGTAAAAGAGTGCAAGGGAAATATTCTTCAAAAAATCTATTTTTTTTGCAAATGACGTCTTCAAATACGAACAGAGCCCGTCGACTCCTGTTCGGGGAATCGGTTCACAAGAATTCCAGACCAACAAAATCTCACCAAAGGGAACAGTCGTCAGACTGTTCTGAGAGCACCTGATAGGCGAACCACAAACCCTCTCACAGGCCATCCCATGGTCCTGTGCTGGTTGGGCCGGGCGTCTGGGCGCGTAGCTCCAGAACCCTAGCTTACCCAGTTGCTTCCAGGGCTTTCCCGGAGAGGATTCGGCCGAGCGAGTAACGCCGTACTCCTCTAAGGCATCAGGTGTAGTCTCAAATGTTCACCAAACATGTCCGTGAGGTACCCACCCGTGCAGCCCCTTCGCCGCAACGGCAGATCCTCAGATTCCCTCGTGGTCCGGCTTCCCCGGCCACCTTCAAACAAAAACAGTTAACTGTCGTCAAAAAGAAACACCTCCTCTGAGTGTTTCTCATCCAATCTAATCACAAATGTCACTCACCTGGTGCACACAGGTCGATTGCGAATTCTCCACTGCCGACACCTAGACAGACCAACACAGTCTGTTCTTCTCTCGGGTTAAGCCCGTAAGACTCCGGCGTAGGGTCTTCAATAGCTGGGAGGGATACTGGGCTCGAGAGTGGAACGGCTTGTTTTCATACCCCAAACGGGTGTTTCAAATGAGGATCCTCTTTCTGTCCACCCACTCAGCCAGAACTCCTCCTTGTCCCGTCACCCCTGTTTACAGGAGGGGACGACCCTATCGCGGAGTCCCGGCAGAGTCACCAGCTGAAGGTTTCAAATTAAATACTAATGGACTATACTTTCCAATAGCCCATATACCAATATCAATAATAATAATTCAATCGGCAATGGAAAGGCTCAATCGTTTATTCATCAAATACAAGCCCTGACAGGGGAGCCTCAGTCTACACGACCCTCGAAGGTGCCCAGAGGAGACTGAGTACATACAGACGATACAAGGCATATATACATTTCGCCCACACCACAGAGTCGCCTTACTAGGAAAGATGCATATTGTCAGTGAGCCAACAGGCATACCCATATAAGGCACAATGGATTGCAAGTAGCCTAGGCCTTAGCTATTCCGGGGGCAGGTCAGTAAGGTGCCTCCCTGTCGATCTGTAGCCCGGGGAGTAATGGAACGGGCTCTGCTAGAATGTGCGCATCCCACAAGAAGGGCAGGTGTGACCTTGGGTTTCCCTGAGCTTCAAACTAACAAATGGAGTAGATGGCTAAGTCGGCCATCACGGGTTCATGCGAAAAGCGTAATCATGTGGTTTCAGGGAAACAGTACTTGCACACAGGGAAACGAAACAAAATGGCTCTGAACAGATCAATAGGTGCAGGCGAACTAAAAGTGAATCATTAGTTATTGTGTGTCTACAATGTACTCTAAACATATTATCATATCATTATAGGGTTATATTGTATATATTAAGACAATAATATGTATTTATTGAATTTGGATCCCATCAAGCCTGCTGAACATATTACCTGTGGGGTGTCACTAGTTTGTTCAGCCAGATGGAGAATTCTCATACTCTTTCAGAGGTAAGGTACACTCAGGAGCTGAAGACACCTTTTGTTTGCTGAGGAGTGCAGGAAGGTACGACTTGCGTGGATCCCCCGGGTGTCTAGTTTTCAGAAATGTGTGGGTTTGGTAGGTTTCCCTAGATGGCTGCGGAGCCTGAGGCCAAAAACCCAGATGAATCCCCCCCAAACCCCATTGCAAAACCAGGAAATTTTGTGAGGGTAATTTTGATGTCTTCACATTACGTTTTGGGCCCTTGCCTGTCGCGGGTACTTAGCTCACCCACACAAGTATTGTATTGTAATTGTAATTGTAATTTGCATTTATACAGCGCTTACTACCCCTGATGAGGCGTCAGCGCGCTTTTTCAGCGAGTAGCACGCTACTCCGGAACCCATAAAGGATTAGTGTTGAGTTAGTATAGTGAAATATGAAAGTAATTTGAGTGGTGGATAGGTTAGTCATTTATTTGGATTAAGAAGGATAGCGGAGCGATAGAAGCGGGAAAAGGTTTGAATTTATATAGCGCTTGCTACCCCTAATGAGGTGATGAAGTGCTTTTTTCTAAGAGTAGCACGCTACTCTGGAACCCATAAAGGTTTAGTGGTGAATTAGTATAGTGAAATATGAAATTTGAGAAGTGGACATGTTAGTCTGTTATTTCGATTGAAAAGGATAGTGGAGGGATAGAAGAGTGAAGAATTGAGACTTTTTTGGAGGTCATAGCAGCAGTAGTGGGAGGCTTGGTATAAGTAAAAAGGGATGTGAAGGGGAAGATTCAGAGGGAAGTTTAGAAAGGCTTGTTGTGGGGGCTCAGTATAGTAAAAGAGGTGTCAGGTGGTGCAAGGAGGGGGAAGAGTAGGGTAGAGTCTAGAAAGGGCTATTTTGGGGATCATAGTGGTATGGGATTTGGGGATGAAAGAGTGGAGATAGTGAATATGTTGATAGAGGTATAGGGTGAGAAATAGGCTAGTGCATTGTAAATAGTAGAAATAGGCTTGAGATGAGTCAGAGAGTTGAGATAGAAGATATCTTGAGAGGGGTATAGGGTGAGAAATAGGGTAGTGCATTGGATATGCTGAATTAGAAGAAAGTAATAAATATATAGATCCATAAGTACATGGAAAGTTTATTGATGCATAAGGGAAGTAAGTATATGTAGATTAAAGATATTGATATAGGTATAGGCTGGGAAATAGGGTAGTGCATATAATATATATATTTTTTTTTTATGTTTAAAACAATTATCCTACATGTTAATACAAAGTAATACACATATATAGGTACATATCTATAGTACAAATAAATGCTTATATACAGAGGGATATGCTGTATATTTCTGTTTGAGTATGGGCATTTTTGGGGAAGAGCCAATTCTTGAGTAGTTTTAGGTAAATCTTACGTTGGGGAGTAAAGAGTTCTATATTTTGGCTGCTTGAACAGAGAAGGATGTGCCACCCATGTTTTTTCTTGTATCTTGGGATTTTGAGGCGAGGTGCCAATCTAGAGTGGAGGTTCCTGTGATGAATGTGTTTGCTGATTATATTCCTGATGAAGAGCGGTCCCATTCCATGCATGGCTTTGTGGGTGATGCAAAGCAGCTTGAAAGTGGATCTTCTGGCAACCGGTAACCAATGCAGGGCTTTTAAGGCAGGGGAGATGTGGGCTCGCGGTTTGATATGCAAAAGTAGTCTGGCAGCCGAGTTCTGAATCCGTTGTAGTCTTTTCGTAGTCCTTAAAGGTGATCCGTGGTAGAGGCTATTGGTGTAATCGAGTTTGGACAGAACAAGGGAGATGGTAGCTTGGACCTTGTGTGGGAATCCCAAATGGGGGAAGATTTGTTGCAGAGTTTTTGTTGTAACAAAGCTTGATCTTGCTAGTTTGTCCACTTGGGCATTCATCAATTGGTTGGAGTCTATGGTCATTCTAAGGTTTCTTATTTTCTTCGATACTTAAGGCGGTGATCCCAGTTCATCAGGCCAGGCGGCTAGCGGGTCATAATGTTTCCAATCTCCACACATGAGTATTTCCATTTTGGAAGCATTCAATTTGAGATGGCTCCAAGTCATCCATTGATCCACGGCTCTGAGATAACTGAAAATTGTAGAATTTCCAATGTCTTTGGGGCATTCCAGTTGAAAGAGTATTTGTGCGTCATCTGCATAGTTGTAGGACGTCAGTTGAAATTTATTGATCAGTACCGGTAATGACTTCATGCAGATGTTGAAAAGCATGGCTCCAGATGATAGAGCCTTGAGGGACCCCAGCTTTTGTGGAGTACCGTTTGGATGAGAAAGGTGGGGTATGGATGACATTAGTTCTGTTTTGAAGGTGGGATGGGCTCCAATCTAAAGCAGTCAGCTCTATGCCGGCTTCGTAGAGTCTTAGTATCATTGTCATGGTCAACTGTGTCAAAGGCATCCAATACATCCAAGAGAAGTAGCGTAGCAACCACGTTGTGGTCAACTGTTTTCTTCAGGTCATCCCAGATGGGAATGAGGGCAGATTCTGGTTCTCTTCCTGGACGAAATCCTGTTTGGAAGTCTGAAAGTATGGCATTCTCTTAAGTAAATTGTGCCATCTGGGCGAGAGCTTCTCTTTCTATCAGTTTGTCCAGGAAAGGTCCATTAGTAATGGGTCTGTAGTTGTCAGGGTTCAGTGGGTCCAAGTTTGTTTTCTTCAGTAAAGGGCGTATGTATGACTTTTTGAGTTCTTCTGGAAATATTCCGGTTGTTAAGGAATCATTGATGATTTTTCTTACTGGAGTGGCAGCAGAGGTTGTTAGAAGAATACTCTTGAAGATTTCTGGTGGACACAGGTCAGAAGGGCTGCCGGCAGGCCTGCTTGCTTTGACCAGGTCCATAAATTCATTGTGTGAAATGTGTTGGAAGGAACGGAGAGGCTGAGTTAGAGTATTCTTAGATTGCCGTTTTGTAAAAGGGTTAGTGCTTGTACTCTGTCTGTTTTATGTACAAGTCCAACATGTCTGCTTTGTCTGTGTAATGAATTGCCAGTTTGTCAGTAAAATCTTGAGTAATGGGATGTGTTCCTTCTAGGCAATTTGGTTACCAAATTCATTGATTATTTTATAGAATTCTTTATTTGCACATTTAGCATTTTGAATTCTGTCTGAATAGTACCTTTTCTTTGCTTTTTTATAGCTGACTTGTATAATCTGTAAATTTTCTGTAGGTGAAGTTTGTCTTCAGTGTTTTTTTTTTTAGCCAGGCACGTTGCAGCTTTCAAATTTGTAGTTTCATGCCTTTTAACTCTGTATTTCTTCAAGGTGCTTGTTTTATTTTGTTCTGTTGTGTGGTTTTCAGTGGTATCAGGATATCAAAAGCTTCATGTAGCAACTCATATAGTTTTTTAACAGAATTTATTGTTTTCAGATCTGTACTTGATGTTAGTTTTGTTTTTAAGTGTTCCAAAATGAGTTTGTTCCATGGTCGATAGGTGGATACACGTAAGGTGGTTTTAGGTGAGTCGCTTAGTGTTGTTTTATGTTTGAAAGCAAGGAAATGGTGGTCTGGAGTTATAGTTTGAAAGGTAACTAGTTCGGTGTTAGCAAAAATGACATCTAGGATATGTCCAGCGATCTGTGTGGGTTTGTGGACAATTTGATGCAGGTTCAGTGTGTGTGTCAGAACCTCAAACCCAACTACTAAATTTCCAGGATCATTGAATGTAAATTCCTACAATCCTTCAGAAAAAGTATTACTAAGATCAGGAAGAGGCATGGGAGGTTGTCCAAGATGGCTGCAAAGAGAGCCATCGACCAAGCAGCATACTAGTTTTGTGAAATCCCTGACAGCAGTTTAGAATGTTAGGAGCGTTTACTCTATGAAATGTGCACTTCACCTGAAGATTTTCCGGAAACAGGAGGTGTTTGGGCGTTTGTCGCGAGAAGTCAGTCAAGGTAGCTGTCGCTTCACTTAACGTTTAGTATCTCGTCGCTTCTTCAGTGAACAGTGTCTGGAGAAATGTGTCTCTTCAGTGCTCTTGCAGTAAGGCATACGATCAGTGTCTTGGGGTGCACATGTCTTTTAGTTCGGAACAGAGTACAGTCTGTTGTTCTAGTCAGCCAGCTAGAGGAAGCCTGAGTTTAGGAAGATTAGTGATACGAGCTTGCGCATGCTGATTTAATGAAAGTCAGCACAAGCTCTGCGTATTTATTCTGTGGAGAATTGTCATTCTGTGAATTCGTTTGGAGAACTCAGCATACTGAGAGTCATTGCGCTGAGAACGTGAAGGGAGAAAAGTCCTTCACTTAAGAGAGGTTTTCCGTGAATTATTCATAGAACTGATAATTAATAAACCTGAGCATCATATACATATCCTGCAAACTGGTTCAACTTCTGCAGCGCTTGTTGTGGGTGCGTTCTCCTGCGGCTGAACCACGCCGCTTTATATTAAACCAATTCTCTTCAGAAGAAGAAAGACGGGCCGCACACTCGAAATGGGTTTTACTCTTTTTTTATTTTTTAACTTTCGTTAAAGAAGGGGTTGAAAGCGTGTCTGATCGACGCGTTTCGATGTTGCCTAACACTTTGCTCACGATCAACTGCCCACTTAGTTCGACTTCCTTAAGATGTTCAAATTGTAGTTACATCACTTCCTGTTTCACAGTGGGAAGTTGGATTATGGTCCATGTAGTTGCCTCTATTTCTACAATCATTGAAAGTTATCTGTTTTTTGAGGCTTGTTTTCTTGGATTAGCTTGCCTTGTGTATATTTACAGTTCGTGATAAGAAAAATTAATGCCATAGTTTGATAATCTGTATATTTATATACAATATCGTCATTCTTTCATATTTTTTTCATTTTCTTTTATCCTTCCATTTTCGACACAGTTCAATCCCCTCCAGTGGGGCTAGTGATTATTATTTGAAATTTGCGTTACAATAAGCTGATTTATTCATGTTTCTTCTCATTTATTCACAATTAAAATCCAACTTTCCTGGTCATAATCACCTCACAAACTTATGGTCTTTTGCTGTATGTCTTTTATGCATATTTTTATTCTTTATTTTTTATTTACAAATGTATGTACATTTCTTCCGACTGGATCATGCCATGAGGATGTAAAGATCTTGGGTTTAAAATGTAACGCGATTCTTTTTGACGTAGCAGTTTTGCTCGATCACCCCCGCGTTCTCTTTTAGGGATTGTCTCTATTCCATAGAATTTCAACTGCTTCCAGTCTCCTTGATGGAATTGTTCCATGTGCTTTGCTATTGCGTTGGCCCGATCTTTGTGAATTGTCGCCCTTACGTGCTCCATTATCCTTTTTTTTAATTCACAAGTAGTACTGCCCACATACACTTGCGGGCATGGGCATTCCACTACGTATACTGTGTAACTTGTTTTACAGGTGATTAGTTGGCGTATTTCCCACGCTTTCTTGTTCGCCAATGTTATTTCTTTCGTTGGCTTCGCAATTTGGCACATTTTACATGAATAGCACTTAACAAACCCCGTGGTTTTTAGCCAGGTTGTTTCTTTCTTTTTGCCTTGAAAATAGCTGTGAATCAAATGATCCTTCAATTTCTTTGCTCTTCTGTATGTCATTACAGGGTGGTTTCCCACTATTTCCTTTACAGTGGCATCTAGTTGGAGAATGTTCCAATTCTTCCTCAAGATTTTCTCTATTTCACTGCTTTCTTGGGCAAAGTCAGTGATCATTCGTATTTTTTCTGTTGTCGTTGAGTCATGTGGAATGTTCGCTGCTAGGCATTCCTCTCTTGTCCTGGAATTTGCTCTTTCCCAGCATTTTGATACTACACTTGGTTTGTAGTGTCTTCTCTTAAAGCGTTCCAATGTTTTCCCACTTTGTTTGATCCACTCTTCTTCTTCACTACAGATCCTGCGGATCCTCAAAAATTCTCTGTATGGGATGCTGGCGATTAGTGAGTGTTGGTGGAAGCTCGTTGCTTCAAGGGTGGCATTTGTGGCCGTTGACTTTCTACTTAGCGTTGTATGGATCTGATTTCCCTTGATGTAGATCTTTGTATCCAGGAACTTCTTTGCTCATAGTATATGTACATTTTAGAACCTTGGTACAATTATTAATGATCTCAAAGTATTCCTGGAACTCTGCTACTGTGCCATCCCAAATTATCAAAAGATCGTCAATGAATCTCTTCCAACTGACGATTTTATTGACAAACTGGTCGTGTGTTGAATTCCACGCTTTCTCCTGCTCCCACCATCCCATGGTGAGACACGCGTAGCTGGGACTAAAGGCAAATCCCATTGCGGTCCCACTTTTTTGGCAAAATAATTCTTCCCCGAAGGTGAATACATTTTGACTCAAACAGAATGATATCATTTTCAACAGCATTTTATTGTGATCACTGTATTTCAGATTTCTGTCTTGCAGGAAGTAATTACAGGCATATTCTCCAATGTCATTGCCAATGTTAGTGTATAGGGCAATGACGTCCATCGTGATTAGATAATACGACGCTTGCCAAGGTGTTTCTTCAAGTGACCTCAATAGGTCACTCGTATCTTGTATGTAAGAGCTCAATTGAGTTACATATGGTCTCAAGAAATAATCAGTGTAGTCAGCCATTGGTTCCAATAAGGATCCTTTTGCAGTCAGAATCTGCCTGCATGGGGTTTTTTTCTGATCTTTATGCAACTTCGGTAAGAAGTACATAGTTGCCATGATTGGATGTGTGACTGTAAAAAATTTCCGTTCTCCCTCGTCGATCAATCCATTTGCTGACCATTCTGCCAGATTTTCATCAATCATTTCCTTAATTTCATTTGTGGGGTTTTGTTTCAATTTCTCATAGAATTGGGTATCTCTTAGCTGGCGATGTGCCTCTGTCACATATGCTGTACATTCCCAGATAACTATGTTTCCCCCCTTGTCAGCAATTTTTATTTCTATCTGGTCATCCATTGATAGATTTTTTAATGCTTCTCGTTCTTCCTTTGATAGATTGTCAACGTATTTAGGACATTTTAACTTGTAGAGGTCCTGGATCACCGCCTCTTGGAATAGGTCAATTTTTTTGCCTGGGCCCAGCTGCAGATAAAATTTAGATTTAGGTTTTTTACCGCTTAGGCCTGCGCCAGTTTGTTTGCATGCCTCTTGGAGAGAGATCTCCTCCGCTCCTGTTGTGTCAATAGTCATTAGAGTTAGGAACCCATCACAGTCTTTCGCTTTCAGGCCTCCAGTTATTTCAAATTGTGTTTCTTTGTATTTTTCTTTTAATATTTATTCTTTAAATGCTTTTGCGAGTTTTATTTTTCTGATGTATAGGTATAGGTCTATTCGCACTTGTGCCAAATCCATTCGATTGTTGGGGCAAAAGTTTATTCCTCTTTTCAAAAGTGCTGTCTCCATGGTGCTTATAGATCGTTTTGATAAATTCACCACCTGCAAGTCATCATTTGTTATTTCCTCCTCTGGCGCATGCTCCTCTTCTCGGTGCCCACTTTCTCCACTCCACCGCTTGCTCCTTTTTCCTCTTCTCTGGTGTTTCTTTCCGGCCATTGCCTCCCTCTTCCTCTTTCTCGACGTTGTTGGAATTGTTGCGTGGGGCGGTTCTGCTCCCACTGTCGCTGTTGGAGCATGAGGCGCATGTCGCATAAAAAAGACAGCTTAATATTCTCTTCAGATGTTACATATTCGCCTTCATTTTGTCCCATTGAAGCCAGTGATGATGCACTACTTGACATGCTTGACATACTATTCCATGTGATTTGATCTTTTAGTCCATCAAATTTTCTCGCAAATGTAAAAATGTGGCCTTCAGTATAGTCCTTTGTATCTCTAATGAATTTAGTATGTTTTATTTCCAATACAATTTCTTCGTGCTTTTCAATTTGGCCTTACTGTTCCTCTTTGAATCTATTCATTTCCGCTGATAATTTTAGTTGCAAAATTTCTTTTTCAGTTTCTTTAAGTTGGATTTAAATTTTTTCCAAACCTATTTCAATATGCTTTACCAGGATTTCTATCAGGCCTAATGAAGACCGAAGAATGAATTCTCCCCATTCCTGCAATTATTAATTTGTGGAATCTTGATTGCTGGGCATAAGCATTATTCTGAGTCCCCTTGGGACACGTTGCACTTCCAAGTACTTCTATAAAGTAATGAGCTCCCAGGACTTAGTTATTTCTTTTCGACGTAACTTTTCCCATCCTCTTAATTTACTTTTTACATCACTTTTTCCAGTCGTGGCACTTGTGCTGGCATCTTTATCCGCATGTCCTTTTGTAAACATATCACCCAGCAAGACATTCCTTTTTGCCTCTCTTTGTTCCATAATCACGCTTTACTAGTTTGCCCCTTATTTTATAAATGATCGTTATGCTTCTTGATTCAAAGTTCACTTCAACCCGTTTACAAAAACAATTAATTCCGTAGTTATTTTTGACCGCGTGTTCCCTTATTGAAACAGTATTGCGGCTTCCCAACACAATTGCTTTGTTATCCGGCACAAAACTGACATCCGCTCCTCTTGCGGCACCTTCAGTGCTGCCACCAGACTTGCATGCACACACTCGCCGTCTCTCACCGGTTTCTTGTGCATGTGTCGCGTCTTCTTGTTTTGACGGTTTTCGTCAGGCTTCACTGCCTCCAGGCTTCAAAGTTGCCTGCAAACTGGTTCAACTTCCCCGGCTTCTGCAGCGTTTGTTGTGGGTGCGTTCTCATGCGGCTGAACCACGCCGCTTTATATTAAACCAATTCTCTTCACAAGAAGAAAGACGGGCCACACACTCGAAATGGGTTTTACTCTTTTTTTATTTTTTTACTTTCATTAAAGTTGGGGCTGAAAGCGTATCTGATCGACGCGTTTCGATGTTGCCTAACACCTTGCTCACGATCAACTGCCCACTTAGTTCGACTTCCTTAAGATGCTCAAATTGTAGTTACATCACTTCCTGTTTCACAGTGGGCAGTTGGATTATGGTCCGTGTAGTTGCCTCTATTTCTACGCTCATTGAAAGTTATCTGTTTTTTGAGGCTTGGTTTCTTGGATTAGCATGCCTTGTGTATATTTACAGTTCGTGATAAGAAAAATGAATGCCAAAGTTTGATAATCTGTATATTTATATACAATAACGTCATTCTTTCATATTTTACTTTCCTTAATTTCTTTTCTTGTTTTTTCCATTTTTTTCATTTTCTTTTATCCTTCCTTTTTCGACACAGTTCAATCCCCTCCAGTGGGGCTAGTGATTATTATTTGAAATTTGCGTTACAATAAGCTGATTTATTCATGTTTCTTCTCATTTAATTATGATTAAAATCCAACTTTCCTGGTCATAATCACCTCACAAACTTATGGTCTTTTGCTGTAGTATGTCTTTTATGCATATTTTTATTCTTTATTTTTTATTTACAAATGAATGTACATTTCTTTCGACTGGTTCATGCCATGAGGATGTAAAGATCTTAGGTTTAAGATGTAGCGCGATTCTTTTTGACGTAGCAGTTTTGCTCGATCACCCCCGCGATCTCTTTTAGGGATTGTCTCTATTCCATAGAATTTCAACTGCTTCCAGTCTCCTTGATGGAATTGTTCCATGTGCTTTGTTATTGCGTTGGCCCGATCTTTGTGCATTGTCGCCCTTACGTGCTCCATTATCCTTTTTTTTAATTCACAAGTAGTACTGCCCACATACACTTGCGGGCATGGGCATTCCACTACGTATACTGTGTAACTTGTATTACAGGTGATTAGTTGGCGTATTTCCCACACTTTCTTGTTCGCCAATGTTATTTCTTTTGTTTGCTTCGCAATTTGGCACATTTTACATCAATAGCACTTAACAAACCCCGTGGTTTTTAGCCAGGTTGTTGCTTTCTTTTTGCCTTGAAAATGGCTGTGAATCAAATGATCCTTCAAGTTCTTTGCTCTTCTGTATGTCATTACAGGGTGGTTTCCCACTATTTCCTTTACAGTGGCATCTAGTTGGAGAATTTTCCAATTCTTCCTCAAGATTTTCTCTATTTGTCTGCTTTCTTGGGCAAAGTCAGTGATCATTCGTATTTTTTCTGTTGTTGAGTCATGTGGAATTTTCGCTGCTAGGCATTCCTCTCGTGTCCTGGAATTTGCTCTTTCCCAGCATTTTGATACTACACTTGGTTTGTAGTGTCTTCTCTTGAAGCGTTCCACTGTTTTCCCACTTTGTTTGATCCACTCATCTTCACTACAGATCCTGCGGATCCTCAAAAATTCTCCGTATGGGATGCTGGTGATTAGTAAGTTTTGGTGAAAGCTCGTTGCTTCAAGGGTGGCATTTGTGGCCGTTGACTTTCTATGTAGCGTTATATTGATCTGGTTTCCCTTGATGTAGATCTCTATACATACATACATAATACACTTATTGGAAATACTTACCATGAAAGAATCCTGGGTCGTGTTCTCCTCATGCCCTTGAGAATCTGCAGCTGAAAAAATAGAATAAGAGGAAATCAACCAATAAGCTTTAATTCTTTAGCACAAGGAAAAGAATTGCATTTACCTACTTTCATACAGCAGCGATATTACCGAAGAGGGGCAATGGTCACTCCTAAACTGGGTAGGTACATAGATGAGTAAGAGCATGATTAATAGTTAATTAAAAGAGCGTTAACCGCATGCGTGCGGGCGGAATTCCGCCCGTACGCTGGGTTTTGCGAAACCGCACTTTACGTGACGAGCTGGGCTCGTCATGAGCGTGCGAGGAGGCTACGCCATGACGAGCCCAGCTCGTCATGAGCGTCGAAGGGGTTAATAGTTACTAGTGTTATTATATTTTCAGTTCACAAATATATGCTATGAAAGTTATATGAAGGAAAAGAACAGGAGAGAAGATCAGAACATAATGCGAATGAAGAATAAAAAAAGACCATAAAAGGCAGGAGAGGAAGCAGACGAAAGGAGTCGCTGTCTCTTCTCTGTCCTCTACTCCTTTCCCCCTTTTGGGTTCTTCAGTTACATTATACAACAGATATGACTGAGAGGGGTATTGGGAAGAACGTCCTTCTGTTTCTGGGCATATTTGGTATCGCTCTGACTAAGCGAAGTGCCCACGTCGTTTTTGCACCCGAACAGAATGGCTGAAGGTTTGGACCGTAAGAAATTAGGTGAAGTATTAGAAGGGATACAAATGGAATTAATGGCAGTTAGAGAAGAGAATAGAGATTTAAAACAAGACATAATGATTTCTAGAAGGGAGACGTCCGATTTAGCGATTAAGTAGTTTTGTGCCTGAAACTTGTTTAAAATTGCCTTCATCCCCTTTAGATGCTACTAGTGATAAAGCAAGTCCACAGGCTTAAGTTTCCACTCGTGTTTTTCATTCTTTATCCCCAAATTTCTCTGGTGCCGCCTGAGTGGTTTAATGGAGACCCGCAAAAGGCGAAAATATTTTGGACGCAGTGCACCTTGCATTTTATGTGTTGCCCAGCAGTCTTCCCTGATGCGCAATTGCGATTAGCCTTTATACTATCCTATCACAGTGGAGACGCCGCTTCCTGGTCAATGCCGTTAGTCTCAAGAAATGACCCAATTCTATGCGATCTGAATGAGTTCAAGAAGGAATTCCTCAGAATATTTGACGACTGAAAGTTTCACAAGCCACGGACAACGAGTTACTGGAATTAAGACAAGGCAATAGATTTAATTGCTTACTTGGCCCAGTACAATACATTGATAGTGGAAACAGAATGGACTGAGAATAAGAGGGCAGCAGTGTTTTATCGACGGTTGAAGGATGAGCTTAAAGATGCATTGGCCCAAGTACCTAATAGACCAATGGAAATTTCAGCCCTCATAGATTTGGTACTAGAAATAGACTTTCGTCAGAGTGAAAGGAGTGGAGATAAGAGATGTTCGTTCCAGCATACCAAGGTTTGATCGAGCAAGATTCGAGGTTTCTATGGTGTCAGATGGATCACATAGTTCTGAGCCTTTGCAAATAGGGATTATACAAGGGCCATTATCCAAGGAAGAAACTGAGATTAAATAAACAATGTCTTTACTGTGGAGCTGGTGGCCATTTTGTTCGTAATTGTCCAAAGAAACCAAAGCAGTTGCAGAAGGCAAACTCGCAGCACCATCTGTAGGAGTTGGACTGATGAATGCAGATTTAGACACAACTCCTAATGATCATTCTTTAGCAAACACCTTGCAATCCTCCTCTCCCCATCTAGTTATGCTCATGTCACTCAAGTTTAGAGAAAGTCAGTTGGAGGGAATTACGGTGATGTTGGACTCTGGGGCTGGGGCTACTGGCAACTTTTGTGATTTAAAGTTCGTAGAACGAATAGGATTAAAGCCCATACGGAAAGATCAGAGTGAGGCCGTCATAGCAGTGGATGGTACGAATCTTTCATTGAGACCGATTGTGAGTCACAGTGGAACTGAGATCTATAAAAGGTCGTTGTGAAATCTTGCAATTTAACCTCATAGACGCCCTGCAGTTCCAGCTAATTTTGAGTTTGCCCAGGCTCACCGAGCATAATCCCACAATAGATTGGTGCGCTTGTACTATAACATTTAATTCTGAATACTGTAAGGAGAATTGCTACAAGAACATTGAAGATAAACAAAAGTCAACCCCAGCGACCCATTTATGTGAAGGGGGAGCAACGGTATGTATGATACACACCACAGAAATACCTAGAGTAGGTGGAATTTCAGGATGTATTTAGTGTAGCAGAAGCAGAGAAGCTTCCCCACACAGGGCTTATGATTACAAAATAGAGCTTGAACCTGGTGCTAGCTTACCCTGCAGTTGAATTTATGGTCTGACAGAGAAGGAAAATCAGCATTTGAAAGAATACTTACAGAAATATCTTGACAATGGGTTTATCAGACCCTCCCAGTCTCCTGTCTCTTTGCTGCTCTTCTTCATCTCCAAGAAAGAAGGTGAATTAAGGTCTTGTATAGATTATAGGGCAATACATCTTTGCATTACATTAAAAATTCGATATCCATTACCCCTAATCTCTGTTCTTTTAGATCAAGTGAAGGGTTCATGGATTTATACGAAGTTAGATTTGAGAGGGGCATATCATCTTGTTCGTATTGGAGAAGGTGATGAATGGAAAACAGCATTCAGAACAAAATATGGACTATTTGAGTACCAGGTGATGCCCTATGGCCTCTGCAATGCTTCAACAGCATTTCAGCACTTCTTAAATAATGTTTTGAAGGAATACATCGATTAATGTGCAATAGTATATATCAACGACATCTTGATATATTCAGACTCAAAGGAAAGTCACATAGAACTAGTGAGAAGTGTGTTGCAGAAGTTAAAAGAAAACAACCTATTTGTGAAACTGGAAAAGTGTGCATTTAGTGTGACGTCAGTGGAGTTCCTCGGATTCGCCTTGTCACCAGAAGGAATAACAATGGATGAACACAAGATATAAGTTTAGAAAGATGCTTCGAATTTAGCCCTAGGAGGAATCTTGTTACAAACGCACAAAAGGACCGGAAAATTGCACCTAGTGGCATTTCGATCTTGAAAGTTAACCCCAGCAGAGTTAGATTATACCATCACCAAAATGGAGATATTTAGCCATAAAAGATGCCTTCAAGGAATAGAGGCACTACCTTATGGGAGCAAAACATACAGTCAGAGTTTACACCGGTCATCGGAATCTAAGGTTTTTAAAATCGGCACGAACTTTAACTCCAAGGCAACTTCGTTGGGCCTTGTATTTTGCGGACAATGTTTTTGTAATCACTTATCGACAAGGGTCGGGAAAGTGGGTAAGCAAAGCTCTGTCCAGCTTAGGTACAGAAGATGTACAAGAAGTGGTGGAAAATCAAAATATCATAGCGGAAGAAAGGGTCATAGGAGCGATGTTGTAAGAATTAATGGAAAATCTCGTGCAGAATTTGATGAGTCGGAATGAAGTACAGGATTCAAGAAACCATTTGAGAAATTCGAGAGAATTCTCCATATATTTGCCCACAGCAGCATTGCAAGAAAAGGTCCTGAAAGAGTGTCATGACAATGTTTTGGCAGGACATAAAGGAATGCAGAAGATTTTGGTGGCCTAATATGAGTAAGGATATACATCAATATGTGGCTACTTGTGAAATCTGCGCTCAGTGAAAACCAGAGAGGCAGTCTCCACAAGGGCTGCCGAAACCATTGCCAAATCCACCATATCCTTGGCATACTGTGACACTTGATGTGATTGCAGACCTGCCAACCAGCCAGGGGTTTTGACACAATATTAGTCTATGTAGATGCTTTTACAAAGATGGACCATTTTATTCCATTAAAGGGAGTACCAACAGCAAAAAAGCTAGCACAAGACTAGTCAAAACATATTGAGGGCACAGGGGAACACTAGTTTCAGATAGAGGCTCCCAATTCCTGTCGCATTTTTGGAAGGCCTTTACTAAAATACTGAATATCGAGACAAAATATGAATGAATGAATGAATATTGGACTTGTAGAGCGCGAACTTAGCCCAAAGGCGTCAAGGCGCTATAGGCGGAGCATAAGGGTGCAGGCAGAAATACATGCTTATACCGAGGGCTGTGAAAAAAGCTAGGTCTTTAAGGCTGTATGGAAAAGAGAGAGTCGCCTGGCCCAAAAGTTCTTCCGGGAGGGAGTTCCACAGCTTAGAAGCAACAGTGGAAAAAGCGCTACCTCCCCATTTGACCTTCTTAAATCTCGGAACAGTTAGCAGATTCTTATCTGCAGACCGGAGCTGCCTGCTAGGAACGTAGTGATGGACAATATCCTTAATTGCCTCAGGGCCTGAGGCGTAATAGGCATTTTGCCTCATGCACAGAGTCTTAAAAATAATCATACGGTCCATCTGCAACCAGTGCAGCAACTTGATGGAGGCTGTGACTGCATGAAATTTTGGTAGATTGATCACCAGCCTAGCTGCAGCATTCTGCACCATCTGCAGAAGATGCACAAGACCCTTGTTAATGCCCAAATATAGGGCATTACAATAGTCCAATGTGGACGTTACCAGAGCAATGACTGCCTGCTTATGTGCTTAGAAGGAGAGAAAATGGGAGATTTTTCTAAGGATCCTAATGATCCCAAAACAGGTGGAGATTGTCCTGCTAGCCTGAAGGCTTAGTGACAATGAATTGTCCACGATAACCCCAAGGTTTTTCCCATGGGCAACCGGGCAGGGACAGACACAAAGCTCATCCGGCCACCAGTCACTGGACCAGATCTCCTGTTTGCTCCCAAAAATCAAGACCTCCGTCTTCTCACCGTTTAATTTCAGAACATTTTCCACCATTCAGGCAGAGACTTTAAGGGCCGAATCGCTTATATTATGCGTAATAAACACCATTATTTGGGTGTCGTCTACACAGGACAGAACCTCCAACCCAAAGGATCTCACAACCTTAGCAAGAAGAGTGACTTAGATATTGAAAAGAATTGGGCTCAGGGAAGAGCCCTGAGGAACATCGCACAACAAGGGTTTGGGGGCTGAGTAGAATTGCCCAAGCTTCACTGTCTGTGCCCGCTCACTAAGAAAGGAGGCAAGAAGCCCCAAGGCCTAGCCCCGATAACTATCTCTCTAAGGCGATCAATCAGCCTATGAGGAGACAGGGTATCAAAGACTGGTGAGTTCACGTAGAACAAGGAGAGTGGTATGCCTTCCGTCCACTTGAGTCTGAATGTTGTTAAAAACAGCCGTCAGTGCAGTTTCTGTACTCTGGTGGCTTCTAAATCCATGTTGAGAACCATTAAGTAGGTGGTGATCCTTTAGTTAGGTGCTAAGATGAAAGTTCAAGTGGGTTTCCAGGATCTTAGCTGGAACAGGGAGCAAAGAAATCGGCCGAGAATTCTTCAGTTCCTCAGGGTCCAAAGAAGGTTTCTTTAAAAGTGGCTTCACTAATGCCGTCTTCCACTGAGTGGGATCTTGCCCCTCTAAGATGGCAACATTCAGGACATCGGTAAAAAGGGGAATGATGACTTCATGGCCAATTGTTAGCACCTTAAGGGGACAGGGATCCAGTGGGAAGCCCGATTTAACCCGTTCTAGAAGCAGATCAGTCACCTCAGAGGACAAGCAAGGAAAAGTAAGGAGGCTGGCAGACGCCTCCGTAAATGAGGTCTCAAGATGTGGAGAGGGTCGGGCAGACGACCCCGCGATGGAGTTGGATACTTCAAGCAGGGAATAAATGTCTGAGATCTTTGTGTGGAAAAATTCAGAAATTTTATCACAATGTTCCTGGGAGAGTTCTGAGGGGTCAGTGACGAGGGGAGAGGTGAGGGAGTTTATTACCTTGAAAAGATCCCTGGAAGATTTCATAGATATACCACTAGTTATCATCCGGCATCAGATGGGCAGAGAGAGAGAGCAAATCAAGAACTAGAGCAGTATCTTAGATTGCATTTGTTGAATCAAGAGGGGGATTAGCCTGAATACCTTTGGGCAGCGAAGTTTGCATATAATAATGCAAGGCACGCTTCCACGGATTATTCACCCTTCTACTTGAACGCGGCAGACATCCCAGTCTTTCAGTCATTTTTTTAGAGATGGACCAGCAGGGAAGGAATTAGTGCCACATATGGCTAGCATCCACAAATCAGCAACCAAAAACTTAGTGAAGGCTAAGGAGAGTTGTAAACTCTACGCTGACAGAAAGAGAAGGAAGGAACCATATTTCAAGGTTGGAGACAAGGTTTGGTTAAATTCAAAGAATCTGAGGCGCAAGGGCAACAGGAAACTACAACCGACATTTATAGGTACTTTTGTAGTACAGGAAAAGTTGAGAACCTTAACCCTCAAGTTGACATTACGTGAGACACTACGTATACACCCAGTTTTTCATGTTTCTCTGCTTCAAAAAGGTGTACAAAGATTTGAGAATAACCTTGCCTCCGAGCCCATACAAACTGAGGCGGGAACTGAGTTTGAGGTAAAACAAATTTTAGATTCAAAATAAAACAAAGGTCGGATCTATTACTTGATAGATTGGAAAGGTTATGGTCCTGAAGAGAGATCCTGGGAATTAGCTTCTGATTGTACACTCCTCATTTAATTAGGGCCTTTAATTAAAAAAAATCCTGGAAAACCCACACCGGGAGAGCCTCCCTTGCGGTGGGGTACTGTCAGAACCTCAAGCCCAACTACTACAATTCCGGGACCAGTGAATGTAAATTCCCTACAACCCTTCAGAAAAGGTATTACTAAGATCAGGAAGAGGTATGGGAGGTTTTCCAAGATGGCTGCCAAGAGAGCCATCGACCGAGCACCATACTAGTTTTGTGAAATCCCTGAGAGCACTTTAGAATGTTGGGAGCATGTACTATACGAACGGTGCACTTCACCTGAAGATTTTAAGGGAACAGGAGGTGTTTGGGCATTCGTCGCGAGAAGTCAGGGTAGCTGTCGTCGCTTCACTCGACGTTTAGTATCTTGTCGCATCTTCAGTGAATGGTGTCTGGAAAAATGTGTCTCTTTTCTTTGCTCTCGCTGTAAGGGATATGAATAGTGTCTTGCGGTGCACACGTCTTTTAGTTCGGAACAGAGAGTCTGTTGTTCTAGTCAGCCAGCTAGAGGGAGCCTGAGTTTAGGTAGATTAGTGATACAAGCTTGCGCATTCTCATTTAATGAAAAAGAGTCCGTACAAGCTCCACGTATTTATTCTGTAGGGACTTATCATTCGTGAATTCGTTTGGAGAACTTAGCATACTGAGAGTCATTATGCTGAGAACTTGGAGGGAGAAAAGTCGTTCACTTCAGAGAGGTTTTCCGTGAATTATTCATAGAGCTGATAATTATCAATAAACATGAGTATCATATATATTTATATATATATATGTATTTATCAGATGTAGTGAACAAGGCGGGCTTGTCCGCCGAAACGCGTCTGGTCGATTTTGGAATAAATTATCTTTGATTTCAACCCACGGAGTCGGTGCCTGCTTTCGGATACTATAGAACCAGGATCGGCGAAGCAAAGTCAGGAGACGGACCACAGGATCTGGCCACAAGGTAATTTATTGGCACAGGTTAACAGCAATGATGCGTTTCGGGCTTCGTGAGCCCTTGATCACATGCAAAGCAGTTACATATTTTTAACATTTAAATGCAATAAGTGCAAGTGCACGACCCCTGCCACAACTTCCTCTCGGAACACATGACCATAGAAACAGACGAAATACTATTCGTAGTTGGTTTCAAAATGATGACAACGAGAGCTGGTATTTCATTGAAACAAATTCCGCATCATCGCTATATATAAATATATATGCAACAATAATGAATCCATTCTGAAACAACAGCAGTATTGCAGGGGGTTCTTACAAAGATAAAGTGCTTACGTTTGTGTGTATTTTTCAGTAACACCTTTTCCTGATGTGCAAAAAGCTGTGCAAATAAGTACAAACAATATTTAGAAAAAGTGCTAAGTGTATGATAAATAGATCTGTATAAATATGATTAACAATAAAAATCGGTCATTGCCTAAATCCATTGTGAAAAACACATAAATATCACATCCTTAAAAAACAGTAATTCATCATATTTAAAAATTGATGTACACCCTATATGTGAAAAAAGAGAGGACCAAAATTTAATGGAATTTACAGGAGACTGATATCACACAAAAAAATGCTTATAATAGGTAACAGGGAACCTGACTACCTACAAAGAAAAATACTAATGCGTAGTCGAGATGAACAACCACTCAAAAACCTTTTAAATATGTAATGTTGCATGTGAAAGGTAACAGGGAACTTGACTACCTTTAAGAGTGAGGGACGACTATGATTCATATCGGAAGCAAAAAATACAGACTGAAGACAGTAGGCAACCTAACCCCATTCCACAGCCAACTATCAGGACAAATGAAACTGTTCAAGAAAATTCATAAATAGTTCTCATAAAAAATTGTACATGTCCTCTGTATTATTGAGACCATTCGGCCATTTACTGTCGAATTCTAGAATCATGGTTGTCTCAAGTTGCCTTAATCTTTGCTCTCTATTGCCACCTCTGCGTGGTTTAGGAAGGAACCCTACAATGAAATAGGTAAGGCAAGCAACGTCATTATTATGCATCTTTTTTAAATGGCGTGCTACCGGATATGCAGGGTCACTGTGCAGGATAGCTCTGAGATGCTGTAAAATCCTGACGTGCATCTGTAATTTAGTACTGCCAATATAATTCAGACCACTGGTGCACGTCAGGGCATACACCGCAAATTCAGTTTTGCAATTATAGCTACCCGCAATTGGAATATCTGTAGAGCAAAAAGGGGTTTAGTAGTGGGTCTTGTTAATTCCGAATTTACAAGCCATACATGAGGAGCATTTCCGGAACCCTGACGCTGGTTGCAGCCTCATGCTTTTCTGTCTTGTCTCTGGGCTACTTTAGTCTAAGACTGATCCCATATGTTTGGCCCTTCGAAAAGTGACCAGAGGCGTACTAGGTAATTGAGGACGTAATACTGTATCTGTTTGCAGAATCGGCCAGTTCTTTTTAACAATGGTCCTGATTTTATTTTCCTCATTGCTAAAGGCCGTGATCAGTCTAGGGCAGTTATGCGTCTCAGTGTCTGATGCTAGAGGGGTTCAACAGAAAAAGACTTTCTCTGGGGCATGTATTGGCTTTGACTAACGCTTGGTGTAACATAGCATCAGAATAGCCACGTGCCTTGAGTCTACCGTTCATCTCTTTTACACACTTCTCAAACTCATTACCGGAACTGCAAATTCGTTTGAGACGTAGGATCTCACCGTAGGGAATGCTACTGATAGTATGTTTGGGGTGGAGGCTTGTGGCATGTAATGTTGTATTACCAGCTGTGGTTTTGTGTTGTCTCTAATGTGGCTTTCTTAACATACACTTTCACATCTAAAAACTCTATCTCATGTTTACTTATAAGTGAAGTGAAATTAAGGTTGAGGGAGTTATTATTTATCTCTTAAGAATGGCAAAGCTTCTTCCTCATCCCGTTGCCAAAGAATAAAAACGTCATCGATGTAACGTAAGTATTTCACAACCTTTTCTTTGACCCATGTCTGATGTTCGATGTTAAGGACCTGGTCCTCCCACCAGCCTACGTGTAAACACGCATAGCTGGGGGAGAAACCGGATCCCATCGCCACACCCCTTAGTTGTCTCCACACATCTTTGCCAAAAAGGAAAAAGTTATATAGACACCATTCAATAAAACTGATGATCACTTTGTTGTGTTCGTAATAATCCACAGCTCTTTTTCCCAGGAAATGGTCAACTTCATTCAATCCACACATAAGTGCTATACTTGTGTAGAGAGACTCTACATGAAAAGTTATCAACAGCATATCATTATTCCATTCTAAATCCTCAATTTTTTGCAGGAAATCACTAGTGTCTTTGACAAAACTAGGCAGGCTTTTTACCATGTCGTGCAAGAAAAAGTCAACATATTGACCAACTTGTTCACTTGCACTATTAATCGCTGAAATAATCGGTCTTCCTGGCATTGGAATAATGCATTTATGGACCTTGGGGATTAGATTAAACACAGGAAGAACAGGGAATTCGTTATGCATGAACTTGAATTCGTCCGTGGAAATTAAGCCTTCCCTACGCCATTTGTGTAACAACTTGGATAGAGTCTCCTTAGCTTTGACATATTCCTTGTGAGTGTTTTTTCCTAGCAGTTTACATCTTGTAGTTGTCTATATGCTTCCTTAGTATAGTCCTTTTTGGGCCATATGACAACGTTACCACCCTTATCTGATGTTTTTATCACTATTTCTGTGTTGTTGCTTAGTTTTTTCATAAGGGTGGTATATTCTGCTTCTTGACGATGAATTTTTTTCTTTTTATTGTTGCCTCTGGTGGATTTATACAGTTGTTTGATTTCATTAGTCACACAATCATGGAACGTGTCTACCGCATCTTTTGTCATTAGGGGGACAAAACTCGATTTACTTTTAAAAGGAGTCATTCCAGCGCCTTTTTGTAATTTATTTATCTTGCTTAATCTGGTTTGTGTACTTAAATTTGCATACAGACCAGAAGGTTGTGAATTGGTCGCTTCATGTAGGTCATGGAGAGTTAAGAGAGTGGGGACATCCCCTGATGCAAGTTCTGCTCCTTCCACCCCAATTCTAACAGAGGGGCGATTATCAGATTCACTGCTATCTTTCAACTTTTGTATAGAGAAGAATTTCTTCAATTTTAATTTTCTTATGAAACTAAAGATGTCTATGCGGGTAGCCGCATAGTTGAAGGATTGTTTAGGGCAAAAATTCAGGCCTAGGGATAACAGTTGTTGCTCTGCTTTGGTGAGCATTATCTCTGATAGATTGATGACAGATCTATCCATTATTGCCGGTTCCTCTGCCACATTGCCTTCGGCTTCTTTTTTTGTTGTTGGTTTTTGGGCAAGCTTTCTTCTTCTTTCTCGTCTTTTTTTGTTTCTACGGTTTTTGTTGGATTTTCTTTGCCTCGGTCTTAGCGTTTGGAGTCTTTCCTCCACTAAAAAATCCAACTCGTCCTCCAGATTCAAGATTGTTGATGGATGTGAACTGATCTCAGAGTCCCGACTTGATTCACTAGTTAGAGATACAGAATCAAGACTAGATAAATCATCATTGGTGTTACTTGCTGCTGATGTTGACACGTGAGGAGTAACTTTTTTGGTGCCTTTTTCACTATATTGCTGGCGTTTGACTGCACTATATTTGCGTGCGAAAGTAAAGATTTGTCCGTTCTCATAATCAGCCTGATCACATGCGAATTTCTGCACTTTTCTGATCTTAATCTTGTCTTCATGTTTCTTCAACCTTTCCGCCATAGTGTCTTTCAATTTTTTAATAGCATCTGTCTCCTCAAACTTATCTATTTCACCATTCAATCTCTCAATTTCTTTTAACACCGCCACACGATCAAGTGCGGCATATTTAATTAATATGTGGACCAGATTCATGGATGCTGCCAGATTGCTTTGTCCCCACTCTTTCAACATCAAAGGATTTGGCTTATCAAAGCTTGGTGCAAGGAGAATTCGCAAACCTCTTGGCACTCTTCCTACGTCCGCATACTTCGTTAATGAGTAGTGCTCCCACCACTTCGTAATTTCGAGTCTTTTGTTTTTCTCTAAATCTTTATATAGGGTTTCACATTAGTATTGTCCGTTGCATCATTGTTAGTTTGAGCAATATTGGCACCTGCCACAGAAGCCGGTATATTTCCAAAAAGCTCCTCAGCCTCTCGTGCACGAACAGCTTCAGCCGACATGCTGATACGAAACCTATGTGCCTTAGTACGTAGCGCCGCTTCTTCCCAGGCAACTACAGTTTGAACAACACCGATCACAAAACCTCCCCACCTCCGCTCTGCCTGCAACTCAGCGCGTACTCCAACCTTCGACGGGTCCTCCGACCCAGACGTCGCTAGTTTCTTCTCTGATACTCTACTGGAGTCTTCCGGCTGCGAAAGGGGGCGTCCACCGAAGTTCCAACAAGGATTCCGGAAAAGAAAGCGGTTTGATGGTGAACGCCGACTTCTGGAGAGTGGGTCGGTTACAGGAAGCAAACCAACTTCAGCAGTAACATACACAGAAACTCCCCGTAAGCCACCTCCAAATCCCTCGGATCGGCAAAGCAAAGTCAGGAGACGGACCACAAGGTAATTTATTGGCACAGGTTAACAGCAATGACGCGTTTCGGGCTTCGTGAGCCCTTGATCACATGCAAAGCAGTTACATATTTTTAACATTTAAATGGAATGAGTGCAAGTGCAAGCCCCCCTGCCACAACTTCCTCCCGGAACACATGACCATAGAAACAGACGAAATACTATTCGTAGTGGGTTTCAAAATGATGACAATGAGAGCTGGTATTTCATTGAAACAAATTCCGCATCTTTTTGAAATGAATGCATAAATGTATAACATGTGTAAACCGCTCATGAAATATAAAACCCACTGTTTCGACAGCCACTTCTTTTAGGAGAAATATATATATTCACTGAAAAAACCATAGGTTTTAGGGAAAGTTATAGTTAGTTGGACATTTCACTCGTACAAAACCAGAGAAATTCCCCCGTTATAGTTAGTTCAGCTAACTATAACTCGTGCCCCCGCAATGCACTGCTGATGACATAACATATTACATCACTCATGACAGGGACAGTGGCATCACAGATGACATCTCAAATGACTAGCTGAACCACACTCTTTCTCGTGGACCCCAGCATCCTAGACACACGGGTGACGGGAGGGTAAACACTAAGGGCTGGGTGCAATAGGCCGACACTCTGTCTCCTCCTCCCTCTCTTCTTTTGACTCTCCCTCCCCTTCTCCCTTCCACCCACTCCCCCTCCCTTCCATTTTCACTATGGTCCTTTCATTCGGACTACCTTTCTTTACCTCTTCCACATAGCACACATACTTATGTTTCATTTTTGTCTTGCAGGTTTCCTATGCTGCTTCCACTGGAGTCCAACCCAAGTTTTTTTAATTATACGGTTTCTTCTATTAAAGTTACATTTCTATTTATTTGTGTTTTAATAAAGGTTACTTTTTTTTCAAATAAATAAGTGTATAGGTATTTTTCTGACAACACTTGTCTATTATTTATTGTGAAAATCATCTGTTTATAGGAGATTTTAAGGACAACATTATTTAATATTAGAGTGTAACTTCCAAACATAATCTAACTGACTATTAGACAAATGAAGCCTGGGTAATTGTACAACTGCAAGAGTTCTATGAGTGTATCACTTCATAACACCATAAGTACTGCCCGTGTGAATACAGAACAAATAAGGCATTGCCTAGAACCACCGAGGCTTCAGGGACTACTGAGGCCCACCCTGCATATTTAAATAAAGACCCGGAGTGTGGCGATCCCTGGGCTTCAGTTGGCCTCGGACCCCCCGAACAATTAGTAAACAATACCTGGGAAGGTGGCGCTCCCCTAGGCTGCAAAACGTCTCTGTGCCTTTCCACGCCCAGTTTACATGTGACATTTAGATCCCCAGTCCTACAGAGACCCCTCAATATAATAATAAATTGACCCCGCTTTTGTTATTTATTTTGTTCTTTTCTCTCCATTTTTACCATCCGCATCCCCTCTATTACAGCGATACAAGGTTTTCCTCCTCTCACTTCAAGTAGTCGAACAAGTATCAGCTATCACAGGGTGGAAGCCATGCACCACCCTCTAATAGCAAACACAAATGCCCCGCGAATGTACACCCCGGAACATTGTATGTGCTGCGCCTGAGAGGTCGCCTCCCTAGGACCATGATGCATTTGTTAGTTTAAACGCATACTAACACTACTTACACACGTGTAGTACAGCGACCAGAATGTAGTGATGAAGCAGAGGAAGCGCAAAATCTAAAAATATAAATCCTACCAGAAGTTGGATGACATAGTTCAATGAGCTGACAACCCTGACATGAGTAGAAACAGCTACACGAAGAAAACGGTTTTTCAGCACAACACAAGCAATTTTGAAATATTGGTGAGTGGTGCCTTCGTTTTGCCTTCTCCTGCTTGTCGCCAAATTTATGTAGTGAAGAGGCAGACAGCAGTAGATTCAATAAGTAGATTTATTACAAGAAAACAAGACACCTGAAACAACCACCAACAGGAGCAGACAGCAAAGCAACCGTCTAATCCAGCACCAGCACCGTGTACAAACTCCGCAAGGTTCCCCTCATGAAAGCCCTACATTCTAACATTACATACTTAGATTCTAGTAGAATTACATACTAACATTCTACTATGACTTACATTGGAATACTACACAGAGCACATGACTTTACAGCAATGAGATCATGGTTTCATCCATGAGTCTTGAGACTGGTAGGGGTAAGTATTTCGCTTCCCACTCTCTATATTGTATAAACGTAAACTAACACTTCTTCCACAGGTATGCTACAGCGCCCAGAGCACATAACAGCACTGAACTCACAATTTAGGCTCACGATTTAATCCCAGAGTCTTCACACAAGTAGGGGTGAGTACTTTGCTTCCCACTCCCTATATATATTATAAACGCACACTAACACTACTTACATACTTATACTACAGCGGCTAGTATCCTACAGCGCTCAGAGCCCATCACTTTACAGCAATCAGCTTGGTTTCATCCCCAAGTCTTCACACCGGGAGGCGTAACTACTTCGCTTCCGGTAAACTATCAACACACAGTAGTGGTCAGTAGTTCGCTTCCCGCACCCTGTATGGTATAAACACCTACTAACACTACTTGCACACGTATGCTGCAAACACCAGACCTCATCACTTTACAGCAATGACCTCACGGTTTAGACTCTCGGTTTTATACCCGAGTGTAGCACAATATCATATCAGCACCATGCCACTCTGAGCAACACCGCGCTTTCAGACGTGTAACAGTGATAACTACCTACTGGCGACCGCCAGTAGATAATCAAGAACAAATTACAATAGTTCCTTGATTCTTTTAGCTTTCAAAACTTCTCTCTATTACTGTCTTTCCACTTTTGCATATAAACAGTTTTTTTTAATATTCAAGTACACATCGAAGTCAGAAATGCAACGTATTCTATCAACACACTTTCTAGAGCATTCTACAATATGTGGAGGTTAAAAGGTCACTATATAACAAACCAAGGTGTCCGGGGGTCTGATGAAAAACCTACGAATCTACTACTAGGACATTTGAACAAAAATATTATGTGATGTGACTATGTGTCATACCGCACTCAAATCCCTATATTAGGAAAAAAGTGCCCATCAGTTCCCGCCTGATTCCGCCCTGCATCATTTGGGCTCTCCTTGCCCAGGAGAAGGTGCAGTGTGTCTATCAGTGTGATGATGATAGATCAACTTCCAAAGAAGTTTATGGGACTTTTTAGATCATTTTCTGCGGGTAACTGAATTACAGTGCCAACATAAGTGTGAAAAGATAATGTGATGTTAAAAATAGGTAGTTATTGAGTGGAAAACAACCATATTTTATTCAATTCCCTCAAAACTCCCAATATTAAAATGTGAAAAGACTATCAGATTTGACATAATATCTGATATTCAGTAGGGTCAACATGTTTCAGCAAATGTGACGCTAAATATGTCACTGCTTTCTTCAGGACCTGGATCTTAATGGCTACTGTATAAGAAAAAGGAAAAATATCACCTGTATATTTTCCTCGAATTTATTCAATCTTCTCCACTAAATTAGGTGAGAAAAGAAAGAGAAAACATATACACATATAAATGAAAAACATAGTAGAAACGTAGAGAGGCAGTTAAGGGTTATTTAGCCACCTGAAAGATGCTCAATGTCATCTGCATGGATTCTCAAATTTCACAAGTTTAGTCACATTATCACTATACACTTACACCAAAAATTTTGTCTTCTTACCTAAATGTAGTAGGAGGAATAGCATCACCCCACCTGGCCGCTGCTCAGGTAAGAGGAGCACCGCTCTAGTAAAAACACAGAACATAACTCATTGAGCTCACTCTAAAAAGCCACATGTCTGACACAGACCCAATTTCTTATTGCTTTAGTACGATTTATCGTGTTCAAAGCGATAATCAGGCATGGATATTCCTCTCATTTATTATTATACCAAACTGAGGAATAATAAAAAGGATTTTATCAAGTATGCTGGATTATTTCTATGCTGCCTGGAATGGTTCAATTTATTTATTTTCAAGCAGTAAAGCATCTGAGTTCCTAAACTCAAAATGCAGATTGCCAAGAGATATTAAGCACCCGTTTACTAGTTAGCTTGCATGGCCTCTGGCTGCCTCACTAACTTAGTCTGTTCGAATCATGATTGCGCAAGACATTTCTTGTTAGTTAATGCAACCTGCTGTTTATCGGTGAAACGCGCATCGTCAATAACCATCTGTGCACGTCTAAGCCTCACTAACTTGGATGTTCGAGTCATAATTGCACAAAACATTCCATGTTAGTTTATGCAGCCTTCTGCTCATTGCTGTCGCGTGCCACAATAGTAATTAACTGTGTAGATAAAACATCGGAAATGTCCTCTTTTTTAACTGTTATTTAGGAAGCGCCGAAAATATGGTAAAACTGTGCACCAAATGATCCCTCATAAATTGAACCTGCTCGGCGTCTAGCGAACTATAACTTATTCGCTAACAATCAATCAAGGCATTATGCGGCAGTTAATACTAACAGATGCCTTATGTTTTCATACTGCTACTACGGTTTTAATAGCGCGCGAGGGCGATCTTACATCTAAAGCCTCTTTGTTAATAAAAACACATAGCGTGCTGGTCGGTCGCATGTTATGCTTACCGTCCTGTCGGTACCCCGAGCGTCCCTCTGGGCAATCTGGGGGGGCGCCGGTATGTCGAGGACGAACCATTTTGAATCCCTTCAGCTATCACATGACCTAATGGAGCACGTGACTCCGAGGACTACAAATTGTCGTAGTTTTCATGGGACATGTAGTTCCAGTGTGTTACCAAGTGGGTCATGTGGCCGAGAAAACACCCATTGGACTACAAACCAATATGAGAATTGTAGGTAATGTAGTGCAGGAGTATTGAATACAACTTATTCGGCCAGCTATGAACATAGCAACCAAAGCAAAGGAATTTCTATTAATGCGAGTGATACTTCATTGCAGTATAAAAATAAAGGTGTATAAAGTTCTCTTAAATCTGAAATGTATAGTCAAAGAGATGTTGCGCTCAGCAGATATAGTATCTTTTTTGAGGTGTAAATGAGTGGATTACACACTGATGGTACAAAATGCCCAGATTGCTATTAATTACAGACAGCAGTTGAAAATCTTATATGTCCACTATATGGAGTGTCCGTACTTTAATGGGCATGGCTGTTCATAATGACATCCATGGAATGTCTTCATTTAGACCCATTTTGTCGCTATTTAGACGGTAGACCCATTTCTGTTCACGCTTGGAAAGGTAGTTTGATCTATCCCCTACCTGTTCTGGAGTGGTTGTTCCAGAACAGTCCATTGAAAATCATTTGGACTGTGGCCTTTTTCTAAAAAATGTGCAGTTAGTCTTGTGGCTTGCCGTCGACACCGGATCGTGCTTTTGTGTTCTGAGATCCTTACTTTAATGCGTCTCGTCGTCATTCCGACGTAGCGCAGTTTGCAAGGGCAGGTAATTAGGTAGATCAGATTTTCACTATTACAATTCGTAAATCTACGCTGCTCCCATGGTCTGTTCATACCGATATCAATGGTGGTGGACTTGCAAGTCTGGGGACATGCAGCACAATTGCCGCAAGGGTGATGACCCATTACCGCAGGTGAATCCCAGAGTGTCCCTATTTGTCGAGGTAATTTCATTTTTGGTCTTGTGTGGACCAGCTTATCTTTCAAGTTTGATCCCCTTTTGAAAGCAAACAAGGGTCGGGCTATTTGATCTCCCACTGTATTGAGAATAGACCAATGTTTTAGCACAATTTTCTGGAGTTCATTGGATTTTGTGTTGAAGGTGTTGACAAAAGTCAAGCGTTCTGTTTTCGCTTTTGCTTGTCGGGGTTCTAGTAGCCCTTCGCGATTGTTATTAGATGCACGTTTCTTTGATTGACGAACCACCTTCTTTGGATATCCTCTCTCTAGTAGTTGGTCCTCTAGTACAGAAGCATGTTTTGCAAAGATAGTTTTGTCTGAGCAGTTTCGTTGAACCCTTAAAAATTGTCCAAACGGCAAGTTATTCCTCAATGATCTAGGGTGACAACTCTCATAGCTGAGCAGGGAATTGCGGGCCATTGGTTTTTTATAAAGTTCTGAATGGAGCCCGTCTGGTTTCACAGTGACCAAAAGGTCTAAAAAGGGTAATTCTTCTTTGTTGTGTTCTACTGTGAACTTCAAGTACGGGATATTTTTCCTTTTTCTTATACAGTAGCCATTAAGATCCAGGTCCTGAAGAAAGCAGTGACATATTTAGCGTCACATTTGCTGAAACATGTTGACCCTACTGAATATCAGATATTATGTCAAATCTGATATTCTTTTCACATTTTAATATTGGGAGTTTTGAGGGAATTGAATAAAATATGGTTGTTTTCCACTCAATAACTACCTATTTTTAACATCACATTATCTTTTCACACTTATGTTGGTACTGTAATTCAGTTACCCGCAGAAAATGATCTAAAAAGTCCCATAAACTTCTTTGGAAGTTGATCTATCATCATCACACTGATAGACATACTGCACCTTCTCCTGGGCAGAGAGAGCCCAAATGATGCAGGGCGGAATCAGGCGGGAACTGATGGGCACTTTTTTCCTAATATAGGGATTTGAGTGCGGTATGACACATAGTCACATCACATAATATTTTTGTTCAAATGTCCTAGTAGTAGATTCGTAGGTTTTTCGTCAGACCCCCGGTCACCTTGGTTTGTTATATAGTGTTAAAAGGGCATGTGTCCGTTGGGTCGGTAAAATAGCCCTAGGACCCCACCTTAACGTTTTTTCTCAGAGGTTAAAAGGTCAACAATTTTTATAAATCTAACAATATTTTTTCGCAACATTTTCTCGAACATTTAACGGCACGTGCAGGTTAAAAGTTCACGATTGTTTTAAGTCCGAACAGTGCCTTCCAAATGCAAGTAGCAGGTGTGGGTGAGTTGAGCAAATGTTATCCTATAATATGTACTCCACGTGCAAACTGCTTTTTCTTAACCAATCACAAAGATACTTTTCCACAAAACGAATGTGAACCCTACTTTTAAAAAACAATGCTTTTCATCTCCCAATCAGGTACCGTTTTGTATGCGAAAAGAAAATATTTCCCATCTCTAAACATATCTCTTATTCTACGAAGGAACTGCATGAGCTACAGACATCTTTTCATACCTTCCAGCATACCTTCAAAATGCTAGTGTGGATCGTAGGACATAGCTATGTTTTCTGGTGCAAGAGGTAAGCAGAACAGAGACGTATTGATTTAGACCTAGGTTTACAAAATGTGAACATTAAATGGTTTGGACAGAGAGGATTGAAGTGGCACCAATTGTTGCCTTTGGTTAAAACCTGTTTGCATCTCCAGCACCCTGACCACGTGATTGTGCACTGTGGTGGAAACGACCTAGGCACATTGACTTGGGTAGGTTTAGAAATGCTTATGAAGGACACCTTTGGACAATTGATGTTACTTTTGCGTCAAACTGTCTTTGTATATTCCAATATATGCCAAAGACAGAAGTGGAAATGGCCCAAACAATTTTGTCCTCCGATTGAAAAATCTTGGAAAAAAGTCAACAAAGCTGTATCTGCATATCTCAAAGACCACAAAATGGGCTCCATCTACAACAACGACATACGTTTTGATATGGCAGATATATACAGAAGTGATGGAGTACACTTCACAGATCAGGGAAACCGAGTTTTCCTGAATAACTTAAAGCTGTGCACCCACACTTATATGTAGCTCCAACTAATGAACACAAGGGCTCTTTTTAGAGCCACCCTATAACTTACAACTTAGGCCCGCTATTTTAGGGCCATATAATGCCAACTCATGCACCCTCGCCAAAATGTATTCTCCACACAGCTGTGGCGCTGCCGCTAGACCATCTCACTTTGCAGCACCGACCTCTCGCTTTGATCCCCAGCTCTACTCACTCATAGGAGTGAGTAGTTTGCGCTTTACAAATACCGTATTGATTTACCTTCGCACTCCCTATACAACACCACCTAAGCACCATACACAAGCTACAATGTTCTAAACAAAAGTTCATCCAAGTAGCTATAACTACATGCTGACACTACTTGCACAGATGTGGCTCAGTGGCCAGAGCACATGCCTTCACAGCATATGACACTTAGTTTGGGCTCCCACTTTAATGCCAGAGTCCCGCACCAGCTCACCTTACCTGCATCAGACTCTACGCAATACCTCACTTAATTTTCATAGCCCACCACTTACACACCGGTAGGGGTGAATACTTCGCTTCGCACCCCCTCTATAGCACACCCTGAACACCCCACAGAGGTTACAGTGCTCCTACCCTCCTATTTCCCACTTTTACCCCCCTTTTTCCCCCTTACTCGCTTCAACTGAATCACAAAATGGCGGCCAACACTTCCTAGTTGCAACCGCTTGCACCGCTCGCAGCCAATCAGCAGCAAGCTTGTGCTCGTAATGCCTCAGCCAAACAGATGGCAAAATTCCTAAATATCGATATCTGTAAATTTCGCTATTTCTCAAAAACTACTGAACGAATTTACACCAAATAAACAAAAGCGTGCTTTCTAGACCAAGACCCTTCTCCCTGCCAAATTTGAGGTAATTCCATTCACCCGTTCGACTTGTAGCCTTGTCTAAAGTTTCCTATGGAAATTAACATGGAGAAAACACGTTTTGGGACCCCCCTTTTTTCTCGGCCCCCCTTAACGAATCCTCCCCAAGCTTTCAACATAGGAGCTGATCTCAACAAAGAATTAGTTTTAAAAATGTCGCCAAGATTCGTCAATCGGCGCCAAAGTTATTGGGAATAGTTGCCTTTTTCCTATAGTAACTTGGTCCTAACTATAACTACCTACTTCCCGCCTGTAGGTAATATATACATATATTTTTTTTCCCCATTGTAAATGTATATATTTCTTATTGTAAATACTTACTGTGAAGGAGTCCTGGGTCGTATTCTCCTCATGACCTTGAAAATCTGCAAGTGAAAAAACGTCTTCATCTCATCCAGATTTGTGGGAGTCCACCAGGTAGCTCTAAAGCAGGGGTTAAGTCTGGCACTATTGTCCCTCAAATACTGTTCAGCATACAAATTAGTCTACTCAACAATCTCGGCCAAAATACATCATCCATAATTAACTGAAACACCTGTATAGGCCAAAAAAAATCACAATTCACTCTACGCCCTGCATCACTACTAAAGGCAGGCAATACCGGCTGCACCATGTTTGTATCAACACAGAGTCCAGCACTTCGAATGGGAAGCCTTTCAGCCCGAGGCTGCAATCCAGAAGGCTCTTGCTGTACCCTTGACACATCAGTGTCCTCCTCTAAAACAGTCACTTCATCCGCACTGAGAGTAGCTTCTTCCTCAGATGATTCCTCAAGGACAGAAAACTCAATGCCAGAATCTTGCACTTCCTCCTCGGACGCACTGTCAGTCCCATAATCATGGTCAGAGGAAGATTAAAAAAAGCATTCCATCCACCTTCTGATCAGTAATTATGTGGCTAGCCATAAACCTTACAAATAAAGGTAACTTCTCAAACAGTCAACAGCAACAAACACTTTCTAAACTAAGTAATAAATAAAATGTGGCTTTATCACAAAGACCTATATACTCCAAAACGATACCACTCACTTGCCAGAAACAGCTAGACTCACCACCACCTACTCTGCATAGACACAGCAAGGACCAACAATATCCCACTAAAAAAGAAAATTACACACCGCTTACAAAAAAATCATTAATGTATGACAATAATACTCATTTGGAGTAAACACAACAACAAAGCATTTCCTACCAAATACATGCAACTACACAAACTGCACTACACAAACCGCAAACAAGAATCAAAAATCTTTGCACTAGAAAAAAAAGGAGAAAGAAAACATTACAATCACATATACAAATAATGCACAAGTCCACACAAAATCCACCAGCCAAGCTGGGGGGCAGGTGTGCTTAAAAGTCTAAGGCTGATCTGCTCCCAAGGGAGCAGAAACAGCCAAAATAATCACCCCCTAAAAGACGAACGACCCTTGCCCAAGGGGCCACTCGTAGAAATAGATTTTGACAAAATCCCTGGTGTCTAGTTGCATCTGTTCCCCCTGGGGGCAGATTGGCCAAAAAATGTAAGGTCGATCTGCCCCCCAGGGGGCAGAAACATCCAAAATATTCACCCCCCATAAAAGAGGAGCAACCCATGCCCAAGGGGTCACTCCACAACATCAAAAAAAGAATAAAAAGAAAACCCTGGTGGCCTAGTGGGACACACAAAATTCAAAATTATCTGCCGATCTGCCCCCTAGGAGGGGCAAAAACAGACAAAAATAATTGCTCGCCAGATGGGGAGTGAGCCTTGCCCAGGGGGCTGCTCCCCGCAAACAAACTGATAAAAGCAATCATGCTGCACGAATTCTCAGAGACATTGGAGGAAAGGAAAACCCTTGTCAGGACTATGGTGGCTTTGGCTGACGTGACTAGTAAGGCGCCCCAGAAAACTCGCTACAGCCACACAGTAAAAAAGTATTCCCGCTGGAAGAAACAACACGTCGTGTCGATCTACATGCTCAGACAGTGCATGCAGTCCTTCAGGAATAGTAATCAGGAAATGGCTGCTCAAGGGTCCTGTCACACGGTATCAGAAGCGCAGTCCAGTGGTTGGAGGCGCGCGACTCAGACTGCTCAATGCGTGCGTCTCTCTGGGAAACTGCGTCATCGTAAGAGGGACGCAGTGTTTCTCTTGCGCTCGCTACAAATCCTGAATTTCATAGAGACATTGGGTAATTCTTCTGTTTTCAAGTCAGCAGCATTCGTTCCGGTGACAACTTCTACATTGTATCTCATGCGCAACGTGGGAGGCGACAAGCTGACACTCTGCTGACGGACTTCGTTGGTGAGTAGCTACCAAGTATCCAGTGTGCTACTTCAGAAGTTATTGATATATTTGCTTCTCTAAGCTACCAAGTTGCCGTTTAATTCTGTTTAGTTTTTTGGGAAATTCAAAAACTCACGCTGTTCGTTTAGGAGCTGCCCGGAAAGACTATCTATTTTCACAGCTTCCTCTTTATTTTTGTTGTTGTAAAGATTAGAGATCTTCAGAGATACTGGAATCCTCAGATAATATGATTTACAACCACCCTGCGTTCACGAGGCAAATGTGAAATGATATTTTAGTGAAAACTCTTCAGCAGACTTAAAGGGTAAAATTAACAATTTTTATTTTCATAAAAGAGATTTATGTTAACATTGAGAGAGCTAAATTATAACTAGTACGTGTCTTTTCAGATGCTGAGGAAACAGTTAAAAATACTTTAAAAAACACTAACGGGAGAGAAGGCAGGCCAAGGTCTATAAAGGGTAATATATTAAAGTTATTTGCAAGGTTTATAACAAGTGTGTAGCAAACAGTATATGCATGATTGTTGTCTTCCTATGCAGGACTTCGTGGGCCAAGCTTCACGGGCAGATTGCTGACTCCCAAGACCAAGAGAACAACATTCTCAAGTTGCGGCCGTTTCTCTCTCTCACTCCACTTCCCCTTTCCCCTCTGCTTCAGTCACCGCCTTGAATATTGTTCGGGAGGTGTCTGAGGCGGGATGGCATTGGGACCATCGTCGGCTCCGGTGGACTTGGCTCTGGTGTTTCAGACACATCTGGCAGAATCTAACAACCCTTACCTTTCCTCCAATGCCTCTTTGTTTAAAAAACCCCTCCCTCCCCAGGGAGAGACTGACCTTACTCTGACATGCTGTAAACAAATGGCTTAGTTATATTGATCTTTGCCCTCCACACCAAACACCCCCTGATTTGCCACTATAAACATAGGCGAAAGTGCTCAGACAAAACAGATAAATTAGTGTAGCTGGCAGGTCATGTTTCAAACTCTAGAGTAATGTTTTCACCGGAATTCGATTTATGTGGCCACCTTTACGCGGATGACACCCAAATCTATTTCAAAATCACGTCACCCGATGACATCCAACACCTCAATACCACTCTAACGGAGATCCAAACTTGGTTCAATGTGAACCACTTAAAGCTCAGCCCAGATAAAATGGAACTGATCCTATTCTCTCCAAAAAGCAACCATCGTCCTATCCAAGAGTGGCTCAAGAATCTGGTTGCCCTAAACTGCCCCCTCGTTCCATCCGATTCAGTTAAGTCTCTAGGCATCACCCTTGACAAGAACCTGTCAATGGAGGCCTACATCAAAAACTCTGCAAAAAGTGCTCTTTTCTCTCTAAAACACCTCAAGAAATTGAAACCTTTTCTTTCTCATGATGACCTCAAGACAGTAGTTCAATCCCTGGTTCTCTCTAAAATCGACTACGGGAACGCCATCCTTACAGGGACTCCAAAAGCTTACCTAGCCCCTCTAAGGGCAGTGCTGAACATGGTCGCTCAATAATTAACAACAAGGGGTGGTGATGGACAGAGTCTCTGAATTAAGCAGAAAACTCTCACCCAGTCAAGAGATCAGGGCTAGATCCAACACCGTTTTTTAGCTCACTGCATCATCCCAGTTTCAGAACCTGGCTGTATGCAAATTAGTCTGTTCCTGTCCCAGTGCATGATGGGAACAGGGCAAACCAAACTACAAAGCCAATTCTTACACTGGAAAGGAAACAAGCTACCGGGGACCGGTTTCTGGCATTTCAGCCTCTTCGGCCCGGCTTGCTTGAATCCTGATGGTGCAGTGAGCAAGGGACTCATGTCTGAGCATACCCTTCCACGCTTAGGGTGGACAAAATAATTAACAACAAGGGGTGGTGATGGACAGAGTCTCTGAATTAAGCAGAAAACTCTCACCCAGTCAAGAGATCAGGGCTAGATCCAACACCGTTTTTTAGCTCACTGCATCATCCCAGTTTCAGAACCTGGCTGTATGCAAATTAGTCTGTTCCTGTCCCAGTGCATGATGGGAACAGGGCAAACCAAACTACAAAGCCAATTCTTACACTGGAAAGGAAACAAGCTACCGGGGACCGGTTTCTGGCATTTCAGCCTCTTCGGCCCGGCTTGCTTGAATCCTGATGGTGCAGTGAGCAAGGGACTCATGTCTGAGCATACCCTTCCACGCTTAGGGTGGACAAAATAATTAACAACAAGGGGTGGTGATGGACAGAGTCTCTGAATTAAGCAGAAAACTCTCACCCAGTCAAGAGATCAGGGCTAGATCCAACACCGTTTTTTAGCTCACTGCATCATCCCAGTTTCAGAACCTGGCTGTATGCAAATTAGTCTGTTCCTGTCCCAGTGCATGATGGGAACAGGGCAAACCAAACTACAAAGCCAATTCTTACACTGGAAAGGAAACAAGCTACCGGGGACCGGTTTCTGGCATTTCAGCCTCTTCGGCCCGGCTTGCTTGAATCCTGATGGTGCAGTGAGCAAGGGACTCATGTCTGAGCATACCCTTCCACGCTTAGGGTGGACAAAATAATTAACAACAAGGGGTGGTGATGGACAGAGTCTCTGAATTAAGCAGAAAACTCTCACCCAGTCAAGAGATCAGGGCTAGATCCAACACCGTTGGTCGCTCAACTTGTATCTGGAGTAAAAAGATTTGAACACATCACTCCAGCTCTCAACTCCCTCAAATGGCTTCCCATGGAAGGGAGATGTATTTACAAGCTGGCCTGCATCACACACAAAACCCTCCACTTTCCGGCCCCCAACTACCTGAACAACAAACTGGTAAGAGCAGGTCAAGCCAGAACACTGTGAAGCTCCAACTCACTCCTTCTCATTCTGCCAAAAATGAAAAAGAAAACCACCCAATACCAATCATTTTCTGGCAACGCTCCCAGGATATGGAACGCTCACCCTGGAGTCCTCAGATGCAACCCCTCCTTCTGATGTTTTAAAAGGGACCTCAAACTCCATCTCCTTAACAAATACTTTTCTGAACAATGTCAACTAACCTAGACCTCAATATTCCGAGTTGACTCCCATTCAAGGATTGTTGATGAACGGACTATGCTAATCACCTTGTTTTCTTTTTTTTTCTCCCCCTCCATTGCGCAGTTATTTATTGTTCATGCTGTATTGTTTATCTGTGATTTGCTTACTTACTGTCAGCCTTCTAAGTATTGTAAGGCCCTTCTATTTTTCACAATGTGTATGTGAAGCGCTCTGATACCTACGGGTCTAGCTAGCGCTATACAAAACTTTTAAAATAAAAAAATAAATAGCACTGAAATAACATCATCACCTATGAGGTTGAGGCCTGTGAGATTTGGTGTAACCTGTCTGCTTTGAATCAGTCACTCACTCGCTGATTGATCCAACAATCCATCCATGCACTCACCTATCAATTAATTATCCATGCAGGCACTCATTCATTAATCTGTGCACTCACTCAACCCCCCTAAGTGTTTACCCTTTCTAACATTGTACCATTCATCCACCCAGGCACTTACACAAAATTCAATGAAAAAAACCTATTTCACTTAAGCAAATAGGCAGAGCTATTGAGTTTGCTAATGTAGTCTACCTAGCAAAATGTTGTCTACTGGACAACGTGGTGTTCTGTAAATAAACAAGATGAGTGCTCATGTGAGCATTTTGAAACCCAAGTATAAGACATATCTGTGTCTTGTTGGATGTATGTGCAGTGTTCGGTCTTGTATTCTGATGCATATTGCATGACAGTGTGCATTGCTTTATTAACTAATACAACCTGTTCATAAAGTCGCATTAATACACTTAAAGCTCATTCATATATGGAGGAGCCGAACCTGTGGTTCCTCTGCTTTCTTACTGTCAATGGCCGTTACAAACCAATGTGGAAATAAGGCCCTATTGAATGCCAGTTCTAGCACTAACCACCATAAAACAATGTGTTTTCATAAGTACACAGCCACATTTGAAGACAACAACTGGGCACAGAAAAATAAAACTAAGTTAGCTTGGCACCAACCAAGGTCTCTGCTTGAATCTCAGCAACTCAGCTGGACAACAAAAGCAAAGGGGTATGGTAGAAACACAGAAGGGTGAAGAAAGAATGGAGGCTGGCACAGACAACAATTCAATTTCATAGCTAGGTAATTACCATGCATTTTAGGTCTGGCGTTAGCCAAGACTTTCTGATTTTACTAAAATAATATGTATAACATACTTACCTAAAGGGGCTTTCAGCATACAGCATGGGGCATTAGGCCATCCTACTTAAGGTTAACTTCACGTTGAGTGACTGCATTTTGCTCTTTCACAAAGTGACTATCGACACACAAGGAGTTCCCTTTAGTCCCAGTGTTGCCTGATGTGGCAGCAGGACACATTTGAAGTGAGCACAGGTCACATTCCAGGTTTGTTAGTTCCTGTCTCTTTCCAATGCTGTATGAGTCCCTTTTGAAGTGGACTGCTTCTATTTCACAGCATACCACATTATGTTCATGGACTCGGTTTCACCAATGGTTCTTTGATAAACTTTACTCAGGAAGAAAAACAAATGTTATGGTGTTTCATTTGCAAGCATACTTGTAATATTTTTATGTAAACATGCATGAGGTGTAATTTCGGTTTTAGTATCTACATTTTTTACAATGTGAACCCTCTTTCCTTACTTTTTTCCTTCTTTCTTTTGTTGATTACTTTTTTTCTATTTTTGTCCACTTTCATTCTCTTTTTTTTTTGCCTTCTCCCCTTTTCCTTTTCTTCCTCCTTTCATTTTTTCTTTTCTTTTTTTCTTTTCTTTCTTTGGTACCTTCTGTCATTCTTTCTCTTGATTTTGCTATCTTCTTTCCTTTTTTTCTTTTCTTTCCCTCTTCCCTTTTTCATTATTCCCTTTTTTTCCTACTTTCTTTCTGTTTTGCCGTCTTTCATTCTTTTGGTCCTTCTTTTGTTCTTTTTTGTCTAGTTTACCATTTCTTTCCTTTTTCCTTTTTTTGGACTTTTTTCTCTTACTTTCCTTCTATCATTTCCTTTTTTTGCATCTTTATTATCTTCTTTACTTTTTCTCTTTTCTTTTTGTATTTGCCTGTATTCATTCTTGCTAGAAACAAGCTGTACCTGGATTTTCAGCCATTTTAGGCAAAGACTGCTGTAAAATGCATCATTAGCGCCTATTTTTTTCCAGACTTTCACAGGGGGGCAATCTCTTTGCCTGGGACCCCTATTATGAGAGTTTAGCTCTCTTAAACTTTCCTGTTCAATGCTGGCCACTTTCAAAGATCCCCAGCTGCCCTTGGAAACATAGGGACTAACTTAGAGTTCAGCAGTAATTAAGTATTTGCTAAGATGTGGCAAATGTCCAGTCAGCAAAACTCTCATTTACCCTACCTCATTTAGTGGTTGATGGAACATGTCTTTCCTTATGGCATAGTTGCCACTGGCTCAGTCATTGGGAAAACCATTGCAGGAATAAATGTAGCCAGAGGAGCTGCCCTATTCAAAGTGCCCTTCTACACCTTGTCCACATTCTTTCTAATCTGTGAACGCGAGTTAAACCATTGAGGTCCAAGACAACAAAAGTATAGCAATTTTCCCCATGTGCTAGGAGAAGAATCCTAACATCTGGGCGACACTGATTCTGTGATTCCTGTAGATGAACCCCAAACGTGGGGGTTGATCTTCATGATCACAAAACACCTTCACTGTTGAGGCATCAACTAGTGCGGTGGCTCGATTTCATTGGAGTTGTGATGATCGTATGTACATTTCAAGAAGGTACCCCAGATGCAACTTATTATTAAGCCATTTTTCTTCTGACTTGTGTATTCCTATGTCTGGAAAAGAGGCAAACGAAAATCAAAGCTTCTCTCTTGTGCTCTTCATCATGCCAATTTCGACACCGTGCCCAGGTTAATTCTGTTCAAATGTCCCTTTAAATTGTTCAAAGAATCGATTTTTTTGTTTTCGCGGAGGTGAGCCAGGGGAACCTTTAGAAAGGTTAAGTCTCAGACATTATACATTTTTTGGCATATTTCATTCATGCCCCTTCAAAAACTATGACTTTTTTAGGCAATTTATTTTAAAGTGGAGTTGTTAAATGCACCATTTTGCCCTGTTTTGTTAAAAAAAAACCTCTAAGTGGAAAATCTCATTGCCCCCTAAGTACCCATAGTGGAAGTCAGGCTCGCTAGCATTTAATTATTTTGATTATTTGAAGAGTTTTATATAGCGCTGGCTTGACCCGGAGATATCAGAGCGCTTTACATGAGAACAGTTGTACAGAAGTTACTTGCATCAGTTATAAAAGCATAAAAGCATAAAATAAAAACAGATTCAAGTAACTTGGAGCATGGGGTAGGCAGGGGGATTGAGACAAAGGGGTAGGAGGAAAACAAAGTCAGGCAGGGCAGGAAGTGGGAGGCAGTCACAGGATCACGGAGGGAGGGAGCATGGGAGGGAAAGGAAACACAGCAGAGAGACGAGGTAAAACATTATTCAAGGTCCGGCTAAGTAGGAGAAGGCCAAGGGGGTGAAACCAAAGCCAATCTCCTCTATAGCTGCCTAAACAGTTCCACCGGCATTCGGCCATGGTTGCTCGGGCTCAGCAGTCAGTACAAACATTAATGGTTTCCGCCCAGGTGAGCATTGTCATAGTTCAATCAGCTGCACCAATCCTGATGATACTAGGAAGCGCCACCCACATCAACCTTTATCCCTCCGGCAGTCGTGTCTCCTCAGCAGGTCGAAGCTCAATCGGCGTGAAGAGTATGCAGACTCTGGTCCATGTTTCAGGGGTGGAACGCCACTCAGGAAGCTGAAAAAAGTGTTCACCACAGAGCATCAGATCCAAACGGGCATGATGGGGACTGGCTACTCCTCCTCTTCTTGCCTTCCATTTTGCTCCCTTCATTCTTGCTTATTTTCCATGCACTGACTGGGCACAATGGGCGCCATCTTTAGGTCAAAGCTGGGATCTGGTTGGCCCGTGCTGCATACCCCAGAGTCAGGGTATCTCGAGAGGCACACACTCAATGTCGGGGGGCCCTCGGCGTCAGTGGGAGTCCCCAACCACCAACATCAGAAGACTCCTACCGGTGCGCCCCGCAGGGCGGATGACAGTAGCTGCCCTCAGTCTTGCAGCTGGGCGCCTCGTCTCATCCTCCAGTTACAATCAGCCTCCGCTCTTCGTATATTGCCGCCGCAGCCTCGGGGTCTCGTTAGTGTTTGTCGCCAGCCTCCACCGTCACCTGCTTTGGCTCCATTAGAGCTGCACACAGCCTCCAGCAGGCGCTCAATCGAGCATCGCGCAATAGGAACAATCCACACCATATATACTATTAGCATAAAAGGTCACTTTTATTTAAGACAGTCAAAAACAGATATCCAATCTTTTCAATTGTTATGAATGATAAAACCCAAATACATTTCGCCAAACATTTCATAAATTACTGAAAACTTCAAAAACATTTCCAAACCGTTTTCCAATCATTGCCCCAAATACTGCAGAAATTTCCCCATCCTTGTTTTTTCCTTGTTCTTTTTCCTCACCATTTTTCTCCCTGCTCCCCCCACCCCCAGAGGGAAAGGATAAGCCCGCTCTAGACTATCCAGACCCCCCCACAGAGCACCTAACACCAAATGCCTAATAAAGGATAAACTGTAACACCTGTCTTAAAGTGACGTTTTTTAATTTATTTATTTATTAATTAATTTATTTATTTATTGATTTTTTTTATTTCTTTTTTTTTAATATATATATAAAAGCAAATAAAGATAAACAATAAAAGGAAAAAAGAGGGAGGGTGGGTGGGACCAACGAACTGCACCACCACAAGCTTCCCGCCTCCCACAGTGACAAGTAATCCCTCCCGCCTCCCGGACGTTCTTTTTAAGCCCCGACCCCAAATCCTGCCTCCGCTAATCCCTCGCGCCGTGGTGGATTGTTCCACGCGCGAAACATCCCAGGGGGACACCGGCTCGCGCCACGTTCCCCCTGGGTTCCCACTCGACAGGCCCAGCTCAGTAGTGCAGCCTCACTTTCAGAGGCTTCGGTGGCCGGTTACTTTCCCAGGTGCTCACAAGACCCGGTCTTCAAGGATCCATCGTGCTCACATTGTCCAGTTCCAGGCAGATGTTAACATCCTACTGCTTTTAAAGTTCAGTAAGGCGTGGCCAAGATGGCGGGCTAGGAAGACGCTTTCCTAGCGAGCTCCCGAGACCCCGGAGCCTTTGTGCCGCCTGTTCCTGCTGATCTCCCCCGGATCCTGTGGGTGACGGTGCTCGGTGCCGGTGCACGCACGCCGGCGCAGTCTGGGGAGTCCTGGTCCCCGGTGGAGCGCAGCGGAGCCGGGCTGCGGGAATCTCCGGGAGAGGGCCTACCGCCGGGCCGGAGAGCATCTGCGGGCCGCCCCGCGCGGCACACCAGCGGAGCGGCGGGGAGCCCTGGAGAGGTGCGGAGACAAGCGGAGGAGAGGCTCGCCCCAGCAGGTCGCTGCCGCGAGGGGAAGACAGCGCGCCGCGGCGGCCCGCCGGGGGCAGGCCGAGGTCCCGAACGGCGGATTCGGTGAGCCTGAGCTACGCGACCCCGGGGATCCGGAAGGCCGGGAGGCCCGCCCCTGGGGGCCGGCTTCTGAGGCCCTCTGCCGCACGCTGCGGGGCCGAGGAGAGCGACGGAGCATCCGGGGAGCGCTCAGGAGCGCCCGGAGTGATCTGAGCACAACACGGGGGCCCCCGCCCCGGCGCACTTCTTGACCAAGTCCCGGTGGGCCTTCCGGGGGGCGCCGACGCTCGATTTGGAGCCCTGCCTGCCTGCGGACCCTTCTTCCTGCGCCACACGGACCGCCGGCCCTGGTCTATGCGGCTGGACCCCTGAGAGGCCCAGCCTAGGTGGCGCTCTGGCAGCTAGCGCGGACTGTTGGGCGGAGTGAGAGCGGGGGTGGAGGACGCCGACCTGAGAGACACAGGACTTGCACCACCTCCATGAGACACGGTGGGGGGCACCCCAGACCCCTATAGGCGAACCAAACACTTCTGCACCGACCCGGGAGGCACGGAGCCCTCCGCGGCGCCTCGCGGGGCCCGGGGGTCTGACGCAAGGACCAGAGAGCCACCCCGGTCGCACGGGGATCCTGCCCCGGCACACCCCTCGGGTGATCTCCGGGGAGCCTGCGGACCCATTTCTACATAGGAGCCCCCTCTCCCGCGCCACGCAGGCAGCTGGAACTGACCTATGCGGCTGACCCTTCGAGGAGCTCCCGGAGGTGACAAGTTCTCGGCCTGGACGTTGAATTAGGAGGTGCAGGGGCAACGGTGGGAAGCGCTGGCCTCGGAGGGGCTTGGTCTGCACGGCTTCTGCGGCGTCGCGGTGGGGGGCTGCCCGACCCCCTTTTATGGGACCTGAACTTCTGCATCTACTCGGGACACGCTGAGGACGGACCGGGTGGTGTTCCCCTGCGGAGTGGCGGTGGCGGTGTTGCCCGGCTACCGTTGATCCTGGATGCTTCCACGCCCACCCTGGGGAGCGGTTGTGAGAGGTTGTGGAGCCCGTAGCATCGGGAGTGCAGCCGCGCTCCTCACGACCCACGAGGCCTGGTCCCTTCTGGAGACACTCCACGACATAGCCACTCCCGCTCCCACGATGTCTGGCAACCGTGGGGGTAAGAAAGGCGAGCGCACCTTGCCCGATATGCTGAGCAGAGCGACCCCAAGGCATGATAGGAGCCAGCCGGCCCCAAGCCCCCCATCCAGCTCTCGCGGGGCGGAAGGTGGGGAACCCCCAGTGACCCGCTCATTTTTGGAGTCGCTCTTCAGCACCCTCAGAGAAGATTTTCAGGTGCTGAAATAGGAAGTGACTGGGGAAGTGCGGGAGGTGCGGAGGGAGGTCGATTCCCTCGGTGAACGTGTGGCTGCCGTGGAAGAAACTAACCACACTCGCGATGAGGAAGTATCGCACCTGCAGCAGGAGGTTCTGCGACTCAGGGAGCAGCAGATTGATCTCCAGGCCCACGCGGAGGATCTCGAGAATAGATCCAGGCGCAACAACATTAGAGTCCGAGGCGTTCCATCCGGAGAAGAAGGGGAGGATATGACGGCTTATCTGGGAGATCTGTTTCGCGACATCTTGGGGGAACCGAGCGACTTCCCAGTAAGGATTAATAGAGCACACAGGGTGGGCCCACCCCGACGGGCTTCGGCGCCAGCCCCGGACATCTTGGCTTTCCTGCCGGACTTCCCCTTGAAGGAACGGATCATCCGGGAGGCGCGGCGTCGCCAGCCACTGCAGTTCCGGAGCCATCCAGTGGCGCTGTTTCAAGACCTGTCAACAATCACCCTTCAAAAGCGCAAATCCTTCAAGATCGCCACGGACTTCTTGAGAGAACACGGCACACAGTACTCCTGGGGCCATCCTTTTCGGCTAATCTTTCGCTGGAACGGAACCTTGCATCAGCTCCGGTCTCTCCAGGACACTTGCGAGGTATTAGGGATCACAGCGGTGGACACCAACACTCCTACGATCTCCCGCCGACGCCCCGCCGGGGATGGCTGGCAGACTGTTCGAAGGCACCGACCCGCTAATTTGTCATCACGACCGGACTCACCCACAGTCAGAGCTGAAATGGACAGCGCGATACTGGAGGTATCCAGAGACACGTCGTCTGGTGATGTGGCCCTAATGGCCTGAGCATGCTCCGGGGGGAGATCTTGATGGACTCATCTTCACAGCAGGTGCGGGGGCTCTGGGGGGGAGGGGGCGGCGGGGGGGTGCAGGAGGTGGCTGGACGTCCACATAAATAACTTACCACAGACTTGTCCGATAAGGACCGGACTGGGACTATGATCCTTGCTCATGGGGAGTTGGGGCAGGGGGGGTGCTGGGGGGTGGAGGGGGGTACGGGGAGAGGGCGGTTGGGCTCGGGGAGGGTGAACCCGGGGGCTCGAAGTTCGGGGTGGAGTTGCCGGGAGTTGGGTTGGTTGAGGGATGTTGGGGGGGGACTAGGGGAATTGTGCTGGCTTATGATGCTTTGTTGCTATTTTTGCGCTGACTACACACCGCATGCATTGAGCTACGATTATGGTGCTCTTGGGATCCGGCATTTGCTTGGCCTTCCGCCATTGGTGCGCACGGCGATCCCTCCCGCCTTAGCCTCTTTCACACGCTTTTTTTGGGACGACTACTCATGGCCCTTAAGATAGTCACTCTCAATGTGAAAGGGCTGAACAACCCGGTCAAACGTAGAGCGATATTGTCCCTACTTGAGAACACCCAGGCGGACATCTGCCTTTTACAAGAGACTCACCTCCTATCACGTGACTACCTTAGGATGAGGTCTCCGAAATTCCCAGTACAACTCTTTTCCTCGGGGCCTAACAAGACTGCGGGGGTTGCCATCTTAATATCTAGGTCGTTTAAGGGAGAGGTCCTACACAAAGTTGCGGAGCAGAAGGGAAGGCTCCTTGCTTACAGGCTCAAACTTGGGGGGTTCCTGTTTACTGTGGGTTCCATCTATAGCCCGAATGACCACCAAGACCTGTTCTTACAGACAGCCCTCGAGAACATAGCGACTACACCGGACAGACACCTGATCATTGGGGGGGACCTGAACTTGGTCTTTGATTCCCTCGTAGACCGGTCGGTACAGCGACGCCCACACACCGGGGAGTTGTCAGACCTCTGTCGCTCCTACCTTGGCGATCTCGACCTGCATGACCTTTGGAGGCGTCTACATCCGAACGCCCGGGCCTATTCCTATTACTCGCACGCGCACAAGACGTACGCGAGATTGGATCATATCCTGGTTACGGGACCGATGGCCGCACTTGCGACGGATTCTGACATAGGGGTACTCACATTATCGGATCATGCCCCGGTGACGGACTCCTTTCAACTGCCACCGGTGTCACCCACTCGGGGAGTCTGGCGCCTAAGGGACACCCTGCTGCATAAGCAAGTAGTGGTGAAACAGATACGGGACGCAATCACCGACTTCCGGTCCCATAACGACAATGGGGATACCTCACACGCTACGCAATGGGGCGCCTTGAAGGCGGTGCTTCGGGGGGAATTCATCGCCACCTCGTCGGCGGAAAATAGAGACCGGCAACAAAAACGAGATGAGCTTACCGCCAGGGTGCGGGAGCTGGAACAGATGCACCAAAGGACAGGGGCCCCTAGAATTTGGAGGCAACTTAAGGCGGCCCGGAAAATGCTCTCCGCGCTGGACATGGACAGGGCGGAATATGCAGTGCTGCGCCTGAAACATGCATACTATACTGGTGGCGATTGGTGCGGCCGCCTCCTGGCGAACAAGCTCCGGGTGAAACATCAACGTCAGCGGGTTGCGGAACTGTCGACTCCCAACGGAGAGACTGTTACGGAGGACCCTCGGATCGCGGAAGAATTCCGCCGATTCTACGCTGACTTATATACAGGCGAACCGCCCTCAGCGTTGGCCGAGACTGCTTACCTTGAGTCGGTCGAGCTACCCGCTGTCACCCCGGAACAGGCGGAATACTTGGAACGGGGCATCCGGCCGGAGGAGGTGATTGCAGCCATTTCCCGTCTTAAGCCTGGGAAGGCCCCGGGACCAGATGGGTACACCCCTCTTTTTTACAAGACATTCTGTCAGGAATTGGTCCCGCTGTTGACGCGTCTCTATAACTCCTTCGCGGAGCCGGGAGCTATCCCCCCGGACTTGCTCCGGGCGACGGTGTCGGTTATTTCCAAACCTGGGAAGGACCGGTCTGAGTGCGGCTCCTATCGGCCAATCTCCTTGTTAAACGTAGACCTTAAGCTCTATACGGGGATCCTGGCGAATCGGCTAGCGCAATACCTGCCGGGACTTGTAGACCCAGATCAGGCTGGGTTTGTCCCCGGCCGGCAAACGGTGGACAACACTAAGAGAGTGGTGCACGTCCTAGAGAAGGCCTCTCGCGTTCCTGGGGAGCGCATGTTGTTATCGGTCGACGCGGAGAAAGCGTTCGATCGGGTGCGCTGGTCTTACCTTGAAGGAGTCCTTTGTAAAATAGGGGTGGGGGAGAAATTCCGCACCCTTGTCTTTAACTGTTACAAACACCCGTCGGCGGTGGTGAGGGTGAACGGGTGCAGTTCAGCGCACTTTGCGATAGAACGGGGGACCAGACAGGGGTGCCCACTGTCCCCACTTCTTTTCGCCCTTTACATGGAGCCGTTTGCCCAAAGGATTCGCCGGAACCCGCAGGTGACTGGTGTCCGGATGGGAGGCTACATTCACACCGTTAGCCTTTACGCGGACGACGTGATCCTCATGTTTGATAACCCGGGGGACGCTCTCCCGGCCTGCATAGCTGAAATGGAGGCCTTTGCCGCGGTGGCGGGCTTCAAGATGAACATGAGGAAGTCGTCCGCCCTGGACCTCTCGCTGACCACTGCAACGAGACTTGAGTTACAGAGATGCTTCCCCATGAGTTGGTCAAAGGATCTGATCCCGTACTTGGGCGTCTTATTGGCACCTGTCGCAGGGTTTCTGTTCTCACACAGAACTGTGCACAGAGGAGTGGAACCTCGGCGAATTAGGGTGTCCCAAAACTCACCTTAGCAACCACCTCACCCCTTACCGAGCTAGCTACAGTGTCTCATTGGACGTATCAAACTCCCAATGTTTAGACAAACCAGAACATGAACTTATAGTACCTCAGGGTACGTGGAACTCATGAACACTCTTTCGTTATATTATCATTACAAACCAGAACATGGAGTAAAGAAGACACATGTGCATTTGAAATGTTTATTTACTAATGCCGTCTTCTCAGGCGCAGTATCTTAGATAATACAAGTATACTTATTATCAGTAGCAAAATTATCAGCATAGTTACTAAGACATAAAAAGCGAATGGTGACAGCATGTTGACATACTGTAATGAATAAGAGTTAACAACACTTATATCTCACCCACCCTAACACATATATTATATTATTAGCTAAGAAGGTCTCTTTGGGTTGGTTTAGGGCGGGCCCATACCTTAGTGTCCTAGCATGAAGGAATCACATCAGCATACACCAGCTCTCTCTGCATGTGCACCGCATCAAGTGTGTTATATGTGTTTCGTGCAAAGCAATATCAATCCCGCCTGAAGCCAGAGTTGGCAAAGGCTGCACTTGTGTTATGACTATGAAGGCGTGGAGATCAGACCTCATAACAATTCCATATCGTGTTGTTCCTGAAACTTCAGCACTCTTCGTGCAGACATAGTTTATTAAGCAAAGCTGATATCAGAGCAATAACATATTATTCTCACATACACCACGGCAAACTACTAGGTTGAAAGCTAAGTCAACAATTAAGTGTCGTGTGCAGAAGTTGCAAGAAAGAAAAATGGCGTTTAAACCTCAAATGTACCTATGCTAACTTAACACGATATAAGGATATACAGGAGCTATATGACACCCCCCCATGATCCGAGAACGGACAAAATATGATAACAGAAGTGCCATCTCATGAGAGCAGAACTCAACAGTAAACGAGCATGAATTGAAATTAAAGAATAAAAGGTAATGCTAAAAAATAGCCCAAAAATATAATGTGGCTCAAGCCAATAGGCAAGACAAAATTAAAAATTCATGACAAATAAATCAACGACATGCTATAAATCAGCAAGTCAATATGAAGCAGTGTCTATGACAAAACTGTATATGAAAAGTAAGTAGCAACAGCCTCCAATAGGAAGTCACTGTCCTCATCCGAAAACAGTTCAGCCATCCAATTTAAAAGATTAAAGGAACATACGTGTTCTTCCAGCACCGGATCCTCTATAACCATCAGAGGACAGCTCGGTGGGTTTTCAAGAAAACTCAGTTCCAAGAAATTCCGTGCTGCCGACAACACATCCCAGGGACCAATTAGTCCATGCGCCACTGCTAAGGCCATAATCCTCTCGTCAGAACAAACCAACTCGTGAGCAATGATAGGACTCATCAGTTGATTAAAATCGACGTCAGGAGAAACCGGTCCGCAGAGACACAAATCAATGGCCCACTGGAAATCACAGGTCAGGCAGTGAAAAACAGGCTGGACACAGGTGAAATAGGAGAATCGAAAAGATAATCCAAATGCCGTGCTCAAAGTCGCCAACGGCAGTGTGCCATAATATTCAAGCATGCGATTGCGGAACCGCGTCAGCAGCAGTTGCGCGTGGTCTTGCACAGGATGGGCATCCATATTTAAAAAGACAGAAAACCACCAGAGCGCCAGCCGCTACTGCAAGTAAAAACGGGAACCCTCCAAACAAGGATGAAAAGATTGAATGGAAGAAAGCAGGGATGACTCCAAAAATTTTCTCAAAGGAAGTCACGAGACCACTGCTAACAACTTTAAAAAAATGTGATAGGCCCTTTGTGGAGGATGCGGTAAAGATAGTACGAACCATTGCTCCGAAATGCAAAGGCAAATCAGTATTCAATAGAGCTTGAACTTTTGTACGTGTGTTAGCAACGTGAAGCACGAAAGTTTCACGGGCCGAGCTCAAGGCCACCTCTTTCTGGGACAAAAGAGCTCTTATTCTTGCCATGCCGCTGAATTCTGCTCCCAAGGTTGGTATTCTTGGCCAGATGGAAGAATCTCTATGTTCATGTGTGGGAGGGTAAAGCACATTTCTGCAGCAAATAACCCGCTCACTTACTGTAACTATGAAAGGGATACCTTTAATTAACCCACAACAGTCTTCATTATTGAGCATTAAATAACTTCCATTCTCTAATAATTTAAAAGTGGGGATGATAGCAGGAACAGGCGTGCCTTGTAAAACGCAAGCCATATTCGGCCTGTCCTTGTTGCATGAACCGTGTAACTGTATGTGTCGACACATTAAAGAATGATCTGGCGTCTCAGTACACTCCTCCCCATTCAGATAAACCTCCTGGTCATCCTTAAAACATCTGTACGTGTATGGGAGTGACCAGACTTCATGAAGGAAACCGCTACCCAAAGGTTCATAACGACCTATTGGCACATATTTCATACAAATTGAAAATTTATATAAAGCAAAAGGCAGTGTTATTAAACCGTGGATAAGCCACGTTGCAGCAGAGGCTTCTGCCACGGAAAAAGGTAAAGATTCTAACCTCTCAATATGTAACATAGAAAAGGAAGCATCACGCATTGAAAGCAAGCGTTGTTTCTCAGTCAAATTAAAAGGTGCAAATAAAGAAGAAACGTTCATGTAACCCCAGGGGACTTTACCCATTTTCAGAGTTTGAAGGGTCCACGCAAACTGCATGATTGATCGTAATTGATTCTGACCATGGTATAAAACAGATATTTCATCATGCACAATATCGACAACTGACGACACAATATTATCCAATGTGTAAATTCTAGAGGAAAGCACATTAATGCTATTGTCAACAACTGCAAGCACTTTCTCAAGATTAGCCTGATCAATAGCCCTAAGGCGTGTAGCAGCCTCAATCTGTGATAGCTTCCAAATTTCATTGTAAACCCCATATAACCACCTTTTCGACCTGCCACTAGCCGGGCCTTTAATGAAATCATTCAAATCCACTTCTGCATTCAATTTGGAAAGGTGATCCTTAACCGCAGGCAAAGTTGAATGCTTCAGCCAATTTTGACACAACTTGCCTACGGAATACGAGGTGACAGTATGACCTAAGTCAAACCGGGGATCAGATCTAACAGTCTTAAAACCGTCAGTCAAATTTAAAAATCTACTTTGACAAGAATCTGCACTACGGTGCCAAAGCAGCCAACCCTTAGGATTCATACTGGAAATGTTAAAGGAGGAATTGAGAAGCAGAGTCTGTAATTCTCTAATTGACAATTGAGTAAAATTACTCCAACCATCATATTCCTCCAACTCCGGGAAAGACGGGGTGTTTAACCTTTTAGATGTAGCCAATCCAAAGCATGTGGTCTGGGAAATTGTTTCATTTAAAAACAACATATGATTCGGGATGAGACATGCACGGTGCAAAGCCTCAGTGCCTTGTACCTGCCAGGCCCTTGAACCCCAAACCGATTTAAGGTCTATTGTTTCCTTCCATAGCTCATAGCCTCCAGTAACTAATTGATCTAGGAAGGCCTTCGAATACAACAATTTTGTATCGGTAAGTCTAACCTTGGACAGTGGCTGTTTGTGAAATTTAAAATAAAAGGACTCGGGATTGGACTGGTTAAAGTCAGTGAAATAAGTATACTTTTTAAGAAACGTTTCTGAACTCCCTTGTGTAGGTGCTGGGCAATGTTCCCACTGAGTAAAATTAACAGCATCCCTTCGGGATGATGTTTTGTGTAAAAAGTGATTGCCATAATGTTGGTAACAGAACAATTCACCATAATTAGCAGATTCTAAATATAAATCCTCAGCATCAAAGGCAGCATAGTATTTTAAATCAGAAAACAAACTTTCCACAGCATTAACATCCCAGTCATCAGAACGAATGTTTTGTTTCACCACATCCCCCATATTCACTCTGAGTACATTAGGAACATTAACGACTTCCGTGGGGCCATGAATCTGAAACCGAACTGCATCCCACACGATTCCATCAAGGACAGGCCATGCTGTGATGTTAACCAAAGTCAAGTCTCTTTTTAATCTGTGTGTAGAATGTGAAGAGGAAAGAGGGGCCAAAGTTCCATTTAAATGAGTAATGCATGTTCTTTCCTCGACATAATGTCCATTGATGATTCGAAAAAAATAAAACACAAAACCAATTGACATAAAAAGGTAAATCGAAACAAGGACTAGCCAAATGTAAGTCCAAGGCGGTATCAAAAAATGTTTTTTAAACAGGCTTGCATAAACTGCAACACGAGAGGGTTCCTTTGAGGCAAGAGAAACAGAGTCAAAAGAAAATCTGGAGTCTGTGGCTAAACGTGCTTGCAGGTCAGGTATGGACAAATCAGTGGGATAGGCATAGTCTGTCTCATCAATGTTAGTTCCAGGTAAATTATTTAATAATGGACTGGAAAGAGCAGGTAATTCGATGGCCACTTCAGGTTCATTATTAGAAGCAGTAGGCAGAACTGAATTTCTCACAATGGAAGGACAGGAAACAGCCGGTGTCATGCTAAGAAGAATCGGCCACTCTGTGTATCTTGACATTGTCAATTGAAATAAACCTGTTTTCCTTACGACCAGGAAGAGGTGGTAAAATGACTGTTCTTGTGCCCTTCACTCCAACGACGGGAACCGGAGCTCGATAGGAAGGACCAAATTCTTTCTTGTTATCGATCTTCTCCCGAACCAGTTCTCCAACTTGGGGTAGCCAGCCAACTACCGGGATCTGCAACGCATCATCCGACGTGGAGGGCAAATGTTCCTTTGCAAGACTGTCTCTGGTCTTTTGTAGATTCTGTAAAACATTGCAATGTTCATCTGCGTCAAAGGAAGTGGCGCGAACCACACAGTCTAGACCGTCAAGGTCAGGGACGTACATCTTGATGCCAAAGAGCATTTCGTATGGGGTCCGCCCACCCAGAGACCTTCTAGGGAGATTATTAAGAGCACGCTGCACGCCATAGAGGTGAGCCAGCCAGTTTCTGCCAGTGCCTATAACCCGGGCTGTCAAAGATTGCTTTAAATCACGGTTCATTCGTTCAACTACACTATTACCCTCAGGTCTGTAGGGTGACGAAAACTTGACTTGGACCCCCATCGAAGTCATGGCATCCTTATACGCCTTAGAGGCGAAAGCCGGACCCTGATCCGAATGGAAGGTACCACAGGCAAAAATCCCTATAAAGACACGCAAATCTCTAATGACAGTCCGTGAATCAGCGCTGCGATGTGGCCAAACCCACACAAAGCGTGTGCATGAGTCAACTGCTACTAAGATGTATTTATACGCAGTATCAGATGAAAAAGGACCGCAGTGATCTAAATAAACACAACCTAGCGGTTTATTAGAAATGTACAACTGAGTCTGTGGCGGACGCGTAGCAGTCGAAGGTTTAATCTGCTGGCATATGTCACAAAGCAGGACATAATCACGCGTCTGTTTGTACAACCCACGCCACCAGAAACGTTGTTGTAATTGAGTTACAGTGGCTGAGACGCCCGCATGCGCAGACGCCACACCTTCATGTGCCGCTGTAATCAAGTCTGCTCTGCGATCCGAGTTGGGAATCAGCCGTTCCCCAACATCAGGAATTGTCACAAAAGGAACCTTTTCGGGACTTAAGTGGTATTTGTACTTCGAAGGGAATCCCGCAGGATGTTTACTTCCCTTCTCAGAGGCAGCAATCGCTGCCAAGATGTCGCAATCAATCTTGGTTTTTGACCTAGTAACCGCTGCAACTAAGTATGTAGATACTGCTGATTTCGCTGCTTCATCAGCAAGCGAGTTGCCAACAGCGTGAACTCCTACACGTTGATGACCGAGAGTATGAATCACATAAACGAGTGGCAACATAGCCTTAAGCTCTGCCACTCGAACCCAGATCATTTTATGTTTTATTGTGCTACCCTTGGAATCATGAAAATCATTTTGAATCCAAAAGAACAAGTTCTCATTGTAAGACTGGACACAGAAGTAAGAATCACTTACAATCAGAGTAGTAACACTTGGATCTGCGTACTCCAACGCTAGTAAAAGAGCACGAAGCTCAGCCAATTGTGCAGTGCAATCGCCCAGGGGCAACGTGTGTACCTCCCTGGAAATGAATTCATCGTTTAACATAGCACCAACCACAATAGCGCATGCGGAAACGTAGGCATGTTTAGAGCCATGCGCAACCTGCGCCGACCCATCAGTGTAAATGATGCAATGGAAGTCCTCCAAAGGTCGCATAGCCAGAGGAGCAGGATGAACGAACTCATACTGCAAGTACTCTTGCGACCGTAAGGAAGCGTCAAAAATGAACGTGACATCCGTGGATGTCAATGACGCAGCCCACTGAATCCACCGAGGGTGCAAAGCTTTTGAATTTGGTACACTGGCTTTCGTGACTGCCTCCAAATGAGGACAGGGTGTTACCACTAACATGCGTTTCCCCTGCGACAGTGCTCATTCTTTAAGGATCGCCATCTGTACAGCAGTTAAAACTTTCTCCACAGTGGGAAACCGCAATTCAGCCGAAGTGTACAAGTGTGACTTGTAAGCAATAGGTACTGTGTCACCTTCATTAAAAGTCAGGTACGTGAAACCCACCGCCCCAGGAATTATTCTTATCACCAGGTTGGTGTGGTTATCACGAGTCAGTAAGTATTTAGAAGCGAGCAGATCGGCCTGCAAAGATTGCAAAATGGCCGAATGCTCAGGCAGCCAGCATGATTTTGAAAAAGTTGGTTGTATCAAAGCATACAAAGGCTTGATACGCTGGGCATATTCCGGAACATAAGTTCTGCCGAAATTCAAGAAGCCCAGTAAAGACTGTAATTTCTTCAGTGTTGTAGGAGCGCGCAACTGTGCGCATTTCTCCAGGAAGTGAGGAGCCAATCCTCGACCTTCATTGTTCAGCTCATAGCCGAGGAACAACACTGTGTGTTCTGCAATGTGCGATTTTGCAAAATTAAACTTGTAACCCATATCAGCAAAGTTACAAATTATTGAATTCACCCGACACAGATGCATCCAAATTTCGTCGTCTGTGAGATAAATGTCATCCACATAAGAACATGCATCTGGATCGATACTCTCCAATATAGTGACTATTCTTGAGGTGAAGACTCCAGGACTATTTTTGTAGCCCATTGGAAGTCGCCGGAAGCGTTTTTGCACACCAGCGGACGTAAAACTTGTCCATTGGGAGCTGAAGCTATCCAGTCTGTGTGCATAAAAACCGTTAGATATGTCAAGCGTTGTCTTGAAACGCTTACGCACTAGACTATCCACTAGCGCAGAGCCGTGAGTATTCTGTACTGCACAGTTACGGCAATGCGAGTTCAAATGCCGGTAATCCAATACCAAACGATATGATCCGTCAGGTTTGGTCACAGTAAAAAGGGGATTATTCATTGGTGACACACACGTTTCAATAACTCCCTGATATTCCAATTGTTCAAGGATTTCAGCGACGGCAGCTCTAGCTTCACGCCGTATGGGATATTGAGGCTGAGGCTGCGGCTCAGACCGCAAAGGAATTTCGTGGCAAGGGGACAATTTGTCCCAACCACATTGGTTGCGGTAGAGAGCCGGTGCAAGAGCCCGAGCCCACTCTTCTGCAAAATGCTGCGCATGCTCAGTCGAGACAGTGTGCGCGAAACTGGGAAGGATCACCTCCTCCCCTCGTGGCGCTGCGAGCACAAAAGGTGGGGGCCAGTCATCCTCGGAAAGCAAAATGTCGTACGTAGACGAAAGGTTCTCCCAAAATACCCCTCTGACAGTACGCTGTATGTCACCTTCAATTAACAGGACAATTTCAAAAAGTCTTTCAGGGGGAGCTAATCTCGTATCGGCTGTTTCTATGACAACAAACACTTCAGTCGCTGTCACCTTCAGTAGTGGACGGAGCGCCTCTCTGACTATGGTAATCTCCGCCGCGCTGTCCAGCAAGGTCAGAGCCCACGTCAGATTCCGAAGCCGCGTTCTCACTATCTGTGGCATATCTATGCGCTGTTAAGGCTGCGACTTTCTTTTTCGCAAACTGCGGACGCTTAGGCGTAGAATCCTCCTGCTTCACTGCGCCGTCCGTCTGGCGGGACTGACCACGTCCTTGTTGGCCACCACGTCCACGTCCACCCCCTCCTCCAGTTGTCTTCGGGACCGATGTTTCCTGAAAGGAACGAGGAGAGCGTTGATCAGAACCCTGAAACCGATCAGGTGATTTAATCATCGCGCGATCGCGCAAATCATAAACTTTTTCTGTTGGCGCAGGTGCTTGTATTACAGGAAAAGAATCCTGAGTCTGTTTATTCTGCTTCCCCTGTGTCTGTTTCTTAGGCCAATTTTGTTTTTTGGACTTGGGCTGGACATCTGTCACTGCAGATTGTCCCTGAGGTTGTTTTTTCTCCTTTACTGGAAAATATTTCAGACCTCTACTTGTGCGGCCAATTGTCTTATAAGCGGCCACCACAATCTTTGCTAACTGGCGGGGTTTGTCGGCATCGGGCATAGCAGCCAAAGCATTCGACACCTGAAAGTTAACTGCATCTCCTTTAACATTGGAGAGAATGAGATCACATACAATCTCAAAAGAACCACACAGGCGCATACCCAATTCAACCGCTGCCTCTGGACCGTGATCATTCTGAACACGTCTAATGATATCAGGCAGGGCAGTCATAGACGGGGTGCCGAAGCACCGTGTATAAACTGCTGCAAATGTTTTTCCCCAGCTTTCACAGTCAACAAGTTCAGGAGTTAAATCCTTCGGTAAAGTAATCGTCAACATTCTATGCTTATCAGCAGGAGTAGAATTCGGAAAAACCGCCTCCAGTTGATCAAACTTCTCTGCTAGCCAGAATGGGAAGTCATCGTTGTCAACTGGACGAGCACCAAAAACCGAATTAACCATCACTGGATTGAGACGCATTCCGCCTCGATCCATGGGAACGGCCGCACCCCCCTGGGGACCACCAGGCAGGTGGCGACCGATGTATTGCACTAATGCACGAATCACGGAAATGGAAACAACATGCAGCCTACGAATTTCCTGCAGGGTACAAGCGCCGTGATTCGGGTGCGGGGTAAAGCCACCCAACGCAGGCCAATTTGTACCTGGAATTGAGAGTGGACCTAACCTCGCAGCGGACAAAGAGTGGGGGAGGGCGCCATCAAACCAAACTCGATGCTGCCAATGATCAATAGGTATTTCCAATGCCCTGTACGGTGTATACTCAGCCGGGACATCCGAGGCGGTGTAGGAGTGGAACAAACCAGTATTAGCGTCCACAGCCGGAAACGTAACCCAAGAGTAAAACAACTCGTAAGGGAACGCCGGATCTGCACATACCACGAAAATCACAGCCATCCCATCTACCGGGACTTGGTACGTCTGAAGATGGTTGCGTATCGCTACGCGACTATGCTGCGCAATAGCCACCGCCGCCATGACAACACTGGAAACAAGAAAACACAAAGAATACTTTGTAGCACAACTGGGTAGTAATTCAAAGAAACCGTTTAAGAAAGAATCAAGCTTGAATAAGACCTATTTTAAAAATAGGTAGGTTTCACCGACACCCCGCTTTCCGGAACGGAGGTGAAGGGGTTAAGGTACGAACGATAAATTACTCGAGTGTCATGATATAAGACCACCGAAACCGTTGGGCGCCATGTCGCAGGGTTTCTGTTCTCACACAGAACTGTGCACAGAGGAGTGGAACCTCGGCGAATTAGGGTGTCCCAAAACTCACCTTAGCAACCACCTCACCCCTTACCGAGCTAGCTACAGTGTCTCATTGGACGTATCAAACTCCCAATGTTTAGACAAACCAGAACATGAACTTATAGTACCTCAGGGTACGTGGAACTCATGAACACTCTTTCGTTATATTATCATTACAAACCAGAACATGGAGTAAAGAAGACACATGTGCATTTGAAATGTTTATTTACTAATGCCGTCTTCTCAGGCGCAGTATCTTAGATAATACAAGTATACTTATTATCAGTAGCAAAATTATCAGCATAGTTACTAAGACATAAAAAGCGAATGGTGACAGCATGTTGACATACTGTAATGAATAAGAGTTAACAACACTTATATCTCACCCACCCTAACACATATATTATATTATTAGCTAAGAAGGTCTCTTTGGGTTGGTTTAGGGCGGGCCCATACCTTAGTGTCCTAGCATGAAGGAATCACATCAGCATACACCAGCTCTCTCTGCATGTGCACCGCATCAAGTGTGTTATATGTGTTTCGTGCAAAGCAATATCAATCCCGCCTGAAGCCAGAGTTGGCAAAGGCTGCACTTGTGTTATGACTATGAAGGCGTGGAGATCAGACCTCATAACAATTCCATATCGTGTTGTTCCTGAAACTTCAGCACTCTTCGTGCAGACATAGTTTATTAAGCAAAGCTGATATCAGAGCAATAACATATTATTCTCACATACACCACGGCAAACTACTAGGTTGAAAGCTAAGTCAACAATTAAGTGTCGTGTGCAGAAGTTGCAAGAAAGAAAAATGGCGTTTAAACCTCAAATGTACCTATGCTAACTTAACACGATATAAGGATATACAGGAGCTATATGACACACCCTCCTTGGCCGATATGACGACGGCGAATTACGCGGCACTGGGTAAAAAGATGAAGGCGGAATTATCCCGCTGGAACAAGGGCACACTGTCCATGCTGGGGTGCATCGCTGCGGTAAAGATGACTCTTTTGCCGCAGATCCTGTATTTGTTTCGGGCCCTGCCGCTCCTGCCCCCGAAGGGCTGGATCAGACAAGCGCAGGCTGACATCGCCCGCTTTGTCTGGCAAGGACGTAAGCCGAGGCTTAAAAGGACCTTGTCTATGCTGGCCCCGGAGTCAGGGGGCCTCGGCATACCGGATCTCCACAAGTATTTCCAGGCGGCGCAACTGCGGTATTTTGTGGAGTGGAGCAAGTGGGAATCTGACAGGCACTGGCTGTTTCAGGACCAAGCTGTAGCGGGTAGAACCTTACAGGAGATACCCTTCATGCGCAGATCTCATCGCCCTCCTAATCTTTATGCGTCCTTGGTCACGCACGTTCCACTTAGAGTGTGGGACGCCGTGAATGCTACGCGGGAATTTACCACCTTCCCGTCGCCGCTTACACCCTTGATTGGGAATCCTGACTTTCAACCCGGGATGGAACCTGGCGCGTTCTCGCTCTGGCAAACGGCCAAGTGCTGCGCTCTGGTTCACCTGTACGGTCCTGAGGGGATCGTGTCGTTCCAGGACCTCAGGCGAGAATACAACCTGCCTGAGACTGAGCGTTTACGATATCTACAAGTCCGCCACTGGGCGCTGCAACGGGAGGTACGAGACCTAGCCGACCGGAAACTTACGCCTTACGAGATATGGCTGGCAACACGTTCATCGGATGCCAAGCTCGTCTCGGACCTTTACAAACTATTGCAGCCCCCCCCTTTCACATCTATAATCCCGGTCGGAACCGATGGGAGCGGGAACTAGGGAGGGAACTAAGCCATAAGGAATGGGACGACATCTCCTACCGCGCACGTCACTCGGCGTATCACACTGGGCTCACTGAGACCTTCACTAAAATAACCACATACTGGTACTACACTCCTCAACGATTACATGAGATGAACCACATCATCCCGGACACCTGTTGGCGCGAGTGCGGACAGACTGGCACACTGACACATATACTGTGGGACTGCCCGTTGCTAGGTCCATATTGGGAAGAGGTCCTAAATGAGATTGACCAGTGCTTTGATATTGAACTGCCTCGTTTCCCTGCCTATGTCCTATTGGGGTTACCTAACAGGTTGATGTATCCTCTGAGGTCCAGAAGGGGTAGGCAGATAGCGATTGCGCTGGGTTCTGCGATGCAGAATATACTCATTTATTGGCGCACCACCACTATTCCCAACATCACAGGCTGGTTACACAGGTTGTGGCACGTTCTGGGTATGGAGAAACTGTCCCTAACGGTGGCGGGTGAGGTAGACAAGCTGGAGGAATTGTGGCAGCCTTTTCTCACCCTACTGCAGTCGGAGTTTAAGGAAATCACTTGCCCTCGATACCTCAGGCTCATGAGACTGACGTCCTTGACTTCTCCGCAGGTTTGATTGCGGTGTGGGTGTCCGCGATGTGAGGCGAGGTGCTCGCGCGGGGGTGTGGAAGGAGCGAGACATTGGCTCAGCACATACGGGTGGGAGGGGGGATGGCACGGAGGGTGAGGGGGAGGGGGGCGGCTGGGGGGGTTCGGGGGGAGAGTAGGGTGGGGGCAGTTGGGGGGGGGGTTTGGTTTTGGTGTTAGTCGTCATTGCCTTTTCACCTAGCACGGGGCTCCACAACGTGTATTGATTGTACAGTTTAATTTTCTGATGGCACTCATGGAGCGGAGACTCTGACTTGCAACTCATCGACGACAAGTTTCACACTGTTTGTACTCTGTCCTTGTTGATAACCTTGCAATAAAATACTTTAAACCTAAAGTTCAGTAAACCTGTTGTCCTGACATTGGGGAACCCTTCTGGTAAAAAAATGGAAGGGCTACAATACTGTGCATAGGCCTGGCTCAATTAGCTGAGGTGGCAGGGAACCAGAGCAGTGGTTTAGCATTTATGATCATGAGGCCAAGTGGATTTTCAGTCTTCTTTTCGGGAAACAGCCTTTGCAACAAGGTTTTTACCTCATTGTGCCTTTACCACGCATTTTTTAGCACGCATATTTTTACCACGTGCATGCCTTTACCACGCATTTATGGCAGCTGGGGAGTGTGGGGGGTCTCCCGCACAGATACATTGTTTTGATATATAAAAACAATATAGCGTGGTAATGGCATGTGTTGTAAAAACATGTTCGTGGTAAAAAGGTGCGTGGCAAAGACATACGATGTCTTTACCTGCGTTGTATCGTCGTACAACTCTTCTTCTCCTGCCTTATGCTTTCCCATCTCTGAAAAAGGAAGGAAATTAAACGTGAATCTCTAGGTTTTCATTGTGCTTGTTCTGACATTCGCATCGTAGTGATGCATTACATCACTCATTTATCTAAAGTATTTTTAATTCTAGATAAATTACTTTTAATGAGCTCGTCCCAGTAGTTTGAGCAGTTGTCCTCCCTCGATAAACCAAGACAGATCAATTCACCACAAGCTCTGACTTTTACACTGTGATGGGGTCATTGTCTTATTGGCTTCTTATCTGCATTTACACTTTGTAGTACACGCACGTCCCTTACTAAGTCCCTTTTCTTTAATTATTTTTCAGTAGTTAAGATTGACTTTATTTAAAGTACGAGGAGAAAAAGCAAGGTTGTAATTACAGATCATCATTGTGAGTTGTTTTGAAGGCAATCTAAATTAAATCTTAAATGATGACTGCTGAAAGCTCACGACTGACAACTGATAACAGTTTGAATTGCCTGAGTAGATAAGGTCACAGTAATTAAGGAAAGCACAGAAGCAACCCCCCCGCTCATTGACTGACTCTGGTAGCTGGTAATAGTGACTGATCATCAAGGTGGCTCTCATCAGAAGGAAAAGCATAGCTGGCAACTGGCCCAAGTGGGGGGAGGGGGAGAGGAGGAGAGGAGGGAGCAAAGCAAGCTTTGGTTTATCACTTCATAACTTAAACAAGCCAAGGCAAAGCCAGTAAATCTGGATCTTTTTTGGTAGTCTTTTTTTTTATTAGTTATATCATACGACATATTGCAATAAGCCTGATATATTTGCACAGTCATTGTACATACACGTATACCATATTCCTTCTGTGCCCCATATTTGCAAAAAGACAATCTATAAACCAACAATTAGTGCAGTGGTATCACGTAGCCTCGATTATTGCCCTCCGATGTCGCCTGAGTATGTGGATTTCTGATGGCTGAAAGTCTTTGACTGGAGCGTTTTGAAGGGATGGAGAAGGGATGGTTGTGTAGTTCGGCTGATAGGGTGGATTAGGATAGGTGGAAGGGCAAATGCATGCACAATTGGGAGCATGGTTATACTGATGGGGAAGGGGATTGCTGCATGGATGGGCGAAGGGGCAATTTACTGGGCAAATGTGTGAATGGAAGGAAGAATACAGATAGCAATTTGAAGGTGCTTCAGTTTTTTTTAATAAGCCAACATGGTTTTCGATTTGGGGTTTGAACCAGTATTTTTAGTAAGGGGATATTGTTGTGAGATGTTAATGAATTTAATTGCAAAGATCCATGTATAGATTATATAGATTTGTATTTAGTGAAGCAGCAGCATTTGACTTTTACGTGTGGCATATTTGTCGGGTTTTATAAAGTAAATTCTTACTTGTCATGAAGAGGCCAGTTATAAGCTTGCAACCAACATGCGTTGATATGAGAATGAAAATGAATCATCATGAAAGCCTATGTCAGATAAAAAGAAATTGGGGAAGTAGAGTCTCAGAATATTAAGAGCACTTTTGGAGCCAAAATAAAATACTATGCCTGGGTTTTAAAACTTAAGGGACCTTCAAAATCTCTCTTACATCAAAATATATTTCTATTAAGTTTCACGGAAAAAAAAGAACTTATTTGTAATGAAGACGAATGGTATTGGAATATATATCTCTGTACTGTATCTTTACAATGGATGCAAAATAACCATAAAAATAAATAATAGCACAGTAATTGGCAGAGCGTGTGATACATTCACAATACTCATGTCCAAGTTGAGAATTTATCCCTGTGATATAGTCCCTGTTTCCTCAGTGGGTTGCAGGGGAGGCCCGTTAACGTTCTCCGCCTGTATGTTGGCTCCCAGAAGACGCCTATGAGTTGTGGCTGCCAAGAACCCTTCTCGCAGAACTAAGCGGCAGTTGTCTGCTGCCTCCTTTCACATTTTTTTAAACCTCAACAGCTTCACAACCATGGACGTCATTTAGGGGTTGTCAGGGGTCGCAGTTGTGACCCTTAGCTTGCCCTTTGCTACCATTGGCACTGGCTTTGCAACCCCTGGTTTTAGAGGTGGCAAAATCAGGCACAAGAACACAGGGGTGTCTCGCATTATCAGTCAGACCCTAACCTCGTTTTCTGCTCATTTTTATCACATTAATAGTAATAATATTTTTATTAACTATTAGTGTAATAAAAAGTGGATCAGCAAGGTCTGGACCTTCACTGGCATCTTGGATAAGAAAAATAAAATGGTTTTATTGTATGTTGTGTGCTTGCATGTTGGTGAGAGTGAGTTTGGCTGAGAGAGCGTATATATGTCTGAGGATGTATGTTTGCATATGGGATAGTGGATGTTTGTCAAAATGAGTGAGTAAGTATAAGTGAGTAAGTGAGAGTGCAAATGAGTAATTCAGGGTGAGAGTGAGTGCACGAGAGTAGGTGAAAATAAATGAGTGCAAGCCAGTGCTAATGATAGAATGAGTGTGAATAAGTGAATGTACGTGAGCATATGTGTTTGCAGATCTGCTGTTGGACCTGGCTTGCATCTTGGCATATAGAAACTCCCTTGACAAAATGTTGGCACTGGAATACTGGAGGAAGGACTTGCATATGCGATACCCTTGGCAAAATGCTACTGCTGGCACTCTGTAGGTAAATTTTGGCATGGAGTACCCAAGAAATAATTCTAGCACAGGCCTCCTTGAGGAAATTCTTGGCATAGTTAGCACCTGTGACAAATTGCTTGTGATGGCACATTGGAGGAAATTCTTGGCATATGAGAAGACAACTGTGTCAAGCTCATGGGTCCATCCATGACAAAATGTGGTCCATGACAAATTAGATATAGCCTTTGACATAAGGAACCTCCACAGTGCAAGAGAAGCAGTATTAGGAAAATTCTGGCATATTGTATAGAATATGTGGGCAAAAGGGACCACTATGGTAAAATGCTGGTCTTAGCAGTGGAGGTGATTTTTTCACATAAGGGGGCACCCATAGGACATTTTAAAAACATAATTGGGTAAACTCATGGGGACTGTAGTTCAGTTCAGTTAGTCTTTGTTCAATATTTTTCCAATCATAAAAGACACAATACAATCATACAACATGTCATTTAAAGGGTATCACCCTAAAAACAAACAATTGTTACAAAATTTAATACAAACATTATCGAAGAGACCCTATGAATTATATTCATAAAATTACTATTAAGAACAATCCATATAAAAACATTTTCATAAAAAAGTCTACATGGGAGAAACCGCTTGCCACTGATATACTCAAATAATAGTTCCTGAATCAGGACAATTTTTCCTTCGCAGTGCCCAGGCCCAGCTAAGAAATTTTGTAGTGGCTATGACAATGTCTGGTCGGGTATTTGTTACCAGAATGCGCAAAGCTACCATACCTGATCTGGTACCTAAGTTAGAACAAAGCGGCTTAAGCCACTTACGGCGGGGACCCTTGTAGACCGGGCACACAAGCAATACATGGGTTATCGACTCTTCCTGAGATGAACACGAGGGACAGTTAGTGTCTAAAGCCCTGTTCCAATTTGCCGTGAATGATCTTAGCGGAAGAGTGCCCACTCTGAATTGGTGATATAATTTCCTGTCACCAGGTTTCGTGATCAGATTCCAGTAGGCCTCAGCTTCCACTACAAACTTGTCTTCCAGGAAGATACCTGTGAGCGTATTGATATCCGCCACAGACATGGTCTTCTTAGTGATCATATCCCAGTAAAGTGCTTGATACTCTGTTTTACTGGGAAATGAATTCCCTATTGGGTCTTCCCACAGGTGTCTAAGCCCCATGTCATACAAATTGCACTTAAGCTTCTGAAGCCATTTGATTTTTGAGGACAAATCAGCATTTCTTATATGCATGTGCATAAGGTGCCAATTCCGGAGTGGTCCATAGCCTCCTCCAATAAGCTATGGGTCTAACACCAGCCCCCTCATCAAAGGAGGTGCAGCCTAAATCTAGTAGGAGAGGCTTAGTATGGGTGGATTGTGGAAGGGCGGTCAGTGATCTCAGAAACTTGTTTTGTGCCCGGACTAGGGGTGATAAGTTTTCGAACCCCCAAAGCTTGTCACCATATATTATAGAAGCTCTGATTTTCCCATTGTAAATTGATATGGCCAGCCCCACTGGTTTGGTAATTGAAAGTCGATGTTCTTTTAGTAAGGCACCTGCTAGCTGATTGTACCTTAGAACTAGAACATCTAACTGTGGTGACCAGTTCATCCTCCTTCCGATTGTCACACCTAAGTATGTAAAGGTATCAGTTTGTTCCAAACATGCATTATTCATTTCTACTCATGCCTTTGATGGATTTATGTTTATGCAACACCATGAACTTTGTTTTATCAACGTTTACTATGAGGCCATGGTCATTGCAGAAATCTGTAAATCTGTCAAGGGCACGTTGCAGACCCGTTTGAGTTTTGGATAGAATTAAAGTATCATCTGCAAACATTAAAATGGGAACCCTTGAACCGGCAAGAGTTGGTGCATCGGTTGGAAAGTTAATGCAATAACTGATTACCTTGTTTATGAACAAAGAGAATAAGGTAGGGGCAAGGACGCACCCTTGCCGCACTCCCTTGTTGACTGGGAACCGATCAGTTAATTCGCCTGCTGTCCCCACCTTACTTGGGCGTAATTCACCTCATGCAATTTAATAATAAAACCTAGAATTTCTAAAGGCATCCCTGCCTACTTTAGTGAGACCTATAACTTATGGCGTGGCACTAGGTCGAATGCTGATATTAAACCAACAAAGGCTGCATAGAGGGTCCCCCTGCTAGGATCACTGTATTCCAATAAATCATCATAAATCTAAAGACTTGATCTATAGTGCGAACGTGGGGTCTAAAGCCCGCTTGATAGGTAGATAATATATTCTGGTATACTACCCATTCATTGACCCTACCTAGCACAACTCTAGCCACTATTTTCTGTAGGGTGTCAATTAGGCTTACGGCCTGTAATTGCTAGGGCAGGCACGATCACCCTTTTTATATATGGGGATGATTTCAGCCCCACGCCAAGTATCTGGAATTGGCGCACCTCTAGCGATGGCATTTATGGTGATAAGAATGTCAAATCAAATCAAATAAGCTTTATTCGATTTTTAAATTAAAAATCATGAAAGCATCGACAATACAGAAATAATTAACAAAAAAACCATAAACATTTCATTTCATAAACACAGTAAAAAACCATCATTCAACAATTATTGTACAAGATTCAGTTACCATTAAAAAACTTAAGAGTTTGTCCTATGTAATGTGAGGGGAGCTCGGGTAAAAATCATACAGATCCCAAATGCGAATTGTGCCTTGTCTTTCATTGGGGGTACAAACTCGTAAAAAGGGGGCAACATTGGTGTTTTTAAATGTAATTAGTACCAGATCCCCAGCAATGCATTTGGGCAGCGTCCCTAACCATCCCACCCTCCTGACACTCAAGATACCCCCGTCAAGCCCCGGCGGCAACGGTCTATTCTTTTTTAGCCAATAGGTGGCCTTATTTAGCAAATCCTGCTGGGTTTCGCGTGTTCCCTGGGTGAGGGCAGGGACCCCAGAGAGGACAGACACATACGGGGCGGCCTCAGGGGGCAGGTTGATATGTGGCATTCTTGCCAAGGCGGATCTAGCCACTGTATGGGTTTTTGGTGCAGATTTGACAAAAACTTTGGGGCCTATTTGAGTAGGTGTGCGAGATGGCTGTATTTGGGTGGCCCCATTGCCAGATTTATACATTTCGGGGGCGGTGGTAGGGTTAGGACAGACGCATGTGGCTATAATAGTAGCTGGAAGCGAGTGCTTTCTTATTACTGACTCAATATTGGTCAGCCTTTCCCCTAAATCATTCATTTTTGTGACCAAGGGAGAGATGGTAGCAACCAGCAGTTGTTCAATTTTGGCCAATAAAGTCGTATTGAGAGACAAAAGAGGGTCCTCTGGTTTGTCCGCGGCCGGGTCCTCGATAAATGCTATTGGATTAGCAAGTGATGGTATAGCATTGGTGCACAATATTTGTGTACTTGTATTGTTCCCAAAGTTAGTTTCGATGTCATGCTTCCATCTATTGTAGGAAGCCAGGGGCGCGGAATTTACTTGGTTATGAACTTTATCAGCGGGGCCATTTGCTTTAAGACAAAAAGAATCCACAGTTGGGGAGGTTATAAGATCAGGGGCGTACTTTGTACCACACAGGGCGTTGAGTTCCTCCCATATGGACATCGTGTTTGTAATACTTTAGAGAAATGATATTGAAGCACGATACCTCCCTCTGTGTTGGAGCAAAGTGGGGTGGCCCGTCCCGGCCTCCTCAGGCCTCGGAGGGCCACAGAGGGCCCGCCCTTTGCCCGGGCTTAGCCCCGCGCTTCGTCCCGCGTGCGTCCCGCGGGACAGAAACAAGGAGTGTATTTATTAGGCAGGTAGGCGGGGCAGGCTGGGGAAGAGTACCAGCTGTTGATGGTCAGAGGGAATGCTGGTACTCGCAGTCCCCGGCCGCCGCACCCGCCGAATCCCCGGACACAACAAACGGGTGCAGACAGCAGCAAACAGTCCCCAGATGGACAAAACGGCTCCTCCGGTCTCCCAAAGGGTCAGAGTCCCGACCCACCTCGAGCCTGCGATGATAAGAATGTATTTGGTCCAGTTTTTCCTGTCAGATTTATAGATGTCGGCCCGGATGCAATCCGGCGCGGGTGCCCTCCCTACAGGGACGCCCTCCAGGACACTTTCTATCTCCCTTTTATCAAAGGTGAGAGCAACCTCGGTATTGACCTCAGGATAGGCTGTTACATTACTGGTTAGAAAAGCAAATTGGGCTTGATTGTGCTCCACACAGAGTTCTGGAGGTACATTGTTAACTGGTGCAGAGTCAATCACACCACTGCCCCATTTGACTAAATACCAGAATTTAGTCCAGTTCTTCCCCTTACTGGCATTGGATAGATTCACCCATCTGTCCTCGTCAAAGGCCTTCTTTGCCTGTGTTTGTGCTTTTTTATAATTTGCCCTTGCTATTTTGACCTCATGAGGTGCTCCTGTTTTAATCGTGTTTAAAAGTTGCTTAAATGCAACTCCGCATGCCTCATCATACCATTTGGCCGATTTTTTATAGTATGTCTAGCAGGTCTTCTGCTTTTTGTAAACAGGGATTTTAGTTTAGAAAATAAATTTTCGTGGGCCTCCATAAGATCTGTAAAAGCGTTATCCGAGATATCTCTAGAACCAAGACGTGTTAAGGTTTCTTCTATTGTTAACTTAATCTGCTTTAGGGCACCTTCATCTTCAGAAACTACTGCCCATTTCAGCCGGCGGAAATCATGGGTTATAATTACGTCTCCTATATCTGTTCTCAAAGCAGCCTTAGGGTGATCCAAACCCTTCCTAGCTAGAGTTAGTAAAAGTGGGTTGTGATCACTCTCCAGTCTCTGGTGAACCTGCATGTCTATAAGTCTGGGCCATAGCTCCAAACTAAGGAGGATATAATCAATTCTACTGCCTCTGGTCCCATTAGAGAAGGTATTAATACCCTCAATATCTGAGGGAGTTCTCCCATTGGTGGGCCTTAGCCCCCTCCCCAGGCATAAACACTTAAGCTGGAGCGCCGCCTCGGACCATTTATTAAGAGGTGGTAACGATAAGGATGGTATCCTCCAGTTCTGGTCTTCCTCCATACTAAGGCTATAATCATCTAGGCCTAAGGGCTCAAATATGCAGTTCAGGTCACCTGCAATAACCAAGAAATTAAAGCCGACCAGGGAATTTATAAATGTGTCCAGGAGGACGATAGTTGGAGAGGCTTTCCCACCCGCAATCCCTCTTACATACACATTGACTAGTATGAAATCTGGGTCTCCCTCTGAGCGGATCTTAATGGCAAGAATGTCTGGGCTGTCTATTGATAGCTTGTATCAGACAAGGGTTCCCTGTTTAGACATATAGAAATGAACCCCTAGGACAGGGAAAAACACAATGGAGAAAACAACCTAGGCGGTAACTTATGATTGCCCACTCAATGGTGGTAGGACAGAGACTAGAACTGAACAGCTTCCAATTAAAAAACGTATTTTTATTATACAGACTATTTAGTAATTCATAAAATATAAACATGGACAAGTGCATCAATTGACAAATAGACAATAATTATGAATAACAATCAACAATGTGTGTGTCACAACCTACTTTTCATTGTTCAAGGAATTCATAAAGTATTGTTTTATTTAATTCTTGATTGTTATTCATAATTTTAAATGATATGGTTTTATTATTACATATAGGTTCTTCTTAATTAAAATTTATTGTCTATTTGTCAATTGATGCACTTGTCCATGTTTATATTTTATGAATTACTAAATAGTCTGTATAATAAAAATAAGTTTTTTAATTGGAAGCTGTTCAGTTCTAGTCTCTGTCCTACCACCATTGAGTGGGCAATCATAAGTTACCGCCTAGGTTGTTTTCTCCATTCTGTCTATTGATAGTTCATCTATTTGGAGCGATGTCTGTTGCTTGACCCATATTAATAAGCCCCCGCTAGGTCTCCCCTTGCGGTTAGCGGTTGCCGCTTTGCCAAAAGCCAGATATCCTGGGCAGCAGATCATATCTACCGACCATGTCTCCTGGAATGCAATAAAGTCGTACCCCTCAATCTAGCATGACAAATCTGGAGGCAGTGTTTTGGTAATTAAACCTGCAATATTCCAGGATAGCAGGGAGATCTACGATGGATATGTACCCTTAGAATTTGTAGAGGGTGATGGAGGCTCCATATGAGCCTGACTCTTATCCTTCAGTTGGTTCAGGACCTTTTTAGAACGTTGGGGTGGGATTACACAGCTATCAGAATGCTCCACCGGAGTTGGGGTAGGTGAAGGTAGTCAATCACATAGATCTAGGTCGGATAATGGGGCAAATCTGTTGGACAAAAGGACCTCTGTTGGCCTTTGTGGTAATCCAAAGGGTGCCCAGTTTTGCCTGTCCATCCCTTGACGTCCCAGCACATTAGAGAGACAGGACCCCGGCTTATAGAAGTACCCTATCGGTGAGTTTTCCTGGCATCCCTCCCAAATTATCCAACAGAAATCTTGTTATGTGTACATTGTTAAAGTTAACGACTACGCAGTCACCATTCCCTTCTTTCCTAGAGGGTCCTATCCACAGTATTCGTCTGGCCATTATCATGTGCTTATCCACCCCATCCTCCCATATCCCGGCGTCGTTGAGTTTGGTATTAAACCAGTGCAGCGCTTTGAGTAGTTATTGGTCCGTGGTTTCAATCTGTGCAGCCCGCAGGGGTGGAACATTCGTCAGAACTTCCACTAAGGGAGCAGCTGCTGGAGGTAGGTTAAGAGCAGTAAAGCTTGGTTGCTCAACATTGTAATCCATGACCCTATTTCCCTGTGGACCTATATTTGTGCTAGCTTGTGTATCCTGGCGACAGTTATTGCGATAAATGTTCTTGGTTGGAGCTGTTGCTATTAACATCTTGCCATCGCCCGGGGTGCTTGTGATAGATTGGGCAAATTCTCCAGATAAATTCCCTAGGTGAGCATCGTTCCTATGCAAGGGAGTGAATTCCTTGTGTGGTGCTAAGACTGTATCAGTGGATGCCCTGGGAGTAGCATGTTCCGTTGCTTCTGGATGCGGAGGCTTGGATTTAGCTGTGAAGAAGACAGGTACCTTATTCCCCAAGTTGCTGGATATGTTCACTTCAACAGATTTAGGTTGGACGAGACGGTCCTCTAATGCTGAAAAGCCTGTCTTAACCTTGGATTCAGTGTTTATTAGGCTTTCCTCGATTTGACTCAATCTATAAGTAATTGGGGTCCGTAAGGTTACTAATAGGTTTTCAAGTCTTCTCCACATTTCTTCACTTAAATTCGGACTAGGGGCACCCATAGAAGCAAAATTAAAGTCCGAACGGGGGGTAGCAGTATTATCTTGTGTGCTACACTCATCAACTGTAACTAAGACTCGTCCTCCGTTTTTATTAATCCTTGGCGCTTTCGCGGTAACTGGCCTCTGTGAGCCACTTCCCCTTTTCCTTTTTGTCGCTAGGTCGGGGTTCAATTGAGTGGTTGTATTTTTATTTTTAGATATAGATCTGGCCGACGTTCGCGGGAGCACAGTAGAGGCAGTTGTAATAGCAGTTACAGGTGATTTTGCGGCGACCTCCAGTGACCCAGTTGGAGGAGTCACAGAGCCACTCGCCTCAGCAATAGAAGTAGATTAGTTAGAGTTGGCAACAGAGTGGACCGGAGAACGAGCCTTAGCAATTAAACCCAGGGACAATCTTTTCGATTGTTGCGGGTCCAGGGATAGGCGGTGCTCTGTTATCGCTATCTCTTTTTCCAAGACAGACGTGGTCCTTAGTATAAATTGATCTAAAGTCCCTGCCACGCTGCTACCAGTGAGTACACCTATCATCTTCCCTTCGCGTTTGGTCATCATGGTATTAATAACAGGGCCCACAAAGTCACTGTGTACACTATACTCAAAAGTTTGATAGAATGAGTTACAGGACTGACCTTGCGATGTGGTCGGTGTTAGAGGGGGGGCCTGGCCTTGTCCAGTCTCCGATGGGCACAGACGGGCCCGCCCTTCACCCGGGCTTTGCCCGGCACGACCCGCGTAGCAGGAGCGGCGAGCTGCTTTATTCTCCCTGCAACGGCAGGCAGGCACAGGTGAGGGCGATCGTTGCAGGGGTCAGAGGCTCCCTGGGTAATGCAGTCCACCAGCACCAGCCGTAAGGCTCTTCTGAGAATTGTGTTTGGGGAGGCACTCAACAGCTCCAAAGGCTTGTTGTCAGGAGAGAGGGCCAGTCCAGCCTCCTACGGGCGAGAATGGGCAAGGACAGGCCCGCCCTTGGTCCGGGCTTTTGCCGCGGGGGGAGAAGCTGCGCTTTGTAGCGCAATGGAAGTGCCTCCCCCTCACCTGCGGTAGCCAAAGAGGCAGTGCTGTGTCCCTTGTTGCACCCTGGGCTCGTAGTACCACCAGGGTGGATAGCAACCCCAAAAGTGTCTCAAGGAAACGTTGTACCGTTTAAAATAGAGATGGTCACTCTGTGCTTAATCTCCCGCCAGAATGTGCAGCTAAAAGACAGGAGCAAGCAGCCAAGTTGCCCCTTCAGTTCCAGCGCGTCCCCGCATGTATTCGCGAGGACTCCAACTGGTGCTTAACTCTACAGTGGGGGCTGAAACGCCCAGCAAAGCCCGTGTTCTGCTCTCTATGGGGGCAATGGGGGGCTGACGCTCAGCAGCGCCACTCCTGGCACCCCCTATCTGCCGCCTGTGGCTCTAATGGGGCTTTTGTTGGGCTCCCTGCTGTATGGAAGTCAGCGGGAGCACGGGTTGAAAACAGCGAGACTGCCGGCATCTTCCTTGCTCCGTTCCGCTCTGCTCCGTCGTAACTGAGCTTCCTGCTGTGTTGAAATCTGTGGGGTCACGGCTGAGAGCTGAGGGCTCCCGGCGTCTTCCTCGCTCCGTTGCTCCGTTGTTCGCTTGTTCCTAGGTCCCTCCCTGCATCCCCCCCCCCACCCCGCTGTGTAGGAGTCAGCGGGGCCACGGGCTGAGAGTTGCTGGGCTACAGGCATCTTCCTCGTGGAACTATAATATCACTTTAACCTTTTTTCAATGAATAGCTTTCAAGACTGGCCCATTTAGAAAAGAGAGCTACATAATAACAACCCTAACAACTCGTGGCGAAACCGTCAGGTTTCAGTAGCATGGCACACCATGAAAGGACTGGAATATTTCATTCATTTTTTAGAGCCTATGGCTTTTTAGCAAATTTATGTGAAAATTGTGCATTAAAAGGCGCTAGTACTGCCCATTTTTAAAAAACTTTTCTCACGGAAGAGAACCCCCACCCTTTGTTCTTCCCTGGAAGAATATATAATTGCATTTATACAACTTCAGCAATGTTAATTACTGTGAAGTTATCAGGGTTAAGGTTATGTGACATCCCTTCTTGGGACGAAGCAAGGGCAAAGGGCATGTGATGTCATTTCCTGTGACATCATTACGGTCGAAGGATATATGATGTAATTTCTGCTACATTTTGGTGAATTAACGTCCATGTTCACAACAGTGCTAAGATGAGGAACGTTTGAAAATAATGTGGTTATTCAAACTAAAGGGTACTTTTTGATCAAAGTAGGATTCACCCAAAAAAGAAAAAAACAACATTCTACACTCTCTGCTGCAGTTACTTCCTGCCACCTCTACCCCCACTTCCGCCTGGTGTTTTGTGTTACTCCTAGGAAAAAAGGTACTGATTCGTTGTACTTACCTCAGTAAGCACAGGTTAAAAGCCACAGGCAAACAAATCTGCCAAAACAGTGAATGTACCTTTCCTCCTCTATCTTTGTTACCCACCCCCTGCCCCACCATCTTAAAATGTCTCTATCACACTAACAGTGTCCAAAGTACGTTGTGAAACTTAGCCATTCACCAATATAGGCAAAGGTTCCAGACTACTATGTCTGAGGTGGGTTCTCAATAAATTCGACACATATTCTAGCCGACTGAAATCCGTCAGTGGGATAGCTGGCTGTAGGCAATTGTTTTCCACACTGTCATTCAGCGTTGCTATTGTCCATGCACCCCGAAATGGCAGTGGAAAAACATCTGAAAAAATGAATGCACAACAAGCAGCATACCTCAGCCCAGTAACCACCTATTGCAGGAATCTTTTCTTGCAGCAGGAAAACTGGGAATCTGCTTATGAGTTGGACTTCCCTTAGAGAGTCTGAGCTGCAATCTCAGTTCAAGTGACATCAGAGTATTTGTTGCTGTTTCTGTTTAAATGTAAGCTTTGCCAGATTCACAATTGTATGAATCTGGTTACAGTTTTAAAAACGTATCCTAGAAATACAATTTACACTTACCACCTTCACACATTTTATCTATCGCACTAAGGTTGTGTGTAGAGTCACAAAACATTGTCACGAAGATGGGGCAATTTACAGGGGAGGAGGAGTGGTGCGGAAGTTGTATACCAGCTTCCGACTTCCTTTGGGCTCTTTCCTACTCGTTCCCTGCCTATCCCTCAGCCAAAAACAAAATCCCAACTATTAAAGAACAAGCATTGGCAACGCCTATAGGTTTCGTCTAGACAAGCCTGATTGCCGTCGGCAATGTGTTTTTGCCATGTTGTACACCAGTGTGGCTGCTGGTCAGCATGGCTAAAAGTTAGTGGCGTGGAGTGTCCTAGATTGGAGTGGGGGGAGTAGAGTATCATAGAGGTGAGTAGAGGGGAGTAGAATTCAGTGGCAGATAGTGTCCTAGTGTGCAGTGTCATACAGTGGAGTGGTTGGAGTGGATTGAGGTAGTGGGGTGGATTGAATTGGGGTCGAGAGGGTTGGATTGAGTGGGGTGGATTGGCGTAGGTGGACTGGATGGGGTGGATTGGATTGGGGTGAATTGAAATGGGATGAGGTGGATTGGATTGGAGTGTGGTGGATTCGATTGGTTTGGGGTGATGTGGTGTGGACTGGATTGGGGTGGCACGGACTGGATCATAGTAGGATGGTTTGGAGTGAGTTGAATTAGAGTGGAGTGGAGGGAATGGAGTGGGGTGGATTGAATCGAACTGGGTGGATTGGATTGAGTGGGGTGGGGTGGGGTGGACCGAACAGGGATGGGGTGGGGTGGATTGGAGTGGGGTAGATTGGAGTAGGGTAGATTGGAGTAGGGTAGATTGGAGTAGAGTGGGGTGGATTGGAATGGGATGGACTGAATGTGGTGGATTAGATTGGAGTGGGGTGGATTGGGGTTGAGCGGAGTGGAATGGAGTAGGGGTGAAATGGAGTTGGGTATGGGGTGGGTAGATTAGAGTGAAGTAGACTGGATTGCAGTGGGGTGGATTGGATTGGAGTGAAGTGAAGTGGATTGGGTTGAGTGGGGTGGGGTAGATTGTGATGGATTGCATTGGAGCGGGGCAGGCTGAACTGGATTGAGGTGGGGTGGAGTGGACAGTGTTAAGGTGGAGTGAGGGGCAGCGTATTGGATTGAAGTAGGTTTGATTGGATTGGGGCGAGGTAGATTGCATTGGAGTGGAATGGGGTGATGCGGATTGGACTGGAGTGAGGGGGATTGAAGTAGAGTGAGGTGGATTGTTCTGGTTTTATTGGGGAAAAATGTTTTGGATTGGAGTGGGGCAGATTGTTTTGCATTGGAGTAGGGCTGATTGGAGTGGTGCAGATTGTTTTGGAATTGAGTGGGGCAGATTGTTTTGGATTGGAATGGGGGCATATTGTAGTGGGGTGGATTGTTTTGAATTGGAGTGAGGCTAAAAGTTTTGTATTGGAGAGGGGCAGATTGGTGTGGGGCAGATTGGAGTGGGCAGATTGTTTTAGTATTGGAGTGGTGCATATTGGAGTGGGGCAGATTCTTATAGATTATGGTGGCCAGATTGTTTTGGATTGGAATGAGGCAGATTGTTTTGGATTGGAGTGGGGCAGATTGGAGTGGGGTGGGTTGGGAGCATTTGAGTGTGGTGGATTGAATTGATGTGGTGTGGTGGAGTGGATTGGATTGAGTGGGGCAGGTTGGATTGAGTGGGGAGGATTGGTGTTGGGTGAGGTGGGGGGGATTGTGGTGGACTGCATGACTATGCGTTAAAACATCATTTCAGAAATTACACATTAGAAAGAAACAATGTCGCTTTGCAATAAGGTGACCCTCATCTTTTGAGAATAGTGCCCATGAGCAAAAACAAAGTATACACGATGGGAAAATGAGAAAAGAAGGCTTGGCAATATAAAAGAAAGTTAACTATAGAAAATAAATCTTTGCAAATGCGTTTGTCCTGCTGGGCACGTATTTGCCAGTCCCGCGTCTTCTGTTTGCAGGGCACTAAAAGTTAAACAGGAGAAAATACCACCTCAATCATGTCGCCAGCAGCAGATGTGCACTGATTAAGTTGAATCAATCAGTGCTTGGTCCCTCCTCCACAGAGATACCTGAGCCCCTCGCCCCCCTCCAAAATACCACAAGACAACTCAACAAGAAAGCCAAATGGTTCTCCACAGACCACCAAGAATCCAAGCGCTCTTGCGGACGACTGGAGAAAACGTGGAGAAACAACAAAATCTGGCAGTCCGCTCCGCCTACAAGGTAGCTGCCATGGCACACCACCAATTCATCAACAAAAGGAAACTTCATCCAAGAATCTGCTCCTACTCCCACAACTTCAAGGACCTTTTCACCATCATACAAGAATTCGCCAGACCCAACAGCGAAACAGCCGGTGTCCTACCCTCCCCAGACCTCTGCAACAAACTCAGCTCCTTTCACCTCAAGATCAAGACGCTCTAATAAAACTTCGACGACCATGACCACGGCACCGCCCCAACTCGCACCCCCAGCGACAATGTCCAACAGACCCTCTTCACCTGGACCCCTCTCATCACAGAAGACACCGTAAAGACAATGAAAGCATCCACTCCGGAGCACCTACACCCTGCACTCAGTACATCTTTCACAGGGCTGCCACTGCCATTGCACCCAAACTATCAACTGCTCCCTCAAGACCGCCACATTCTCTGAAGATTGGATACGCACCAAAGTCAACCCCCTCCTAAAGAAGTCCTCCGCAGACCCAACGGATTTCAAGAACCTTTCAGCACCTTTCGACACCGTCTCCCACTACACACCAGCTTCCAGGCTCCACAACACCGGCATTGGAAAATCACCAATTTTCAGCTATCTCAGAGCCGTGGATCAGTGGATGACTTGGAGCCATCTCAAATTGAACGCTTCAAAAACTGAAATACTCACGTGTGGCGATTGGAAAAATTACAACCCGCTTGCCGCATGGCCTGATGAACTGAGATCTGAAGAACCGGGGTTTAACCCAGCGGCGTCAGGGACATGCCTAAGATCTTCGAGTTCACCTGTCCTGGTATTCAAAGACACGGAATACTTCTGGATGGCGTCAGAGACCAAGTTTATTAGCTGCAGCTAGTAACAGTGATCCTAGAAATACATCACAGTGTAAATTCTCAGGAGACTGCTCCTTTTACTAAGGCGAGACGTCTCCTTTTATACCCAATATTCATATTATAAATGTACACCCACTGCACAAAATTCTAGCCAATAAGATACATTTTCAAACAAAGTATCACATAGCAAAAACTCAATTTACAGTATCCCAACCCAAAAGTTAATTATTAGGAATGTCCCAAATTCAATCTCCACAAGCCGGACAAACCTATAATTGAAAGCATAACCCATGTAATGAAGAAACATAAAAAAAGAAACAGTAACAGATGCTGAACAAGATAAAGCACGTGCAAGGAAACTAAAAAGTTAACGATGTCCTGAACATTGATTGGCAATCTCAGATAAAGATCGATCAGGGAAATTGGCTTTGCGAGGTCAGTTTCAGGTGAAGAGGTCAGTTTCTTACAATTCATTTCAGAGTCAAAAAGAAACCTAGTTAATATATACATGAACTAAGAAGGCTAGGCCACTTCGTTTGCCAGGTTACCTTTACAGGCCTACATGAGGGCCACACAAAATGGTGGCACAGAACAAAATGGAGTCAGACTCGAGAATTACAGAACCTCAGACCCTCCTTTTGCCATTACGTAGGCAATAACCTAAGACTCGTGTTAATCTGAATCTAGGTCTATATCAATATTCATTAGGTCATCAAAGTGTTGCTGTAGCATCATTTTATTATTCTCTACTTCTCTCGGGACAGATCTCCGAACCCACATAGTAGCACAAAGACTACAAATGGCGGGACCACACTGGATGCAAAGACAACAAGAGAAAAGGATGGCTAAAACCATACCAAGAAATGTCAGAATCTTCCATCCCCACTTAGACAGCAGTCCCCAAAACCATCCTGTCAATTACCAGTCTCCTCCGTCTACATGGATAGACTCAGAGATCTTATGCAACCTAGAGATGGCTTGGTATACTGTATGGGCATTACCTGGTATTTAAACACAGCAACTGGATCCAATCAATTTACATACTCCTCCTCGATCTGCAAGTATGATGTCTAATACCATACGATTCTGCAAAGTCATAAGGCGGTCCGCTTGAAGCTCCGCTGTAACATTACTAAGAGCACTTGCTGTCTCATTAATAGTAGCTTCAACAACGCGGACAAGCTGTTGAATATGCCTACTATTGATCATAGGACCCCAAAAGGGCAGGAAGCCCTTGAAGACATCTCCTACTTCATGTGCTGCAGTATCTTCCTGATTGAAGACACCTCTACCATATCTCGTTCCATGATAGTCTGAAGCAGTAGTGTATGTAGGGGGAAGCAAAAACGCCACATAACATGTTACTGAAAAATCTGGTGGCAACCATGTGTAGGCTCTGTCATGACAAACAAAATATGTGCCTTTAGCTGGCACAAACGGTGGAGAAGTCCGGGATGAATAGACATAGGTTTGAGTACACACACTCTTACCTAGCTGAGCTTTCGGATTCCGACCAGTACCTTGCAAACAAAAATGGCCTCGGTGGGGTACAATCCAAATAGGGGGAGACCTTTTTCGTCTCTCCTTCTCTGTCAAGCTGGTAATATATCCAGTCACGTTCCAACCAACATAAGCCTGCACCTCATCCTTAGGGATAGCATTATATGCATCAATATCTCGGATCATAGCTACTATTCCCCTTATCAAGGCATTATTGCTGGAGTTATCTTTAAGGGAACGTAAGGGGCGTACCTCATTTGCATAGATAAACATGGTCTGTAAAGCCCACACAGACCCATTAAAAGAAATAGGCAAAACCAAATATGGCATACCTTTATCTGTCGTATGAGGCATAAGACCACAAACCCAACAATTAGTTGTATTTACTACTAACTGATGCTGATGCAACAACTGTATGAACGAGTTGTTGACAAATTCTGATCTCCTTGTTTGCTCATGTTCAGGCAACGTATAAAACTGATGCAAAGAAACAGTAGTGAAAGAAAGCATAGTTGGGAGGTGGGTGTAGAGGTCTGTTGTGTAACATAGACAATCCAACCCACACAAGCTAATGTGATACTTAAAAACATCAAAAAGCACAATATTATAAAACATTTGCTACATATCAATGTACAAAATCTTGTCTTAAGATCTATTCTCTCAACATCTCTTTCAGTTACAACAGACTCCATCCTCTAACGTGCTGCTCGCGGCAATTTTCCTTCTTCACTCAAGTGTGCGTCCAGGCGTCCTAGACGTCCCTAGAACCGCAGACCTTTCGTCAATACGCGGGCCACCCCTTAACTCTTATACCGCGACCCTGCAGCTGAACCCGGATGGTGGCTCAAAAAAGAAAAAGAAAAATAGTCTCTTGTCTGAAAGAGTGTAATTCACAAAAAAATTCAAATTTTATTTGTCCTTTTTAGACCTTAAGTTGTATCGTTCTTTACCAGGCACAGTTTGATCCAGAAAGAGTGTCTCTGGAGGCGTAGTATCAAATCTCAAACACGGCGGCACAGCTACGTGCAAGACTTCATTATCCGCACGTTCTGACTGAGTCCATTCCAGAGCTGCATTGCTAAAAGGTACAAATCTTGGAACCCTTTCACTCTCGGAATCGGCAACACCTTCCCGGACCCACTTATCGTACGGTAAGGGCAAAGGTATCTTCTTGCAATGGGTACCATGTACCCAGTTTTTCTTGCCGAACACCTTAATAGCAGTCCGAGTTGATAACAGGACTTGGTATGGACCGGTCCATCTTGGTTCCAAGTTCTTTGCCCTCTGGAAATTCCTGGTTAGAATCCAGTCGCCAGGTTGAATCGTGTGGCCTGCGTCTACAGAAACTGAAGGCAAAGTGTCATGGACCTGTTGGTGAAGAACACGCAATTTAGCAGTCAAATCATGTAAGTAGTTAACCAACATAGGGTACTCGATATCACTGTACTTTTTAGGCCTCGGCACACCCCAGACATTCGTCGGGCGTCCAAAAACAATCTTGTATGGGCTAAGTCCCACGCGAGAATGTACTGTCGTTCTCGTGAACAAAAGTGCCAATGGTAAGGCATCGGGCCATGTAAGACCAGAGCTCGCTTGCACCATGGCCAACTTCAGCTTCAGAGTGCCATTATAGCACTCGACCAGGCCTGCTGACTGGGGGTGATTTGCAGCGAGAAATTTCTGTTTAATACCCAGACCCGCACATACTTTCTTCATAATCTGACCCACAAATTCACTTCCATTATCACTCCATACCATCCTCGGCAAGCCATATCTGGGAAAAAATTCTTTGAGCAAAACCTTGGCTGTAGACAAGGCAGTATTATCCTTTAGGGGTAGGACTCTATCCATCTGGAAAAGGCACAAACAACCACAAGGTCATAGTTCAAGTTATTGCATCTTTCCATATGAATGTAGTCTATCTGCAGCACCTCGAACGGATACGTTGGAGGAGCAAAATGACCCGCTGGAGTTGGGGTTCCCTTTCCAGGATTATGCATCAAGCAAATCATGCAGTGTTTAACCAAATTCTCAGCACACTTAGGAATTCCACCATTCTGCCATACCGGAGCCAACAACTTACATATCCCTTTTGAACTAATGTGAGCCAGCCCATGAGCCATAGTAACCACTGGGAGCACATATGCATCCAGCAACAACCATCGCCGGTGCTCTGACAACTCAACCCAACACCCTGTTGAATCCAACATTCCCGTACTCTCTCTCCACATACTCAATTCTTTCTCAGTAGCTTCCGCTTGAATCATCTTCACACGTTCTGTTGTATCTTCATACATTCCTCCTTCCACAACCCATCTGGCAGGACCTGCAACATACATCCGACTCGTCACATCTTTCGCTGTTTCTCTCACTACTTCATCTGCAAACGCATTCCCTCGACCCACATCATCCGTAAACTTCTTATGCGCACTACACTTTACTATCGCAATTTGGGTCGGCAAAGTAAGTGATTCAAGAAGTTCACTCACTAATTGTCCATGCTGAATTTTTGTACCATGGGAAGTAAGAAATCCTCTCTCTTTCCACAAACGACCAAAACTGTGAGCCACGCCAAATGCATATTGGCTATCAGTAAAAACATTCACTCTCTTTCCTTTTGACAACACACACGCTCTAGTCAATGCTATCAACTCCGCTGCCTGTGCTGAATTCTGTGCAATACGTGCTGTTTCAACAATCGTGTGCAAAGTTGTGACAGCATATGCTGCAGTCGTCTCTCCATTCGGAAGCTTAAAGCACGAACCATCTACCCATAGGGTACCAGCAGGATTCGAAAGAGGAGTATCTTTCAGATCAACTCTACCCTGCGTTTCCTCCTCTGTCTGGAGAAAACAGTCATGTTGTTCCTGAACATCTGTCTCTACAAAACTTGGCAACAATGTAGCTGGATTCAATGTGTTGCACCGCTTGATGTGCACATGACTAGCCAAAAGCGTCAACTCATAACCTGACAAACGTGCACTGGTAAGATGTTAAGTCTTTGTTCTGGTCAATAGGGTATCCACTGCATGTGGAACCATCACAATCAATGTATTATCCAATACCAAACCAGCAGACTGTCGAATAGAAACAGCCGCTGCCGCTGTAGCTCTTAGACAACTAGGCAATGCCCTAGCTACCGGATCTAAAGTGGCTGAAAAATACGCACATGGGCGATGCTTGTCTCCAAATTGTTGCGTCAACACTGACAACGCACAACCTTCTCTCTCGCGTACATAAAGTGTAAAAGGTTTACTATAGTCGGGGGTACCCAACACCGGAGCAGAACACAATGCATCACGCAATTCAGAAAAACTCTTCTGACATTCGTCAGACCAAGGAAGAGAGTGTGGTGTGTCCTTAAGAGTAAGTGCCAACAAAGGTTTCGCTAACAAAGAAAAATTCGGAATCCACTGTCTACAATACGAGGTGATACCTAAGAAGGCACGCACCTCTCTCTGTGTGCATGGCACAGTCATTTGGGCAATCGCTTGAATACGCTCTGGGGTCAATCGTCTTCCCTCCTTCGACAAGAGATGACCTAAGTAGGTCACTTCGTGTCGGCAATACTGCAACTTCAAAGGTGACACTTTATGATGAAGGTCAGACAGGTGTCGCAACAAAGAAAGAGTAACTTCTTTACAAATCTCTTCATCATCAGCAGCAACCAACAGATCATCAACATACTGGACAAGAGTAGCACCAGAAGGCAATGCAAAAGTATGAAGCTGAGTTTTCAAAGCCTGACTATAAATGGAGGGACTCTCACAATAACCTTGAGGAGCGCGTTTAAACCGGAAACTGCGGCCTCCTAAAGAGAAGCCAAAAATATCCTTACTTTCCTCAGCAATCGGAATACTGAAGAAAGCGTTCTTCAGATCAATGACAGAAAACCAAGCAGCTGAGGCAGGGATCATAGTCAATAAAGCAGTAATGTCTGGAACAACAGGAAACTGTGGCACAACAATCTTATTGACCTCTCGAAGGTCAATCACAAACCGATACACAGGTGGCTGAGAAGAGTCAGTACGCTTAAGGACAGGCAGAACAGGACTATTACACACATTGCCTCTCGTTTCTTCAACCACACCTTTCTCAACCAAATCAAAGATAATCGCTAAAAGAGCTCTTTCGCCATCACTGGAAATTTTGTACTGAGGAATGCGAGGTAATTTAGCATTCGACTTAAGGGTAACAACGTAAGGTGGAATCTGCAAGAGACCAACATCATTAGGACCTGTAGCCCAAAGTGTATCAGGGAGAGAACGCAGTTCCAGTGGAAGGTGATCCTTAGACAAATACATCGGGGAAATCACTTTCTTACCCACTGTAAGATGTACTCCCGAAGGAGAACAATGTAATGTCGCATGCAATCTTTTCAATAAGTCCAAACCCAACAAATTCTCACCACAGCCAGTCGTTAGAATGAGGGGAGCCTCCAATTCACAAGGACCAATAGAAAGGGGCAAAGGACAAGAAACCGGGTTACGAACTGGGGCGCCAGAAAATCCTACAGAAACATTAGTCAAGCCAGACAAGGGTGTGCCAGGGAGTTAAGAGTGCATGATAGAACTCTTTGCTGCACCAGTATCCAAAAGAAAAGGTTCTGCCACACCTGATGTAATCACTTCAACATAAGGTCCACTCTGGTCTACTGGAACTGACACGACTCCCTCCCTTTGTCCATGGCTATCCTAACTATCATTAAAACCAGCACTCTCACTTCCAACATAATAATCATCAATGTAGTACTGAGCAGACTGAACGGTCAGAACATTCTGTTGGTCAAAATAATTTATAGAATTCTGAGGGGAAAAGGAACGTTCATTCTGGGGAAATATACCACGTCCCCTAACCCTAGGTACTTGTTGGTAACCACCACGACCTCTCAGACCAGACATACCATTCGCACGCTGTAGCAAGATCGGGCAACTATTCTTGAAGTGACCTTCCTCTTTACAATAAGCACACTGATTAGGGCCTAGCGGGAGTCGCGAAGCAAAAGACTCAGGCTTCTGCAACAGTTTCTGAAACTGTGGGGGTTGCTGAAACTGACGCTGATTAGGGCGAGGCGGATAAGCCTGCTGCAGAAGAACTTTAGTTTTTAATTTTCTAGTCTTCTTCTCTACTTTATCCTTCTCATCTTTATCTCTATTCTCATAGTATTGTGCAGTAGCCAATATCTGGGCTGAAGAAGAAACAGCCCATGAACTCTCAGAATCTTTTAACTTAGTAGAAAGTTCAGGAAGTAAATTAAAAACAAACTTATCTACAAACAACCTCTGACCACCTTCTGTACTCATGTCCTGACCACTATGATCAATGAATGTTTTCTCGAACCTAGTGAAGAAATCAGACACACTCTCATCTTTCTTTTGTTTGCATGCTGCTAACTTGTCCCAATTCACCCGCAAAGGAGGCATCATAGTTTTCATTAAATTAATAATCCTACCAGGTAGTTCTGCAACTAAGGGTTCAGGTTTGGCACCTCCTACCTGCCGACCATCTGCAGCAGTAAATTTAACCCATGTATCTCCTAACTCTGGCGCGTGATCCTCATGACGGATCTTCGCCCCAAGGGTTGAGGAACTACATTACCCATCAACATATCTATGTCAGCTGAATTCATAACCCATGCGTCAACTGTCTGAGACAACTCCTTGTAATAACCAGCAGGATTTTTACGGGGGTCAGGCAAGGTCTGCTTAAGAGCCAGGACCTCAGCTCTCTTCCAAGGGACATGCACCCACACTCGCTGAAAATTAGCCGGTGCAGCCACAATACCATGAGCTGCATCAGCCACAACTTCCTCTCTCCATACAGGGGGGACCTCTCTCATAGGATACTGCTTCACTTTTCTCCTAACAGAAGGGTCAGGTTCGAACAATAACTGAGGTGGAAGTCTAGACCTAAAAGTGAGTAGTGTCTCTACCGCTTCCTCAACATCGGAAGCCACTATCGTTCCTTTAGCAAATTCAGACTGAACATTAATCAATTCCAATGGAATTGAACCCGACTCATTATCTTCCCACTCCTGATGAAGGAAGGTACACATGACATCAAAAACATACCTTTGTTTTGGTGCCTCCCACTGTAGGAAGATATCCATAACCACTTGTGGACCGTACTTGGAGGCTTTGGAAACCCATCTACGAGCAAGGAGATCTAACACTGCCCGCTCTTCGGGACCAGGAAGCTGACTACGTCTCTGCTTATGTTCAGAAACAGGGGTCATATTTAGTGACCCAAAGAAAGGAGACAAAAGACTAGTGACAGTCTTAGTCATTCGTTGCCGAGCAGAAGGAGAAGAAGTTGACATGAGGACAGGAGACAAAGTGTTTTGAGGCAAGAGAGACGTAGGGACAGAAATAAGAGAAGTCGAAGATAAAGGAGTGTAAGGCAAAGGAGTTTGAGGCAAGGCTGGTGACAAAGCTGGCGACCCTGTAGGGGGCTGCGCCGCGGAAGGAAGAACCACCTGTGAAGCAACAGGTGGCGGAACAACAACAGGGGGTTGAACGACAACAAGGGGTGCAACAACTGGAGGTAACGGAGGTGCAGTAGCACCGCGCACATAAGGGGGTGGTAATCTCAGTAAATGTGACATCAAAGGATCCTTTTCTGGGTCTTCAGTCACATTTGAAAGGGGAGGTGGCAAAACCGGGTAACATTTGTCAATGGCCATGCAATGTTGTCTATCTGACACTTCAATCGAACGATCTTCTTCATCTTCCTTAAACTGCCTAGCAGCTTACATTACCGACATATTCCTTTCCTTCTTATCTCTCTTAGCTTGCTTAATTTCTCGCTGTTTGGCTTCCTTACGCCAAAGGCGGAAAGAGTCAAACATCGCCGGCCGGGCTTTCTTCTTAAATAGCGCAACTTCTAGGTTATCTAAAACATCTGATTAAAACTACCATGTTGGGGCCATGGTAAAACACCATCTTTCCTTGTATAACGGACCCATACTCCATTAAAGGTAATGGGACCCACACCATGCTTTGAATAGAGCTCATAGGTTGGAGTTCCAACCAGAGGTATCGGACACGAGTCCTCCAATCGGGAATCCTTATTACAACTGCAACAAAACCATTTCCTAACTTTGCCAAAACCAGGCATCTTTAGCTTGCTAGTCTTGCTTCAAACTTCAAGGGGTTATCAAAAAATGATACACTCGTAAATATACAAACCCCTCGGCTTCGACTATTGCAATGGCCGAATCAAAACCAAGAAACAAAACAAAGTTGTGGGAGCGACCCACTTATACTTAACCAAAATGTCTGTCATGCCACCAGAAGACCGTCTAACGTCTCACCTTACAAATCATCACAAGAGGGTCAAAGACAGGGCGACAGTCAGGGAAGCAGTCCTTTGCAGCCGTCAGAAAGGGGAAGCCTTGCAGAAAAAACATTCGGTCCACGTCGACATGCAGGGGTCAATGGAGTGGCGGCCGTCCTCCAGAATTTCCTCACGGGGCTCCTCACAATCTTTGGGCTTGGACCAGTACCGCTGAAGTCGAGCCCCACGTTGGGCGCCAGTTGAAGAACCGGGGTTTAACCCAGCGACGTCAGGGACACGCCTAAGATCTTCGAGTTCACCTGTCTTGGTATTCAAAGACACGGAATACTTCTGGATGGCGTCAGAGACCAAATCTATTAGCTGCAGCTAGTAACAGTGATCCTAGAAATACATCACGGTGTAAATTCTCAGGAGACTGCTCATTTTACTAAGGCGAGATGTCTCCTTTTATACCCAATATTCACATTATAAATGTACACCCACTGCACAAAGTTCTAGCCAATAAGATACATTTTCAAACAAAGTATCACATAGCAAAAACTCAATTTACAGTATCCCAACCCAAAAGTTAATTATTAGGAATGTCCCAAATTCAATCTCCACAAGCCGGACAAACCTATAATTGAAAGCATAACCCATGTAATGAAGAAACATAAAAAAAGAAACAGTAACAGATGCTGAACAAGATAAAGCACGTGCAAGGAAACTAAAAAGTTAACGATGTCCTGAACATTGATTGGCAATCTCAGATAAAGATCGATCAGGGAAATTGGCTTTGCGAGGTCAGTTTCAGGTGAAGAGGTCAGTTTCTTACAGTTCATTTCAGAGTCAAAAAGAAACCTAGTTAATGTATACATGAACTAAGAAGGCCAGGCCACTTCGTTCGCCAGGTTACCTTTACAGGCCTACATGAGGGCAACACAAAATGGTGGCACAGAACAAAATGGAGTCAGACTCGAGAATTACAGAACCTCAGACCCTCCTTTTGCCATTACGTAGGCAATAACCTAAGACTCGTGTTAATCTGAATCTAGGTCTATATCAATATTCATTAGGTCATCAAAGTGTTGCTGTAGCATCATTTTATTATTCTCTACTTCTCTCGGGACAGATCTCCGAACACACATAGTAGCACAAAGACTACAAATGGCGGGACCACACTGGATGCAAAGACAACAAGAGAAAAGGATGGCTAAAACCATACCAAGAAATGTCAGAATCTTCCATCCCCACTTAGACAGCAGTCCCCAAAACCATCCTGTCAATTACCAGTCTCCTTCGTCTACATGGATAGACTCAGAGATCTTATGCAACCTAGAGATGGCTTGGTATACTGTATGGGCATTATCTGGTATGTAAACACAGCAACTGGATCCAATCAATGTACATACTCCTCCTCGATCTGCAAGTATGATGTCTAATACCATACGATTCTGCAAAGTCATAAGGCGGTCCGCTTGAAGCTCAGCTGTAACATTACTAAGAGCACTTGCTGTCTCATTAATAGTACCTTCAACAACGCGGACAAGCTGTTGAATATGCCTACTATTGATCATAGAACCCCAAAAGGGCAGGAAGCCCTTGAAGAAATCTCCTACTTCATGTGCTGCAGTATCTTCCTGATTGAAGACACCTCTACCATATCTCGTTCCATGATAGTCTGAAGCAGTAGTGTATGTAGGGGGAAGCAAATCCCCCAATACCACGCTAAGGCTCATGAGGTCTCCTAATCTTGAACTATAAGTAAGCCCTCTCCTCCACCACCATACCAGGGGGCACTAAATTCACAATGTAGTTGTGTGTCTATTTTTACTGTGTGTCTTTTTTCTATGTCTTCTTTTACAGGGTCACTGAACCTCATTTTGGGTTCTTTTTTTACCCTTAACTCATTTGAAAGTATTGCCCTTTCCTGAGTTCCTGGACATCCGACTATGATGTTTATTATGTCTTTTCATTCCACAGGTTCTCTTCAACGCCAATTGGGCGCAACTGAGCATGTCCATTAAATAACATTGATAGGTACATTTCACCTAGTTTTATTTTTTGAAAAATACACTTTGACATCCCATGTGAGTAAGGTGAGGATAACGTGCATATCCTTGTCCTGAAGAAGGAGTCGTTGTACTCCGAAACATGTTGACACTTCCCGGTTGATATACCCTAACACGTATATATTCAACCCTCTTTGCACCTTTTTAATAACACCAGCCGAGGACATAATAAATTTTGTTTTTCCTACGAGCCAGGTATTTTTTAACTTCACTTTTTTTACCTCACCTCACTCACTCACTTTGCTCCCCTCAACACATACCCACACGTAGTTCACTATCAAGTGCTCCAACGTAGCCGCAAGTCGTAGCACGCCGCACTCCGTAGAGGGGTGCGAAGGCCCCGATGATGAAGCATGACACCAAGGGGCCTTTTGGTGTGTGAGGGGCATTTAAACAACACTGTGTGCTCCCCATCACTTTAAGGATCACGACCACTTTCCAGAGTGGATTCCATTTTGTTTAACTACCTTTACAGGCCTACGTGAGGGCAACACAAAATGGTGGCACAGAACAAAATGGAATCAGACTCGAGAATTACAGAACCTCAGATCACTGCCTAAAGTATTGAAGGAAGTAAGAAACCTCGGAATGACCATGGACTCTAAGCTGTCGATGAATGTCCAAGTGGATAAACTAGCAAGATCAAGCTTTGCTACTATAAAAACGCTGCAACTAATTTTCCCTCATTTGGGATTTCCACACAAGGTCTTAGCTACCATCTCCCCTGATTACGCCAATAGCCTCTACCACGGATCACCTTTAACGACCATGAAAAGACTACAACGGATTCAGAACTCGGCTGCCAGACTATTCTTGCATATCAAACCACGAGACCACATCTCCCCTGCCTTGAAAGCCCTGCATTAGTTACCGGTTGCCAGAAGATCCACGTTCAAGCTGCTTTGTATCACCCACAAAGCAATACATGGAATAGGACCAATCTTCATCAGGAATAAAATCTCCAAACACATTCAACAAAGTAACCTCCGCTCTAAAGGAGCATCTCGCCTCAAAATCCTACCATACAAGAAAAAAAAACATGGGTGGCACATCCTTCTCTGTTCAAGCAGCCAAACTATGGAACTCCTTACCCCCCAACATAAGATCCACAGACAACCACCTTATCTTCAGAAAACTACTCAAGATCTGGCTCTTCCCCACATAAGCACCATACGGAAACAGAAATTTACAGCATATCCCTCTGTATATAAGCATTTGTTTTCACTATAGATATGTACCTATCTTTGTGTATTACTTTATAAAACATGTAAAATAATTATGTTGTTAAGAGAAAATAAATAATAATAATAATAATAATAACATTCATCAATAAATAAAAATCATCTTTGGTCTACATGTACATACTTCCATTGTGCATCTATGTACCTTCCATGTACTTGGATCTGTGTGTCTGTTACTTTTCTCCTGAAAAAGCATATCCAATGCACTACCCTATTTCTCATCCTGTGCCTCTATCAATATATTTAATCTAAATATACTTACTTCCTTTATGTATCTATATACTCTCAATGTACTTATGGATCTCTATATTTATCACTTTCTTCTAATTTAGCATTTCCAATGCACTAGCCTATTTCTCAGCCTATACTTCGCTCAATATATCTTCTAGCCCAACCTTCTGACTCATCTCAAACTTCTTTCTACTACTACTTCTAATGCACTACCCTATCTCTCATCCTATAAATCAATATATCCCTACATCCACTCTCTCATTTATCCCAAATCCCATACCACTACTATGATCGCCAAAATAACCCTTTCTAGACTCTCTCCTGTTCTACCCCTCCTTGCATCATCTGACACCTCTTTTTACTACACTAATCCCCTAAAACAAACCTTTCTAAACTCTCCCCTCTGACTCCTTCCCTCCAAAACTCCTTTTTACTCATCCAAAAGCCTCTTCCTACTGCTAAGACCTAAAAAACAAAAAAATCCTCCACTCTATTATCCCTCCACTATCCTTTTCAATCAAAATTAACAGACTAACATGTTCACTTCTCAAATTCCATATTCCATATTCAACTATACTAATATATTGCCCAAATAATTGAATAACATATCTACTACTCAAATTATTTCATATTTATACTATACTAATTTTCAACACTAATCCTTTATGGGTTCCGGAGTGGGGTGCTACTCGCCAGAAAAGCGCTTCAACACACATCAGGGGTAACAAGTGCTATATAATTGTAAATGCAAATTCTTCCCCTTTTATCCCTCCGCTATCTTTCTCACTCCAAGTAACAGACTTATATCCACCACTGAAATTACCTCATATTTCATCACTAATCCTTTATAGGCGTCCTAAATAGCGTGCGTCAACAAGCGAGCGATAAATAAATACAAACCTTTGTCCTCCTCTATCCTTCTGCCATCATTCCAAATCCAAATAACTGACTAACCTATCCACCACTTAAAATGTACTTGCATGTTTCACTATACTAATTCAACACTAATCCTCTATGGGTCCCGGAGTAGCGTGCTACCCGCCGAAAAAGCACTTCGACGCCTCGTCAGGTGTAGTAAGCGCTATATAAATGCAATTACAATACAATACAATACAAGTCAAAAATATAAGCACATGCACCAAAATGAAATGCCCTTGCAAGAAGAGTTTAGAATGGACTCTGGTAAAAGAAGATTACTGCCAATGAACTTGAAGAACAAGTTACTTACCTTCGTTAACGCTTTTTCTGGTGGTTACAGTATCTGCCTGTGGATTCCTCATCTTTTGAATTCTTCCCTGCGCCAGCATTCCATGGAAAAAAAATTCTAGCTCTTCCACGTTGACGAGGACATCATAATGGCTCGGCTCCGCTCGCAACTCCATTAGATGTCACCAGAACCACAAGTTGACCTCGTCGGCGTGCTGAGATGAGCTCCACCCATTTTTTCCGTGCCTCCGAGGTGAACGGGTGGACCGGCAACATAATTGGAGTATACACAGTATACAATATATACACAAATACACACATTATAAAGAAAAATAGGAAAAGCCAAAGAAACAAAGCATTTCCTATAAACCAATAGCAAGGCAATCAAAAGACATAGGGAAACAACCATGTCAAATAACCAATAAGACCTTTTGTATACCAAGGTGGACAATGGGGAGGTGGGTGGGTCAGTGAGGAATCCACAGACAGATACTGTATCCACCCAAAAAAGTGTTACCAAAGGTAAGTAACTTGTTCTACTGATGGATACATCTGACTGTGGATTCCTCACCTTTTGAATTGAATACCAAAACAGTCCTACTCCCGGAGAAGGGTGTCCACCAACTTATACCAAAAAATCCGAAAGGACAGAGCATGCAAAATGGCCATCCCTCCTAACTTCTGAATCTAAGCAGTAATGCTTCGCAAAGGTGTGGAGGGAGGCCCAAGTTGCTGTCTTACAACTGTCAACAACTGGAACACCTATAGCCAAAGCAGAAGAAGAAGACTTAGCTCTGGTGGAACCTTCAGGCAGTTCCTTCTTGGCCAAAGCGTAGCAGATCTTGACGCACAAGATGATCCACCTGGAGAGAGTCTGCTTGTGAACAGCCTTGCCCTTCATACGTCCAACATAGCCTACGAAGAGCTGATCGTCCAGTCTCAGATCCTTGGTTCTGTCCAGATAGAAACTGCCAGCTCTCTTAAGATCCATGCGATGAAGTCTCTCCACCTCCTTGGAAGGGCGAGGGGGAGGATAGAAGGTAGGTAAAGTAATGGATTGCACAAAATGGAAACCTCCTTAGGCAGGAAAGGAGCCCTGGCCCTGAGAACCATCTTTTCTGGCTGAATGGTTAAAAACAGAGGTTTAGAACTAAGAGCCTAAATCTCACTTACCCTCCTGGCCGAGGTAATAGCAATCAGAAAGACCGTTTTGAAAGACAGAAGCTTCAACGGAAAAATATGAAGAGGCTCAAATGGAGAACCCACAAGGAAAGTGAGAACAAGATTTAAATCCCACTGAGGCATAATGAAGGCAATGGGGGGAAACCTATTGGTGAGGCCCTTAATGAACCTCATAACAACTGGAGATTTAAACAAAGATGGCTCATCCGGCAAACAAAGGAAAGCCGACAAATAACCCTTTACCGTGGCCACAGCACAATCCTGCTCAGCCACGAAAGAGAGAAACTCAGCACATCAGACAAACGGGCCTTCAAAGGATCAATAGACCTCTCTCCACACCATTTCACAAATTTGGACCACCTGGAGGAAAAAATAGATTTGGTGGAGTGTCTCCTGGAAGATAAAATAACGTCCACCACATCCAGTGGGAGAGAAAGAACTCAGGTTGCCCCGTTCAATCTCCAAGCATGAAGGTGTAGGCTCTGGAGGAGGGGGTGTAGAACCTGACCCTGCGACTGCAAGAGGAGATCTGCCCTTAGAGGGAGACGGGGCGGAGGGTGCAATGAGAGGTGAAGTTGATCTGTGTACCACACCCTTCTTGGCCAATCCAAGGTGATCAAAATGACTTGGGCCCGGTCTTGGTGAATCTTCCTTAGAACTTGAGGAATCAATGGGTATGGGGGGAAACGCGTAAAGGAGCTGGAAACTCCATTCCAACTGAAAAGTGTCCCCCAATGCTCCCTGCATCGGAAACTGGAGACTGCAGAACGATGGGCAGTGCACGTTCTCGCGACAGAGAGGTCCAACCGAGGAGATTCCCACATTCTGAAGATAGGATGAACCACCTCCGGATGAAGCGGCCACTCGTGATCTACCGAAAAGCACCAACTAAGACACGAATATTTAACACTCCTGCCAGATGATTTGCCATAATACAAATCTAATGATCCCGAGCCCAGGACCAGAGTTGCAGAGCCTCTCTGCAGAGACAATACAACCCTACTCCTCCCTGTTTGTTTATATACCACATCGCGGTAGTGTTGCCCGTCAGGACCTGAACCAACCAACTGTAAAGGGAGGGAAGAAAGGCCTTGAGAGCTAAACGTATCGCCCACAATTCCAGAAGGTTGATGTAAAACAACCTTTCCTCCGGAGACCAAAGGCCCTTGATCTCAAGATCCCCCTGATGAGCTGCAGCCTGTGTATCTGCCAGCACCTCCAAAAAAGAGCCACGATCACCGTCCGGCAATTTAGGAGCCAACTGCTTGGCCAAATCCATTAGGGTGTAAATATATCTCCCCAACAAGCATGTAACATTGCTGGATTTAAGCGCCATACTGGAGGAAGAGAAGAATTTCTTGGCAGACTGTTCCAATTGTTTAGAGGCTCTGTCTGCTTGAGCCTGAGGAAATGATCCAGTCGACTGCTTAGAACAGGAAGCCTACACAACTAAACTTTCCAGAGAAGGATGTGCAGAAAGAAAAGGAGGATCACCAGGAGCAGGCCTGTACCTCCTTGCCACCGACCTTGAAACTGCAGGAGCAGAAAGGAGCTTCCGCCTCACCTTAAGAATTGGCTCAGTCAAAGCCTAATTAAAAGGCAAAAGAGGCTCAATCACAGAAGATGGGGAATGTAAAAATTCCGTAAGAATATTAGGCCTGAGCTCAGCTGTGGGCAATTGAAGGTCTAAAACTTCAGCTGCCTTTCTGATCACAGCATAATAAGGCGCCACATCATGAGAAAGAGAGGCCTTTGGAGAAGAAAGCTCCCACTCTGGGGAGGTGTCCAGACCACTAGTCTCTTGAAGGCCCCCAAACTCATCAACAGTCTCATCAATTTCACCTTCTTCAGCTTCTTCCCGCTGAAATTCTTCCTCTTCCAATAGCCTCTGAGCCTGTCTTCTTGACCGCAACGTTGGGACCGGCGGCGGTGGCGCCAAGCGTGGTGCCGGATACACCGGCACCGATGGAAGAGCCAACAATGAAAGCATTAACGCCGATCGAAGCAGAAGGGAAGAAGGTTCACCAGATGGCACCGGAGACTGAGAAAACTACATTGAGAATCTCCAAGCCGGAAACTGCCAAGACTGCGCCATCGACATAAAGGGCACGAAGGCTGCCTAGGCATATTGTTGTGGAACACCCAAATTTAAAGCCAGCGGACCCAAGGGGCCCAGTGGCACACCAGTGGAAGGCTGCTCTGGCAAACAAGCCATACATCGCATTTAGAAAATGCAATGCAAACGATCCGACCCAGGTCCAGGAAGAGGTGGATCAGAGGCCATGTCTGAATCCACTGGAGACCGAGTCGGGGCCACCGGACAGAAAACAGGTGAGGTCAGGTCGTAGGCACAAGCGAAGACGACCTAGGCTCCTGAGTATCTCTCGGCGCCAGAGATAACCTTGGTGTCGGAGAACCCCTTGGCGTCTGTGGCTGACCCGGAGAACCCCTCGGGAATGGAGAATGGGCCAAAGTCGCTTGAGGAGAAGGAGAAGGCGACGGCGAGATGAAGTCATTAGAACGACGTTGTGAAGCTGGAGAAGGTGACCTTGAAGCTCTATACTTCAATGAATGACTTTGAAGTATGCGATGTCGATGGCTTCGATTTTGACTTCGACCTCTTTCGCCCCTCTTCTCCTTTCTTGCTTTCACCATAAAAAGCTTTACCTCACGCTCCTTCAAACCCTTCGGATTCATCTTCTGACAACTGGTGCAGCCTCCACCGTTGTTGTCAGAAGAAAGACACCACAAACAGTCTTCATGAGGGTCAGTGATAGACATATGACCCCCACACCCTTTGCAGGGCTTGATACCAGACTTCTTTGATTTCACCATAGCACTGCAACACCAAGAGAAACAGCAGATAACAAAGTAACTGTAAAGAAAATGGAGAGTCCCACAAAACTGTTACGTGTCGACGGCACGGAAAAAAGGGGAACTGATGTCAGTAAACCGACGAGATATACTTGTGGCTCCGGTGATGTCATACGGAGTCGCGAGCGGAGCCATGCCATTATGACGTCCTCGTCCACGTGGGAGAGCTAGAAAAAAGTTTACGAGGAATGCTGGCGCAGGGGAGAATTAAAAAGGTGAGGAATCCACAGGCAGATGTATACATCAGAATTATTTTATATTGTTTTGAACAAACATGGTATACACAACAAAATTATGCCAAATTATTCTTAATAGATAACATCCTGACAGCAGCGTATTTAGGAAACAAGATGTTACACAAAAACATTTCTCTTGCTTTCCTTCTAGACACATGTATCATTAAAATACAAATACTCTATAATATTCTGCAAGAAATCTATGTTGAAATCCTGCAGCCTTTTTCCCCGCAGGGACTCACAACGCGGTTGTTACAACAACCGCGTTGCGATTCCGCATAGCATTACTCAACAAGTCGGAACAGCGACTTGCGGAGGGGGGGCGCTGGATGTTGGAATAGTATAATTTACTATTCCAACTCCAGTCTGTGCCGACACTAGGGAAGGTGTTGGATGTTACATCCAACACCCCCCCCTCCCGCAAGTTGTTGTTCCGACTTGCAGAGTAATGGTATGCGGAATCACAACACGGTCGTTTTAACGACCGCGTTGTGATTCCATGCGGGGAAAAAGTTTTGGGGTAAACGTTGTTTACCTTCTGCAAACATTAATTAGTCACATAATCTTTTCACCAGAAGTAGAATAACAACTTTAAAATACATTGCATTAATGAACTTCTGGCATATCATTCTTGCATATATCATTCAGAAAGCAAGCTTTGCATAAAAAACAATGACAACATTTACTTCTGCCAAAACGCAGCAGGCTTTGCCCTTAAAAAGTTTAATGTTCTTATCTAAGAACATGATACAACAAAACAGCAACGACTGGCAAATGAAAATGAATTCATAATATGTTTTGCTTTACAGAGAAAGAAATGCAAGCACATGTATTTCTTGTGCATGTTCTAAAGGCCTACAGTTTAGCAACCCACAAAATAATGTCTAATACCTTTGTAATTGATTATTTGCTTTCTCAATTCCTCCCTCTTATAAATGAAAATTATCACATCAAAACCTTACAATATCATTGTAATCACATCTGACCCTTTAGAGTATTTCATAATTAAACCTTTCAATCTGTTATATTCTTCAGCTTTTAGCCGATCCACCTGCTGTGTTATTCGCCAAATGTTCTATTAAATAGACAGCTTTCTAATCTTAACATCATTTAAAACAATCCCTGTAGGTGGAAGCAAAGCAAACATCCAGGCGCTTTTGCCTACACTTCATTAGACTATAATTAAGGCTCCCTGTTTTCCGTTTTTATGGATTTTTACAGGTAAATACAGACAGAAAACAATGTGTTTTCTATCTGCATTTATTTTTAAAAGTGGATAAATACAGAAAAATTGACTCTTCGTGCTGTCTTTCACGAAATATAGAACAACAGCTGAGCAGATGGGCAGCATGGGAAATTGAAAAACAGGATGAAATTTATTTAAATAACTGCATGTATCAACTTACATTTGTGGTATAATGCTAATATTATCCAGTAAATGTACTGCTATGTAATATTTGGCAACTTAAATAGCTAAAACACGACAGAAATCAAAGTATGAGTGCACGTCTATCATTTAAATAAATATGGAAATGTACAGTTTTACAACTACATTTATACGCAAAATCTAAAATAAATATGGAAAAATACAGATAAAATGCCAAAAAAATAAACATGGATAAATATCATAAAACCGGGAGCCCTAACTATCTAACTATAATGCACATCTTTCAAACTATTCACATGATAAAGTTTAGAAAACACTAATGCTAAATAACAAGTGCCCGTCTAGTCTATACGAATAGTGAAATGAGCAGTCTTATTACATATGTGGTAAATTTCCTTAAACATAGGACCACCGCCTAAAGAATAATGCCTATTTTCATCACAAGTATATGTACATTTACTATTGTCTACCCTGACTGTACCATTGTTCCATATACATGCGTCCTTCCTTTTCTTTCCAAATCCTAAAATAAGGATGTATTTGTGGCTTTTTAATCACAGTTTCCTCTTTAGAATTTAACATTAACACTCCAGAAACTACAGGTTTAACATTCTGGTTTTGATTAATGTATTTAATACAAACAACACTCTACTTCAATTAGTTCCCACATACCTATTTCTGGAAAATAAATATTCTTCACATTAGTACTTTTTATTTTGGCACGGTGAAACTTCTCCCAAAATTTGTATAGCAGGCAACTCAGAGGTTGGCAGTTGAGTGCTTTTAGATGTTTCAGCCAGTCTTGGATTATGGCTACTTGGGAGGGAGGGGCGATTAGGAGGAATTCGGTTTTGAGGGAATTTATTTTTAGATGGTTTTCGGCCAGCCAGGTCTGAGTTTTTTCTAGTGTTGAGTTGAGAGATTTGATGTTGTCTAGTGAGTGGATTTTTAAATATAGTTGTGTATCATCTGCGTACATATGATACTGTACGTTAGAGGAGTTGATAATTTTGGTAAGTGGTTCCATGAATAAATTGAAAACTATAGGGGAGAGGGATGATCCCTGTGGGACTTATAAAGTGACTGGGACAGGTTTGGACAGGGATTGATTAACCTTGAATCGTTTCGATCTGTTTTGCAGGAAGGAGGTGAACCAATTTAGAACAGATCCAGATAATCCCATTCTGTGTTTCAGTTGGTCTGGCAAGTTGTCGTGATTGACGATGTCAAAAGCCGAAGAGAGGTCAAGCAAGATTAGCAAACAGGCTTCTTTTTGGTCAAGGATTTGTAGTGCATCATCAATTATGTGCGTCATGGCTGATTCCGTACTGTGCCCTGCCCGGGAGCCGGATTGGTATTGGTTAAGAAGGTTGAAATGGTCTATGTGTTTGCCAAGCTGAATGTGTACACATTTTTCTAATCCATTCATCACAACACTCCTAGCTATCTGGCACAGAAACTGGTGCCTTCATGTGGCAACAGATCCTCCAGAAGTAACCTTTTACTGAAACCACAAAGATTCAACAAGAAGAAAACATACAAACGAGCATTCTTGGGGATGGCGCCCAGGATTTGGGAAGCTCTACCCCAGAAACTAGACGGAATCCCGTTATTGCATCTTTCAAAAAAGAAGTGAAACCTCTTCTCATGTCCAAATTCACATGAGCCAAGTTTATGAGTGTATATACAATTTTTGATTTGTATGGAACATTTTGTTTATTTACTATATGCCTGTTTGTTTTCTATATTTACCATGCTGTGATACCCGCAAGGGTCTTGTTCGCGCTTTATAAAACCTTCAAAATAAATCTATTGGAATAGCATGACCTGTATTAACTTCCTCGGAAAGATTCTTATATAGTATTAATGACTACTACACTGAACAGGATAGAGCATATGCAAAAGTAATTATATGTATGATGCAACTTCAGAAACAGAAGAAGATTACAAATATAACAATCAGTAACATTCATAATTTCTCTAGAATTCTTTAGCATACTATGTGGATATTTTCCAAGTAACCATTCTCCTTAATATTTCTAGCACTGAATTCATCATGTTAAGTACTATTCTCATTAGTAGTGTTTGAAAGATAACCTACAGGAGGAAATAAGTACAGCAGTCAAAATTAATACCACCAAATCTACTTTGGAAGCAATGCAAAACTTCTCTTTTCTTGTGAACTTTTTCTCTTCCGATCCGTCTTTTAAAAGCAAAATCTTCGAAAAAGCTTTAAAAAAAGTTCTTCAAAAACTAGTAATTTTTTTTTCTACAGTCAGCAGTTCACTGTTTTTTCAGGGGGATTTATTCAGCATCTGACGATTTCAATCAAAAATTGAAGATCTTTATAGGTAATGTCTTCTTTTGGTACAATTCCTCTCAAGTATGTCCATTCGGGAACTATGTACTTCTAGTTTGACTTTCTCAGTCTCTTTGGTTTACCTGTTACAGCTCCCTCTGAGAATTCCTCAGTGATCACTTTAAGATCTCCAGTAGCGCCCATTCACTCATTTCTTCAGCTCTCGCTTGGTCTTCTATAATATCAGATTTATTCAGTAAATATAATTCATATTACAACAATGAAAAAAAAATAGTGCAAAACTGAAAATGAATTGCTTGCTCACCTCACATGTAAATTGTCTAAGGAAACAATAAACAAGCCAGATTAGAAAGATATAATCAAATAGCCAGGTCATTTAGAATAAGTAACAACATATTCTGCACTATAAAAGAACGTGTTCTCATACAGTATGTAAAATATGTGCATACCACATATGATAATACACAAAAACAAGTCATAAGTACAAACGTGCCAAGTAATGTTAAAGCAAGTCTGCCACTCAAAGAGAACACCAAATGAAAATATTCAAAGAAGCTAAAAGCAACAAAAATGATTTTAAATGAGCTCTGACCGCAAAGGAGAAAATATGCAAAATGATCCAGAAAGAGCCCATGAGAAAAGTATGAGCGAATGCAACTAAATAAATTGTCCTAGCAAAAAGAGCGCCGAATAAACTCAAATACATGAATGTTACTGACAATAAACTTGAATTCATTTTTACGGTTTTGAACAATACGTGCGATACAGAACAAAATGTGACAATTTTTTATACATAACATTTTGTCAGCAGAGGTCTAGAAAATGAGATGTTACACACAAATAAAACACTTCTCTTGCTTTCCGTCCAGACGCTTTTTTTATCGTTAAAATACAATTTCAGAGGAAGTTTGAATTGCTTTACAACGTGCTTGTTGAAACGTGTCATCATATATGAACGGGGGTAATTGTAAAAACGTGCTTTTATTTTGATATACAATTTCACTCTAGTACCGCTTTAACAGGCTTCTAGAAGATTCCATGAGCATGTGTGTTTAACATGCACATACCTACATATATATCAACATGTAAATTAGAGACAAGAGAGAGCTTCAGTATAAATGAGTTACTTTTATAAAACAAAGGCAGCAGGGGGTTTATTTCATTACTGCTGCCGCAAGCATGACGCAGTCAGAAAAGCCTGGAAGCGCTATTAATAATCATGCCAGAATGTAAATTCTTCAGGAGCTTGTCAGGCAGTAATGAGCGTTACTGCAGTCGAGTAAACAATTCGCTCATCCTCTACAGTACCTGCTTCAAAGCCTTTCATTTGGAAAGTGAAATAACCCATGTGTAAACGACTGTGCCTTGGACTTGGACTAAGGGATGAAGTCTACGTGGCAGGACTCAGGAGAAATCTTGTCTGTTTTAAGAGGACTTTTCGACAGTTGTCTTTTCTTCTCACTTTTAGACAGCGCTGCTCTGCTCAGATTATTATCAGAGTGTCGTAGAAATAGCACACTCAGAAAAATAGGAAGATGGCGCCCTTGTATTACGAGAAAAGGTGGCGAGGGAAGAATTATGCTGAAATGGGGTGAAAGAGAGAGACAGGGAAAAGGCAAGGACTGAGGGCATAAATATTAGAAGACTAGAGGCATGCAGAGCAGCGCTCAGAGTTTCTTTGAAGGATTGTGACGGGGTTAGGTTCTTACAAAGTTGCGAAAGAGTCGGGGGTGGAGGCCGGGCGGTGGGAGTTTGCTAAGGTTTCTGGCGAGTCCTCGCGTGGTGCAAAGGAGTGCGTAAATTTACTCATCTATAAAAGCCTCTGGATGCCGAGCACAATTGCGCAGGACGGCAAGATCACCTGCGTAACTCTGGTAGATGTAGGCCTTGGTTCGCTAAGGTGCAAACTCAGTGGAGAGTTTGTTGCTGATCCCTGCTGCAGGTTCGTCTGTTTCAGAGCCTCTCTGAGTTTATGTTTCAGTGTTTAACCTTTGAGTCCGGGGCTTCTGAAACTCCTTCAGTCGTTTGAACTTCATAGTGACTGAAAAGGGTAGATAGCAAAGATAGTTGAAGACGGGGGCTATGACTTATGTGTCAAATAGTTTCGTAGTTTAGTGAGGCTGGCCGCAGAGAGTAACACAGTATTTAAATGGTCCAGCAAAGAGTGAGGAGAGCCATTGAGCACTGCCAATGTCAATACAACAAATAACTAATAGTAAACCAAACATTCATGTGGAAATCACTGAGTGCAAGGTGTGAGTGTGTTTGCCAATTTACTGTCTGATTTATGTGGACATCCTTGGTGTCTGAAGTCCTTGATGGAGCCCAGTGATTTAACCCGTTCAGATAGTAAAGTGGTAAAACCATCTAAATGGAATTTATTCAGACACACCAGGTTCACCATTTCGGGGGTTGAGCATAAAAATGTTGATGGGCAGCCAGAAACTCTAGTTAATCCGGACAGGAGTATAGGAGGTCGATGTTGTGTGGTGGTACAATTTAGTGTTACCCACAGGGTGAATTGCAGCACCTGGCTTTTTTTAGCACGATTCTCCATATAAATAATAAGCAGGTTTGGTTATTAATGATGGCCAAAGGACAAGAAAGGTTGAAATACACGTAGAGATGAATAAGAAACAGGAATCAAGTGCCACTTCAGTTCAGAACGTGGTACATGTAATTTAGAGTAACTTAGAGTATTTACATAACAGGTACATGCAGAATTAATTTTTTGTACATAACTATGGCCCTTGTAAAACGTAATGTTGTTCAGTGCTCTAGCCTTGATTGCAATAATTCTAGTATCCAGTAGCAGTTTCAATCTTCAGATTCTTGAGAAGTGATGTAACTTTTCCGTTTTTGTTCGTATGTGGACATTGCCTGTACACGGAAAGAATTAGTGGTGGTGCACCATAGGTCGGAAGTAGATTTGATGGTTACTGCTGACCCTTGAGCATTAAAGTTGTCCGTTTGGGTTTGCTGATTATTTTACTAAATTCTTTGGTGGTGAATTAGAAAACTGTGTAATTGTTGATCTCAAGAGATGGAAGAATAGCGCAAGTTTCAACGAGGCATTGATTTTGTCTCTAATGAGTTGGATTTTCTCTGAGAAACAGATCAAGAGCTGTGTAAGCTTGTCACTGCAATCCTAATGAAGATACATCTCTCCAGGTTTGATGTTATCCAAAATGATTTGGAAGAGTGTAATGGGTTGATTCGTTTTGAACTTGCTTCTTGATAAACAATGGTGTCCCATGCAAGGTGTTGCTTTTATAGATATATATCATCTTGTACATTTATTGTGTCAAGTGTCTGGGGTATTTGTTTGAGCATCAGAGTCTCGCCCTTCTCTTAAATTTAAATATTCAGAGAACCTGGGTGCTAAAATTTAGTATATGTGTGCTAGAAACGTCCATAAACTCACTTGTTTCCCTCACAACGGCCGTGGGTGTATCCAGAGCTAACTAGAACCATAACCTAATTGATTCACTCCATCCACATCCAGAACATCTAGCATGTACCTTTAAATCACGCCTATTCGCACCTTGCACCACTGTCACCTTCTCCACTCTTATAACTGACACCTTTGCTAAGTATATCACCACCAATCAGGCAACTAGAGCTACCTCCTTCGCATCACCTCTTGTGCTCCTAACTTGTCAAAGTTGGTAACTCTCCTCTAGCGCCCTCACCCCTCATACAATTATTCAACTTCTTTCTTCTCCCTGCAGTGTACACACATTGCTTAAGTCTATTGTGGTGTTAGTAAGCCTGAAAAAATCTAGAGTCTGCTTCGTCGGCGTTCTCCGTGTACTCAACATCTCGTTCTCTCTATCTTCTGCTCCTGGCTGACTCGGCATCAGGTTCGTCTCTCTCCTGTGTCGGGTCCTGTCAGCCACGTCTTCTGAAAAAGCCGTTGGGTTCAGAAGAGGAAACCAAGAACAACATTTAAAAGCTTAACTTCTCTTCAATTGGGCAATGCGCTAAAGCGTGTGTGAATTATTACTGTAAATACTTATCTAGTGGATTCTTGTGGAACTGTAAGATGACTCTGGCTGTTGAATAAGTTTGGAATAAGAAACAACAAGTAAAAGAACCATAGAACTATACAATTATCAGTACAATTGTTTAAAAATCACTAATTTTAATTGTCAGTTTACTAGTGGAAAGATTTTGGGAGTTAGTTGGAACCTGAGTGTTATAGATTCCCATAAGAGTGCTTTTGTTTTAGAACATGTTCTCTATGTTCATGACCTGACACATGTGCGTTAGATTGTGATGAACTAATGATTAATTTAACTTTAGTTTCGAGCAACCTACGTGTTATGGGAAGCAGACTATAATACTCACACAGAATATCAATAGGTACGTATTAGTGGGTTAGGAAAAATAAAAATAATATATATATATGTATATATAGTTTGCATTTCCGGTTTCTTTATGTTCAAAAAGAAAGAAAAGCATGACTGGGATGCTGGGATAATTACACAGTTCTGTTTATTCCTCGAAGTGAAAGAAACATCTACTTTCTGTGCTCATGTACCTTGGTCACGATGCCTATTGAACTCTATGATTGTCAATTTAAACAGGTCATGTGATTTTTGCATTAACATAAGTAAAGGACTAACTCCGATCTCATTTTAGGCAATGCCATCTTTGAATAGATATATACAGTTACATTTCACTGTTTCATTTTATTTTCCATGTTGTATAGCAGTGTATTTGATAAGCAATTTTAGTCTTTATGCACCAATTGCAACATATAAGTTAAATAAATAATAATAATAAAACAAAAGAGTCATGCATCATTTAAGTATTATCCCATTTTCTGACTTCAGCCCCAGTGGGTTTTTGTTTGAACAGATTATCTAGCCCAAGTGGGAATTTGCTATAATCATATGTACTTGGCACTTTTCTGATCTAAATTCATATTGTTATGATTGGTATCTATCACAATGAACATGATAATTAGCAAAATATAACTTAAATATCAAACCAGCTAATTCTGATGTCTAGTAGCTGCTCCTCGAGGGAGTGCTGCTGGGAGGTGGGGCGGGGCGGGAGAGGGGCATGGTGGGGGGTAGTAAACTCATGAATTGGGCCGAATGGAGTTGAGTAAAGAAATAGATCAATAAAAGGAATTACATCGCGCGCTGCATTACCGATTTGGCGTTGCAGCGCGCGCAATGTAATTAGTTTTATTTCTTTATTTGCTTACCTCCGTTCGGCCGTATGCCGGAATTTACGCCCCCATCCTGCCCCTCCCCGCCCCACCCCACCGCCCTTATGGAGCTGCTACTGCTGAAGTCTACTATTATGGTTCAAGTTGCTTGCCATGGAAGTGTAGTCTAACTTGGATGCTGTATTTACATTAGGCAGCATCCGAGGTTTCTTTCCTCTAAAAAGAACACAAAAATACTCTGTTAAAAATTGGTAAATAAAATAAAAGAACATACAATAAATACAATCTAATTCCTATGCTCTCAGGAACTGGCTCCAAAGAACAACATAATTTCATTAGAAAACGGTCATAAATGTTCAGAAATTGTCTAAGGTTTTCATCCAACCCTATGGGTTCCTTACTGTCCATTTCGCAAATGTATCTGGTTTCTAGCCTTCTGAGCTCCTTTTCCCTGTCACCCCCCTCTTGTTTTCTTTGGCACACTGTCTATAACACTGTGGGTCAAGAGCTTGTAGTATTCCTGATGTAACTTCTAGACGTGTTGTGATACTAGATAAATGGAGAGATGCTGAACTGCTCAACTGGAACAAATTGAGTTTCATAAAGAATACTGAACCTAAAATAACTCTGTTTTACTTGATCCCAAAAATTCCTCAAAAAAGAGATCTAGACCACCAGGCAGACCAATAGTGGCAGCTATTGATAGTCAGCCACGGCCGGTAGTAGGTGTAACTGCAGGGCGGTGATGTGGGGAGGGGGAGGGGCAGCGTGGGGGGTAGTGATGTATGGATTACGGACTTTAACAGGTAAGTAAACATTTAAATAAATAAAACGAATTTCGTTGCGCGCACTGCATCACATTTGGTGATGCAGTGCACACAACGAAATTCATTTTATGTATTTATATGTTTACTTACCTGTTAAAGTCCGTAATCCATACATTACTCCCCCCACCCTGTCCCTCCCCCTCTCCACATCACCGCCCAGCAGTTACACCTACTACCGGCCGCGGCTGTTGATGGTCTCTTTGAGAATACCTCAGTGTATGTTGATCATTTCTTGCAAATTTCAATCATAGGGCTAGTGTTCCTTGGTAAAACTAGAGAGTAAGGGAGGCACGAATTTCTAAAGTGTAGAGGGTGCCTCTGCTGGGGTATTGGAGTGGACCGTCAATGAGACTGTTTATGTTGCCCTCACACGTCCCTAGAGGATGTCATGCTTCATCATTGGGCAATGCCCCTCTTTGGGCCAGGGCTGCAATGCCCAATGGGTCCCTCGAAGGGTCACTTAGGCGGATATCTTTATTGAGGCTGCCGTATAGATGAGTGCAAGCGAGGGGGTTGTGACGTGGGGTGCAGTGTGTAAGGTTCAAACTGGTAAGGGAGTTTCCAAACGCAAAGCTTTATTGATAGGAATACCCTTCCAGGAATAAAAAAACCTATGGTAGGTTGGGGCTACCTTTGGGTTTCAAAGGAAACCAGGTAGTCAACAAGTGTGCGAACAGGTGAGAGAACTCCACTTACTGTCTCAAGAGTGCGACCTAGTGGTGGTCACCCTTCAAGAAAGGTGTCTAAATGTTTTGCGCCTGTGTTGGTCATAAGGATCTGGGGCACTTCACCAGGACAAAAACATTAAAACATATAGTGGATAAACTACCACACACTGAGCGGTGCCTGTTTGTGCTACCTACCTTTTTTGTTTTTTTGTCCTGATGATGCGCCCCGGATCCTTATGACCAACACAGGCGCGAAAACAAGCCCTATGATTGAATTTTGTAATTGTCTTTAGGAGCATGGGCGTCTGTACCTCTTGAACCAGCTCCCTGTCTCTCCTAAACCCCTTTCCCTTCTGAAGGCATTCTCGTTTGAAATGGATAATTTCTTGCAACCATTGTACAGAACCTCAATGTGATTTTCTTAGCTAAATTTGAGGTTTGCAGGGGATTCCCGGTAAGAAAACTTTGGGGGATCCTTGCAAGCCATACCTCCCTGGACTCCCCTTGGTGTCTAGTTTCCAGAAATGTCTGGGTTTGGTAGGTTTCGTTAGCTGGCTGCAGAGCCCAGGACCAAAAGCTCATGTGACTCTCTTGCAAAACCAGTTTGTTTCGTGATTATTAATTTTGGTGCCTCCACAATACGTTTTGGGCCCTTTCCTGTCATGGGCACTTTGCCCATCCACACAATTGAGACAGTATTTTTATCGGGAGACCTAAGGGAACGTTGGGTGGGTGGAAAGTTGTGTCGTCCCATTGATCCCATAATTTTGCCACACAGAAATGTGAAGACAATATGATTTCTTTAGCTAAATTTGAGGTTTGCAGGGGATTCTGGGTAAGAAAACTTTGGGGGATCCATCCAAGCCACATCTCCCCGGACTCCCCCATGTGCCTAGTTTTTAGAAATGTCTGGGTTTGGTAGGGTTCCCTAGATAGCCGCTGAGCCCGGAACCAAAAGTGCAGGTGACCCCCTTGCAAAAACCAGGTTGTTTTGTGATCAATAATTTTGATGCCGCCACAATACGTTTTGGGCCCATCTCTGTCGTGGGCACTTGGCCCACCCACACAAATGAGGTAGCATTTTTATCGGGAGATCATGGGGGCACGCTGTGTGGTAGGAAATTTGTGCCAGCCTAGTGATCCCACAACTTTCCCACACAGAAATGTAGGGAAACAATATGTTTTGGTCAATGAATAGCATTTACAAGGGTTTCTGGGTAAGTAAACCTTGTGGAATCCACACAAAACATATCACATATTATTCCTTTGTTGACCAGTTTCCAAACAGATATATAGGCAAAAGGTGTTCATTACAGAGAAAGTATGCACTGATGGCTAAAAGCACAAAAAAACACAAGAACAGTACTGTGTACCCCCATCCACTAGTCAATCCCAGGCATTCTGATTGGATTTGGCTCAAGGGTAAATTAATGGTTCATTAAAAAAAAACTTTATTTACCAGTGACTTTCCAAAAACAATCCGCAAAAGTCATTGTTAATAATTTCAACATTAGATCAAAGAACCACTGACTTACAGCTTGTGAGCAGTAAAGCCGCATCAAGGCATCAACCTCTTTACAGTCCATTCACATGCCTTTCATGCGTCAGACACAGAAAACCATTCACACTGCCAGCTGCTGGCCCAACACAATAAAACACTTACATTTACAAACAGTGCCATTCAAGGGCTCATCACTCTCATATACCAACAGGACTAACATACCAAGTAACATAACCCTGGTGTCTAGTAGGTTTCTGCCTCCCTTTGGGGTAAATTGGTCTAAAAATATGGCCAATCTGCCCCCATGGGTGGCAGAAATGGGCAAAATAATGCCCCCCCCAAAAAGGGGTGCACCCTTGCCTAAGGGGCTGCCCCCCCCTATTCGAAATAATATATCCCTGGTGTTTAGTGGGTTTCTGCCAGCTTATGGGCAGGGCGGCCTACAAATATGGCAGAAATGGCAAAGATTTGCCAAATTATGAAAGGGAGCAGCCCTTGCCCAAGGGGCCACTCCTAATGCCCCAAAGAATCCCTGGTGGCCTAGTGGGTGCATTCATGCTGCGCAATTGCGGCCGAACCCGCGATTGCGCAGCAGGAATGCCCTGCAAAGAGACGCCTGTGGAAAGGAAAAGATCTTTCCTTCCCTCCTGTGCCTCTTTGCTGCCCCAATGGTCACCAGGAGGAAATATTTACATTTTCCTCCTACTAGGAAGAAGTGGTTTCCAGCGCTTCACCGGTCTGCTCTGATGATGTTGGCGCGCCATGCGCACGCCAAGAGCATCAGATAGCCGAAGGGGGGGGGGGGGGGTGTTAGCGCGGCATCTAATGCGCTTCCGCTGCCACCCTTGATGGGGGCATAAAGGTGGGAGGCCCACGGGGGAGCGCCAGTGCTTTCTCCGTGGGCGGGTGCCAGGACATAATGGTTACATCCTCGACACAGTAGTACCGCTGCCGAGGACATAACTCTTCCACCCATGACACAGAAGGGGTTAAACAGCAGGGCAGTCTGCTGAGGGCACAGGACACGATTCAGGCAGCAGGCCAATCGTCTTGGTGCAGTAGGGCAGTCCTCCGAAGTGCAAGCAGACCATAGGCAGCAGGGCTGTCTTTTAGTGCCCTTCCACAGGCCCAGAAGTAAACTGAAGAGTGGATCTGAAGCCTATTTTTGTTCCTGATGCCCCCTTTGAAGTGGAAGAAACTTCGGGAGTTTCCCCCCCTACAGAAGTGTCTGGAAATTCCCATCTACCTACCCTGGTTCCAGTCTTCGGTGTGCGATGTTAACTCTACCTGCGCCCCAGATCGATTATGGCGGGAAAGTGTATCCATCCAGTACCCCCTGCCTTGTTTGATGAGATGTGCCTGTATTGAGCCACGGAAAGTGCGTGGCTTTGCTGCAAACATCCAAGATATATCATGCTGCGACCCTGAGTGTGCATCCAGTAGACGTGACTTGAACTGTCTTAATGTGCTGTGTGCATGCGACGTCTATGGCCCATATGTCATTGTATTTTGTATGGTTGTCAAAAATGAGAATAACGTTTTTTTGTAAAAAATCACTTGCTCATGATACCCAAGCCCTTGCTGTGCACAGTCTCATTTTGGTTCTTTTATCTCATTTGCCGTCTCCACTGCAATGTCCTCTAGAGCTCAAAACTATTCCTACCCTACCTGCTTTCAAAACCGCCATAAAAAAATACGAATCTGGAACAAACCCAGCCTGGCCGAATTGCCTCGATCCCTGATTTCACCTCCCAAGTCGGCGCCTTTAATTACTGGTAAAAATTACAGGAGTGCGACCCATATACCTGATTAGGACTGGGTATGAAGGTTGTAATCAAAAAAACAATGTCCTAATAGGATGAACTGACAGTCAATTAAACATGCATGCGTATCGCATTGCTGGCAAAGAAAAAGGAGAACACTCTTTGATTTAAAGTAAGATATTCATTCATCTTATTTTATGGTATGAATTCATGGTCAGTAATATACAGTTATAAGCAGCACTGCATAAACTCAATTGGTGACAACCAAATAAAACTTGGTGCTCTACAAAAGTGACTGTAGTGAGGGTGGCGACGCAAGTGAAGGGGTGAACAGCATGGACGGCGCACAGTGAACAAGGTGCAAACAATCTACAGTGGGTGGCTCAATCATGTGACAAGGTGATATCACAGATTCAGATTGCTTTTCATTATTTAGACTACATTAGAGAGGTACGCCTGTTAATGAGCTGTGAAGTCGACGGCGTTTCGATCCACGTAAGTAAGGATCGTCATCAGGACTGGGTTGTCTAGCTTGGGGCGTGCTGCAAAGAAAAGGAATATATCAAGGAGGGAAGTCTGGCATGGAAGGTTGGTGAGGGGAGAAGGAGGGGGGTGAAGGCGGGGGGTGTGTTTACCTGGAGGGACGCTTGGTAGCGTGCGATCGGAGACGATCGTCAATTGGGGAATGAATCTGCACGGGGGCACTGTAATAAAAACAAGAACAAAAATGCGAGGGGCCCATAAGTAATAGGGTACTTGACTAATTGCGAATATTGGGATGTTGTAAGGGTACCTGAGAGCCAGAAGTACCCACCGGCAGGGGAAGTTTGGTGGCCGTGTGATGACTGCCGATGGCCAACACGAGTCCTGTAGGAAAGGAGACATGTACGAAGCGATCAATGAGTGTGATCGGTTGTACCGTGTGTGGTAACATGGGCATTGGAGGCAGGATCGGTTGTGGATCAATTACCTTACAGATCAGCGTGCTGGCATAGGACAGCGTCCTATAGTCTGGATAGTTCAGGCTTGATAATGGTAGGTAGACTTGCTTCAACGTGAGGGAGCTGACTTATGGAATGACCGGGCGGCTGTGTAAAGTACGCCGGCATCAGCATGAGTCCTGTAAAGGGGACAGGGATGGGGCAATATAATAAAGAAAGGCCGTACTGCCGATTAAAGACAATTGGCGGTAGCCTCGCGAGGCCGGACTAGCAGGATCTCAAAGTCATTTACCTTACGGAACTTCATGTCAGAGAGGGACTGAATCCTAAGGTCTGGCGAATAATGGCGTTCGTGAGAGCTGGAGGTTCACTTCCGCGTGTGGGTGGGGATAGGCGGGGCCAAGTGGATGACGGGGAGGGCAGGGGGCGTGGTTAGGAAGCATGTGGTGGATCGTAAAGCGTTCAGAGGGGGAAGGCGTCACTACACTCACGAGTGAAAATGGAATAGCAATACTTAAAGGAACAGTAGTATGCAGGACAGTACATATCCATATTGAATCACTGTTATTTACAAACGAACAAGCGAACAAATTAAGAAGACACTCATAATTATACCATTGTCCAAATCAACAACTATGTCATGAGTATAATACATCTTAAGTAGCGCTGCACTGTGTCATATTGCGCCACTGTATTTATGAAGAAGGGAAAGGGAAAGGAGAGGGAATATTTGTATCAGATTCAGAGGTGGGCGAGAAAGGCAGGGAGCCAATCAGTGGAGGGGAAGAATGTGTCACTGATTCAAGTGGTAACCGTGCTGTTCCACTCGTCAATCGTGTTCAGGCCATTGTTTACCGAATCGCAAATGGTCATCCATTTGCACTCAGCTTTGTTAAGAAGTGCTTTAATATCTCCTCCACGGATCGGTAGAGTAGGTTTCTCCACCACTTGCCAAAGGATATCTGAGTCACGGTGTCCCACTTCTAGGTAGTGGGCAACCAAGGGAGCTGTCAGTGTTTTACAGTTCATCCTGCTTTTGTGTTGGATGATGCGTTGTTTGATCATCTGCGTTGTTTGGCCAATATAGATAAGTTCACAAGGACACTTGATCGCGTAGATGACATTCTGCGATCTGCAATTCGTGTGGTTTTTCAATTGATGTGTGCGGCCCTTAGCTTTGAATTCTTTTGTGTTGGAAGTAAGACTGCAGACACTGCAACTTTGACATCTGTAGTGGCCCACAATAGGATCAAGACCCCAGGCTGCTGTTATTGTGTTTCTTTTCTCTGCGATTTTTGGCCATGTAATGGCATGTACTAAATGACTGGCCAAATTGTCCCCGCGTTGATATGAGAATAACGGGGCTTCATGGAAGTGTTCATGTGGGCGAAGGAGAGACCAGTTCTTTTTAATGATTGAGCTCACTTTGTTGCTGTGGGGACTAAATTTAGACACAAATGGGATCCTGGTCATGGATTTCTTGGGTTGAGTTGTTAAAAGGAGATCTCGGTGACAGTACCAGGCTCTTTTCTTGGATCTATTAACCAGGCGTTTGGGATAACCACGGTGTAATAGCTTTTTGGACAGTATGTCTGCTTCTCTGAAAAAATCCTTTCGCCATTTGCAATTGCGGCGGATCCGTAGGAACTGGCCGTACGGTAATCTATCTCGTAGACCGTGTGGGTGATAGCTGGAATACAGGAGTAAGGTATTCTTTTCAGTTGGCTTTCTGTAAAGAGTAGTGCCCAGTAGTCCTTCTTCAGCATGAATAGTGACGTCCAGAAATGGGAGGTCGTTGTTGATGCATGCACTCGTGAACTTTAGATGTTCTTGGGAACCATTGAGCCAAGTGATGAAGGGGTCCAGAGTCTCGGCCGTGCCGTTCCATAGTAGTAGCACGTTGTCGATATATCGACGCCAAAGATTGATATTTTGGAAAAAGGGGTTTGCCGGTGTCAAAATCAAGGTTGTCTCCAGATTATGTACAAATAAAATAGCGAAATTTGGGGCAAAGCAAGCCCCCATAGAGACACCTTTGATCTGAAGGTAGAATGTGTCCCGGTACAGAAAGTAATTGTTTTGTAGTGCTACTCGAAGAAGGTTCATGATAAAGTCTGTTGGGATCCGGGTGGGTGAAAAGCAATCTGAATCTGTGATATCACCTTGTCACATGATTGAGCCACCCACTGTAGATTGTTTGCACCTTGTTCACTGTGCGCCGTCCATGCTGTTCACCCCTTCACTTGCGTCGCCACCCTCACTACAGTCACTTTTGTAGAGCACCAAGTTTTATTTGGTTGTCACCAATTGAGTTTATGCAGTGCTGCTTATAACTGTATATTACTGACCATGAATTCATACCATAAAATAAGATGAATGAATATCTTACTTTAAATCAAAGAGTGTTCTCCTTTTTCTTTGCCAGCAATGCGATACGCATGCATGTTTAATTGACTGTCAGTTCATCCTATTAGGACATTGTTTTTTTTATTACAACCTTTAATTACTGGAACACAGATAAACATACATTTCAGATGCATGTCTTTCTTCACCGTTCACCTTCCCATACAAGAGGTTTCACATCTCAATCTCATGTATTTTGGTCCGTGTTTATCACTGTAACAATCTGTTGCAGTATGCAACGAAATTGTTATTTTTACAGCATTTCTGTCCAAACTGCTATGGCTCCTAATAAATAATAAGCTAGTCTTATTTGGGTTGGTGTTGATGAATGCAGTGATGCTTAGCGTTAGTATGATCCCTACAGTTTTACGGTCCTCAGATGTCTTAAAAGTCAAGGGCAAAATCACTGTTTTTCTGCAAAGTGCTGAAACCACAAACATGTTTAGGCTGACATTCTCCAATTAGATTTGAAAAGCATCTATCAAGGAGCACATATAAAGTCGACTTTAAAGAGTGAGAGTAACAGAAGTTGCAGTCACACTGACACCACTGATATTCCTTCAATAACAGACAGAATTTTCGATAGTGTTCATGTTTCGAATTTACATTTCCGGTGAGTGTGGTGGAGTCAGACAGAAAACAGATGCCACACGTTCTCGCTGTAATGCATCTGAATCTATTATTTCATTTCTGCACAGGGTTCTGTATTACCTCCATGTGGGGATTGTGTAAACGAACCTTAGAGCACCGAGCGGTAAGCATGTCAGCTGAGACACGAAGCAGACTCCTCAGAATGCGCTGTCTATCCAGGCTTCCTCTCTCTTTCCCTAAACCAGCTCAAACATTCTTTATTGATTTATTCTGTAAATGTTATTAGCAATTATAGAAGTAACAAAAGACATTAAATCACTAAATATCATCATACTAGGACAGGGGGAAGAAGAACAGGTAGAAGGAAAATTGTATCTCACACTCCCAAATGGAGTGTCAGCCTGTTCTCTGTATGTAAACAGACGGATGTAAAGCTATCGACTTCACATGTTATAATCAATATCCCTTTTTCTAATTCCTTTTCATGTCATGAAAAACAAACAGCTAATTAAGACAGTTCTTAGTCTATAAACATTAAGGAGCTAATGCAGGGTCCTTTGTAAATTGCCAGTAGGTGCTATCCTAAAACACTGAAAAAGAACTCTGTAGAATAAATGATAACAGCCAACAAATAGGAACAAGCATTTGCAATGCAATAGGTCTCGCATTTGCGAGAGTTAGAGCTATTGGCGTTGTAAATGTTTTTTACTTATGTGTTTTGAATTGGAGGAGATGTATGTGGTGTGTAGTGGGATGTGGTATGGTTTGTAGCGCAATTATGTGGTATTTAGTATATACGAACTGTGTTATTGAGAGTAATTATGTGCTATGGTATTTTGTGTTGTGGAGTGATATGTAGTGGAGTTTAATGGTAGTGTGCTTTTGAATTTTGTGATTCGGAATTATGTTGTGTGGATTGTATGTATGTGATGTGTTATGTAATTGTGCTGCTGATTTGAATTATGTGGTGTGTAATGGAAATGTGTTCCGATGATTTGTGTGGCGTGGAATTGTGCTGATTGTAATTATGTGGCATGGTGTGGAGTATATTTATGTGGATTGTTGCTATGTGGTATAGACTGGTTCTATGTGGGGTGTATTTATGTGGTAGTGAGTATTACTATTATGTGGAGTTCAATGAAGTTGTGCTGAGTGGCATTATGTGTAGTATAATTGTGATGGGTGGTTTTGAATTGTGTGGTGTGGTATTGTGTGTTCAGCGTTGAAGCTGGAGCCTTCAACACAAAAGCACACATTAATGCAAGCACAGTGTAAGATCTTAAATACGGAACTGGGTGGAGTATGCTTGTTTTTGAAGGAAGTCTCAAGTGACCAGTATAATATGCTGGATAAAGCCAAAGGTGTTTGCCTGAATCATTAAAATGATGAGATCTGGAAACATTCCATACACAGGAAAAAATTATGCATTGACACAGCCAATCGTTGCCGAGTGGTCATAGCGAAGAACACGTTACCACAAACGAGAATATATGAGGAAGGGGAAGAGAGCAGAGAGGGGTGCCGTTTTTAAATCTGAAGAGGGCCCAGAAGTGGCTGGAAGAGGGAAGACTAGGTATGACCTGATGGAGGAGAAGAAGGTGTGGGCACAGGACCCAAAGCAGACAGAGTCAACAAAATGGGAAGGGCACCCAGCCTGGAATCCATAAAGCTGATAAAGCGGGACTGGGAACGGGTTTAATTAACTTAAGTAGCATCCACTTCACAGAGATGACAGAATCGCTGGTCCCTGACGGTTATCAACAAAAAGCTGCACCAAACGAGCATCGCATTTCACAAATGTCATTATTTCAATGATGGCTGCAGAATGATGAAATAGGTAAATTTCCATGCAAGGGGATTTCTCTGGATTGTTGGTGGAGCTCGGTCAGTCAGTCACAGGTGCAGCTGGCTCCCTAGAAGTCATTTGCAGGCAGGGCCGGACTGGGAACCAAAACCGGCCCTGGTGCTCGGCCGGTTTGCAGGATCGTATAATATAGATGGGCCTTGGAATTGAACCTTCCTCTCTGTGTTATGGAGCAAAACGTTTTTAGGGTTCTGGCTGCAGAGGCTTAAAATGCAGGTTGCCATAGTTGCGCAGCTATCTAAAATCCTGCATTTTGAAGCTTCACTGCAGTGTTTCATTAATTCCATTGCGCCTCAAAGGAAGCACCGTTTTAATTTGGAAGAAACAAATATATATATCGAGAAAACTATCCCCCGGGGCCCAATTTACAAAAGGTTCAGAGCTCACACCAGTGTTTTGTCTCCTTTAGCGACTGGTGTGTGCGTGAGAGCAAAGGGACTTTAGTAAGTAACTACCAGGAAACCAACGTGGGAAAAGTGAACTGCTGGTCAGCTGCGGTGCCAGAAGATTACTGCAGGGAGGAGTGCCAGCCTTGGAGATCGGCCTGTCCTTAAGACTAAATAAACAGTTTTGAGCATTGCCTTTAAGGCGCCCGTCGCAGGCACCATGTGGCATTAGAACCTGCATCCCTGCGAGGATTACCCCCACAAAGCGTCCGTCCTACAAATCTCAAATAACAGCCATAAAACCAAAATTAACGACGCAGGTGTAGGCCTACTAGAAACGAAATATTATATCCAGAGCCTCAAATAACAAAACTGCATCAGGCCCCCACAGTTCCACTACAGCAGCACACGAAAATGAATATGGGCAAGTTATAAAAAAACATACAGGAACGAACTGCTTGGGGACTGCTCATCTGGCAGGGCTAGGCTGGGGGTCCCCTCTGCAGTCACTGTGGACAAGGGATCAACAGTGGATCCTGACAGGCGAAGCACTAGAATAGTGCGCGCCGCCCTTATGGCGGTCGAGCCCGTCCCCGGGAGAGGGAGATGGGGGGGGACTACCCCCTCCCCCATTTGCCTACAGTGGGCGGCTACGGCGGGGTGAACCGGAAGCACATTAGTGCTTCCGGTTCACACGGGCGCCCAATAGCAGGGACAGACAGACCAGTTCGGACTGGCCAGTGCCCCCCCCCCCCTGTTAAAAGGGGGTGTGGGGAGCGGAACGTTCTCTTGTTCCCATGCTCCCAACAGATGCAGCACCCGGGCCCCCAGCGGCCTGTAATTTCTTTTCTATTTTTTGTTTCAGGCGGCGTGCTGATTTCGTGGAGCGGTGGATCCCGGTTGCGATGGGGAAATGGCCCGAAGCTGCGGTCGAGTCTGTATTTCGAGCCTCCGGTCCAGGGGAAGCATCAGCGTCGTCGTTGGGGAGCCATACTCCGAAGATACGGGAGCAATTTTGTCAATCTAAAGTTAAGTTGCTTGGAGCGGACACACTGTATAGCACACTATATTAGAAAGCTGCCATGCTTCACGCAGTCGCGTGCAGAGCGCTGATATGTGCTGTTGGCTACATGTTAACTCCACGTGTGTTTTCTTGGGCATAGAAATAGGAGTGTTACAATGCTGGTGCCCTTGTCGTACGGAGTAGGCGTCGCTAAAGCTACCCGTGTGTGTGTTGTTTAGTACCAATGTGTGCGCAGGATTAACAGCGGCCCGCAGGCGTTAATTACTCTTCCATGATTGCACTGAACTTACTCTCTTTTCTTTGCTGTTTGCTTTCATGCTGAAAGAGTGTCATTAGATCCCTCAAGATACTTACCCGTGTTTTTGAGGCGCTCATGCGATATTTGAGCCGCGAGTGTAAAGTCGGGTATTTGTGGAAGGCTGCCATGGTGTTTCTTTGAGTCAGTGCGGTGATAATGAAAAGTACTTTAAATGCACGCTTTCGTTGACTTAGCTGTAATGTTTTGCACGGTTGGTGTCGCCCTTGGGTGCACGGGAGAGCGTCATTATAGCCCCTCGAGGAGCTTACCAATGTTTTGCCTTAATAGCGGTACGGGCAGGGATTTACCCAGTGCATGAATGTGTATTGTGAATCCGGTGCTCGGGTAAGCGCTCCAATACCGTCGGGTCCATTTTCGCACTATAAAAGCATGCAATGATTTTCAATAGTTTGGGCAGCTGTAATTCCTTTCTTGGTGGTTGCTACTGCTTTGACGATTTCGGAGCAAGGCACTGAAGCGTAGCTCCACCTTGCGCCCATAATCTCTTCCTCGGAAGCCTGGAAATTTTGCGAATTCCACTGCCAATTGTGTAGAATGTGTAGGCTGCATGCAACAGTGCAAAGTATGGCGTAATGGTGGCTCAGTTGTTTCGAGTGTGATGCTGCTGATGCTATGGCTGGGGGTTCAATCCCCGTAGGGGGCATTATTTTCAATTTCAGATTGAACACAAATTTATGCAGTCTTATCATCCTGCTAAATAAAGAAGGGCGGGAAAGACTAGCGAATTAAGCTATGGCAAATTGAGACGTGCCAATATTAGGCACGCTTTGGGGGTGTATCTGTGTGGCCTTTTAAACTGCCCAGCATTTTGAGATATCGACAAATGCTTTCACTAACTCGGTGGACCAGCTCTACAGAGCACTTTTAGCCGTTTTCACAACGGGATTGAAGGCAGTCCGTACTCGTGTACTGTGCCTGTCTTTCACCCGATGACTCGCTGCGACCCAGGGCACCCCGCTTGCATTGGCTGGGTACGCGCTCACACCTTATGTTTTTCTGAGGCGGCGCTACATTCACTTAACCTTCTTTTTAATACAAGCTGGCTTACGGGAGTGATTCCTTTCTTTCACATGCCTCCAAAACAATTTACGAGATTACCGGCCACAGCCAGTGCTGGTTAAAAGCACAACCTGCAATTGGTCTCTCCAGACAAACCTCACCAGCTTTTGACTTTCCTTGGTGCTCTTTAGCCCAGTACCTCGTTCAGGGAGTCGGAAATATTAATGGAGGCAGCACTGCTTGTGTCAAGATGCTTAGGGTGACAACTAGCTAAACCAATGGAGGGGGGGCCTTGGGGTAATAATCAAGCACAAATGGCCAGCCTATGGGGTCTGCCACACGACGTCATCTGTTGCCACGCTCAATGTAAGTTCCCAAATAGAATAGCCATGTTGTAGGCCCTGCTCGAATAGTCGCACCGAGTGTGTCAGGTATCGACCATTAAAGAAGATTGGCAGAAGGGGCTTGTGTAGCACGAACATTAAACCAGTGCTGACCCATTAAAAGCGTGGTAGTGCAGGAGACAGACCATGGGCCCAGGGCTGAGACTATTTAGATCTTCTTTGCATTCATCTGTGTGTATGTATATGTTTATGCATATGTAGGTATGCATTTGTAAAATTAGTATGGCAGGGGAATTTCTCGCTGTTGCGATTTCATTGCACTCGGTAAAACAGTTGGCTGCTCCGTGGTCTGGTGCCAAACGGCAATATGTTGACTAAATGGAGCTCACTCGTAACCTCCGGCATCTAGCATCAAGGACCAAGTTAAGGGAGCGTGGTGTCAATACCTGGTTTAAATACTGAATTATAGTGCAGAGTATCTGTCGTAATGAATATAAATTCCGTATACCACATTAAGGGAGGACTAGTTTACTGTACATCACACAGTGTGCTTGGCGCGAGTGCTGTTTAACACTCACTCCCTTGCATACTTAGTATGAGGGCGGGATGAATGCTTAGTCCCTACAGTGCATGATTCCTATTAGGTGAATACTCCTTAGAGTGTAAGGTGGGAGTAGAAATGTAACGGGCCCTCTACAATGCATGGTTTACCCAGGCATGGTACTGCTTGAGGCGTAAGGTTAGGGGGTCTGTCCCACACCGCAAGCCTAGAGGATAAATGGATAAGCAATAGAATACGTCCACCCGGGTCCCAGTAGAACAATCAGAGCTTTGTTTAAAAGTAGTGTTTTGTTGTCATAGATCAATGGCAGAACAGGGGGTACAGTGGTAGGTAACAGGGGCACTAAGCGTACTTACATGCAACAGAGTCGCACTAACAGGGAACATCAGAGCTTGCTGCACTACCCGCTTGTCAGTGCGATATATTCGAGTTTGGAAGGAAGAACTTAGGATTCAAAGCGGTTAACTGCAAATGTTCCTTTCATCTTGCGACCTTGCCCTCGGTATGAGCTGCGACAATGTTCGGGCTTCCATGAGTAACATATGTAATTTGTTCGGTGTTCCATGAGTAACATATGTAATTTGTTTGTTGGCAATGTGTTTTGGCCACTGTACCCAACAGAGCATATCTCCTCTGTATGCAGGGAGTCAATGTTTGGTTTGCCATGAGTGGCGTATGAGTTATTGTTGCCCCAGAATTTCTGATCCTATGTCAGCTCGATATAGGTTTGGGCCATGTTACCTCAACTGCTCAGGGCTGATAAGGCATATATCCTCTGGATGAATGAGGACGGGGATTGGCTTAACATGAGTGTCATAGGTGATGCACTACCTGGCCCCGTATCGTTTGGACTCTGTTCGGTTGGCCGCAGGTTTAGGTCAAGTTACCGCTATCGGTAAGTACTAATAGGACAGATGCCCACACCTTCTTTGTTCCCTTACAGGTAAAGCAACATAAGGTAGGCGGAAGGCTGCAGACTGTCAGGGCAGGTCTTCTAATTTAATTTGTTTGTTGGCAATGTGTTTTAGCCACTGTACCCAGCAGAGCATATCTCCTCTGTATGCATGGAGTCAATGTTTGGTTTGCCATGAGTGGCATAGGTGTTTTATTGTTGCCCCAAAATTTTCTGATCCTATGTCAGCTCGATATAGGTTTGGGCCATGTTACCTCAACTGCTCAGGGCTAATAAGGCATATATCCTCTGGTGGAATGAGGACGGGGATTGGCTTAACATGAGTGGCATAGGTGATGCACTACCTGGCCCCGTATCATTTGGACTGTGTTCGGTTGGCTGTAGGTTTAGGTCGAGTTACCGCTATCGGTAGGTCCTAATAGGACAGATGCCCACACCTTCTTTGTTCCCTTACAGGTAAAGCAACCTAAGGTAGGCAGATGGCTGCAGCCTGTCAGGGCAGGTTTTCTACTGTCCTCGAGTTAACGCAAGCGTTCCCATGTATACGGCTGCTTTCAATGTCCCGAGAATAATGCGACTGATAATACGCTAAGCGCTTTCAGTTGTTTTGTGATGTGCAGGACAGTGATATGCAATGTCCCCCGTGTAGCCTAACCAAGCGGTCAGAGCTGAAAGTAGGTTTTCAATGTTCCGCGACTGCATGCAACTAGTGCTATGCTAGGCACTCTTGGTTGGAAAATGAGTAATTGGCGTTACGCTAGCCGAACAAGAAATTGAAAGCCTGGTTTCAATGGACTTCAGAAATGTAACGGATACTCTACTAGGCAGCATTTTAGCCCGCAGTATGATTTTCAATATCCCTTTACTGATGCAGACGGCGATGTCAGTCCCGCCGGCACCTGCCTCGGTTGGTCACTTACATAGAGCGTCAGTACTGGTGATTTCAGCAACAAGCTAGGTCGCACTAGTAGCTCTGCACCTGTGTGCTAATACACATACTCACGATGTGCTTGTAGTTTGCTGCACAGGATATACTATTTACGTATGGTGCCACACATCGCCCTGTTTCCCTGCATTTTTTATACAGTCGTTTTCTGGGTTTGTGTCACGTTGCATGTGCTTGGGCGAATACTGCCACTGGATGCATAAGTCGTAGCATTCGCTACCTAAACACCCTGGATCTTGTGACTCAAGAGGGGGGGTTGGCACAATTTGTCACAAAAGAAAAATAGGTCCAAAAATGAGGTAGTTGTTGCAGGAATTGCAGACGTGGCGATGCACTCACCTGCCTTTCAATTCTATTACTTGCAGCTTCTTCACCCTGTGACTCAGGGGAGAGTCGTGCGTCCACCCAAGAATCGGCTGATATAAGCGAAGACAACACCACGGTGATGCAAGTTTACTCTTTGCACAAGAAGAACCAGGAAATGTGGGTAAAAAGAGCGCTAACCATCTGTGCTGTAACTAATATGTGCGGCTGCACAGGCGGGGGCCCATTGGTGCTGTTTCCGTGAAGTGCAAGCCTCTTGAGGGGGAAGGGTGCCGCAGTAAACCTTTACATGATCATGTACAGGGGTGTAAGTTTTGGCCTGTCAGTAAGCAAATGCACTGACGGATGGGCTATTAATTTGGGAGCGCAAGTGTTGTAGACATATACATGGGAGTCCAGGGGCAGGCTAATTAAGGGCATGACCTTTCTAGTGGGCTGAGGGGGAGGACAGATAGTCGGGCAACTATGCTGTCCTGTGGCGGTAAGGTCATGATTGGTAAGCATAGTCTTCGGTCCTTAGCGGTCAAACATGTAACTCCAGGGGCAGTGACAGCCGGTAGGTAGGCTGTCGGGGTGCGGGGGCCGGGGGAGTCTTTCTTCCCAGTGGGCCTGGGGCCACACCCGCACGCGCATGCGCATCAGGGCGCAAGTATGCAGAGTTTCTGCAGCCCCCGTTATGGAGTTTAAGGCACTGGGCACAGGGGGGGCCCGGCGGAAAATATCTGTCCGATAAGCTGTACCCCCTGCGCAAGCCATGCAGAGTTTCTGCAGCCCCCGTTATGGAGTTTAAGGCACAGGGCGTAGGGGGGGCCCGGTGGAAAAAGATCTGTCCGATAAGCTGTACCCCCTGCGCAAGCCGACTCCGGCATAGTAATTTCTCGTAGTTTGCGGGGATCCGGAGGCTGCCCGTCATTGACCTTGCCGTAGGCTCTAGAGGGGACACGCAGAAAGTGTATATATGCATTGTTAGATTTACAGTAGGAGTGTCATGTGTATTAGAGTTCAGGGTAGCCATGTGACATCATCGGCCTAACAATGTCTCTGCCCTTTCTGCGTAATTGTAAACAATGTTAATAAATAATGTTTTTTAATTTTGTAATAAATACGGCCGGGGGGGTTACTCCCCCCTACCCCAAAAACTTCCTAAATCGGTGTGGTCTCAATACTTGACTTGAAAGAGGGAGGGAGACTTCATCCGGGCAAGGGATGCCGTAGGTAAAACAAGTATAAGAGGGGACTTGGGGGAGTGCCAGGCCATATGACAGGCGAAGCACTAGAATAGTGCGCGCCGCCCTTATGGCGGTCGAGCCCGTCCCCGGGAGAGGGAGGAGGGGGGGGACTACCCCCCTCCCCCATTTGCCTACAGTAGGGCGGCTACGGCGGGGTGAACCGGAAGCACATTAGTGCTTCCGGTTCACACGGGCGCCCAATAGCAGGGACAGACAGACCAGTTCGGACTGGCCAGTGCCCCCCCCTGTTAAAAGGGGGTGTGGCGAGTGGAACGTTCTCTTGTTCCCATGCTCCCCACAGATGCAGCACCCGGGCCCCCAGCGGCCCGTAATTTCTTTTCCCCACCCACCATCCCCTAAGGCAGGTAATTTAAACGCATTGGTCAGGGAGGTAATTTTGACGTTTCGCTAAAGAAGTCTATTACAGAGGTCTAGGGTGATAGCATTTGTGTAAGATTGATGATTAGGTACTTGCTAATGATGTCTGTCAGTAACCGGTTTACTATGTTCACTTACAGTTTATTGCAGGTATCTCAGGAGACGGAAGTAATGTAAATAGGATATGTTTGCTTTGTTCTTTTACTTCATTAACAGCTATCCCAGGACTTATTCAATATCTATGCGATGTTTTGGTGAAATTATAATAAAAGTGTCAATATGTGTGAACTTGTCAAGAACAGAATCATGTAGGACGAAGTTATCCAATTGACGTATGAAATGTTGAATAAAAGTCAGTACATGTTATTCAATTGCAGTTAATGTCGTATTTAGTTAGGTGTCTCCGGTCAGACGGTAAGGTCATGATTGGTAAGCATAGTCTTCGGTCCTTAGCGGTCAAACATGTAACTCCAGGGGCAGTGACAGCCGGTAGGTAGGCTGTCGGGGTGCGGGGGCCGGGGGCCGGGGGAGTCTTTCTTCCCAGTGGGCCTGGGGCCACACCCGCACGCGCATACGCATCAGGGCGCAAGTATGCAGAGTTTCTGCAGCCCCCGTTATGGAGTTTAAGGCACTGGGCACAGGGGGGGCCCGGCGGAAAATATCTGTCCGATAAGCTGTACCCCCTGCGCAAGCCATGCAGAGTTTCTGCAGCCCCCGTTATGGAGTTTAAGGCACAGGGCGTAGGGGGGGCCCGGTGGAAAAAGATCTGTCCGATAAGCTGTACCCCCTGCGCAAGCCGACTCCGGCATAGTAATTTCTCGTAGTTTGCGGGGATCCGGAGGCTGCCCGTCATTGACCTTGCCGTAGGCTCTAGAGGGGACACGCAGAAAGTGTATATATGCATTGTTAGATTTACAGTAGGAGTGTCATGTGTATTAGAGTTCAGGGTAGCCATGTGACATCATCGGCCTAACAATGTCTCTGCCCTTTCTGCGTAATTGTAAACAATGTTAATAAATAATGTTTTTTAATTTTGTAATAAATACGGCCGGGGGGGGTTACTCCCCTCTACTCCAAAAACTTCCTAAATCGGTGTGGTCTCAATACTTGACTTGAAAGAGGGAGGGAGACTTCATCCGGGCAAGGGATGGCCGTAGGTAAAACAAGTATAAGAGGGGACTTGGGGGAGTGCCAGGCCATATATCAGTCGGCTCAGCTGCGTCAGCACGCCTAAAGGGAGCAAGACACGAGTGTGGGATCCTTCTCTTCCAAGGCGTGAAGCAAGCGCAGTCTGTTGAAAAATGAAACCCGAGTGAAAGCCAACCTATGAAATGGCATCAGAAGGCAACAAATGCCTTGCAAAAGCGTCATTCGTTAATGCAAAGCAGTACCCAGCCCAGTCCGGGTGATTGATGTAATAAATAGAAGGCTAGGGAATATGAGGAAAACGCTGTCCGGTCACAAAACTGGTAAATGGAAGCAGCTGACGTATTCCTCACAGACATGTCCAATTGTCCCACGTCAGGTGTAAGTAGTTCTACCCAGCGACTGGCGAATAAGCAAAGTGGATGCACTCGAAGTCATGGCGCGCCGGAAACAAGAAAAAAAGTTATCCGAAACACCATATGAACAATAGAAGTGGAACAAATCTGTACTTGGGCGGTGCTCATGTGCAGAAAAATGTAAGTGACATTTAGCAGCATTAGCCATTTAGGAAGCAGCACAGGAAAGTGACACTGCTTTGAACAAATGGGAAGGCATCAGGTGGGAGCAAAGTCCTTTATCCGATACACCAGGTCTTCCAGACAGCGCATGCGCATGCCTAGCCTCGACCTAAAAATGAGGGAATCACATTGATGTATACATTACGTAGGACAGGGAGCAAGAAAAGATTAAGATCATACAGAAAGCATGAATCAACTGTCATGAGGAAGGCCCATTCGTGGTTATCGTCTGAGGAAAGTGCCCCATAAATCGTCGAAAATAAGTAATTGAACGTGAGAGTGCGTTTAAATAATATCCAGAAATTAATCAAGTTTATGGAAACTGTGCAGAGCTAACTTGTAAACTTAAATTGAAATAAAACATGTTTAAATAAAAAAATGGTAGTGACCAATCATATTTATCCGTACTAGGCCTCAAATGGCTGAAGCAACATTGCTTTAAAAGCTGACCTGTCTAGAAATTTTTAAACATGCATACAATATTAATTTCTTGACCTCTCCATGAACATTTTTTTTTAAATAAATAAGAAGTTGCATAAATGTGTTCATCTAAACTCTGCAAATTGTTTCTACGTACACAAAGATCACTGTTAACTCATGATTAGTTCGGTCATTTAATGAGGTACTGAAGTAGTGAATCTATGGAGATGCCACATTTTTAAAGAATATGTATTGTTGCCGTGCTAAATGTTTTCTTTTTGTTAATACAGATGTTTTGACTTCTACGTAGTCCATTGTTAGTAATTGAATAAGACTAATATATTAGAAGGTTAGAAATGTAGTTTAGGGAAAACACAGAGTGGAGAGAGAAGAAGGGGGGAAAATACTACCGTACGTCCCTTCACTACTAAGAGTTTAACACAAAAAAAGGTACAGTGGCTGATAATTACAGGAACCATATAGTGTAATTTAAACTACAGACAGATCCAAATAATCAATCTTTTGATAGGCCTTAGTGGCTAAGGTTGACTCTAGATGAGTTATCTTAGAAAGGTCATCCTTAATGGAAGAGGAAACCTCACACACGCAATAGTGTCATGCTTCATCATAGAAATCCTCTTCCCTCCCAGGAAGGGCAGTGTCACAGAGGCGGACTCAACCTCCTCAAAGACTGTACTGGTAGGAGGCAATTCTTGAATAAAACTTACTGGACAACACCGACAAGGGATAATCCCAGACTGGTCTGTGTGGACCAACAATTGTGCGAGGGGAAGATGATTGGCCAGGATCTTGCCTAATATTTTGCAATCTAAATTAACCGCTTAACTGCGGCGTGAATTCCGCCGTGGTGCGGCGATTTAATTAGGTGGGGGTGGCTGCGTCGGCCAACGGATGTGCGCAGCACTACTTGGGTAGTGCTCGCGACGGCCATTGGCCGATAGAAACAGGGAAGGGGTTAAGTAGTGATAAGAGTCAATAAGAGCTGACATCCAAGGTGTCCTTAAATTGTTTGGGCAGGTCTTTTGACTAACTTCTACGAATCCCCCATGTAGCTGAGAGACAATGGTCTCGCACCACCACTTTGTAAGCATCCCATTAAATGGCGCTGGATGATGCAGTGGCCATGTTAAGCGTGAAGTAGAGCTCTATGCATTGGGCAAGATGCTCTCAAAAGGGGGCCAGACAGTGCCTCCACTTGCAGACACCATTTGAGTATGAGGGGGCGTGAGCGGACAAAGTGCACACCAGATACTCCACTCCACTCAGGTAAGTGCACAGGTGGAGTGTGCAGAGTAAGAGACCAATTCTGGTGTGAACGTCATGTAGTGGAGAATAAAAAGAATATTCACGACCTATTGGGTGTGTAAGTCGCCAGGTATCATAGAGTCACATATGATTTGCTCATTGGTGAAAATGGTGGGCGGCGTGCTTAGATGGTGTCGCTCGGAGTGGGCATGGAGTGATCTAAGCCCACATACAGGACACAATTAAAGTCTTCACCACAAAAGGCAGGGTAGGATAGATCACCGAAAAGCGCTGGGGTCAGGGTATCAAGGAACTCACCCTGATGGATATTAGGGGCATATATTGCAGCCAGTACTAGGGAGAAACTGTCTAGGCGTCCCTCCAGCACCATATATCTACTGTCTGTGTCTACTTTCTGAGTGGTCATGACGTATGGTACCATTGGCGCTACCCAGATGAGGACTCTCCAGGCAAAGGAGGAGGTGGTGGTGCCATATAGCGGTCCCCATCAACTAACGTGGAGTCTGTGAAATTCGGCGGCAGTGAGGTGTGCTTTCTTAAGCATTGCTATGTTTATGTGGCATCTTTTAAAGTAAGCGTAGAAACAATAGCATTTTCAGTAGTTTGCAGAGTACCCTCTCAATCGAAAAGATATTCGGTGCCTTGCCATTGAGGACATTGGTCACAAGCCATTCCACTAAGAACAGCTTCATATCCGGGCCCTCTGATCGCTCCATGAAGCCCATCAGGCAGAGGTTGATGCACCTGGACCTGCCCTCAGAGTCTTCCACACTGTGGTGTAGGAGGGCGACCTCTGCCTCCACCGTTTTCAGGCGTTACTGCATTTCCTTTTTAGAGGGGTGAAGAACCGCAAGGGTAGATCCGGTCTCGTCCACATGGTCCGACAGGTTGCGATGATCGGCACGCAAGGAAGTTTACCTCTGCCGAAACTGATCCAATACAAGCCTCCAGGAAGTTCTTGGTGTCCAAGATGGCTTGGAGGACCTTGTCAAATTGTGCAGAGTGTGCCTGGAGAGTCTTTTTGAGGTGTTGAAAGCTAATGAAGGTCTTATCCCCCTGTGACGGGTCCATTTCAGCAGCACCACCCACCTTGTGTTGCGGTTTAATGCCTCTGGGTTTCACCACGACTCTGGGCTGATGTGGGCACCCTGGTGAAATGCAATCGATGAAGCCCTCTGCAGTAAGCCAAGCTGGGTCCCTCCAAGTAAAAGCAAAAAGGGATCCCTTTCAAGCAAAGGCAGAGAATAAGGAGAGAGGCAGCTCAAGTGTAGACCCAATCAACAGGGGTGAAGAATGAATGTGAATGGACAACGCAGGCAGGTCCCTTTGGAGAGAGGCATGTCAATAGCAGCTGGGGCAGTCCCAGGAGCAGAGGTCCAGGCAGCTGCAGGTCCCAGTGCAGCAGGAGATCAGGTATGGCAGCCCCCCCGGCTAATGCCCTCCCAGCGGGCCAGCCTACCTCACTGGTTCCCAGTATAAACCCAAAGGAGGGACCATCCAGCAGCCCCCACAAGGCCACCGGCTGCATGAACGTGAGAGTCCAAGATCTACACCTAGGAGGGAGGCCCAACCAGTCCCGGCCACCCCAGCGAGGCGGGCAATTTGTTAAAGTAGCTGCCAAAAAGGGTCTGCAGAGGTTATCCAGGTAGCCAGGCCAACTAAATGTCCCATTAGATCCTGACCAATCGGAGCAGTCTCACAATGTAGGGCCTGCGCAGGAGCAGGAGCTGCCCGGGAGGCTTAGCCCCACACCACCAGTCAGCCCCCACATGGTCCACTCCTCGGCTCTGTGAAGCTCCGCGCTGCCAAGAACAGACACGTTAGAGTGCACATGCGTGCCTCCACCCCAGGAGCAGTGCAGGTGGGGCAGAATTCACACTGGACCACCCATCACAAGGCCCTGATTATCATGCAGCAGCAGGCTCCACCGTTCCACGAGGGGCGGGAGATGGGAATCGTATCCAGTGTCGGGTAGGGCCTTCCGTGCCCTATCACTCACATAGGAGATGGGAGGCCCCCTCTGAGTGCCTAGAGGGAGCCATAAACTCAAGCCGGGGTAGGAGTAGAACCACTCAGCATCGACAGGGCTCAGCGACAGTCGGGTCCAGCAGACGCCCACCACTGCAGGCCAAGCTAGGGGAGCTATGCCAGCAGTTCAGTATCAGCCCAGCGGCAGCTGCTGTGTGTCCGTGCAGGGCGCCGGCACAGGCTTGGCGTCTCTAGGGCGCCGGATGCGGTAGTTGCAGGGCTCTGTGCATTGGCACAGGCCGCCGATGGAAACTCCAGCTCAGGTAGGCCTCAGCCCCCTCCTGCTGATCATCCTCGGAGTTCCGAAGGACAGCACATCAGAAAAGGGCAGCAGATATGGGCCCCGTGCCCTCCATCCATCCACTGCATACTTCTGTGATTGGGCAGCAACAGGCTCCTCAGCTAACAGCAAGCCAGCGGTGGGTACCCAGTATATGAGGGCTCGTCCGGGCCTCGGTCCAAAGCAGGCAGGGCCGGACTGGCCGTAGCGGTCACCGGGCATTTCCCCAGTGGGCCGCAATGGTGCAGACCAATTTTGGGCCCCTGGGGGCCCTTTTGATACCAGGGCCGGCAATTTCGCCTCCCTGTAAGAAAAGCGGCCAAAACTGGCAGCTCGGCCGCACTCCCCCCCTGAAGGGGGGGGGCGCTGGCAGAGCAGTTAGCCAGGGTTGGTTTTGGCTCCCAGTCCAGCCCTGAAAGCAGGTCGGACCCCAATGCGGTGTCTGCCGTCAAAGTCTTAAGTGACGTGACGGGAGTCCAGGGGGATGCACTGTTCATCTTGCCTGAGTTGCAGGACAGGATGGAGGGAATAAAAAGCGTATGATTGCCGGGCCCACCAAGGAGCTCCCGATTACACGTCTGGCCTAGCCGCCATCTTGGCCACCAGACTGGGGGCAGCTACTTAACGTGCATTCAAGAGGTGACCATTCCGCATCCCAAGTGTTGTACTGCCATCTAGCAGCAGTAATGATATGACGACACAGTTGAGTGACATTTTTAATTTATACAACAAATCAAGCACACTGTTCATATATTAGTGTCTGATGACACTGGGAACATACTGATAAGCTAAATTACAAAATATAAACCCTATATTTAACACAAAAGGGAACTACATATTTCCGAAATGGGGGTAGAATCGCAACTAAGCCTCTTGGACTACTTTAGGGAAAGCTTTATTTAACTCAAATACTCAAGGACATTAGTTGAAATTTCATGTTAGCAGATCCAGTGTTGCAAAACTGTTTCTGCCATTATGACGAAATGTAAGGAAAAAGCCGAAGACATTCATCATTTGACATGACACCCTTACATCTGGAGAAATGGGTTTGGACAGAATTTCTTCTTTAGATAATGGCAATTCTAGATTACATCAAACAAATGGTAAAACTAGCATTGTTGCAGTAGAGACAGCAGCATAGCATGAGACCACTATTAACGGAAGGGTGAGTTCATCAGAGTTATTCCAGGCAAACGTGTGCGATAATTAGACGTGTTTGTATAATCCGGTGTTACCGAATTCCTGTAAATTAGTTGAAAGCATAAAACTGCTAATTCCATTACCACATATTTATCACACTTTCAACAGCCGTAACTGAGGCTGGAGAGGTGTCAGCATATGTGGGAAATTTCTGATAACCGTGCTCTGCGACCCTGAAACTAAGAGACAGAGACACACTCACCCGTAGATTTGTTCCGTGGTCTCCGAGTGTTAGGCAACTAGCATTTATCTAGGTCTGTCTCATGTAAGGGTCTACAGCTTGTGGGGAGCCCGGGACGTGTATCGGAATGTTTGCTGGCCTCTGGGGCGTGTTCAGGCATCAAGGTTAGATGCAGGACTTTATTTTGGCCGGGCTACTTGGCAGACATTGACACCACTATGAGCCTGCGCGAAGGATTGCAAAATAATACAGCTTTTATACTCTACACACAGCTGTGCTCTATGCTACTGCACTCTAAGCCACTCTACCCAACACACTTCTACGCCACTCGACCCTGCACTACTACACTCAATAATACTACACTCTACTTTACACCAATTCACTCTATCCCACTCTATGCCAATTCACTCTATGCCAATGCACCTGATGCCATTACACTCTACACCACTACACAATACGCCACTAGACGCTATACAACTACACTCTACGCCAATACACTTCACGCTACTCTAATCTACTGTGCACCACTGCACACTATTACACTGCGCTCTGTGCCACTCTATTCTACCCCTCTGCACTCCAACATACACAACTCCACTCTACGCCTCTCTACTCTACTCTACTATGCCCCACTCTATTCTATGCTGGTGCACTCTACTCCACTCCACTAAACATTACTACACTCTATGACACTGTACTCTATCCAACTCCAGGATAGGCCACTCCACTGTAATTTGCACCACACCACTGTATGCCACTCCATGCTACTCTACTATGCAAAACTGCACTCTAAGGCACTGCACTCTACGCCAATCCCTTCTACTCTTTACCACTCCACTCTCTACCACTTCACTCTATTCTAAAACAATCTACTCAATGCCACTACACTCTATACTAAACCATTCTAAGCCACTCTTTTACAATCTGTGCCACTCCACTCTACTCCACTGCAGTATGTGCAGTGCCATTCTATGGCACTATACACAACTTTACTCTACTGACTGTTCTCTACATCACATAATTACTATGCACATAATTCCACTGCACACCATGCTACATATTGACACTAAACAAATCCACTTCACACCACACAAATCCACGTCACACAATTACACAACTAACAATTCTAATCCAACCCGCATAATTCTACTCAAACCACTTGGACAGCGGTGGCTCCTCTGCTACAGTGGAGGTGCGTCACCCACCTTACCAAACTCAAAACTTTAACAAGCATTGAAAATGCAACAGGTCTCGCCTTTGATTAAGTTAAAGCCATTTGCTTTGCTAATGGTATTGTATAGCAAAGCAAATGGCTTCAACTTAATAAAAGGCGAGACCTATTGCATTTTTAATGCTTGTTCTTATACTGTATAGCATTGGTCAGATATCGATCTGTCTTGCACAGTGACTGGGCTTGTGACAATGCTGAATGTTGTCTTCATCGTTGTCAAATTCAACATAAGGTCATCAGTGCAGGACTAAATCCCATTTGTTCATAATCCATCCTTTTTATGTGCAATAAAAACCGATTTCAATCCATGATGTGTGTTGGACCCGTCTGCTTCTGAGAGTCCCCTCACCAATATGATTTCTTTTGTTCCCCTGAACCTCCCAAAATGTGCCGCTTTTTATTTGTCTACCAGGACCTTTTCGTGTGTTGTTTCATGGGGCTAGGTGTTCCTTGACACCCAGTTGTTCACAAGGTTTCTGGCACCTATGTACAAGGCGCCTGGCGAAACCTGTGGACATGAAAACTGAGGTTGGCAACCTGTGTGTGTTTAACCTTAAAATGGTGGACACATATTTCCCTCATGTGAGTGACTCCCATTGGAGCCTCCTTGAACCCTGACCTTTTGAGGTTTTGGCGCCCTTTCTGGTTGGCGCGCTTTCCTGACAGGAATTTCATAACTTTCCTCAGGTATACAAAATGGCTGCTCCAGAGCCCCAGTACGGGGCTCTGAGTGACCAAAAGACACCTCAAAAGTGCCATGCCATTGACACAGCCAGGGAAGGTTCTAGAACCTTCTGGCTCGTGCCAGTACCTCAGGGCACTGGCTATATAAAGCCCAGTCCCTGGCGGCCATTTTAGATGTAATTCAGATTCCAGACTTGACACCAGAGTGACACCTGCCCTGCTGACCCCTGAGGTGGCTGAGAGCACAGGCAGTAGAGTGGCAAGGGTTAATAGCCTGATTCCTGACTGGCGTTCCAGTCAGGCGTGTTCCAGTAACCTTGCGCCTACAGTGCCTGCCCAGCTAGTGCCTCATTGCCCCAAAAGACTGTGGCCAAGTTTAGGTGCCTCCCCGCCCCCCCCCCGGTGGCAAAATCGTGAAGAAAAGGCGAGTCGCGACCTTCCACAGTGCCCCCTTCGTGAATAGCACCTATCGCGGGGGACTCGGACATCTCCGAGCCCCACCGGCGTTGCGCGCTTCCTGGTTGTGCAGTGATCGAAGGTGAGGTGGTGCGCCGGGGCGGGGAAAGGCCGGCCTTCATTGGGCGGGATTAGCGTCCATGCCCTTTCCCAGAGACCCGGGAAACTGTTGCCGTGGGCGGGACCAGCCCCCATATTGTGGTAAATAAATAAATAATACCCTATTTTTGACTAGACATATATCATAACAGATAGCTCAATAAATAAGAGTCAAGATTCGAGGTAGTAGGAGTTTTGCAGGTTTAATACAGCATAAGGACAGGAACAGGACAACCTGCATAGGAATAGGATGACAGGGCCCAGCAGCTGCTGGGGCTGGGTCTGGGATGAGCGCGCTAACTTTTAATAACATTACATGAGCATATATACATAGCGCAAACACATAGCATTACATTGCAGTAGGCGTAGCAGTGGGTGGAGCAGAAGGCGTGACGCGTAGCAGTCGCGAAAGATAAGAGTAAAAAGAGGCGTAACTGGGCGTATGCATAGACATGTGGTGCAGACGTAACAGAATATGTCATGAATGGGCGGACACATAGGAGGGGGCTACCTAAGGAGCCGGGACCTCTAACCTGGTGGTGCGCGCAAACTGGCAATGACGTGTTACGAGGAGAAGCTGGGGGCTATAAACTCTGTGCTAGGAGCAGAGACTAAAGTCTGGAGGGTCGGAGCGACATGTACCTAAACCCTATCTAGTATCTGATGTTTAGGGAACATGTTGATATAAACTAGAAGTCATGAGGGGAAAAGCTAACTGACTCTAAGACTAGAGCATGCATTTATTCTACATATAGTGCGTGATGAAGAATATTAAATGACCATTAAATACAGTATTTCTCTTAACATGGAGCCGCATAGGCTAGACAATGACGGAAACTATTGATGCAGTTCAGTAGCTTAGGAATGCAGAGAAGGAGGACTAAACTGATAACTGGAATCATAACATAGTCTTGGCAGACTCAGAGGCAGAGCCAAGCTGCACCGGGCACTGCGAGGCAGGAAGTAAGTGAAAGGTCGAGGATACAGGTGGGGGCTGGATCGCTCCTCAGCGAGGCTTCAGGAGACAGGAGCTGAATCTAGTGTCCAGGCCCTTTTGAGGCCTAGAAACGGGGACTTTATAATGAAATAACGTGCACACTGAGAAACGTGGCAACGTAGCTTTACATAGGCCTGGTATTCGTAGTATTCACGAGGACTGGAAACTGGCATACTAGAGGTGGACACAACTATAATTGCGTCTTGAATCGGACATGGGGAATAACATATGCATATTGGTCATGCACACATAACATATGATGGATGACACGTAGGGACACAGAACATGGCAAAATTTACTTTTCCACATTCCCTCCTTGTCACTACGTTTCCATCAGGAAACATCAATATTCATGATACCATCTATCATTTCATACAGTACCATTTGTTCATCTCGAATTGTCTTGGAACGGGATTTAGAACGGGGCTTGGGACTAGGAATACAAGAGGTAGCACACATGCCGCAAATCGCAGGGCCACATTGTATACAGAGGCAGCAGCTGAATATGATCGCTACTGCGATACCTAGAAAGGACAGGACTTTCCATCCCCATGCGGAAATTATATTCCAGAACCAACCGGACCATGTCCAGGTGCCTGGATCTTGGTGTAACAGATGGGCAATTTTATGGAGTCTGGTTATAGCTGAATAAACAGACGGCGCGTTATTTGGAATGAAAATGCAACAACTAGATCCGAGGACTCTACAGGCCCCGCCCCTATCGGCCAGTATGACGTCAAGGACGAGACGATTCTGGAGCACAACAATTCTCATAAAGGATTGTTCTTCGGTTAAGTTACCTAGAGCGGAGGCAGTCTCGTCTACTACAGCTTCAAGGGTTCTTGTTAACCTACGAATTAGCTTACTATTTACAACTGTACCTAAATAAGGGAACACACCTTTATCAATATCAATGAATTGTTCTGCAGCAGTTTCAGTATAATCGACAATCGGGAGGTTTCTCTTGTGTCTAGTATGTACTAGGAAGGAATTCCTATGGTAGTCAGGTGGGGCTAGGAAAACAGGTGGCAGTAGGAAGGCAATGTAACAGGTTCCCTCCCAATCGAGGGGCAGACGAACATATGCAGTTTGACCACAAACAAAATAAGAATGACGTGAAGCTTTGAAAATAGATTTCCCACTGTCACTATACTTGACAATAGTAGTACAATCACTATGTCCTACGTGTACAGAACCATGATTTCGGACACATAATTCGCCTTTGACTGGTAATACTGAAATAGCAGGTGAGTCTGGAGTAGTATCAGACTGAACATTCAGGACCATGAAATTCGAAGAATAGTTACCTAAATTATACACTTCATTTTCTAGATCTAAACCTGTTCTGTGGGGGAAACCTTGCTTGTCTGGGAAACATGTGCTGTTAAGAAAAGACATATCTGTTGAGGATGACGTTAACGTGGACCATGCTCCACACGAACCATTATGTGAAAAAGGATAAGGAAAAAGTGGCAGAACTCCCTTTGACGTCTGGAAAGGGGGGAGTCGACCACACACCCAACAATTAGTGGCATTGCTGGTCTGGTGTGAATAATGTAACATGCGGATAAATGAGTTATTGCGCATAGCGAGGCGGTATGAATATTCGTGAGGAGGCAGATCACTAAACGTGTGTTCTACGGTAACATTAGAAGGCTTATTTACATGAGGAACTGGAAAACACAGGAAAAATGCGTAACTGGTGCAGGAAATCAAAAGGCTGAGAAATGATATGAAACTTAGAAAAACGATACATCGGTTTGAGTTTTGACTAACTCTCTCACTATGGGGGTCTATTTTATACATGTCAGAAACAGTCTAACCGTTTCACCTAGGGGAGGACTTAGACAATCAAACTGACTGACTTATTTTACTAGACCGTAGTTTTTGCTTATACTCCTGCTGCGGAGTTTTCTCTACCAAGGGGGGTTTTGAATCAATGTCATTTGCGGGACAGTCCTTAGGAACAATGTTTTGACAAGTCTTGATATCCTGGGAAATGTTCTTAAAGACGGGTTTCAGTCCTTTAAAAAGTTTAACATGAGAAAGGTGCACCCAGCCGCGGCGTCCTTCCAATTTCACAGCTGTACGGGTGGTGAGGAGGACCTGACGGGGCTCCTTCCAACGTGGCTCCAGCGGACTTGATCTGTCGAAGTTACGGACGAGCACCATCGAACCTGGAACGATCTCATGCGGGGCCACCTCGGTATTGTCTGGAAATGCGGCGGCAACCTGTGAACGACATGAGTTGAGGGCAGACATCAAGGAAGCTAGGTAATCTGTCAGCATATTACATGAAACATCAGTAATACTTCGGGGTCTAGGAGTACCCCACATGTTAGGGGGGCAGCCGAATACGACCTCATACGGGGACAGACCTGATCTGGAATGTGCGACCATGCGCATATAAAACAAAGCGACTGGCAGAGCTACTAGCCAGTCCACACCCTTATCTTTACATATTTTGGCAATTCGAATTTTCAGAGTCTGATTATGTCTCTCGACCAGACCGGCTGCTTCAGGATGGCGTACACAATGGAACTTCCACTGGTACCCTAACAACAGGGAAACGTGCTTCATCAACTCAGATGAGAATGGCTGACCGTTATCAGAATATACGACTCTAGGGAGTCCATATCGAGGGAAAAACTCACGAACCAACTGCTTGGCAGTGGTCGCGGCTGTGTAATCTGGGACTGGATATGCTTCTGTCCATCTGGACAAAGCGCATACAACTACAAGGACATACTTGAAACCTCGACATCGCTCCATCTGAATATAATCCATCTGGAGGACTTCAAAAGGGTGGTCAGGGGGCTGGAAACCACCTTGTTCCACCGGGACACTTTTACCTGGATTAAACTGACAACATATCATACAGGTACGGACTTTCTGCTTGGCTGCAGCTCGTAAATGCTTGTTGAACCAAATGTTCTGGATACTGTCTAACATAGCTTTTTCCCCTAAATGTGCTGGACTATGTGCGGTATTAATGATGACTTGAACCATAGAGTCGGGGAGAAACCATGCGGTCCTACCCTGTGTTACCCATCCTTGATCTGTCTGGACCCCTCCTTGTTCAGACCATTTCTTGATTTCATCGGGAGTAGCATGTAACTGGATATCTATGACATCTTGAGTAGGGTCCTTAACTGTCATACATGTAGTCGGATCTGGAGTATGTGTCTGTGTCGGATTAACTTGAATGTCTGGAGTCTGTGCTGTAAGTTTGGCTGTGCGATCTGCTAGATCATTACCTTGGGAAATAATGTCAGTAACTTTCGTATGTGCTTTGCATTTCATGATAGCGATAGATGTCGGTAAATGTATGGCATCTAACAGAGCTTGAATAAGGAGACCATGCTGAATCTTGGTTCCATGAGAAGTCATGAAACCTCTCTCCTGCCAGAGCACTCCAAAGTCGTGTACAACTCCAAATGCGTAACGTGAATCTGTGTAAACATTAACTTTCAGGTTCTTGGCGTGTATACAGGCTTGTGTCAGAGCAACTAGCTCTGCTGCTTGAGCGGACAGAGTGTCAATACGGTGTGTCTCAATAACTTCAGTGTCAGTAGTCACTGCATACGCGGCGACTAGATCTCCTGTACTAGTTCTCATACATGACCCATCCACATAAAGTGTCAGGTCAGGATCTGGTAACGGAATGTCTGTCAGGTCTTGTCTTGGCTTTGTCGTAATGTTAATTACTTCCACACAGTCATGTGTGGCTGGATTTGAATTAACTGATGGTAACAGTGTAGCAGGATTCAGGATGTTGCAGCGTCTAATATCTATGTGTGGCTGAAACAGTGTCAATTCATAACCTGTTAAACGTGCAATTGTCAAGTGCTGAGTTTGTGTTCGGTTTAAAAGAACTTCCACGGAGTGTGGGACTTGTACTGTCAAGGAATGTCCTAAAACTATGGAATCACTTTGTCTGATAGCTAGTGCTGTGGCTGCAACTGACTTGAGGCACGCAGGCAGAGCCTGGGCGACTGGATCTAGTGTGCTCGAAAAATAAGCACAGGGCTTGTATTGTCCTGCTTGGTCTTGTGTGAGAACAGATAATGCTGTACCTTCACGTTCAGTAACGAAAAGTGTAAAAGGCTTACTGTAGTTCGGTGTAGCTAGAACTGGAGCTTGACATAAAGCTTTCTTTAACTCGTTGAAACTCAGTGTATGTTCAGATGTCCAAGGGAGGACAGTCGATACGGCTGCCTCCTGTGTCGTTAACTGTATCAGTGGCTTGGCTAGAAATGCATACTGTGGAATCCATTGTCTGCAATAAGAAGTAAGGCCGATAAAGGCACGTACCTCCTTCTGGGTCTTGGGCTGGGGAAGACTCGCTATCAACTGGATACGGTCTGGTGTCAACTGCCTACCCCTCTTGGACAGTAAGTGTCCTAAGTAGACCACTTGCTGGACACAGAATTGAAGCTTCGAAGGTGACACCTTGTGCCCCATCTCGGCTAGGAAATACAGAACCGTCAGTGACGCACGCTCGCAGTCACGTTCAGAACGGGCTGTGATCAGTAGATCATCGACATACTGGAGCAGGGCAGTGTCAGTTGGCATGTGAATGTTGTCTAGTTGTCTCTTGAGTGCTTGACTGTAAATACTAGGGCTTTCTGTGAAACCTTGAGGAGCGCGTGTGAACATATAGCTCCTTCCATTTAAACAGAATCCGAAAAGAAACTGGCTGTCTGGATGAATGGGAACACTAAAAAATGCATTCTTGAGGTCTATGACAGTGAAGAACGTGGCTTCGGAATCAATGGCTGTCAATAGGGAAGAGATATCTGGGACAACTGGGTACTGAGGAATAATACATTTATTAAGTTCTCGTAAATCAATCACTAATCGATATACTGGGGGTGCATTTGGATCAGTACGTTTCATGACTGGAATGATCGGAGAGTTACATACGTTGGAGTCAGTTTCTACAACTACTCCTTGAGCCATGAGCTCGTCAATAATTTTGGATAAGGCTGCTACAGCCTCGGGTGGCAATCTGTACTGTCTGATTCGTGGTAACACTACACCTGGTTTCAGGGTCACACGATGGGGTGTGATTTGCATATAACCTACATCAGTTGGACCTTGCGCCCATAAATGCTGCGGAACCTTAGACAGTCTGGAATCAAAATCTCGTAATACATAGTGACCCTTAAAGTCACGTAGGAACAATCGTATTCCCTCTGGGGAACAACATATAACGGCACCTAACTCTTTCAGTGTTTTAATGCCTAATAGATTTTCTGGACATGACTTAGTAAGTAACAGATCAGTAGTGCGGGACAATGGACCTACTTCTAGAGTGACTGGCTTTGAAATCTCATTAACGATAGGCTTTCCTGAAAATCCAAGGGAAACATTTCTTGAGCCTGAGAGCGGAGCCCCTGGAACTTCGGCATGACTAATTGTGGTCCTACTTGCCCCTGTATCAATCAAAAACTTTCTGTCTTTCCCTAATACTTGACTGTGAACATAGGGACCTTCTTGATCTACAGGTATCTCGATGAGAGGCAAGCCTACCTCCCTCTCTAGGCTGTTTCATGAATATGGCTGGTACTCTGGATACTCAGACTGTGCATACTGGTACATCTGCGATGTGACATGCTGTGTTGCAGCAATAGGCTGCGGTACTGTAACTGTCTGTGGTGCATTCTGTGGCTGAGGAATCTGTGAAACTTGTTCCTGTCTAGGCGGACGTGGTCTTTCTTTAGTCTTACCAGTAGCTATGTTATGTTTCAGAACTGCACACTCATTTATAAAATGACCTGGCTGTTTACAATAATTGCAGTTCCCTTTAACGGGAGCTGCAGGATGACTGGCTTGATTCGGACCCCTCTTCTGACTGTCTTGGGGAACGGATTGTGCAACTAGCACTTTCATTTTCGTGTCTTTCATACGTTTTCTCTCGTGTTCTTGCTCTTCCCTGATTCTATTCTGGTGGTACTGGAGCATCTGGAGCATCTGGGACGGAGTATTTGCTTGCCAGGTGCTTTCGACTTTCAAAACTCGATTTTTAACTTGTGGGCTTGAATTCTCGACTAATTTAGTAACGAAAAGGTGAGGGTATGACTCACTACTTGTCTTGAGACCACTGTTGATACTAAAACATTTTTCAAACCTAGAATAAAAATCACTAATATCTTCATCTTGTTTCTGTTTACAGGCTGAGATTGCATCCCAGTCTTCTTTTCTCGTTGTTAATAATCTGGGTAAAACTTGAATTAATAATTCTGGTAATTCTTTACATTTCTCTCCAAGACCGGTACCTGGTACACGTGACTTGTCTTCTGCTTCTAGGACTGCCCAATCTATCTTTTTCTCTCCCACCTCCCATTCTTTTTCCTTTAGCTTTTCATACACCCCTGCGGGTAGCAGAACCTTTAACATTTTAATGATATCTGGGTAAGTGTATTCTCCCATACGGAGCATGTCTTTTAATTCTCTATGGAACCCTGCTGGATCTTTGTCATGACAGGGAATTAATTTCTTCATTTCGAGGAGTTCCATCTTTGTGATCGGAGTGTATACAAACACTCGCTGCATTTCGCCACCCGTTCCTCTGACTGGGTGGACTTCTCGTAACGGATTCTGTCTGTCTATGTAGAATGATTTACTTTCTGGGGGTGAGACATGAACAAAATGCGGGTTCAAAAACGTTCTATATTTGTGACGCTGTTCTAAAATGACACTAATTAAATCGGTACCTAGACCTCTCCATCTATACTGGAGTAACTCGTTCAAGATATCATGTAACGGACCTGGATCAGAATGTTGACCCTCATACAGAGTAATGAGGTGCTGAATCATATACATACCCACCAGTCGCTGCTCGGCTGGGGGCATTTTCAGAAACATTTGTGCCACTATTTCGTCTGGAAAAGTGGTAGAATCAGTAATCCATCTGACTGCTGATCGGACTAGTTCCTGTTCATGCATAGTACTTAACTTACTGTAACCGATTCGTGATTTCAGAATGTGATCGGTAGCTTGAAATACTTGTTCTAGGGAACCTTGTTCTGGTGCTGGATGATGGAAAATAGACTTGTGTTCTAGACGTAAATGGCGATCTGGAAATCTAGGTTTTCCTACATACGCTATTCTGGCAGTATTCTCATCGTCTTCCTCTTCAGGATCAGAGATACTTTCTTTCTCGCTTACTTGGGCTGCTTTACGCTGTTCGTGTATCTTTATTATTTCTCTACGGATTTTCTTGTACATACTTTCCATGGCACCAATGGTATTGTGCTTTCCTTCGGCTATATTATCACTCCACTTTGTTAGAGTTTTCATTTCTTCCGGGTCTTTAGACGGGTAATCCTGTTCTCTTATTAGACAGTTAATTAGGAACTTTAATATCATGCGTTGAATCTCGGCTTTCCTTTGAGACATGGCATCACTAATACTTTGTGGGTCATCCCCTGTACGGATGAAACGATATATCCTGTCTAGATCTTCTTTCATATTCGGCAGGGTGACTAGATACTCGGTCACTCTCCTTACGCGTACGGAATATAAAACCATATTAAACTCGCCTGGAACTGGGTCATAGACACATTCGCCAAGGGTTTGCCTGATTTCTGCAACAGACTTATTACTTTTAGGAGTACGCTGTGATGCTTGAGCATGTAATTCGAGTGCTGATAAACGCTTGTATGGCGGCGGGGTTTGAGGAAGACCTCCTCCTGCGGCCCCTAAACTGGAATCATCAACTGATGCTTTTCGTCCTGGCAGGGTCGGTAATTGTAACGTGGGCTGGACTTGTATGGCGGGCTGACCCGGGGGGGCTGTTAAGGGCACCCCGGTGTCTGGAGGAGCAGGAATTACCTGATTTACAGGGACTGGCGGAGTGCGAACAGGATTTGCATATTCTGGGACTGTGTCGTCCAGATAGGACGAAATAAAAATATCAGCTGCGGTCGGTTTGTGACGTAGTTTGGTCGGAACTAGTGGTGGCGGGAAATTACTGGATGCCTCTGGGGTCGCCTTTGGCAAGCCCTCAGCAAGAAGAGGATACATACCCTTAATAAGGGCATGCCTCTGTCTGTCTGATTGCTCAGTTCTAACTCGTTCACCTATCTCGATTAATTCTTTTTCTTGGGCTCGCTCTAAGGATTCTCTACTTAGTTCTGACTTTCTGATTTCTTTTTCGGTTCTTTTATGAGCTTCTTTACGCCATAACTCGATGGCGTCTTTCTGTGATTGTCTGGCTTTCTTTTTCCATAATGCTTCCTCTACTCGCATGATGCATTCGGCATCCCATGTACCCGATACGGGCCATCTATACTTTTCTTCTAACTGTTTGGTATACTCTACCCATAAATCTAGATACAATATGGCGCTTATGCCATGCTTCTGATACATAAAGTGACCTGGACTGTCCCTGGGCGGGACGGGAACTGCTGCTTCCAGCAGACCCTTTCTAGTTTTTAACTGACGTAATTTTGAAAAGAGCGGCATGACTGGACTATAATCTGGACATAATACAATACACAATGAAAACACGAAATCACGTCGCACTCATACCACAACATTAAAATACATGAAGAACATTATAAATAACAGTTCGAACAGAATACCACCTGAAAATACTTGAAATTTCTCGAGAACAGAACTGACTAGAACAGAAACTAGATGCACTGCTGAAACAGTACGAAACTTACCGGTCTCTTAAAGAGACACGTCAGGACCCGCATCCACCGAAGTGGACACTTCGTTTGTGGGACTGTGTACCACCAACCCACAGACCAGAGTCAATTAAATTGACCCTGTCTAGATACCACCCCAGTAACGGTACTCACCGGGCAGCAAGAACGGAAGGCCTCGGACTGGACTGGACTGCTACGACGACGAACTTCGGACTTCAGTTACGGGTGGACCTCCGGATACCTCGGACCTTGGACTCTTGGCTTGGGCTCTGGTCGGGACTCGCCGCGTTCCTCCACCGTCTCGTCTGGATGCTGGACCGCCTCCTCCGTCTCCTCCGTGGGCCTGAGGGATACTTGAGCAGAAATATCTGCCACTGCGCAGAAGAGTTCCGTCACGACTGCAGAGGGTCAGGGGGTCGGCGTGGCTTCACCGACGCGTGGGGAAAGGGCAAGTCCCTATTCGGGCGCCATTATGTGGTAAATAAATAAATAATACCCTATTTTTGACTAGACATATATCATAACAGATAGCTCAATAAATAAGAGTCAAGATTCGAGGTAGTAGGAGTTTTGCAGGTTTAATACAGCATAAGGACAGGAACAGGACAACCTGCATAGGAATAGGATGACAGGGCCCAGCAGCTGCTGGGGCTGGGTCTGGGATGAGCGCGCTAACTTTTAATAACATTACATGAGCATATATACATAGCGCAAACACATAGCATTACATTGCAGTAGGCGTAGCAGTGGGTGGAGCAGAAGGCGTGACGCGTAGCAGTCGCGAAAGATAAGAGTAAAAAGAGGCGTAACTGGGCGTATGCATAGACATGTGGTGCAGACGTAACAGAATATGTCATGAATGGGCGGACACATAGGAGGGGGCTACCTAAGGAGCCGGGACCTCTAACCTGGTGGTGCGCGCAAACTGGCAATGACGTGTTACGAGGAGAAGCTGGGGGCTATAAACTCTGTGCTAGGAGCAGAGACTAAAGTCTGGAGGGTCGGAGCGACATGTACCTAAACCCTATCTAGTATCTGATGTTTAGGGAACATGTTGATATAAACTAGAAGTCATGAGGGGAAAAGCTAACTGACTCTAAGACTAGAGCATGCATTTATTCTACATATAGTGCGTGATGAAGAATATTAAATGACCATTAAATACAGTATTTCTCTTAACATGGAGCCGCATAGGCTAGACAATGACGGAAACTATTGATGCAGTTCAGTAGCTTAGGAATGCAGAGAAGGAGGACTAAACTGATAACTGGAATCATAACATAGTCTTGGCAGACTCAGAGGCAGAGCCAAGCTGCACCGGGCACTGCGAGGCAGGAAGTAAGTGAAAGGTCGAGGATACAGGTGGGGGCTGGATCGCTCCTCAGCGAGGCTTCAGGAGACAGGAGCTGAATCTAGTGTCCAGGCCCTTTTGAGGCCTAGAAACGGGGACTTTATAATGAAATAACGTGCACACTGAGAAACGTGGCAACGTAGCTTTACATAGGCCTGGTATTCGTAGTATTCACGAGGACTGGAAACTGGCATACTAGAGGTGGACACAACTATAATTGCGTCTTGAATCGGACATGGGGAATAACATATGCATATTGGTCATGCACACATAACATATGATGGATGACACGTAGGGACACAGAACATGGCAAAATTTACTTTTCCACAATATGAGGAAGTCGGAGGGAGGTCCGTGAAGCCCCTGAGAACCCTGTTGCTGGCATAGGAAGTGCTGTGCCCCGACTGAATCGCTATTCGATTGCAGCCGTAGTGAGGTGGGTCGTTTCCCCTGGAGGGGTGCCGCGTTATCAAGGAACTGTGCACCGGCGTTGATTTGAGCGAGCGCTGAGACTGAGTGACCCCGCTGGCAGCCGTTCGTTCGTCTACTGACTTCGAACTATGCTACCCTGGTGCCTGCGATATTGTCGTGGGCTCAAGTAAACCACACCAGCAAGCGGACATCCTTCTCCGGTGGCAGCGGAGGGCCAAATGTCATATTTACCGTGTTTCCTTGTCTTTAGGTACACGCGCATGGGCCCCGCGTGAACATTAAAGAGTCCCCAGTGCACCGTGAATCCAGAGAAGCCCGCATGCATTCCCCATGATTCCAAAAGTACTGTTATCCTTTTCAAAGTGGGTTTATCTTGCAAATGTAAACTTCCTGATTTATTTAATTGGTGGCAGCGATACCAGAATGAAAATGTGGTTATGCATTTAAATGAACCAAGCTTTATTATTCCATGTATTGGTGATATATAAACCTGATATTCATTTTATTTATTGATAGAGCTATTCCTAATATTTATGCAACACCAGTGTTCCTGAAGTCCTATTTACTGTATTTATTCTCAACCTGAATCCCAGAGTGCTGTAACAAATGAAATGTGAATGTGCTTCCCCAATTGATCCCTATTTACAGCAGAGAACTTTTATATAAAGGAATCGTATTTTTCTACAGCAGTGGTGTGGTGTCCTTCTTTTTGGTGTGACTGTGCAGGGGGTTATTATTGGGTCAGAGCCGGCTTAGCCCTACAGCCTTCACTGCCTTGACACTTGAGCCAAGCTACCCCCTTTGTGCTGGGCTTGCCCATCGCAGGTCCAACAATGTGATTGACACAATGCCCCACTTAATTTCGAAGTAGAAGCCCTTCATCAGGGGCCATTGTGTAGATCTCACAATGGATTAATATCAATTTGTGCACTAAATAACTACATATACCACAACCCTATTCGTCGTGCGGTGGGATACAATGATAGATATCCAACTCAAGCTATACAGGTTAATAACTTGGGTTGAAGGGATTTTATCCTGATGGTACACATATCAAAGTTTAATTTGAAATAAAAACTTTTGACAAAGGTTGTGCAGCTAAGAAAGATCCGAATGACTATCATCTTATGCGCCAGGTTCAATTGCTATTATGATGTTATCATGTACTTTCGACTTTCAGCATAACCAGTTCTACAGCAACCTGAAACGCGAAACTTTTCACAACTCACTAGTGATTGATTCAAGACCTGCAATACTGAAATGCTTGGAAAATCTGCTGGAGGACAAGAGTTTTCAACCAATGTGGATGAAGTTGATTGTGATATCAGATGTCTATATTCTTGGCTCTTGTGTGCATTCACAAAACCTCTCTTCCAGTGGTCTTTGGTCTCACTATTTCCTCAGCTGCTACAGGGCAGACAAGTCCAAATTCTGACAGATAACGCTTGTACAAGGTGGTATCTAAGTAAACAGGGGCATGAGATCTCACTTCATGCATGAGGAAGCTCTACAGCTTTGGCCATTGGCAGCCAACGCAGAAATTGGTCTATCAGCAGCTCATCAGCTGAGTTTTGTAGTAGGTTTTTCTTGATGAACCACAAATGGCATATTAAACCAGATGTTTGCCTGAGTATTTTCAAATACCATAGGTGGGCATTGTTGTCACAAGGTAGAACATGTTGTGCCATCTATTCTGTTCTCTGAAAGTTGCTCTGGTGGACCCCTTTGGAGCGGATCACTTTAAGATCCACTTGGTCCATTGACCCTTTGTATGCTCAGAGAGTACATATTGCAGGCATGGTGAAATGCTATTTGGCGACATTTTGGATGATATATTTCTTCTAACAAGCATCCTTTTTCATGTTGCCTGTACTGGCTAGATACTTAAATGACTTGTAGAACAAGATCTCTCCAAGACATACCTCAACTTTTTTTTTATTTTTTAAGAGTGTTATATAGCACGAACTAGACCTGAAGATATCAGGTATCAGAGCGCTTTACATGAGCACCACTTTCGTTACAGATGGACACATTCATTTTTGTTAGGCAAGGGGACATTAAGTGATTTGCCCAGAATCACAGGATGTTGAGCGTTGTTGCTGAGACTCGAATCCAGTTCCCCAGCTTCGAGGTCGACCGCTCTAGCCGTAAGGCTACATCCTGTCCCAACTTATCTTGAATTATATTTTGTGAGTTCCCAATTCAAAACTTTGCAGCAATGCCGTCTAGTACTGATGGCTGGTTCCTAAAATATTTTGTGGGGCAACCACTGACCACCAATGCTGGGGCGAACCAAGGTGGGAGCAATGTTTGTGTAATTTTCGAAACGGTACAACTACTCACCCTGTTTTATTCGCCAATGACCTGTCAATTACGGCACCTGGAACCGGAAGTACTGCAACATGAAGCACTATCTTTATCTCCATTTATGTATATATATATATATACACGGTACAGCAGAGGAGCAATCATAAGAGACCCCTCACCTCTTTGCTTATCTGTGCTCAGTGTCTAAGGATTCCTGTTAACATTGGACTTTCCTAGTAAAATATATTCTCAGAGACAATAGGTTGAGTAATGTAATATAGTATTTTATCTGCAGTTCCATGCTTTGTTCTTCTTGGTAATCAAGTTCCATTACTCTTCGCCACCGCGCACAGATTTCTGCAGGAACACATTTGAGTATGAGTTTCAATGTAACCATATCTAATGTCGAAAAGGAGTAAACGCGCTAAAATATTCTTTAACAATGAAGCCCATGTTCACTCCTTGCCATGAACTACCCCAATGTCACGAGGGTGGGTAACTAGCAGCAGGTGCTGTCTTTTCTTAGCCGACAGCACTGTGTGTCTGTGTGGAAGAGACACGTATTTATGATTGGAAAAAATGAAACTACAAACACCAGGCTGCTTTGTGCTGTTGGTTAAAAACCGAGACTGAAAGTCCACTCTATCCAATGATGACTTGAAAGTTCCAAGTAATGCACAACTGTATATGATACTATGAAACAATGCGCTTAAGCAGACGTATAAAGAAAACCAATCAGTTGTACAGCTTCAGCAAAGCTTGTGTTTTTGTGATGTCATGACTTCAAGTAATCGGCAGAGTATAAACTGACGTGGTTGATGGATCGCGTAGTATGAGCTCTCTGTACATCTTACCTCCAACAACTCCTCGTTACACTGCAATTGTGCAAATGAGGCCAATGGATTTGGCATATTTATGAGGCCTTTTAAATGCCACAGCAGCAGACATTGGGGCGCTTTATAGCTCCGGCTGACAAGGGAGAAGCGTCTACTCACAGTACGGAACATCTTTAGACCTCTTCTGATAGAGGCCCTTCAGAGTTGGTAATCCAAGAAAGACTGAAAATGGGAACACATCTGGTCAGGCAGGTTGGTTTGAGGGAATATGTTTGTGCATTACTTGTGGAGAGTAATCGATGCCGGTCAGTGCCAGCGCTGCTCTGAGGCCTCGCTTCACACCGCTTCAATGAGTGTCATACATGATGTGTCAGAACGGGAGTCTGCAGCTCTTACAGCTGCTCGATCAGGTTCGGACACATTAGGTGGCTTTATTAAAGTCCTTAACTCCCGCCCACTGCCGCTGTTCAGGCATTAAGATCAGCAGTGACCAAAAAGGACACGTCCAGGCACATCCCCTCTCCGAGAGGGCTGTACCCCACATGTCCACACACCCATTTGGCAGAGGTCTGAAATAACAAGTTTTCGCTGTGAGAGTGTAAGCGCGCATGGATGGCGTTCTGCTCAAATGCCGCGAGCGCAGACAGGAGATGTGCGTGCGCGTGAACATCGCCTGTCCAGGCACGTGCCATCTCCTGTCTCCCTTCGCTAGCAAAACCACCGACTATAGGGCTCGCCAAGGCGAGCAGCGCATGCGCTGCATTGCTAGGAAAGACCTAAAAATAAATTGATAATAAAAGAGTTTATTATCGTTTGATTTTTCTTTCAATTGCCAAGTCTTGGGACAGGGCCTAATTGGGGACTGTCATGGAGGGAGAGTGGTGAGCAGGGTACTGTTGTCAGTGCACATTTGGGTCTCGCCGGCCGTCTTAGGACGGCCAAACCGACATGCACTGAAGCCGTCTCAAATCTGAGCTGCGTTGCTGGGTTGGAGACAGCAAGCAAAGGCTACCAGTCTCAGTGGAAGCGCAAATCATTGGCGCACAGGCCAATCCTGGTGTTCTTTTCATGCTGTCAGCAGCAGAAGAGCAGCGTCCATATTGGCCGCAGGAGATTCTGGGAGCCTGTGCTGGTGAGGATGGAGCAGAAGAGTAGAGATGCAGCAATGTGGCAGGTAAGTTGTTTATTTTTTTTGTGTGTCTCCTTTGTTATTTGTCATCCGTTGTCCCCACCCCTCCACTCTGCTGGGACATGAGCCGCTGCTGGTCAAGAATGCAATATTTTTGTTCAATTTTTCAGGATTGGGTGTATCTATCGAGTCTTTCTACTTCTGCACTGCTGCTCCAACGCCAGTAGTGCCTGTGCCCCTTCACCTCTTAGTTAAAGTGAATTGTGACAGGCCATAGCTGCATTAAAGCAGGGTATACAGTCTTGTGCGCATGAAGCACACTAGGGGCCCGATTACACCGTTTAGCAGTGCGGGCGCCTCCTCACCGCCAAGATTCTCTGCCGCAAGCCTCCCAGATTACAAGTAATGCTGTGGTTGGTGGGTGGGGTGGCGGTTCCCGCGGCGGTGCGACTTTTTAAAGCACCGCAATAGGAACGTCACACAGGTTCCTGCACTGCATGGACTGTACAGTCCATGCCGTGCAGGAACTGGGTGCATGCACACAGGGCATGCATCCCCAGGCCGAGAGGGCACAGAGGGCCCTGTAGGGCTCCCTTTGTTTCAGCACCGGCAGCCTTTTCATGGGGGCAAGACCTCCATAGAAACGCTGGCAGCTGCACCACTTTGCATCTCACAATGACCCTGACTGCCGCGCCACTGTCAGGTAACGCCGGTTCCCTAGCAGAGCCAGCAGTCCAATCCCGGCCAACCATCCAACTCATGATAGGGTAGTAGGTGCGGCTGTGGCTGGACCGCCACCACCAGTCTGGCGGTCCTCAGACTGCCAGACTTGTAATTAGGCCCTTAGAGAGCTGCAATTTCTCTCTGCAGCTAGGCTCCAACCCACCAAATATCCTATATTGAGAGGCCTAAAATTACTGGAAGAGTGCAGGCGCTTCAGGCTGAGTGTCTGCTATGGAAGGGCATTGAAGGAACGGGTCCGTGTCTGTACACAGGAATAATAATCCAACATTACTTCCTCAATGGATAGAGATATAACCAGTGTCTCCCATGCCTCTTACACTCCTCCTCAGACTCGAATCAAAGAATCCGAAGTTCAGAACAACCCTGGAAGACTTCCAGTTTCACTGCCCTTTTGACCTTGATCTGGTGTGAGATCCCTACATGATCCCTCTATCTGCTGACTGCTGCTCTGCATGCACCTCTCTGAAGTAGGACTTGGTTGTGTGAGCACTCTAATAAATGAATATATATTAATAAATATGGAAATACATACATATATACATGCGTATAAACTGTGTGCCTGCCCATGCCTACATATCCTGAAAATATATATAGTGATTCTTTTGGAGTACAATAGTGATTCCTTGTCCCTATGGAGCTTAGTGTGTACCCAGTGCAATACACAGCATAGCTGCCTCCCTGTAACGAAATAACGACTGATAACACATTTGGAAGAGAAAGGGGCTGCAGACTGTTGAATAGTAATTCAACTTAGCCTGATTAGGGTCCTTCCGTTCAGGCACAAGTGCTTTTCCTGTAAAACCTCTTCTCCTCTCCCCCCAAAGTACATTTTTCTTTCCTATAGCATACATTGCGTGGTGCACTCAAGAGTGGCGATCTTTATCGAAGCCCCACTATGTAGTCCTCTGTCTGTAGCAATATCTGATGTCAGCTGCTTCCAGATGCTTAAAACCACCAACCACATTATGGAGAGCAAGAAGGCATCATAATGGCCTTTTGCAGTAAATGATTGTTCATAACTTGCCTTCTTCGTTCTTTACCTAACTTTTACAAACCTACATATTCACCTAATTGTGAGGCTCAAATAGCTGATTTCCAGGCAGGTGATGCCTTTTGGTAGACCAATTACTTTGCTTCCCCTTCTTGAACTTTTCTGAATCCGGTGGGAGGGAAGAGACTCTTTCACCCTTCTAACTCTTTCACCCTTCTAACTCTTTCACCCTTCTAATGTAGTCTGAGAGTTGCCAGTGCTGACATGGCCACTGAGTTGGCCTGTCCACTTGCCACGGTGCTGGGGATTGTGCAATCATGCATGCCATGAAATGGCACTCCTTCAGTGCTCCTTTTGAATGATTTACAGATGCAATTATCCCCCAACATCGAGGTTCAAGTCCTTAAGTAATTGTATTTACATCCAGGTTCTTCCTTAATGCATCATCTGCACCAATCTTTTAATGGCTGTTCTGACTGCGATCAGGCCTAACACCAGCATGGATAATTGTGTAGGGTATGATACTCAGAACTCAGCGCAAAGAATATTGGCGTGCAATAAATCAATGTCCAACAAGTGCTTTATCTTTAAAAAAGAAAGAAGTCCTTTATTCTACAAAAAGAGCTCAATACTATGCATTCGATCTCACTGATAAGGTATTTACAGACCTTAATCATGAGTGTGAGACTTGTAGTGTTATAGTTGGTACTTTTAAATGGACCCCTTCCTCAGTTTAGAAAGCCGACTCCCATAATTTCTCTCCTGGCTCTTCGTGAAGCTACCCAAAGTGCACTCTGCAAATTGTAGACTAGGCAATTCTTACTTTTTGTGAGTCGGGACCCACAACCTATGGTAATCAACCTACAAAGGCATCAAATGGCCACCCAAAAGGTTTAGATTAAGTCACAGTTATTTGTTGGGCTTTTGAATCTCACCCTTTGTTGTAATTCTTGCTGCTCACTTGGAGCTTTCCCAACTCTCAGCCAGCTCTGCTGCTTCTTTGAGACATGCGTGCAGGTTACTGTTAGCTTTTTGTAGCAATCCACACTAAGCAGGGGCGAGATGAGTGGGGGTGAGGGGGAGAGAGGGTCCTGCAGAGGTCTTGGAACAATGTAAGTAGGAGTTCCTCAACTCTGGAGCAGCACCAATGTCTTCTTTAATATGGGTACTAAAGAAAACAAACTTTACCTACGCATTAGGGTCTTGTATTTACCTGTTTATCAATTTGATGGCCAATGGAAAACACAGCGAACAGAGGAATGGAAAACAGAACTGACTTTGTGCCGGCTATGTCACACAGGACTGGAGTCCTGACCTTGGAATACATTTTCAGTCTCTGTCTTGATCTTCTGGACCTCCGCTTGAGATACCTTGAAACCTATTTTTAACAGTGAGGGTATCAGAACAATCAAAGAGGCTGTGTTACTTTGTTTTAGGGGCTCCACAGCAAAAGTTGTTGGTCATATAACGAAAGTTTTTTCCAAATCAATAAGAAGATGGGACATTTTAATGTTTGAATTTTTTCGTAAACCTATTTCTTGTGTAGATTTAGAACAAATGGTTTTAGTCTTAGGTTGCATACCTTGTAGGTATTTTACAAACTGAGTTTTTATGATATATGATTATATATAATTTAAAAGAAAATCGAGAAAATAAAGTATTATTATTAATATTATTATTAACAATGTCTTCTGTACCTCTTCAGGGAAGACATATAGGGTCAGCGCAAACCCTCCACTCAAATAGGACCATAGCACCCGCCGTCACTGTGTTTCACTGCAAGATCATCAGGGGTAAAGTTACTGTAGCCTGATGGGGGCTAGCAGTTTTGATAGGATACCTGTTCACACTGATTCCTGGGCAGGCAACTAAGGAGAGTGAGAAGAGTGGCCACAACTCTATCTCGCTATCCACTTTGTGGTTATGCCACATTAATAATACAGAACTGCACCAACAAACTCTGGGTCACTGTGTCCTGCACACTTGGAGCATTCCACCACCAGACTGCCGGAAACTAGCACTACCTTAGGGACTCTAATCTTTCCTGGTAGGGTCCCAGTCTACTGAGAGGCACGTACGTCTCAAGCAGTGATACTAGAGAAGGGGCAAAGGTAACAGTGGCTCATCAAAGCTCCAAGCAGACAGTCCCTTTCCCGACAGTTTGTCTCTCAATAAACATTTTGAGTAGCACCTTAACAGGGTTTCAGGCTGTTTCTGACCTGGTAGGTGCTAAGCTGTCAGCAACACAAGCCCTGGATCTCAGAAATCTTACTAAGTCCATTTCTGTGGACCTCCTGGTTCCAGTCAGTGAGAAATTCCTGGAACTCTGTGCCACCCCATATTTACACTGGGCTAGTAGACTAATGTGTATTCCCCCGGCCTGATTTGTTTTGAGTTGCCTGGTTTCAGGGGTGTGGATTTTTACCTCAATACTAGACACTCAGCCACAAGCCATTGTTTTGTAGTTTTTGCCAACATGAGGGTGTAGCAGGGTAGTCCCTTGCAAATGTTTGCAAGACAAATAACACAAAAGGAACAGGATTCCCTCACCTGGCTTAGATCTGTCTGTTCACACCTCTGCAGAAAAACGGGGGAGGATGGCGTTAAACTGTGCTTAAATCTCCTCCTGGTTACTTTTAAAATGTAAAAGAGGGGTTTGTGTAAAAAACCATGGGTGTTACCCCAAAACCGGTCCCAGGATGCTTGTTTCTGGTCCAGGGAAGACCTGGCTTGGTAGTTCGGGATGGACTGTTCCCATGAGGAACAGGGTCAAGACCGATTTGCATATGGCTGGGTCTGAACGAAGGTGGCGAAGTGAGCTAAAGAGCTATGATGGATTCAACCCAATTCTGTGATTCGGGGTGAGTGTCTGAAAAGTTTCAGCGCTCCGTCCATCATCTCCTTGTATTTGTTCTGTTTGTAAACTTACCTGCACATCTCTTTGCCCTCTAGGTTAGATATTGTGTTGCCATGGACTGTTTTCATCAGCCCTCTGGACCTAGGTTAATGCTCCATTATAAATACCCCCATAAAATGTCATAAAAATTGCAAGACCTAATCACCATTCCATTGCACAACCAACCGACCTTAGGTGCAAAATTTAAATGACATTTGAAAATTTGGCACAGTTTAGCATATTTGAGAAATACATTTTCAACTTCCATGTCTCAACAGCTAATCAACTTCATTCAATTTGCAGTAATTTCTGCCATTGAAAATGTCTATTTTTGGACTGACAGAATGCTGGTTCCACGTCATTTCCATCTTTCACCCTCTCCCCGAACATGTCTGTAAGGTAATTGAAAAAAAAAACAGTTTAAAAATGTCATTTGTTTCAAACGAAAAATGCAAGATCGAAGGAAGGATGGGACGGAGATTTCAAGCTCGCATCGCTTCGAATTGATCTTTTTATATCCCGTGTGAGGTTTGCTTACATTGAGAGGAAGCTGTGATATGCAGAAATCGGATAAATGTATTTTCGCTGGAGCTTGCACTCACAGCTGCCAATGGCCCTGTATCAGGGCCGCACAATTATTCATCTCTAAGACTTAAAGTTACATTTTCTGCTTCTGAACATTTTCTTAAAATCCTGTCATGGAAAGTGTGGATGGATAACATGTCCAGACTGTCTGAATGTGTCACACATGGCATGGAGTTATCTGGCAGTTCTGCTTCATTCATGAACAAGTGTCACTTGGATTTCATTTGAGTAAAGGAGTCTGTGATGGAAAACGCCCCTGACCCATGAGTAAGAAGGCAGAGTCTAGTTCAGGATCTTGATACTTCCAATAGGTGGTGGCATCATTTATCTTCTTTTTAGAGCGTGGCTGCTTCACTATCATAGTAGGTCTACCACTGGTAGGCATTTCAGTTCACCAATTACAATTAGTTTTCAATCAATAAGGCGTCTTGTAAAGCACGACTACTCGTCCGTAAGGGTCTCCACTCGGGGCACTTTTTAGATTGATTCAGTTGCTGTATGAGATTGATTCAGTTGTACAACTTATTTTATACATCAGATACACATAAACACATATATAAAATTCACGCAAAAAAAGGTTAAAGTGACGTTAGAGGTAGGTATGGTAATTGCGAGAAACTGGGTTGTTGGTCGAGTGGGGCGTTAACCCTGCTCAAGCAACAGCCTCAATCCCTATCATTGTGAACCACAAAAGTCATTAAATTAACCTGTACTCAACCCTCTGGTAGCTTGGCATAAAGCAGTTGGGCTTAACTTAGAGGCATGTGTAAAGTAGTTATGCAACACACAAACAAAGTGAACACACAACACTAGAAAAATCACGCACCAATTTAGAAACATGGAGCAAATTTTAATAAATTATGTGACAGCAAAACAACAAATATCCAATCAATAGTACCAGAGGTATCAATCTTTAAAGTTTCCGCCTAAAAGGTCAAAGACCAACCTCGAACATCTATCCACGCGAGACAAGGTCAAAGTCGAAAAATATGGCCGACCGCAATGGAGTACGAGTCGAGTACAAAGAGTGGAGAAGACCGGGTTGGGTCTTACTTTCGAATTTAGAAGAAATTTGAAGGAAAAGTCTCTGAGAAAGTAGACGTTCAGTGGGGCAAGGCTGCAGGCGGTGCTCGATGGAGTAGGCGTTACTGTTGGGGAGATGCTGGATGAAGTTGTAATGAAGATTTCCACTTTCAAGCATAGTTTCATTTTTGAAAGTTGAAAATCTCCAGCGGGACGAAGCTGGAGACTGTAGCCACCAAGAGTTCCATGAGGCCGGATACCCCTTTGGTGAAGAATCGCTGAACAGGATTTGATGCTGTGGAGTAGAACGTAGCGAGAACTGCCACAAAGTCAGACCAAATGACATTGCACCTTGGGTGGATAGACGAGTGTAGTGTTTTGATATTACACTTGCTAGGACCCTTGCGGTTCTGGGCAGACTAAACAGGAATTATAACGGTTATGGTGCAATGCGTGCAATGTGTGTTTGTATTTTGAAGAATAAAGACGTATTTTGCAGAGATCCGTGTGTGGTGCATTTCATTTGCATGCTCCTGGGCTGGGGAGAACCCTACAACTGGCGACTAGTTGGGGATACGTGCCTGTGGACTGGGGGTTGGTGCGGACCGGAATAACAGGCGTGGAGGCCGTATGTATTTTGCTATGGTAGCTGTTTTATTGAAGGTTAGTTCAGGATAGTCAAGAGGGTAGTCGTCTGGAAGCCGTAGAGACCTTCCCGCGTGTCCACTGGACAGTGGGGTCTTCTGGGCGTCTTCTGGTCGTCAGGGGGATACGGTGTAACCTCGGAGGGAACAGAGAGACAGGGCGGTTAGTCCTTTTTGACTTGGACCGTCGGAGTACTATCGCCAACACCCGGGTTGTGAGGGGACAAAGAAGAACGTGAGGACGGGGACGGTAAAGGAGGGCTCAGAGGGACGTGGGAAGAGATGGGAACGGGGAGAGCGTGACAAGGTGAGTGAGGGGGTACAGGGACTATGGTACAAAGAGATAGGTGCAGTGACGCTACTAAGTATTTATACAGTGCTGTGGTGATCTATCAGTGCAAATTACTTCTATACAGGTATTTACAAACATCTACAGAGGGGCACGGAGGAAAGGTAACAGGGTACTCACGTGCCCCGCCGCAACTCTCCAGCGAGTCGCGGCCGCTCTCCAGCCACCTCCTGAGGACTCCACCACTCCTCGGTCCAGACGTCCTCCGCTTCCTCGTCGTCGCTCCTCACACTCCTTCCGCTCTCTTTCTCTGGTCCACTACGTGCTGTCTCCTGCCACGAGTCCGCTACCTGGAACGTTCACCTCTCTTCGTCGCCGGCTTTTCTGCGTCTCGGGCTGCTGTTGGGGGCGGGACTTCCGGGGTCGCAGGAGGTCGCTTCCGGGTCGGGACTACCGGGGTCGCAGGAAGCCGCTTCCGGGTCAGTGTGCGATCCTGATGATCGGTCCGTATCCTGCAGGGAGAAAAAGAAAGGAGGTGTCCTGGTCGTCAGGGACGCAGGAGGGTTAACGTTCATGAAATCCCTGCTCGGGCACCGCCCAGTCGAGGTGAGGGGCGCCCCCCTTTCACAGTGCCCCGAAGAAACAAGGCTGTTCTCCCTGAGAGTTTGAAAAGTACAGCACTGCTTGTGCATGCCACGATGCAAAGCAGTCTACCGTTGGCGGATGTGGAGTCAAAGCCCCACTTCAGCCCATACACAGCCATCGAAAAAGTTTAAAGCCTTACAGAGAAACACATTCAAAAAGCTTTGAGTGAAGAACGCTGCCTGAACAGCACATGCAGTCAATGGCGACAGAAGGGAGCACAAACTACGATGCTGCTGTGTTTCTGAAACAACCACCGCCATGTTTGACGCAATGAAGAGGCAGAATATTTGTGCCAGGTGGACTGCATGGATAGAAACATACGATGATTTCATAGATGCGCTAGAAGGGCACGATGACAAAAAGATCATTAAATATTTGAGTGAAAGTAGTGCTAGAGGAAGTCTTGCCAACTGATCCAATGTCGTACAGAAAGATAAAAGAAGTGTTGGAAGCTAAGGTCAATCTGATGGTGAATGCTGACCATGAAATGTATATTTTCAATCATGCACGACAACTGGCAGGTGAAACAATGAATGAGTTTGTTGAGAGACTTAACGCTTTTATCAAACACTGTAAGTTCTGTGACTCAATTCTAAAGAAGCCATGCGCCTCAGAGTCATCGAGGGTTGTCTTTCAGACTTTTTCAGAAGACACATGCTGAGCGAAAGAAACTCAGTTTAGAGAAAATGCTATTGGGGGAAAGTGCAGAAGAATGAGCAGATCGATAAGCAGCTGATTTGGAAGCAGGAACAGCACGTAATGAATCAGCGTTGATTATGAAAAGCAAGCATGAGCACTAAACAGATGCACACAGGTCGACGTCTTCGAAGAAGAAACAGTTATGCTTCTGTTGTGGGTTTTCATTTCCCATGAAGGTAAATGTCCAGGACAGATATGCAAAGGTACTGGTAAAAGAAAAGCACTTCATAACGGTCTGCAAAGCAAAAGAGAAATCAAATGTGTCACAGCAAGAAGGGAAATAGGGCGCCAGAAGGTTCAAGAAGCATGCTTGCTGTGCCCACAATGCCAAAAGGCAACATAAATTATGACAAGTAGAAACCAAGCAGAGTCGTTTATCATCAAGTTCATCCTATAAAGGCTCTTTAACATAATTTTCAAGCGCTAGCGAAGAAGATGGATGCACGTTTATGATATCTACCAAGGAACGACATGCACGATTAGGTGCTTGCAAAGAAGCTCAAAAGTCAAAAGAGAAGCACCAAACGGTAGGAAACATCTCCTCTGAACACTGTCCTACAATTACATTTAAGGTGATTGGTAGCCCCGTATCCTTCATTATAGGCAGTGGTGCGTCAATTAATATCATGTCTGTAGAGAAGTTTAACAGCTTATCTCCTGTGCCACGCCTTGCCCCATCAAACACTAATGTATACACATGGGCTGCTTATAAACCACTACAGAGTCAAGAGTCATTTACAGCAAACATGAGACACAAAACAATGTCAGTGCAAGCGCCGATTCATGTTCTTCAGAAAACGTCATTGAAAGCATGCTTCCTTAGCTTTGCCACTACTGCTGACATGGGAATGATATCTCTCAACTACATCTATGCTCAGTCTGAAATTGTGAGTCAGCTCCCATTATTTCGTGGCCTAGGAAAACGTAAGAAAATGAAAGTGAAACTTTATATTAATGAAGACATTCATCCGGGTGCCCAAGGGCACAGCAAAGTCGCTTCCCACTCACAAGAAGCCATTGATGAAAGAACTAGAAACACTGTTGAAACATGACATCATTGAACGCTCCACTGGTTCTATGCTGTGGGGTTCACCCATAGTTGTGGTGCCAAAAAAGGACAGTGGAGGTGCAGTGCCAACAAAGCAATCAAGAAAGAAAGACATCCTGGTTCCCACACAGCTAACATGACCATGTATCTGAACAGAGCCAAAGTCTTCCACAGTGTTGACCTGAACAAAGAATACCATCAATTCAAGCGAGAAGAGAACTGTAGGTACATTGCTATTTTTTCAACTCGTGTTGGTGTGTTCAGATACAAAAGACTAAGGGGCATATTACCAAGAATAAGCGATAATTATCGCTAAGCTTGGTTAGAGGCAATAATTTTATCGCCGCGCTTCGCCTATTTTTATCGCTTAGAAACCTTGCAATTATCAAGGTTTATCTCCTAAGCGATAAAAATCGGCTGAAATGCATGAATATCGCTGTAAAGTCAGCGATAATCATGCATTACCGAGCAAACCATTGGATAACATGGCTAAGAACTGCTCTGGGCAGGCGTTAGCTTTTGGAGATAATCGCGCTTGGCGCGATTATTTCCAAAAGTAGGTAATAGGAGATAGCGATGTTAGCGACTGTTTCCAGTCGCTAACATCTTGGCACGCCCACTTTGCATGTCATTAGCGATAAATATCGCTGACATGCAAAGTGGGCCCCAAGATGATCGCTATCTCCTACTAGCTGTCGCTAACTGGTGTTAGCGACAGCTAGGTAATAGGGCGATAAAATTATCGCCGCTTTAGCGGGAAAAATTCCCGGTAAAGCGGCGATAAGGCCCTTGGTAATATGCCCCTAAGTTCTAGAGTATCTTTTACTGTGGAGATATTTCAGGATGTTATTCACCGAATAATTCAACCTGCTACACATTCTTTTAATTACAGTGATGACATACTGGTTTATGGTACAGCACATAAGTGTGCCAATTACTTGCTTATGCAGGACTCACTCTGAATGCAGCAAAGTGTGAGGTTCATAAAACCAAAATTAAAGTCATAGGGCACATATTCTCTAATAGGGGAATGACCCCTGGCCTGGATAAAATGCAAGCACTCTCATCTACTTGCCCCCCACAAGATGTAACCATGCTGTGATCCTTCTTGGGCATGGCCAGTTATTGCATCTGTGACTTTGCTACGAGTGCCCCATTTAGAGACTTAACAAAGTGAAATGTCCCATTCCAGTGGTCTCCTGAATGTGACCACAGTTTCTAAGTAACCCTGGGTGTAGTTCCCGTAGTAGCGCTACGCGAAGTGCACTTCGCACTAGGCAAGCTATGCGTAGCTACGCGAACTGTATAGTGCGGTAGGGAAAATGCTGTTCGCAATGATTGCACAGTGCCGGATGCTTGTCCGCACTGTGCAATCATTGCAAACGGCACCGTGCACAGTGCAAGCGGTCGTTTTTTGCCGCTCCAGTGGATTAGTACTCGAGCAGCAGCTTTCTCAACGCGACTGGTAGTTTCTCATTGCGAGCATACGCGACCACTAGCAATGAGAAACCTGACCTCCCCGTGTTGAGAATCTCCTCGGGAGGTTTATTTTCCTTGCTTGCGATTGGCAAATTGATGTTGCCGATCGCGAATGAGGAAAAAGTCTGACTGGGATGTTGATTTTGCTCGCACGCGGTTGCCAACTTGACGTTGAGGACCGCGAGCAAGCAAAAAATGCCCGCTATGCTACGCATTTTTGCACTGTGCTACATGCAATTCACGTAGCTCGTAGTAGCGCGGGTGTAGCATAGTACTACGCCCAGGGTTATTTCTAAGAAATAAACGTGATTGAGAATGTAACTGAAATGACCTATTTTGACCCCAAGCTACATTCTGAGATCACAGTAGATGCAAGCCTGGTGGGCTGGGGGCAATCCTTGCTCAACGTAATGGCCATCTGAATGCCCAGAGACACATTTTGGCCCATGCCAATAGAAGTCTGTCGGAAACAGAACCTGCAAACTCTCCGCCAGAGAAGGAAAGTCTGGCTGTGGTGTGGTCCAGTTAACATTTTCATATGTTTTCATGTAGGAAACATTTCAACTATCATCACAGACCACCAGGCGTTGCTCACTATCTTTGGAAACCCGAAAGCTAAGATGCCACCTCTTGTTGAGTGGTGGGGGTTGCGACTGCAAGAGTATGACTATATGATTGTACACAAGCCAGGGAAAGATCAAAATCCCACAGACTACTTTTCACGAGTGCCACTACATCACCACTGTTCAACGTCCAAAGCGGCTGCAGAGTATCTCTATTTTATTGTGAGTTCAAGCAGCTGAAGAGCATCTCAATTGTGTTCTGAGGTCCAACACGCCAGCAGCTCTATCAATTGAACAAATTATTGCTAATACGAATGCAGATATGGTCATGCTCACCCTCAAAGACATAATAATGACACAATCTTGGAATAAAAGTGTTCGTCCCTTTGCTGATGATGTTCAATTACAAAAATCGAAAAATTTACAGGATGAGCTATCCAATCGATGAATGCCGAATAAGGTTTGTGTCACAGACACTTCTCCAAAGAGCAAAACGAAAATATATGCTTATTAGTGCCGACGTACCCAGGAAACAGTTTTCGACAAAGGGGACTGGGTACTGGTTAATGAGTAACGGAAGCGGAAAATGGACACTCTGTTTGCTGTCCACCCTTTGAGGGTTGTAACCAATGTTCCCTCTAATTTTTTCCTCTGTGTGCGGCAGTGTAAGGTCTATGTGCGCTGCAACCAAGGTTATGTGCGCCAGTAACCAGGCGCACGTGTGGGTGCAGCACCAAATATCACTCCAAACTTTTGCTTAAAGTGAAAAGACGTGCATTTCCTCAAACCCAGATCCACATGAACGGTGTTAAGGCAGGTTTGAAACAGTCCCAGATAGCAATTTGAAACCTTAGCAGATATGTTGCTGCATTTCTTTTCTTAATAGAGCTGGGCTGCGGGTGATTGTGTGCATTTACTCAAGTTTTCATGTTAATTTCAGCTCATGAGGGGCGCTGCGATTAACATGAAAACTTTAACAAATGTTCTCTTTGAGCAGGAAAAATAAAATTATAATGACATTATTAAAATGTTACTTTTCGCAGTTTCAGGGCTGGGTTAAGGTACGGCTGCAACAGGCTTTCGACTAACACATTTTAATGCTAGTGTCCGCATTAAAATGCATTAACCACGTATTCTAGCGCCCCTCTGACAGTACTGCAATTGAGGCACACTGCCAATGAGGCAGCACCAGCATGCTAAAATTGTCTAACATATGAGAGCATGCAACTGTGCCTTTAAATTTAAAATGCTATGTGTCAGAGATATAATATTCATGAACAGCGCTGAGCAGGCAGGCCAGAATTTAACAGATCAATTAGCCGTGTCCCAACCAGCCTTCCTAGAGTCTACTCTGGGGGTACCAGCCATCACGAGGGTGATCCATGGAGCGGGTCTTGCCTGCTGTTTTCCCACAATCACACCACCCTTTTGGTGACCAGAAGCACACACATGCTTCGAAGATTGGACACACCGGTAGGTGGTCCCTCCGTTGGCCTTATTTCAACAGTAGTAGCTGTAACTCACCAGGGGTCAGCAATGCAGAATTTGCAAGCACACCAAACTAAGTTCACAAACTTCACTCACTGCTTCATGCACAAGCACTTTTAACATGTGCTTGCTTTGGGGGCACTGGAATTATGCAGCAATGGAGGAAAAAATTATACCACAGTTTTGACTAAATTATGCAGCAAAAAGAAGGCTGCAGCGTAATGCAGTACATTTTCTGATACTTTATTATTTTTACAGATGGTAACAGTCTCTGGAAAAATGTTGCCTTATTAGTACCAGTGTAACATGCAAATCCAGCAGTGACAAAGGTGATCAGACAACCTTTGAAAAGGGCCGTCCACTTCACAGAAACACTAGTCACATTTTTTAGTAACATTTGATCCGTTTGCGCTTCAATTTTTTCGTTAAAATCATAAAATTATGCAGCATATGATGCATTATGCGGTAAATATTGCAGAACCAGAATTAAATAGAATATATTTGCAAACTTGGATATTTTGCCATTCATGCTTGAACTGCTCTTGTTGAAAAAGGGAGAAGTGCTGATGACAGAAGCTGCATGGCTCGGAGACAAATGGTTTGTGCTTCCACTTTTAAGCTTATGACACCTAGACAGAGACATTTTAAGGCATGGGCAAAGTGGGCTCAATCCCGCTGATAGAGCCAGCTCTGTTCTGTAAGGCTTGCCCTGACGACCTTGAATAATTCATCGACAGACTGTTTTAAATACTGTTTCTCTTTAATTTAGTTGCGATGTGAGTGGTGCGTGAAAGTCTATTACAAAGATTTTGCAGCAAAATGTTGTGTTTGTTTCACGCAACACCCATAAATAAAGTTTAATTTAGATCAAAACAGGACTTCATACATGAGCAGCGGGCGGGTGTCACAGAGATTATTTGCAGTAATGTAAATGAGCTGCTGCTGTGCTACAATGGGTGCCAGCATGAGAATTTACAAATTATAGAATGCATTCTGCTTCCAAACAATGTAGGTTGCAACACCATTGTTCTAGCAATGCTGTACACCGGAGGGAGGGAAAGGGGCAAAATCTGCTAGGAAGTTGCATACGCCGACGACACCCAACTGGTCCTGATTCTGGACAAAGATATAGCTAAAGCAGAACGAGACCTAAAAGAGTGTCTAACGGCAACCTTTAAGTGGATGCATGAAAACCATCTGAAATGCAACTCTGCAAAGACAGAGATTATACCATTTGGAAAAAACAACTTATTTTCCCCACTCACCTGTTGGCCACCCGATGCAGAAGCCCCCCCAGATACCATCAATGCCACTCGTAATTTGGGCATAAAATTTGATAATTTGCTTTCCTTCAAGCAACAATGTAAAGAAATAGCAGCTGCCTGTTTTAACATCATGAAGGGGCTACGCAAATTTTTTGACTATCTACCATTGCCCGCTCGCCGAACAGTAGCAGTTGCCTTAATAACATCCAAAATTGACTACTGTAATAGTCTGTATGCTGGAGCTACAAAATCTACCTTACATAAATTACAGACTATTCAAAACGCGGCAGCGAGACTGGTCCTAAGGCTGCCTAGAAGATCATCAGCATCAGCGGCCCTAAATAAGCTGCATTGGCTTCCTATTCAGAAGCGGATCCTGTTTAAGGTCATTGTGATTACATTTAGGTGCTTTCACAAACAAGGACCAAAATACCTAAATGAGAGATTCCATAGGTATTATCCCTCAAGAGAACTCAGATCAGCCACAGCCAATTTGATTACTGTCCCCAAGTTTAAACTCACCACCAAGGGAGGAAAATCACTGGCAGTTCTGGGGGCCAAAGCCTGGAACACACTCCCTACAGACCTCCGTTTAATAACATCAGAACAGACCTTCAAAAAATCTTTAAAAACTTGGATATACGGACTCCCAGAATCCAAATGTAAAACTTTGGTCTGATTATACTCAAATGTTCCAAACACAGTTGAAACATCTTACCACGGGTCAGCAATGAAAAATAAAGCGCCAGGATGCTCCATGGAGTGACAGAGCGCTATACAAAAAACCACAAACATCAAACATCAAACATCAAGGAATCCTACACTCTCACTGGCTGAAGAGGTATTACTGTGGTAATTTGACGTGTGGTTGGTATTTAGCTGATTCACCCGCCACCCTTTCACCCCTGCGTCCACGTTTGTTGCACCTGAGGCTGTGCTTCCATAAAACCCACACTGCCCGATCCACAGAATTCCATCAGGAAACATATTCACAAGCCAAGGACGTTTCATTAGACAGCATTAACATTAATTTTGACTACATCACAGCAATTTCATGGCTTAAAAATAAATCTTTATTTATACATTTATGCTGGTGATGTATACAGTGTTCTACTCACAGTACTGGAGCTGCATCACGAGGTAAAGTGCACAACTAATCTCGCAAAGTTAGCGAGTGCACCTTAAAAAATCCTGAAATTGGGTAAAATGTCATTTACCGCCCCAGAACTGGCTCCGGGGCAAAGACTGCAGTAGAAGCGGCTGTTTTATGTTAGCCTTGGCTGCCTTTGATGGGGCTTGTCAAGGGAGGTGGTCCGTGGTGCGCACTTGCTGTTGCCATACAAGGCAGGCCCACTCTCCTGTTCGAGACCTGCTTACATATGCGGTATCCACTTTACTTTTTTAATCCATTAAACTCTGACTTAAGAGCCAGTCGGAATCCTCAGTGATATGCAGGGCTGCCTTACATATGGCAGACTGCCATGCGCCATGCCATGCCTGTTTTCTTAATCAGTAAATATTTGAGGCACATCCGTTCCCAATATCACCATACTTTGCTGGTAAGTGCTCCACCCAGATTTCCCCAGGGACCATATGAAGTAGCAACATGGCCTAAAACAATAAGGCAAAGTAATTAAATAAACTAATGTGATAAGCAGAGGCACAAATGGCGCTTTCTGTTTTTCCGCTGCATTGTCGATTGGAAATAGTGATTTCTATTTTGCAATATCTCCTTCATTCCGTCCACCCACATCCAATGTGTCAAATCTGATGTGTAGTTAGCATAGACTGTCCTAACATATTCCCTGCCGGATCGGCCTTTGTCATAGTAAGATGATCAGAAGGCGTACCCACTGTGAGGGAGGGAAGCTGCTACAGGAACTGCACAAAGTATAAGTGGTGCGCCGCTCTTTTTATTCCAAAAACTCCAAACAGTAAGAAATAAAATATGATTTGTATTTATATATTTATTTTATGCATTTTTATAAAGCGTGGACTTTACCCGAAGGTGTCAGAGCGCTGTACAATAGAACCAGTTACGTTACATGAGAGTAATGTTACTAAATAGAACGTACCTAAATAGCAGGGCACAGTATCAAACACAGCAGGCAAGAGGAGCACAATATCAAACACAGCAAGCAAAGAAAGTACAAAAATAAATAAATATTACAAATTTACAATGACTAACGGACTCCCTGGCGGAGTCTAAGAATGAAGGAATTATTGGATGATTATTAGATGAGCTTGTGACCTGCAGGTCAGGTAGTTTCAACACAGGAGAGCTAACTCAACGTTTCGTCTCATTTTAATAACACATTTCATCGGGTTGGCTGATAAACATATTTTAGCTGAGCACCGGGTGAAGCGTCAGTTTGTGTTCTGTTCTGCTTGAGTGATCCGTGTTTATTGTGGTTTTCCACTCACCTTGCAGCTTCTGTTTTTCGCTGCTCAGGTTGATACTTTTCTGCTCAAGACCGAGGAATTCGTGCAGCTGCTTTGCGAGGGCCCCTTTCAGGATGTCCGTCTGGTTGCGGAAGGCGCCCAGCTCCTGGCGACCTTCAAACGATTCTTATTGTCTGGCATCCTGAAGTAATACTAGACACATTCAGCACGTATTAAGTTCTACAGCGCTGGTGGTGTCTAGTGCAAAAGCCTTTCTTGACACATTCCCCCATGACCTTCAAAAAGCACACGCTGTGTTTGGTGCTGCATTTCTTTTGTTTTCCAAAGCGTGGCTGCGGGCAGATTTGTGCTTTTGTTTAAAGCGTTAGTGTTAATCGCAACTCCTGAGAGGCTCTGCAATTAACACGAATATTTAAACAAAAGCACTCAATGAACCCCACAGCTGCACTCTAGAAAACAAAAAGGCATTTAGCAAGAGGGAGCACTTGCTAAATGCAGCGGCGGCGCGAATGCTCTTGGGGATGTGTGCGCGCCACAGACACAGCCCTGCGCGCTCCGGGGCACAGAGGTGCGCGGGCGCCCAGCCGCGCGGCTTCGTGGGAACACTGGTTGTAACATGTAAAGGTCACATTGTGACAGTGCAACATCCTGCAAAGTCCATCTCTGGTCACACTTAAAAAACCTACCTCAATGTTCGTCAGTTCCTGATATCACAAGTGAGGCGACATAGCCTGAAATTTATTGTGAAGCCTCTGAGCACATGTCATCGGTGCCTAATCAAGGTGCACCTCAACTACCTCATACCACCCGATATGACAGACCAGTGTGAGCAACTCAATGGTGGAAGAGGTGTGGCGCCGTGGCTAGGGCGACTGACTCTGGCTTCTGGGGATCACGGTTCGATCCCTGGCACCGGCGGCAGATTAGCCCAGCAGCATGTGACTCTGGGCAATAGCTTGCTTAATCTTCCCAACAGCCCCCAGCACCTAGAGACCCTTACGGCTGATTGTGCGCTTTACAAATGTGGATTATTATTATTATTATTATTTTTATTATTATAATGACTCATTGAGGAACTATGATGTAAATGCTGTCTGTAAGTTTTATTTAACAAAAGGGGAGATGTAGTGTTTTGATATTACGCGCGCTAGGACCTTTGCGTGTCTGGGCAGATTCTAAACTGGAATTACATAATCTGCTGGGAGGTGTTAAGGTGGGGTTATAATGGTTATGATGCAATGCGTGCAGTGTGTGGGTGTATATTGAAGAACAAAGACGTATGTGGCAGAGTTCAGTGTGCAGGGTATTTCATTTGCATGCTCCCAGGCTGGGGAGAATGCTACAATGAGCAGGTTGGTCCCAGCCTCAGTCCTCTAAGCAGTCTTTAGTAAAAAAGAAATGTAAGTCCCAAGTTTTGGATTTTGGTTATCTGGGCACCATTAACACCACCACCAAGGGTCAGGGTCTGGAGGGGCACTACTTGGGGGGTTAGGACTCACTCAGGCTTGTTCCAGGTGTGGATTCAAGATAGTCAGAGCTTTTTTCTGTATTTGAGGCTCTGAACAGGAGGCCAGTCAACTGGCCCTTGGAGTCACTCTTGTAGTCCTGGGTTTAAGAAGTGGCGAGGGCTCAAACAGGCCTCTGAGGGTTCAAGGCAGACTTCAGGTAGCAAAGCAGTCTTTCCAGGCACAGCAAAGCAGACTTCTGAAGTACATAGCAGGCCGTAGCAGCAGGCAGTCCTCTGTGAGTCCTTCTGCAGGAAACTGAAGTGGAGAGTGGGTCTAGGGGTCCTATTTTTAGGTTTTGCCTGTTCAGCGCTTGCTCTGTGCTTCTGAAATCTCATGCATTTAATATATCTTATAAGGGGCCTATTATCAGTTCCCCATACCAAATTACTGTGTTCATTCACTTTTGTGTGGATTTTTTAAAAAACTTTTCTGGCTGCACTCATTTACAATACTTGTAATAAAGCTGTTCACATTGATTAAGCCCCATTCACTGTCAAGATAAGCTCACTTCCCACAGAAAAGGCAGACAGCATCTAAAAGTATGCAGGAATGCTAGCTTTTTATGACTTAGTTGTGTAAAGCAGATGTTTTAGCCTTGGAACATTTGTGGCATTTCCTCTTCATGCCTCAGTACCTTTCTTTGAACTTTGTAGGCATTATCGGAATGATTTTTTTCAACTTAATCTATTTGGTCATTATGATCAAATTCTAATTGTTGTAATAAACATTGTGTGTTAAGAATAAAGTTAATATACAAGAGCTATGCTATATTGTACTAATACATAGGCAGCCACAAGTGCAGTAACATTGCAGTTAAAAGGGACTTGATTTGAATGGTGCAGCAGGTGCAGTGGCACAAGGGCCAACAACTCTAGGGACTCAATTAAACCCAGATTATTGCTAAATTGTAAACTAAAAAATATCAACAAGAGGGATAGGGATATAGAGCACTCCTATTCCCCAATTCAATTTTCAAAACAACAAAGGAGTTATACATATGAGAGAAAAAGTTCTCCAATGTCCACGACCCTAAAGTCTGGAACAAACACCTCTACTAAGTAAGGTGTTAACTATGATACAGGGAAAGTGAAACCATGAAAACAATCATTGTTTGAAAATAAAACCCTCACTCACCAACATAGTTGATGACATGCTTCATCATGGGGTTTTATTACCAAGGAGACCAGATATCTCCTCAGTATGCTACCACGTCTGAATTGCAGCGGAGCAGATTTCAAACTAATAAATGAAGTGAAAGTGAATATTAGTGAGTGACTTCAAAAATGATGTACTGTCCTCTAGATTAGAAATTTTAATACAGAGTCAGTACATCATTATTAAAATATCGGCGGACATATCTGACCCTAATTTCGAGTCAATCATGTCCTAAAAGAATAGGTCAACATGTTTCTGCCTTGGAATTGCTTATTCAGCCAAGCTTTCATCAGGACCAAGATGTGTTAAAAAATTTCCAGGCGGTATACGCACCCTAAGGCGTACCCTAACCTTGGGAATATGTGTGCAAATGTGTTCAACTCACGGTATTAACCGGTTGATGTAAAGCCCTGGAACTTCCAGGCCCTAACAATCTGTAAGAAAAGAGATTGACAATCAAACAGATCATGCTCATCAGGTATACAGTAGCATTACACAAAATATACCATAATTGTATTCTCACTCCATCACTATTATCCCTGTATTTTATTTAGGACGGCTTTGAAATTTATATCAAAACTATCACACCTAAGATGTGAGTACCTAAAAGACCTGACTAAACGCCATATCAGACAGACCATATTCTGCCTGTGCTTAGTCTGTGACCATATATTATCACATGTTCATGATGTCTAACCTTGTTACTTAAGGGACACCAATCTAAGATATATTCCCCTAAAAACCTTTCGCTCCCACCAACCATTAGTATGTAGCCCATACTTAGTCTAAATAGATCTGTATGGGTGGGGTCTGTGCGTATGGGGAAAAACGATTAAGTGTTTCCTATTACAAAAATGTAATATTTCCTTTTAACACCGTGGACACAGAACTTTGGAAAAATTGAAGAATTTAAAATACACCAGAGAGGTAAACTTACTTTTGAAAAATAGGGATAGTGCTCCCTGGACTTAGCGGCAGGGGTATTCTTCACGACCAGGATAATCTATAAGGAAAGAACACCCTCTGTCACTCTTGGCAAAGATCTAATAATTCTCGTTTTATGACCATGCCTTACAAGTCAAAGAAAAAAGCCTCTTGAAGTATCAATGAAAGGACATGCATTATTACCAATCTAGGTAATCGATAATAATATTATATGCCGGAATCCTACTTCACAAGGTTATTGCATACCAAAACTGGTCTTATTTAGAGATGTGTATAAGACCCTTCGTAAGTTTTAAAAACAATGCCCGGGTCAGAACCCCCAAATATGTTTCCACAACCTTTTCTGAACAGAGGCCGGAGGGGAAGGGGAAGGAGGAGAGGTGGAAATCAGGTACATTGGTAACAGCCAGAGGCAGTGGGGGACAATACCCGGAGCAAAACACAGGAGGCCAGAGCAGGACCGAGCAACCTATGAGCCTGATTACAAATTTGTCTTCAGTTGTGTTAAGTGAGGATGAAGTATCAGTGCTAGAAAAGGGCTTAGGTTTTGCACCCACGGCACGTTTGGATCGCTTCAAGCTCCATTGTGAGTTGGCTGATTTTTTCCGAAAGTTGAGATTAAAAAGTTTCTTTGAGACCAAGGAAAAGGTAGACACTCAGACACCAACTAGTGACACAGGGTACAGATTAAAGTCAACCTTTACACCAACCTCCCAGATGGTTCCAGCAGGGATCTTAGCCTTTGAACAGGCCGTTTTCAATGAAGTTGAAACCATGACGGAGCCCAACATGTTTAAAAATCTAACGGCCAAGGAGTTCAAGGCAATAGATTCCCTACGTAACAACACCCAGATTGTCATCAAAAGTGCGGACAAGGGGGGAGGGGTTGTTATTCAGGATGAAAAAGCTTATGATGAAGAATGCAGACGGCTTCTTAGTAACACCACCAATTACATTCGCCTGAATGAGGACCCTTCACAATCACTCAGGGATGATATCTTTGAGTTGGTCAATACCGCTGAAAGGGATGGTCTCATTTCAAAACAAGAGGCCGATTTTTTGACTACTAATGAGGGTAAAATTCCATATTTCTGTACCCTTCGTAGATTTGCAAGTTTTTTATTTATGATGTAACTTTAATCAAAAACGAAAGCGAGCTTTTAAACTTGAGCACCTCGTCTCAAGTATACGGCCACTACTGTTTCAAAAAAAGGGGCCTGATCAATATAACATGAGCGCCGGTACAGAACAATGAGTGTCTAATGTTGTCATAAGTACTTTCTATGACTCCAAAAAAAATTGGTTTTCAAGATAACATATTAAAACGGCCTCTGCATCATTCCTGGGAGACTAAAAACGGATGAATTTGAAACCAGTATTTATTGAATTCAGCAAACGAGCACCACTATCCAGAGCCACTTTTTACATGACACGCTGAGCCCTTCATATTTGCAATCCTACCATCTCGAGAATAATTGCCTATCTAACAAAGTGAGACCACCGGGTCTAAGGATATATAATATATTCGATGACAATAGGGTCACAAGAAACCCAATCCAAGTATATCAAGATGTAACCAATTAGTCAAAAATAACCATGTTATAAAATTGGAAGAGGGCTATATATCAATCAGTTGTGCGGTATCTCATCTGTTCATTACTGTGCCCCACTGGATATCGTCATTCAATCCCGAATGTTGCGACCCAAGACGATATATCCATCATTGTTCTTTCTCAAATAAAGACCTCGATGAGCCATTATGTCCATCTAACTGCTCTATAATCGTCCACCTCATATCATTCGGTGTGTGATTATATTGCAAAAAATGTGATGTCAATTTTGTAGTGTTCTTTCTACATCGTACGTTACTTCGATGCTCACAAATGCGCTGTTTGATACGCCTGGTAGTCATACCGACGTACTTCAAATCACACGGACAGATTATTAAATAAACGACATTGCTAGAGTTGCAATTCGTGTGACTCCGTTGTTGCCACTGCTTTCCTGGTTCTAAATTAAGGTACTTCGTGTTTGTAGTCAAGTGGCAAACACTACAACCTCTGCATGGGAAATGACCCGTGACCGAAGGAAGACCCCAAGAGTCTAAAACTGATCTTGTGTTTCCCAGGGTTTGATTTATAGGTCTGGTATGTACCAAATAATCTTTTAGGCTTTTGTCTCTCCTGTAAGAAAACAGGGGTTTCTCCCAATCATGTTTTGTACTTGTCAGAATTGTCCAATTTTTATTGATACACTTGCTCACAAGGTTCGAAATTGGATTATAGGTGGTAACACAAGTAAGTGGTACCTCCTTTGGAGGCTCTTTGATATGATCTTCCAAAAGGGCCTCCCTGTTTTGATTTCTTGCTCTTTTGTCACTCTTTGATAGCAAATGTTTAGGATAGCCCCTTTGATGTAACTTTGTTGTTAATTCCTTAGATTGGTTTTTGTAATCGGATACCTCACTACAATTACGTCCAAGACGCAAATACTACCCGAAGGGCAGGTTCTCCCGTAGGGAGCGGGGGTGGAAACTGGAAAAGCGCAATAGGTTGTTTTTTGATGTCGGTTTACAATATGTTTTGGTTTTCAGACCATTGCCATCTCTTGAGATGGTGACATCAAGAAATACAATCTTTTCCTCATTGTACTCATGAGTAAATCTCAGGTGTTGATCACATGTATTGATCCAGTCCAGAAAACTAATCAATGTGGCTTCAGTACCATGCCAGATAACTAGCACATCACTGATGTACCTCTGCCACATGGTTACATTCGATGAAAAAGGGTTAGATGTTCCCAGAATGTATTTACATTCAAAATCATATACATATAACCCCGCCACACTAGGGGCGAAAGGTCTCCCCATCGAAGTCCCCGTTGCTTGGAGATAAATCTCGGCCCGGTATTCAAAAAAGTTCCTTTGTAAAGCTAGTGTGGCGCAGTCGATTACGAAAGGCTGGGAGGTGGTATAATCCCAATTGGTTTGTGTCAAAGTCTTTTCCAATACTCTGATCGTAGCCTCCTGCGGTATGCAGGTATAGAGGCTTTCAATGTCTAACGTCACCAGTAGACATGGCCCTTCAGGAAGTATGATGGTATTTAGCAAGCTTAATAAGCTTTTTGTGTCCTTGATGTAAGTACTGGTTCCTTTTACCACTGGTCTTAGAAAAAATTCACAGTACTTGGAAAGGGGTTCCAATAGGGACCCAATTCCAGAAACAATCGGTCTCCCTGGTGGTGGTAACCTGTTTTTATGGGTTTTAGGAAGGGTACAGAAATATGGAATTTTACCCTCATTAGTAGTCAAAAAATCTGCCTCTTGTTTTGAAATGAGACCATCCCTTTCAGCGGTATTGACCAACTCAAAGATATCATCCCTGAGTGATTGTGAAGGGTCCTCATTCAGGCGAATGTAATTGGTGGTGTTACTAAGAAGCCGTCTGCATTCTTCATCACAAGCTTTTTCATCCTGAATAACAACCCCTCCCCCTTTGTCCGCACTTTTGATGACAATCTGGGTGTTGTTACGTAGGGAATCTATTGCCTTGAACTCCTCGGCCGTTAGATTTTTAAACATGTTGGGCTCAGTCATGGTTTCAACTTCATTGAAAATGGCCTTTTCAAAGGCTAAGATCCCTGCTGGAACCATCTGGGAGGTTGGTGAAAAGGTTGACTTTAACCTGTACCCTGTGTCACTAGTTGGTGTCTGCGTGTCTACCTTTTCCTTGGTCTCAAAGAAACTTTAATCTCAACTTTCTGAAAAAATCAGCCAACTCACAATGGAGCTTGAAGCGATCCAAACGTGCCGTGGGTGCAAAACCTAAGCCCTTTTCTAGCACTGATACTTCATCCTCACTTAACACAACTGAAGACAAATTTGTAATCAGGCTCATAGGTTGCTCGGTCCTGCTCTGGCCTCCTGTGTTTTGCTCCGGGTATTGTCCCCCACTGCCTCTGGCTGTTCCCAATGTACCTGATTTCCACCTCTTCTCCTTCCCCTTCCCCTCCGGCCTCTGTTCAGAAAAGGTTGCGGAAACATATTTGGGGGTTCTGACCCTGGCATTGTTACCAGAACCAAAAGCTCTAGTCACCCCACTAAACACCTAAAATTGCTATCGTTTGCTGATAATCAGGCAGTCACAAGTGCAGTTACCTTGCAGAAAACAGGGTTATGATTTGAATGGTGCAGCAAATGCAGTGCTACTGGGCCCAAATGTTGTCAGAACTCCTCTAAACACTGAATATTGCTATATTTTACTACTATACAGGCAGTCACAATTACAGTTACTTTGCAGTTCTCATCAAATAACTTTATTTCGCATTACAGTGAAAAATGCAGAAAAGTTCAGCTAAAATATCAATACATATGATACAAGGAATGGTGATTAAAAAATAAATTATAATACAAAAAAGATTCCACAATTAGGGTTAAAAATTTCATATTAAAAACTGAAAAGTAATAAGAAAACTATCAAATATGTACTATGGAGCTTTCCGAGGTCTAACGGCTGGCAATAAAAATGATGACACAGCGAAACATACAAACACGGTTTCTAATTGCTAAAATGTGGAAAGTGCAAGTGCAGAAGAGCGAAGAGAAAATTTAGTTAAAAGTGGTACAATAGGGGCGTGGCCAAGACGGCGAACATGGCGGACGCAGCCTAACCGAGCTCCGTCCCGCCAGCCACATATCCTACCTGCATCCTACGTCGCCCCGACCGCACTGCGCCCAAAAACCTGGTGGCAAGCGGCGGATCCGACGGCGACGCCTCGGCAGTGACTCCGGTGTCCCGGCGGTCTGCGGCTGGGGAGATACAGCCGCCGAGACTTCTGACGGCGAAGGGGCCTGCCTCTACAGCACGACCGGGACCTTGATTTTGGGCTGATCCGCCCGGAAGTGTATGGCAGCCGGGGCGCGCCGGCCGGAAGGTGCCGCCTCAGTGGAAGTCCAGTGGCGGAGAGGCGACCGGGACTGATCGAGCCCCGCTGACGCCTGGACACTTGCTGCGGTGGCGGCTGCACCGGCTGGGGAGGACGAAATCGACGCCCGTTCTCCAGCGGAGGTGGGGTAAGGAGAGGTGACTGGGTGTAAGGCCTAGTGGGGGAGGGGACGCCCTGAGACTGTGCCTGGCCCCACTCGGCGGCGGGATCGAGCCGCGGGGCTCTGAGACACTGGCACACTAGGGGGGTAGCGGCCCCGCCGACCCCCTACTCGTCCCCCCCCCCCCCCCTCCCCCCTCCATATTCGGACTGCGACCCTGCCGGGCTCTTCCTGGGGCTGGAATACTGCTACACTCCTGCTCGGTGGCCGCCTCGGGCCACGGTGGGGGGAAGGTGCCTTGGACAGACCCCCGCAGTCTACTGGCACGATCCTGGGCATACAAGAGGCCCCCCAAATTGTTTTGCTACTACAGCTGGGAGGTGGGGCACGGATGTTGAGCTGATAGCTGCGGGCCCGCAGCGTAGTGAACGGTCTCGATACCGCGTGACACCATCCCCTGCCACCGCACGTATAGCACCTTGCGGGAGCTTCACGGGGGTGCGCTCCGTCTCCACGGGCTCACGGCGGTCAGGGAGACGTCCATAATCAGAGGCCGTGCACGACGTGCGGAGCACATTGGACTGCTGGTCCCTCGTGGTCGGAACCATCACTCTATCCGCGCCATGACGAGAGGGAGCAACAGCAGCAATGCTTCGAAGCAGGGCCCAATGGACAAGTTTGCAGGACCCAGTGGGACGGCCGGAGCATCTGGGGGTCCCCAGGGTGCGGGACCCGACAACGCGGCGCTGATGGCGGCGATCACGCAGTCGAGGGACATGTTGGATGCGAAGATCGGGGCGGTCGGTGCCGACGTGACCTTGCTCCGACAGGACCTACGCAATGCGGTGGCCCGCATCACCGAAACGGAATCCAGGATCACGGAGGTCGAGGATGATGTGGCCGTCCTCAAGAAGAAAGTTGCCGCCATGGAGGGGATTCAGAAGGGACTTGCGCTGCGGGTGGAAGATGCGGAAGGGAGGGCCAGAAGGAACAACCTGCGCTTCGTTGGCTTCCCGGAGGACTGTGAGAAAGGAAATATGGTGGCCTTCCTGACCCAATGGCTTGAGGGATGGCTCCCCCCAGACACCCTATCGCGCTGCTTTGTGGTAGAGCGGGCGCACCGAGCACTCCTTCCAAAACCACCTCTTGGAGCTCGCCCCCGCTCGGTGATTGCCAAGTTGCTCAACTATCACGACAGGGATGTTATCCTGCGACAGGCCCGCGCCCTGGACCCTCTCATGTTTGAGAACCACAAAATCCTTGTGTTCCCGGACTACACAAAGCTGGTCCAACAGCAGAGGCAGTCGTTCACCGCGGCAAAAGCACGTTTGCGGGAGCTCAAAATTCCCTACGCTCTACTCTTCCCGGCCCGCCTCCGAGTGGTCTTCCAGTCCCGCACCCAGTTCTTCAACTCTCCGGAGGAAGTATTTGAATGGACGGACGAGACTGTGCGTGTCAAGGTGCATACCCCTCCCAGGCGGAACTCGGACTCGTCGACCACCGGGAGACCTCCGAAACCACCCAGAAGGTCACGCAGCAGAAGCAACTGGAGGGCGCGCTCCCAGAAACGCCCTCCTCCCCGCGACGAGTCGGCCGAGGCTCCGGAGGAGACGGACTCTTCCCCATCGAAATCCTGACGCCCTTCTCTTCACACTGACTCCGGCGATGGATCTACAGGACTATTGAAGTGCTTGGCAGTATAGTATAGGCCAGGCGCTGCTCTCGGACATGCCACTCATTGATGGACTACACAATTTCGTACTCATGGGTGGACAGTGGGTCGGGTGACGCCTCTCCAAGGGCGGGCCTACCCCCGGAGTTCGTTCCCAGGTGTTGAGTGGGAAGTAGTTGGGTACTTTGTGGGTAGTTGGGTGGGATCCATTGGTGCAGTGGGTCTTGGGCCTCCCGTTGGAGGGCTGAGATTGCCTGCATCGCGACAGGTACTTCAATGTTGCTGAGGTATGGGGTGGGGGGTTGGAGGGGAGGTTGTTGGGGTGGTTGGGTTCTGGGGGAAGTTTGCAGGGGGAGGGACGGGAGTTTGGGGGTTCCGGGGATGGTGGGGAGGGAAGTTGGGAAGGGCCTTAGCACGGTGTACATGGGAACCTGGAGACGACTGAGCATGTGTGTGTGGCCTCAGTGGCCTGACGATTTCGGAATCTGGATGATTGATGGCGGCTGATGTACTGGGGGCGAGCCCCCCGCTGGCCTCCATGCGAATTTTGAGCTGGAATGTGCGAGGGATGCTCGACAAAATTAAACGGAGTGCAGTCCTACGTCTGGGGAAGACTGAAAGAGCGGATGTGTTGCTCCTTCAGGAGACTCACCTCTTGGGCACCAAGGTTCTGAGCCTACGCAGATACGGGTATGATCAGGTGTTCCATGCCGGGTTTACACGAGGGTCCAGAGGAGTTGCAATTCTCATACACCGTAGGGTCTCCTACACACATGAAACACAATGGCTGGACGTGCATGGTCGGTATGTCTTTGTTAAGGGGAGTCTGGGGAGTGAGCCGGTGGTTTTCGGGAGTGTGTATGCTCCACCCCCACTCCAAGATGCCCTGATTGAACGACTGTTCGAGGTATGGACGACTCTTCCGCATGTGTTGACAGTAGTGGGTGGTGATTGGAATGATGTGATGGATGGGAGACTGGACCGCTGTAGGCCTGGGGGTGGTCAATTGTCAGATGCCTCTACGAGGCTGAGTAGGATGGCGCAGGGGATGGGATGGATTGACGCTTGGCGCCACCAGCATGCATGTGATCGTGAATATACATTTGTCTCTGCGGTCCACAAATCCTTTTCGCGCTTGGACTACCTATTCGTCCCGCAACCCTGGTTGGGCAGAATTGACTCCACCTCCATACTTCCGAGGGGCCTGTCGGATCACTCCCCGGTCGCCCTGACGTTGAGCCTCGGTGTGCGGCGACAACCGTTTCGCTGGCGCCTCTCTGTGTGGCACTTGCAGCGCCGCGACTATCAATCGCACATGAGGGAGGCTATCTCGCACTACTGGTCAGAGAATGAGGACCCGAGTATAGATGCCATGACCCTGTGGGAGGCCCTCAAGCCAGTCCTTCGGGGCGTGGACATTGCGTGGTGCGCTGCGAATCGTAGGGCCCGCAGGCGGGAGGTGGAGGAGGCGGCCGACCGGGTGCGGAACCAGGAGACCAGATGTCTCACGGGGGAGGATGGAGTGGCTGTGGACCGGCTCCTGCACCTCCAACAGTCATACACCTCGCTATTGTTAGACGAAGCCCGACAGGCCTGGCTCGCTACGCAGAGCAGAATCTATCAATGGGGGGACAAGTCTAGCACAATGCTATATAGGCTATGTCAAAGCACTTATCAAGCCCAGCCCTTGCCGGGTCTCCGAGATGCCGCGGGTGGCCCTGTCTCGGCCCCTGAGGTCCTGGCCCAGATGTTTGCTCAATACTACGAGACCCAGTATGCCCCCCGAGAATCTCTCCCAGCGGAGGAGATTGACAAATTTCTCGCAGACCTTCCTCCCCGGGCGCTCTCGGATGAGGCGAGGGCCCGCCTAGACCTCCCACTGTCGGCGGAGGAGCTTGGGGAAGCACTGGGTGGCCTGAACACGGGCAAGGCCCCTGGGCCCAATGGGTTCCCCTGCGAATTTATGAAGTTGTTTCATCTCCAATTGGGGATGCGCTATAGGAAGGCACTGGAGGCGGCTCGGGAGCTTGGCAGATTGCCAGCGGACTGGCGACACGCTGAGATCGTAGTTTTCTGCAAACCGGGAAGGCCCCAAGACAGCCCGGACTCTTATCGGCCGATCTCTTTGCTGAACTTTGAAGCGAAAATATTGGCTAAGGCGTTGGTGAACCGTCTTCTCCCTTACATCACGGACCTGATCCATGCCGACCAGGCAGGCTTCATGCCTCACAGGGCTACAAGACACAACATACGTCGCGCTCACCTGGTGGTGGAGGCGGCACGAGCAGCGGGCATCCCCGCGGCCCTCCTGCTGGCGGACATGGACCGGGCCTTCGATTCCCTGAGTTGGTCATACCTCCGGGCCCTCCTCCTCCGGCTCAATCTGGGCCCACGTTTCCTGTCGTACATTCATCTGCTCTATACGGACCTGACGGCGACGGTCAGAATAGCGGGAGCCACCTCTGACACATTCCTCATCGGTCGTGGCACCCGACAGGGATGCCCTCTCTCACCTTACCTGTTCGCCCTGGCTATGGAACCGCTTGCGGCCTGGGTGAGGATGGATGCCCAATTGCGTGGTGTGGAGTGGGTTGGGGGCCCATCTGACAGGATTGCGCTATATGCGGACGACGTCCTGTTCTTCCTTACAGACCTCAATAAATCGGGGCCGAGGGTCCTTGAAATAATGCGCATTTTCGGTGAAGTGTCGGGCCTCCGGCTCAATCCGCAGAAGTCGAAGCTGTGGGTCCTGGGCGACAGGGGGACTTTGGGTCCCTGGGCCTCGGCCCTTCAGGAGGCGGCGGGAGGCCTTAAATATCTTGGTGTCTTTCTAACCGATGTGCAGGGAGTGTCATGGTCCCGTAATGTAGTGCCTGTTTGGGACAGGATCCGCTCAGACATGCAGATGTGGTCCAGGATGCCTCTAAATGTCTATGGCCGTTCGGCCATTTTTAAGATGGTGGCCCTACCCCGAATCTTGTACCAATTGCAGAACTACCCGTACCCAATTCCGCAGCAATGGTTTCGTCAGGTGAACTCGGCTCTGGGTCGGTTCCTATGGGCCGGTGGAGCGATAAGAGTGGCGCTCCGCACCTGCTTCCTGTCGACCTACTGTGGGGGACTGGCCGCATCTGATGTCCAGTCCTACTATCAGGCATCGCACCTACTTGTTCTTAACGAATGGTGGTACGGGGATCGCACTGACCCGACCTATGCCCTAGAGAGGTATATGATGGACCCACACACGCTCCATACTATTTTATACTCGGCGACTATCCGGAAGAGACTCCCGAGGGCCACGCAAGTAATCTTCAAAGTGTGGCGCGATGCGCTCCGCCGCATGGGATGGTGGAACACGCTCACGGGCGAAACCCCTCTATGGCACAATGGGAGACTGCCCAGCCTGGCTGCGCTCCGGGGCTTTGAGGGCTGGGATGCCATAGGCATTTCGGCGCTGGGTCACATCCTGAAGGGCACAGTCCTCAAATCGTTCCAGATGTTGCAAGATGAATTCGATATGCACCGGTCCCAGTTCTTCAGGTACCTGCAGCTCCGCCACGCCCTGACCCCCGCACTAGCGGACTTATCGTCCTTGCCGGAGTTTAGTCCCCTGGAAGCAAAAGTCTTTATGGGGGAATTGGAATCAAAAAAAATCTCAACCATCTATCAAACGTTAGTTACGCATTGTTCCCCCTCTCTTGATAAATTGCGGGCGGTCTGGGAGGGCGACCTGGGAGACTTGGAGGAGGAGGACTGGAGAGAAGCCCTGGAGGCCCCTAGGGGAGCTGCGATAGCGGTGCGCCTGCGCTTTATTCAATTTAAATACCTGCACAGGGCATACTACACGAGGGAACGATTGTGGAAGGCGGGGCTGATAGCCTCCCCGGATTGTTTGAGGTGTGGCAGTGAGGTAGGCTCCTTCTTACATACAGTATGGGGATGTGCACGGCTGCAGAGGTTTTGGACCGGTGTATGGGAATGCTTGGAGGAAGTGTTGGCATGGGAGCTCCCTCGCACGCCGCAACTTGGCCTGCTCCACGTTATGGAAAGAGTGGGGGGTAATCTGTATAAACGACACTTGCTCCTTCTGGGTCTTACAATAGCCAAACGAGATATAGCCCAAGCCTGGAAAGCCCCCAAGGCTCCGTTGGTGGGGGTGTGGAAGCGGGGCATGGACTTTAGCATGGGTTTGGAACGCCCGATCTTTGAGGCCAGAGGCTGCCCCAAGAAACATTATAGGATTTGGAAGAAATGGGCTGATTATAGGGGCCTATTGCTGGACCCCCCAGCGCCACAAGCCTCTGATACAGATCACGTCTATACTACCCTCATGTGAACTGTCCACTTGTCGCTACCATGCTGCTTTGGCTCCTGTTTCTGGACAATATGAACACCGTGCAGGGAGGGGGGTGGGACCCGGGTGGGGATGCGGGGAGGGGGGTGTTGGATAATGTTGACTGAATTTCTTGAACGCTGTTGCTCTTCTATGCTCACTGTCTTTCTGCAATCTTGGGAGCAGTGTTTCTTTTGTATTCTGTCAACTGCCATAACACTAATAAAATTTGTTCTGAAAAAAAAAAAAGTGGTACAATAAAGGCTTTCTTTCTAGTGTGTAAAATGGACAATAAAAGAGAAAATGCTCAGTAGTTTGAATTGCCTTATCATTACAAAGGCAAGGGGGTAAATCATTTATAGAAAAAGCATTATTCGGGTAGCCCAGGATTAACGGGATATAGTTTAATCAAAATCTAATCAAGATATGGTGATGCTGTATATTTTCCACAAACACGAGGTAAGAACTATGGTCTAAAGGAATGTAAGGTAGTCTGTCATAGATCCTAACAGATTGTTTGCCTCTGTATCTTTCCCTTCTTTCTGCTACTGCTTTCTTTATTAAAACAATCTTTTAAGCTTGCTTTAGGGAATTTTGGGCATAGAGATGGCATGTCGTATAAGAATGCAAGCCCTAGAGAGGCAAGAGTTTGACGGACACATGCAAGCCAAGGAATTTTGTGGGCAAGATCTAATTCCATTATATCTGTTAGGATCTTCTGATTTATGTCAACCGTGCCTCTTTTCCAGATGGACAGCCATAGAGTAAGTGGGGCCGATTTAATAGCATCAGTGATATAAGGAAGACTTAGTTCCTTGTGAGCCATAAAATTGTTCCCTGCTAAAGGGAGAGAGAGCAATATTTTAACAAATTTGTCCTCTCTAATTTAAAGTGCCCTCACCTCCGATATTCCCCATGTAGCTGCTCCGTCTGTGGCAATTGTTACAGTTATGGCCAGATAGATTTTGGACATTTCCTCTAATGGTTTACATCCTGGTTTCTTAAAAAACCTAAAGATGGCAGCAGTACTTTGGGCCATAAGATTTGATCGCGTCTGCACCATCTCCCTCCAATTCTATTTGTCATCAAAAGCAACCCCTAAATAATTAAAACAATGAACCTGCTCTATTTTGTCCCTTCCCAGATGGAGGCTAAACTGCTTCTTCTTTGCCCCCCCCCCCAATGCCATGATATGGGTTTTTGATTTATTGACATGTAGGTCCAATTTATTCATAAAAGCATAGTGTGACGAGGGGGACCCGGACTCGGGTCCTCCAGGCTTGCCTATTCATGTGTCCCCTCTCTTTGCACAGCACGTCGACTCCTGGAAGACCACGGACATGGACGACTACCAACCCTTGCAGATCTCGGAGGAGCCGTGTTACTTTAATTGGGCGAACCCCGTCCTGGGGCCCGCCCTCCGGACGTCGGTAAAACCCAGCCCTGAACACACACCTGTGTGTGTTACACCCGGAGGAGGAGAGTGGCGACTGGAGAGCGAGGACGGAGCGGAGTGGAGGAAGAGCGAGGACGGAGCGGAGTGGAGGAAGAGCGAGGACAGAGCGGAGTGGAGGAAGAGCGAGGAAGGAGCGGAGAGGAGGAAGAGCGAGGATGGAGCTGAGTGGAGGAAGAGCGAGGACGGAGCGGAGCTGAGGAAGAGCGAGGAGCGGAGACCACGGGGGAGAGACCAGGCGGAGCAACTAGCCGAGAACACCGGAGACCACCCAGAGGGAGAGCGAGACTGCAGCGACACGCCAGGAGGCCGACGTGAAGGTGCATCGCCCAGCCACGCTTCCCGGGAAGTGTGGCTAGGACAGGTACGGTCACGTTTTCTGGGTTGGGTGGGATTTTATTTTTTTATTTTATGTAGTTTGTAGAGCGCACAGCTACCCCCGAGGGGGTGTCCCGGCGCTAGAACCTGAGCCTCCAGAGGAGAGGAGGGGAGCAAAAAGGGGAAATAGAGGAGAAAATCAGGGTCCAGAAAAGAGCCAAGTTTTGAGTCTGGCCCGGAAAATGGATTCGGAGGGACAGAATCTGAGGTCGACTGGCAGCGCGTTCCACAGTTTTGCCGCAATGACACTGAACCCTCTGCCGCCCATTCTGGATAGTCTGAAACGGGGGGAAATCAGAAGGCGAAGGTCATTGGATCTCAGAGATCTGACAGAGTGGGAAATTGAAACGCGTTTTTTCAAATAGTTTGGTCCGCGATCGTTGATGGCACGGTAGGTCAGGGTGAGGATCTTGAACTGAATACGGCTGGCCACAGGTAGCCAGTGCAGTTCCTTACGATATGCGGATACTGATTGACGGTAGGGAATATTGCCAATCAGTCTGGCCGCCGCATTCTGAACAATCTGCAGTCGGTCAATCAAGTATTGGGGGGCACCAGCATAGAGGCTATTAGCATAGTCCAGGTGGGACGTGATGAGGGCATGGGTAACTGTGCGGCGGGAGTCCATAGGGAGATATGGGAGTATTTTTCTGATCATGCGCAACTTCAGAAAGCAGGCAGAGGTCACTTTATTAATCTGAGTCTTGCATGAGAGGGAATCATCAAACTGAAAACCCAGGTTGCGGGCCGAATGGACGGGAGAGGGAGCGGGCTCAAGTGCCGCGGGCCACCACCAAGAGGAAGGGATGGAATTTTTCTGGTTAAAAAACAGCACCTCTGTTTTGTCTGCATTGAGTCTCAGATGGTTTTCAGACATCCAACCACTGATGTTGTTGAGGCACAGGCGGAAGTTGGAGAGCGCGGAGTCAGAGTGGTCTCTGAATGAAAACACTAGCTGAGTATCATCAGCATAAGAGACCACCCTGACTCCGCAGGACTCCACCATGCCGGCCAGTGGGGCAAGATAAATGTTAAAAAACAGAGGGCTGAGGGCAGAGCCCTGTGGCACACCGCAAAACAGGGGCTTTTCCTCCGATTTAAAAGGCCGCAACAGTACCCTCTGACTTCTACCTGAGAGGAAGGACTTAATCCAGCTGAAGGCAGTGCCGCTAATACCAATCTGTTTTAGTCGGTCGAGGAGGATGGGGTGAGAGACCGTATCGAATGCAGCGGACAGGTCGAGGAGGACCAGCATGGCCTCCTCGCCCCTGTCCACGCACTCCCGGATTGTCTCCGATACTTCCAGCAGCGCCGTCTCTGTGCTGTATCCCGCCCGAAATCCCGATTGTGAGTCGTGCAGTAGTGAGTTGCTTTCCAGGTACTCCGTGAGTTGCAACTGCACGGCTTTTTCCAAGACCTTTGCTGGTTTGGGGAGGAGGGAAATAGGGCGGTAATTGGAGAAAACAGTGGGGTCAGCATCTGCCTTTTTTAGAATGGGGATCACCAAGGCTTCCTTCCAAGTAGTAGGAAAAAAGCCATGGTGCAGGGAGGCGTTCCAGATAGTGAGGAAGGAGTCGGCTAACGAGGGGGCCAGCTCACCCATAAGTTTGGCCGGGACAGGGTCAGAGGGTGCACCAGACTTGCAATGAATGAGTAGCCTGATGGCATCCTCCTGGGTGAGCTGAGTAAAGGCGTGAAAGGTCGATGAAGCAGGGGGAGCAGTGGACGAAGGCAAAGAAGCTGGCACTTTAGGGAAGGAGATGCATAGCTTGTTGATTTTTTCAAGGAAAAAATCCGAGAGTCCTTCACACAGGGTCTGGCTAGCTGAGTTCTGAGTGGCCCTGGCCGGGGGATTGATGAAATCTTTGACGATGGAGAAAAGGGTTTTTGAGGAATTTTTGGCCTTGGCTATTTGAAGCGAAAAATGATCTTTCATGGTGATTTTTTTATGTTTGAGAAAATTTTTCAGGGCAGCTTTGTAGGCAAGCTTAGCTTCAGGATCGTAATTTAATCTCCACTTCCGTTCGAGTGCTTTGCAACTGCTTTTTTCCTCGCGGAGAGAGGTGGAGAACCATGGAGCAGAGGGGCGAGATCTAGTGGAGGCAATAATTTTCTGGGGAGCAATGTGGTCGATAGCCTTGATGAGAGCGGTATTAAGTCTGGCGACATTTCCATCAATATCAGGGGATAGGTGATCCGTCTGGAAGTGGAATATCGGATCCAGGGTGGCGCAAGTAACTTTGTGCCATTTCCTTCCCAGCTCCTTCCTAGGTGCAGGAGGGGCAGATTTCCGGTCTAAGGCTAAAGAAAAAGGGATGAGAAAGTGGTCGGACCACGTAAGGGGAAGGGGAGGGGAAACAGTAATAGTGGAGAAATTGGCAAAAATAAGATCCAAGGTGTGACCAGCTACATGGGTAGGGCCGGTGACTAGTTGAATGAGATTAAGACTATTCATGATTTCTAGCAGATTATTCGCTTTCGCGCAGAGAGGGTTATCGATGTAAGGGGGACAAGCCCCGTTGACCCGTTTAGGAGAAACAGTGCACGTCTCTACACCCCAATCCCCTCACTTCACCTCACAAAGTAGCGGGGTAGACTAAAGTGCACGTGTGCTTCCTCACCCCCTTCCCTACCTGTTATATCCAAGACAGCGAAAGTAATATAGGTTTCCATTCTTTTCTTTCTGCTGACATACCGACACTGGTGCAACAACGGCGGAAGCCCGGACCACATCTCCCAGAAGACACCGGGAGTTGAGGCGACGGGGAATCCTACGGGAAGCAACGGAGGACGCTGCCAATCCTCTACCCTACTATAGAGTCCCTGTACAGAAAAGGAGGCTGTATAAAACAACAATAAAACCTGCCCTACCTACATCCCCGGTGTCTGTAGATTTGTTCGGCAAACCTCCTGAATCACATTTTGGAGAGCCAGAGGGGTCCTTGCCAACAAAACGGCATCATCTGCATAAAGCAGAATTGGAAGGGGAGTCGTCAGAACATGGGAAGTATCTTTCACACTGTTACACAAAGCAGTATTTTATTCATTAGTGTAAAGGGCAAACAGAAACGTGCCAGGACGCACCCATGTCTGACGGCCCTTTCAATCTTAAAGGAATTAGTGCATTCACCATGCCTTCCATACCGAACCATGGTGGTAGCGCCCTACATAAATCCCTAATGAACACTAGATTTGCCTCGTTTACTCCCATATCCTTCAAAATGAGCCACAGTTTACAATGCATGACACAATTGAAGGACTTCAAAAGGTCCATAAAGACCATATATATAGTGCCATTTTTGCCACAGCATGCCTTCCTATCATCAAAGACAAATTAAGACACTGGTCAATGGTTCCCATGCACTTCCTGAAGCCATACTGTACATCTGTGAGGATCTTGTTATTCCCCCACCCAAGCTTCCAATTTATTTAATAATAGTCTACCCATTAGCTTGGCCTTACTGTCAAGTAAAGATATAGGTCGGTAATTAGCAGGGGAGGAGGAATCCCCTTTCTTAAAGATTGGAATGACCAGCAGCACCTCGCTTTGCCTGCTGGGCGTTGTAAGCTATAGGTGGCAGTGCGAACAGGAACCCCCACTGCGGGACCACCTGCTGGCTTTAATGCGCCTCCTGGCGCAAGCGGATGACCAGCAGCACCTCGCTGCGCCTGCTCGGCATTGTAAGCTGTAGGGTGGCAGTGCGAACAGGAACCTCCACTACGGGACCACCTGCTGGCTTTAATGCGCCTCCTGGCGCAATCGGATGACCGGCAGCACCTTGCTGCGCCTGCTGAACGTTGTAGGCTGTAAGGTGGCAGTGAGAACAGGAAATCGTGCTGCAGGGCCCCCTGCAGGCTTTAATGCGCCTCCTGGTGTAAGCGGGTTACCGGCAGTACCTTGCTGCGCCTGCTGGGCATTGTAAGCTGTAGGGCGGTAATGAGAACAGGAACCCAGTTAAAAGGGGCCTGATTTGAATGGTGCAACAAGTGCAGTGGCATCGGGGGGAAAAGTTGTCATAACTCGACGAAACAACAAATAGTGCTGAATTTTACTACCGAGGTCGATCAAAGTGCTGGAGGGTTACCTGCCTACCTGCTTCCACGCAAACAGCCCATCTTCAGCAGAGGCTGCACCGGGGTTCTTGCTGCACGGCTCCCGCTCCCGCTCCCGCTGACGCCATACCAGCACTGCCGCCAGGGGTAGGACTCCAAGTCCCAGCACCCCCCAGGCGGCGCACACCACCAGCGTCACGAGGAAGCGCCCGGAGGCGCTTGAAAGGAGGAGCGCTGCCGGAGCTTGTGGGGGCCGAGGTCGATCAAAGTGCTGGAGGGTTACCTGCCTACCTGCTTCCACGCAAACAGCCCATCTTCAGCAGAGGCTGCACCGGGGTTCTTGCTGCACGGCTCCCGCTCCCGCTCCCGCTGACGCCATACCAGCACTGCCGCCAGGGGTAGGACTCCAAGTCCCAGCACCCCCCAGGCGGCGCACACCACCAGCGTCACGAGGAAGCGCCCGGAGGCGCTTGAAAGGAGGAGCGCTACCTCCGCCCCGCGGAGCGCGCCGGGAGAAGCCCGGGACAAGGGCGGGACCGTCTGTGGCCGTCCGGGGCCGGAGGAGGCAGGGCAGGGCCACCCCATTTCCATCTACCGTACCGGTTTCAACCTGTGGTGCCGCGTCTCAGCATGTCAACACGCTCCGGTAAGGCCTTGAGGGGTTGCGGGGAGAGTGCCCCCGGGGGTGCTATGTTTGGCTCTATGGACAAATTCCTGACAAGGGTGGCGGCTGTCATAGACAATGAACTTGCCATATCTGAACGGCGCCTTTCACTTGACTTCCCTCTTGCTAAAAGTCCACCGCCAGCAATAGTGTTGTCCCCTCTAAATCTTACTTCCCCTGCACCTTTGCTTGGGGATCTACCTGGGGATTCCCTTATTGCACCTCCAATGGGTGGCTTAGAGGGGTTTGAAAGCTCGCTGATTGGTGTCCACAGTACCAGTCCATGTGCTGTGCTTGTGGATCCATGCAATGAGCTCTCTTTAGTAGGCTCACCCGGCATACAGGCCCTACACTGCCCTGAGGTTCCTGCTCCCGTCCGACAAGCTCCGACTAAAAAGCAACCTATCCAGGAGCCTATCAAAAGGAAGGGGAAAAGGGCAAATTACACTAGAAAGGGTTGCCCATCTAAGACCACTAACCATCCTAGGCACCCGCCCCTGAGGGGTCCTCCCCCCCAGAGCAAGCAAGGACCAATATCCACAGGGACAGCCATCTGCGCTCCGGCTGTTATTGATACAGTACCACCTCTCTTGTCGGCCCCACCAACGCCTGTTCAGGACAACGTGGGTCACTCTATGGAGGCGTTCGAGAAGATGGTCAAGTCTCTTGTGTTGCCACTTATAGACCAGGTCAAGAGGTTGGGGGAAAGGCTTGACTGCTTTGAGCAGGCTACTAGGGACAATTTCTTTGCCCTAAAGACCCTTCTCAAGCACCAGCCAAAGCCCAGTAAGGATAGGACTGATAGGCTAGATGAGTCCAATAGGATAGAGGTCCCAGTGAGCCCCCCCCTGGGAGACCAACTGATGCAGCCGCCCAAGCACCATGTACCTGGGAATACGATCTTGGCTGCTCCAAAGGTCGGTCTTAGACAGATAAAGGCGAAGGCTCCAACTTGTGCTGCCCATGTGCATGCTACCCTTCCCCCAGCGGCAATATCTCCGGTGGCTACCCAGGCCCCAAGGCAACACAAGAAGGGTGGGACGGGCCCTACTTCGCAACCTGGGGTTGTTATATCTGACGCAACTGGTGGTGTTGTATCAACTCCTAAGGTTGCATCTATTCCCGTCCCACCTACAAATCGGCTCCCTTTGGGTCCTCCTCAGAACAGTAGACGCAAGTGTCCCCCAGTTAACCTCCCCCCTGAGTGCCACCCGTATGTTGTCATCCTTACGAAAGTCCCCCCTATTGGGAGTACCCAGCGGGAAAACCATCAGGCTCTAAAGAATAAGGTCATCCACTGGCTGAAAGCCAACAGGCCCTTGCCTGCGGGAGTGGACGGAATTATTCTTGGTGTGCGCAGGGTGGGTTGGATTGGACACGGGAAAAAATCGCTTGAAGGGGATTGTGTGGTTGTAAATTTCCAAGATGCTAGGGTTGCCCAATTTATATGCTCCCAAGGTCAACCCACGGCTGGTTCGGGTATCGACATAGTCGATTTGACATTTTTTTACCCACGGTCTATTATGTCCACCCCCTCACTCCACCTTGGACAACCCTCCTTCACTGGCAGCCCAGGGGGCCAATATTTGGTGGAAAACACTGCCCACGGCCTTCTGACCCCGGGAGTTCTCTCTCAGCAGCTATGCCCAGCTCCAGTGTTACCAAACTGGGGACCTGGGAATTGTTGACTCAGTTACGATCCGGGGGAGGATGTGGTGGCCCCAGGTTTTGTCGCTGGGTTAACACCATACCACAGATCCAATGGCTCCTCCTCCCCACTGCAGACTCTGGCTACGGCCGAGTCTGTAGAGAGGAAGGGGGAGACCGGGGCTTCCCATAACTCTCCGTTTGGTCCCCTTGATGTGGGTTCTGCGGACTTGTCACCCCCTGTCGAGGTTTGTAGCATTGCAGCTGTAACGGACCCCCAGATTAGGGTTTTCAGCTGGAATGTTGCGGGCCTCGAAAGGAAGCTGGCGTTGCCGGATTGGAGCGAGCGTGTGGAGCAATACTCCATTTGCCTGTTCCAGGAAACCTGGAGTCGGGTGCCCCTTCACAAGGCGGGTTATTCCACCCACTTTTTGCCGGCAGCAGAAAGTGCAACTGGTAGGGGTCGCCCCTCTGGCGGTTTGTTAATCTGGGTAGCCACCGAACTTAATTGTAGGGTGGAGGAGAAGGACACTAACTGCCCTGACCTCCTAAATATTTTACTTAGAAATCCCCAGGGCAGAGTCATTCTAAACATTTTTAACATCTATGCCCGTGGCACTAAGGGGGGAAGAGAATCCCCAGTTATAGCTTGCTTGGAAGCGCAACTCCGCTCATCTCCATACAGGTCTTGTACACTGTTGGCAGGTGATCTGAACTGCACCTTCGAGCCTCTTGATCTGGACATCCTAGCAGATCAAGAGGAACTTGATAATGGGTGGGGGATTCCTCCCCTCGAGCTTGGCCCTGTTAAAAAGTGGACAGATGTGGCCCTTCAGATCAACTCCTTAGTTATGGAGTTTGGGCTTAGAGCTGCCAATGGCAGAACCAGGTCCGATAAAGTAGGGGCGCACACCTATAACAGGCCAGGACACACGTCACGGATTGATTATTTCCTCCTTGACATACACCTGTGGGGCATGGTGGAGGACATGGTAGTTTTACCTTCTGTGGAGAGTGACCACAATCTCCTGTCCCTCACCCTCTCCCGCAGGTGCGTCAACAGCACCGTGAGTGGTTCTCCTTGTAACCCCGCTCCAGACCTGTCAGTGGTCACGAACTGTGGGCGAAGGCTAAAGTGGGCGAAGCTGGCTCTTTCGGAGGAGAAATCCTCTGCGATTAGGCAGCTTCTGGTTTCAGCCATGGCCAATCTTGACGGCCAAGAGGAAGGGCTGATGGAGGTGGCACCTAGGTTTTGTGTCATAATTCAGGCCATTGGCGACCTCTTTGTAGTCCCAGCCCACCCGAGCGGAAGGAAACCCAGCCTACGACCGGGTCAGGGCTGGTACAACCAAAAGTGTAGGGAGGCGAAATCACTTCTTATCGAGGCGGTCAAGTCCAAATTGCCGCTTAGGACTAGGGAGGCCAGGAGACATTACACACTTTGCCAGAAAAATGCTAGGATGGAATGGGAGGATAACTTCTGGCAGGACCTCCTGGCTGCCAGCCGAGGGAAAGATGCTAAAGGTTTTTGGGACATGGTGGGCAAAAGGAATCGTCCCGACGATTCCCGGAGGACTTGTGCGATCAATGCCCAGACTTGGTTTTCCCATTTCCAAAATCTTTACTCTCCTGTTGAAGGCCCCCTTAATGATCCCTTTAAAATCCCAGCCTTTACTCTAGACCGTGACCTGGATCTGTTTTCCTCCCTTGATGTAACAAAGCAGATCAAAACCTTGGTCCCCTTGAAAGCAGCTGGCCCGGATGGCCTACCAGGGGACATCCTCCGTGCTTACCCGGAAGAATGGGGGGCTCTTATCTCTGCACTCCTCAATGCAATTATGGGGGGAGGGCTTGTGCCTGACTCCTGGAGAGGTGCGGAGGTGGTCCCCATTTTTAAAAAGGGCAGTCGGGATTTACCCGGGAACTATAGGCCTATAAGCCTAATAGACTCCAGCCAGAAATTGGCCGGGAAAACCATCTTGGGGAGAATTACTCAATGGGTGGACGACAATCACATTCTGTCCGACATGCAGGCTGGGTTCCGTTCAGGTACAGGAACTATTGAACAGGCCTTTAGGCTTTTGTTGTTACACTGGAAGGTGGTGGTGCTGGGCAAAGGCAGTCTTTATCTGGCCTTTATTGACCTTAAGACTGCCTTTGACCTGGTACCAAGGGAGGAACTTTGGAGGGTGCTTCATGGTTTAGGGATGCCCCCGTACCTACTGAGCCTCCTCATTAACCTGCACACCAACACCTATGCCCAGGTTAGATGGGGGCTGAATGGGGAAAAGACCGATAAAATCAGGGTCGAGAGGGGAGTAAGACAGGGCTGTGTCTTGGCCCCTACCTTATTCTCCCTCTATATTAACGGGGTGGTAGATCATCTACTGGGCGAACCATCAGACGCTCCCAGCTTGGGTGGAGTAAAAATTCCAACTCTGTTGTTCGCCGACGACACCCTCCTCATCTCCAAAACCCCCCAAGGTTTACAGTCTTTGCTGAACCGCTTCCAGGATTTCTGTACCACTAAAGGCCTTGTTATCAACATAGACAAGACCAAGTACCTAGTCATGCACCCACCCCGCAAACTTGGTCGCCCTCCAATTCTGAACTCCATACCTCTAGAAAGAGTGGCGGAATTTGATTATCTGGGGATCCGTTTGAATGACGCAATGAGCTGGACTGCCCACATCGATAAAATGACTCTGGCCCACAAAAGGGTGGGGGGCGCCCTTCTTAAGGAGTACAATAACTCCTCAAAACATTGTGTTGCACCCATACTGGAGATTTACAAAGCTCGTGCAGTCCCTGCTTCTCTTTATGGATCGGAACTGTGGGGCTTGGGCAAAGTCGACTCACTGAGTAAGGCCGAAAATAAATTTATCAAGGATCTTCTTGCTATTCCATCGAGCAGCCCGACCATCCCAATGCTCTTGGACACTGGCTGTAAAGCCATAAGGGACCAGGCTCGGCTTCGTCCCCTTCTGCTCTGGGCACGCTTGTGGAGGGTCCCGGAGCTACAATCGTATGCCAATGGGCTGGCAGAAGTAATGCATGCTGATGGTTGGAGTAGCATCAAATGGCTGAAGGACATAAAACATCTTTTAGGGGAATTGGGTTTGGCCTCTTGCTGGCATAGTCACTCCGCTCCACCAAAGAAGATTCTAAAAAAACTTTTCTGGGAGTGGGTTGACGTGAAGCGCTCTAGTAGCCAGCAGCATTGCAAAACCACCGCAGCTTTCCTGTTGTTCAAAGACGTTGTCTTGTATGAGCCATATATGGATATTATAACAGTTGCTATGGATAGGTCCTTGTTCATTAAATTTCGGCTTGGTACCTTGCCCTTGGCGGATCTCTGTTCAAGGTGGAATAAAGCCCAGCCCACCTCTCGCTTTTGTGCCTCTTGTCCGGACAAACCAGAGACGGTGCCACACTTCCTTTTTGAATGCCCGGACTATGGTCGTCCCAGATCACGTTGGCTTGGCCCCATTTGCAGAGAACTGGGGACTCGTCAGCACTCTGTTGCCCTTCGGATTCTTTTAACTAACACAGCCCCTCCTATTGTTTGTGCTGTTGCAAAATTTTTAAAATGGGCTTGGTTGATAAGACTTAGAAGACTGTCTATAACAATTTAATTCTTTTTTATCTAATTTATTGCTGACATATCGTGTTTTAATTATCATTCCACTTGTACAGTCTTACTTATTTCGACATGCTGTTTTTATCTTTTTGTACTGCTTTTATGATATGTGCATATCGAAATAAAGCATCAATCAATCACTACTAAACTGGCAGTCAAATTTGCAGTTATCTCTCAGGTACTAGGGTCATGATTTGAATGGTGCAGCAGGTGTAGAAGTTGTCAGAACTCCTCCAAAACCAAATAATGCTATATTTGACTACTAAACAGGCAGTCACAATTGCAGTTACCTTCCAGTTGAAAGGGGCTTGGTTTAAATGGTACAGCAGGTGCAGTGGCACGGGGGCCAAAAGTTGTCATAACTCCACTAAACACCAAATATTGCTATATTTTACTACTAAACAGGCAGTCACAAGTGCAGTTATCTTTCAGGCACTAGGGTCATGATTTGAATGGTGCAGCAGACGTGGTGGCACCGGGCCCAAAAGTTTGTCATAACTCCACTAAACACCAAATATTGCTATATTTTACTACTAAACAGGCAGTCACAAGTGCAGTTATCTTTCAGGCACTAGGCTCATAATTTGAATGGTGCAGCAGGTGCGGTGGCAACGGGCCCAAAAGTTGTCATAACTCAGCTAAACACCAAATATTACTATATTTTACAACTGAACATGCAGTCATAACTGCAGTTATCTAGCAAGCACTAGGGTCATGATTTCTATAGTCCAGCAGGTGCAGTGTCACCTGGGACCAAAAGCTCCAGGCACTCCACTAAACACCTAATATTGCTGTATTTTACTACTAAACAGGCAGTAACAAGTGATGTTACCTTGCAGACAACAGGGACTTGATTTGAATGGTGCAGCAGGTGCATTGACACTGGGGCCAAAAGCTCTATGGACCCCACTAAATCTAGATTATTGCAATATTTTACTACAAAACAAGACAGTGACAACTGCATTTATCTAGCAGGAAATAGGGGCATGATTTGAATTGTGCTACAGGTGCAGTGGCACCAGGACCAAAAGCTCCAGGCACCCCACTGAACACCAAATATTGCTATATTTTACTACTAAACAGTTGGTCACAAGTGTAGTTACCCTGAGCCAAAAAACGTGCAAGTTCACAATTCTTAGAAAATGAGGTTATCAAGAAAAACCCACTCAGAAATCAAGACCCAACTTCCGACCCCCAGAACCAACTGTCAAACTGAGAATTTGGGGGGGTGTCACACTCAAAACAAACCCAGTAAGCTACGCCCCTTACAATCCTTGAAGAATAGTAATACGTGGCTGTTCTCCAGAATTGTTGTCTCCTGCATTGCATTCCGGCAGTTCAGTTGTACTCTTCAGTCCGTGCCTTCTTGTCATGCAAGGTGGGGAGGCACGAGCACAGTTTACTAGAGGCCGCACTAAGAAGCCAGAGCAACAAAAGGACATCTTTGTGGAACCTTACTGAAGGCCAGAGCTCAAGCTCAACAACCAAACAAGTGAAGAGCCCACCCCAGATCACAGGAGATATGTTGCCTGTGTGAAAGCCTCCAAACGAGGTTGTGGTTCTTTGTGACCCCCAAGCCATCAGAGACGCTTCTATTCTTCTTAAGGTACAAACCCCTGAATGTGGCTATGAGATTTTGCAGTGCCCGTGGCACTTCTTTGTCACATCTGTCCTTCAGGGAAACTGCTGCTGTCACAGGCCATCTTCTGGTATGCTCTTCTGACTGGCAGGAGGATGTCAAAAGCACAGACTGGAAGAGAATGTTAACTTGCTCTAGGGCAGTTTGCAGGGGGACCAGGGTCACAAAGTCTCACCATACAGTCTGGTAGTGGAGATCCATCCCTGGGCCACAATGGGCCAATGTCAGTTCCTCCCGCACAACTTCACATGCCCTTACTTTTCTAGGCAGCTTTTCCTTTATCAAGGCTACCAACAACATCTCGGGAGACTATCCCATGGCTACGGAGGCTTTTAGGTGCCTTCGCTGAAGTCTCAGGATCAATGTCCTCAAATCATTAGTGTTCCCATTGTATGGGTTGATTGGGAAGCAGCTGCATCAGTTACCAGATGTGGGACTCCGGTGGGAGCTGGAAGAATTCCGGTATTTAGGGATTTGGGTAACTAATACTAAAGCCCAACACCAGCTTCAGACAGTAGATAGGGTACTGACCTGGCTGGAGAATTCCATTCCTTTTTTAAATATTTATTTATTATTTATTTATTTATGAAGCTTATAAAGCGCGCGGCTACCTCCAACGGGGGTGTCCCGGCGCTAAGATTACAGGTAATCACACGAGAAGAAAGCCAAGTACATGTCCAGTCGAATGGCAAACCAAGGGCTGCAGGTATAAGATTAGCGTTTGGCAAACAGCCAGGTTTTTAACTTGCGGCGGAAGACTTGCTCAGACTCGATGAACCTAAGATCTAGAGGAAGGCTATTCCAGAGCTTGGCGGCTGTGACGGTGAAGGTTCTGCCGCCACTTCGGGAGAGCCTGAATCTGGGGACATTCAGCAGACGTAGGCTATTAGATCTCAGGTGTCTTACTGAGGATGATAATTTGAGCCTTTTTCTCAGATAGACCGGGCCGGTTCCATTAATTGCCCGAAAAGCAAGGACCAGAACTTTGAAGTCAATGCGACGGGCAATGGGGAGCCAATGTAGCTCGTCTCGGAATGCTCTGACCGAGTTGCGGGCAGGAATGTTTCCAATGAGCCTTGCTGCCGCGTTCTGAATGATTTGTAGTCGGTCTATAAGATATTGGGGGGCACCGGCATATAGGCTATTGGCATAATCGAGATGTGCCGTAATAAGTGCGTGGACCACCGTTTTACGGGAAGTCAGGGGGAGGAAAGGAAAAATCTTCCTAATCATACGCAGCTTATTAAAACAGGCCGCTGTAACTTTATTGACCTGGGCTTTGCCGGACAAGGTGTTGTCAAATACAAAACCAAGGTTACGAGCAGACTTCGCTGGTATGGGAGGAGGATTGAGGACGGTAGGCCACCATAAAGTTGCGGGGGGAGTATATTTCCGACTAAAAAAGAGGACCTCAGTTTTATCAGTGTTTAAAGCAAGATGATTGGCAGCCATCCATGAGCAAATGTTGCCAAGGCAGTTTCGAAAGTTGGAGAAGAGGGAGTCAGAGTGGTCTCTAAATGAAAACACAAGCTGCGTATCATCAGCATAAGAGACCACGCTGACACCCCATGACTCAACTACCTTGGCAAGCGGGGCCAGATAAACATTAAACAGTAGAGGGCTCAAGGCGGAGCCCTGAGGCACACCACACAGGAGGGGTTTTTCTTCTGATTCAAATGGGTGAAGCAGTACCCTTTGGGACCGACTGGCCAGAAAGGATTTGATCCATGCCAAAGCATTGCCACCAATCCCCAGCTGTTGTAGCCGGGCTGTGAGTATACCATGGGATACAGTGTCAAATGCAGCGGATAGGTCGAGGAGAACCAACATGGCCTCCTCGCCCCTATCCACTGATTCCCTGATTATCTCGGACACTTCCAACAGCGCAAATAAGCTACCTTTATCCGTCATGGGTAGGGAAGCCACCCCAAAACAAAATCATCTCCTGAGATGCCTGTATCTCACTCAGAATTCCCTATTTCCACAGCCTGATAATTTATTTTCACCGGTTGGATAGCCTGCTAGTGACTCTTTTATGGGCAGGTAAGCACAGTGGGGTGGTGCGTACAACTCTAAAGAGGGATTTGAAGGTGAAGGGCTGGTGGTGCCGGATGTCCAATTCTGCTACTATGCAGCTCACCTGCAGCATGCCGCTCACTGGCTCACAGACTCAGATAACCGGGATAAGCATCTCCTGGGGGTCGATCACAAGGGGGGCACCTTACCCCAGTTACTGATGTGTGGCTGAAGATCCAAGCACTCACTCCCGTACCTGGTCACTCATACAGAGAAGAGATATGGAAAAAAGTGGATCAGAGGGTGGTTCAAAGGGCTCCTTTCGGGAGGGCATTGAAGTTGTAGGACCTGGCACTCTTTCGAAATATTGACTGTGCCATGTCTATGATGCAGTGGAGAGGGGGGGGCTGTATAGTGGTGGGTGACCTGTATCCTGGGGGCATCTTCATATGTTTTCAAGAGGCACACGATTCTTTAGGAGTGGGGCCAGCACATTTCCTTCATTATGCCAAGTTGGAGAGTGTGGCAAGGGAGTTATGGACTGATTTTCCCTCAAGAGTTCCTGACGGTCTCATAGAGTGGGGGAGGGGCACCATCTCATCGCACATTTTTACAGGATCATTCGAAGAAGCCATGTGTAGCCGCGGCAGTACTCGGCGCAAAGAGCCTGGTAGAGGGAGCTGGGCAAACACATCTCTGATCTGGATTGGGAGATTAAGTTACACCTGGTTTGCACTGTGTCCTGTGAAAACAAGTTTAAACGTATGCGGTTTTTTTCATCTGCATCGTACATACTTTACACTGTGTGGCCCTAATAAAAGAGATACAGTGAGGGGTGCTACCTGTGCATGATGTAGGATGGTTGGGGCATCTTTTCTGCATCTGACCTGGGAATGTGCCCAGGTTCAAACCTATTGGGCACATAAGGTTCATTGGGCACATGATTCCACAGTCACCCACCTCACTAATCTTCTTGAGATCAATGACCTTACTCAATCATGTCACACTCCTACCCATACCAAACGGGCTACTCTTGATGCCATCATTTCCAACAAAGACTTGGCCTCCCTTTCCAACATCCTCCCTATTGACTGGTCTGACCATCACCTCATTTTGTTCAAGATGGAATCCACTCCCCTCCGCCCCACCACCAAAAATTAGAAACCCATGAAATGGACCAGAAATCTTAGTCAAATCCCCCCATGTGAATTTGAGTTTAAACTCCAAGCACAACGTCTTTTCACACCTCTCACCCAAGATACCAATGAGTTTATTGAGCTATTCAATAACACTGTCAATGATGTTGTAGTCCAATTAGCCCCTCCCAAACAAAAAAAACAAAGAAACATTCCATCAAAATCCTGATCTCAATAACGAAAGACGCTCACTTAGACTGACGGAAAGAACATAGCGACAACACCCCTCCCCCTCCCATCTAGCCCTCCTCCGAGACACTAGATCTACTTACAAGAAACACAATTTCAATGAAAAGGCTACCTTCTTCCGAACACTACTTGATCGTGCCAAAAATAGACCCAGAGAACTGTTCAACATAGTTCGAAATCAAACATCTTCAGCCCCCCCTTATGCTAACTGCCTCAACTGACAGATGTGAGGAAATCACCAACTTCTTCTCAGACAAAATCGCCAAAATAGATCAATCCTTCCATCTAACCTAGGTGCCACCCAACCCCCCATCTGCCGCTGACATTACCTTTGACGTTCCTCCCTTGTTGACTCTACCTCCTGATTCTTCCTCCAACCCACAAGTTACAAGCCCTCCTGTATCCAACCTTCCCTACTTACGGCTGAAATACAATGCATCCTGGCATAACTTCCTCACTGTGACTGAGAGTGAAGGAAGTCTTTAACATCATTGCCAAACTAAAGCTGACCTCCCACACCAAAGACCCACTCCCCTCTAACCTTGTCCAAGACCTAAACCATATTATTGCCCCGTACTGGACTACTATCATCAACACCTCCCTTTCCACAGGATGTGTCCCTAACTCCCTTCAACTCAGACAAATCACTCCTATTCTGAAAAACCTCACTGCTGACCCTAATGACCTGAACAATCTCCGCCCTATCTCTAACCTTACACTTATTTTCCAAAGCCCTTGAAAAATGTGCTTTGCTCCAATTGGACAAACACATTAACAATGTAAATTTACTTGACTCCTTGCAATCAGAAAAGGCTGCAGCACTGAAACTGCCATGCTTAATATAGTCGATGACATCCATTGTTCCCTTGACATTGATGAGTCTTGCCTGCTCATTCTCCTCGACCTCTCTGCTGCATTTGATACAGTCAACCACAATTCCCTACTTAACTCGCTCAAGACTCGCTTTGGCCTTAAAGTCTTGTCTCCAAATGGTTCGCCTCGTATCTCCAACACAGAACAAAACAATTCAAAATCAATGACTGCCTCTTTAACCCCGCACCTGTCTCCCTAGGTGTCCCTCAAGGCTCTATTCTCTCCCCGACTCTCTTTAACCTCTTTATGAAAACCTTTACCCTTATTTTGAAACAAGCTGGAATCAATGATCATATCTATGCTGATGACACCCAACTATACTATAAGATTAGGTCCCACTCTGATGTTCTTCATCTTAACATTACACTGAGCAAGATCCAATCCTGGTTCTACTCCAATCATCTTAAACTAAACCCAAAAAACCTGAAGTCATCCTCTTCCCTCCAAAAAACAACAGGCTCCCCATCCAATCCTGGATCTCTGACCTTCATGCCCTTAACTGTTCGCTCTCCCTATCCAATTCAGTGAAATCACTTGGGATCACCATTGACAAAAACCTAACTCTCAATGACCACATAAAAAACTCAGCTAAAGTAGCACTCTTCAGACTCCGTCATTTGAAGAAAATCAAACCCTTCATTCCACCTGAAGGTCTCAAAGGGATTGTCCAATCTCTAGTACTCTCAAACATTGACTATGGTAACGCTATCTTCACAAAAACCCCTAAAGTACACCTAGTCCCCCCTAAGATCTGTGCTCCACTTAGCGGCCAGGCTAATCACTGACTATAAGCGTTTAGATCACATCTCCCCAGCCCTTAGGGCCCTTAATTGGCTGCCCAATGAAGTCAGATACCTCTACAAGACAGCATGCATTACACTTAAAGCTCTCCACCAAGATACCCCTTTATACCTCTCAAACAAACTCAAAAAAGCGAGCGACTCCATACCAATGAGAAGCACTAACGCTCTCCTCCTCGCCCCCCCCCCCTTGTCTAAAAAGAGAACCACACAATCACACTCTTTCTCCGGTAATGCACCGAACATCTGGAATGCTCTCCCCAAGGACCTGAGGTGTAACCCCTCCTACCTCAGCTTTAAAAAAGACCTCAAACATCACCTTCTCAGAAAATATTGGGGTCCAGAACCTCATCTCTGACCCTACACTCAGTCTCCCATCTTGATTTCTCCTTTACCTCTTCCCTATCCTATTCTCTTGAATCTCTTTTACCTCATCCCTATCACTCTGCCTCCTCTTCTCGATTCTCCTTAACCTTTACCTTATCCTGATTCTCTTTATTCTCCTTTACCTCATCCCTATCTCTCACCTCTCCCCCATTTGCTTATTTTTCACCCTGTTCCCTCTCCTCTCCTCCTTCTACTACCCAATCCACAATCTTTTTCTCTACCACCCTCACTCTTTACGTAACTTTAGTTTGCATCTTATTACTGTTCAAAATAGCCCTCTGTGTTTCTGCGTGCATATGAGAGTGAGCGCATTTGTGTGTGCTTGTGCATGTGATGGTGTTTGCGTGTGCATGTATTTGGGTGTTTTTGTATTAGAGCATGGGATTTTATGTGTGCTTGTGTTCTTGGATGTTTCTGTCTGTGTGCGTCAGTGCGCATATGAGAGTGTGTGCTCACATTGGTGTGTGCTTGTGCATTGTCTGTGCGTGTGATGGTGTGTGCACGCTAGATTTGTTATTTTCTGGCGGCCGCTGTCCTGGATATTGACTTTAACTGCCTGATGCCTAACCTTAGGATGGCCACCAGTGTACCAGTGTACCAGTGTACAGTACAGTTCCCTGACTGACCCCAAGATGGATTCCATAGTGGTCCCCTACACGTTGTTTTACTTCCCTGGGACAACAATTGGACATTGACCAGACCATGAACCTATCCCCTAACCTGCCTACACTTCAGGACTTGGAACCTGCGGAACTTACTCCAGACTGTGGAGACCTAGCGATTCGGCTGATGCCTGGTGGAACTACCATATAGCTAAAGAGAAGATGGGTTGTGGACTTCCCCTCCCTGCCGTCATCTACCCTGCCGGAACTTGGGCAGATTTTCCCCTCGTCTCCATGTCCTGTCTTCCTCCTACCCCTTTACCCTATCCCCTTACCCTTCCTGCTCCATCCACCTTGTCCCCTATGTTCTTTCAAATGCCTTTCTTGATACTTATGTACTTTTTAACTGATGTAATTTACAACATTATTATCCCTCATGTAAAGCGCTCTGATTCCATCAGGTCTAGCCAGCGCTATATATTAACTCATTAATTAAATGTGTTCCCATTTAGTACTCTTTCTCCCTTTTTCTACCTCCCTAGCTCCTAGCTCCTATCCACTCTCCCCTGAATCTCTCGCCTTGCCTTCTAGTCTGCCAAGCCCCCTGTCCTTTGTGCCCTTTGACTAAGCACTCCTTCTCCCCTTGTTGGGGAAAGATCCAATATTTATACTCTGGAGTCTCAGCGAACCCGCTGAGAGAGTCCACTGCGCCAAGGGAGCCACTCACAGCTGAGGTATGGTATGGCACCCCTTGACAAAGCACTCCCTCTCCCCTTTTTGGGGAAGGATCCAGTATGTAGACCTTGGAGTCTCAGAGACCCCTCTGAGAGAGTCCACTGCGTAAAGGGAGCCTCCTGCAACAGAGATAGGGAAGTGATACCACTTCCCCTGGGATCACAGCTTACTGGACTTTGGACGTTGCTTTGACTCGTCTACCGGTTTGTGTTCCCGTCGCCCTTCCCCTCTTCTTTCCATGAGATGTCCTTCACCTTCCCCTCCTCTTTCCCGCCTTCATTACCTGTCCATTTCCCCAGCTCCTTCCCCCCTCCCCTGAATCTTCCCCCTTGCCTGCTTTTCCCCTTACGTATTTGTGCTCATTGTTTATCTTGACCTTAAAGTAACTATGTTGCCATTCTCTAATAACTCTAATGTTTGTCGACAACAAGAAAGCATTCAATCTAGTACTCAGGGACAAGTTGTGGTCAGTATTAACTGATGTTGGGGTCCCCTCATATCTTTGTGACTTGATTAGGGGACTTCATTAGGAAAATTTTGCCCAGGTAAATATGGAAAATATGGGGAGCTTACTGCACCATTTAATGTTAACAGAGGTGTCAGACAGGGATACGCACTGCCCCCCACTTTATTTTGCTTATACATCAATGGCCTGCTAGATCAATTGAATACGATAAAGTACAATGATGCCCCTATGAATGCTACAAACAAAGTGCCGTCATTGATGTTTGCCGATGATACCCTTCTTTTTTCTAAACCTTCAATGGGTATCCAGAACATCCTCAACAGCTTTGATTCTTTCTGTAACACCAGAGGGCAGGTAATTATCACCAAGACCAAATATATGGTCTTTAATCCGCTAAATTCTACCCGCCCCAATCCCTGTCTGAATGGTATCCCCCTCAAGAGGGTATCTACTTTTGAATATATGGGGCTTACTCTCGAAAGCATTGGTAAAATCAATCCTTGGAACAACCCCGCTGTGCCCTGTCTAGCAGCATCTAGAAAGGAACTTGCCAAGTGCTACAAGGGGCACAAACTCGCTCTTCTCCAGGGAAGCACAACACTAGGCTCTTGGACAGTAATTTTTATTGGGGTAAAAGATACCTATGGCCTATATAGGTAAAAGATATCCAGCCCGCCTTCGCTAGGAAACTTTACATACAATTTAGATATGGGTCCCTTCCTCTACGCACATTCACCAACAAATGTGTGGCACCTTATCTTCCAAGTGTCCAGCTAGTGATGTAGCTGAGAAATCAGACAGGCATCTTTTCTGCCCAGCCAATACAAAATGTGGATCAAAATGGCTGACACAATTGTGCAGAAATCTGAGGACTCTACATTGTTTAGAAGAATTTAGGCTGCTGAAGTAGGACATCCAACAATCCACTGTCTTTGCTGCTTCAAGATACCTGTTTACAATGTGGTGTGCATGCATGCGATTTTTATGATTTTATTACCTATGTTCAAGTTTAATATGTTGTATCCTGGTAAAAAAGCAGGGCAGCTTGTTGGGTATGGCCCTCACCAAGATGGAACCAAGGTTTTTTGTTCTTTACAAATTATTGGCAGGGAGGTGGAGACTATTTGGGTTTCAATGATTCTATGTTTGTTCTTCTGTTGTTGGTTGCTAACGCACTTTATGACATTTGCTGATAGTGGCTTACTATTTGCTTTTACTTAGAATTATTCCATTTGAGAACCCCGAGGTCAGCTAATAAACTTTTAGCAGAGACGGCCAGAATTCAGCGTGCTAGAGCAAGAGGCAGGGCTCTCATCCATCTTGGTCCAATAACTTGGACCACGCTCCCTCTTGAGCTCCACACGGTAAGCAGCGTGACAATGTTTAAAAAAAGTCTGAAAATCGGACTTTTTATCCAGCATGAAAACGACCGGATTTTCTTTCACCTTTGACCTGTTCTTGGAGCTGGGACACTCCTCGGAGTATACGTGTCGCTTCTTCATCATCATCATCATTCTTCTGCGTGACTTAGGATGTGATCAATGAAAAGTCCTTTCTTGGGCCACTGTACTTACACAAGAAGCCCTAGAGAGCAGAAAGCCGAAACTCGAATTTTCACTTTGAGCTTTTCCTGAAGTTATTGAAGCAAAGGAGTGCATGTCGCTTATGCATATTGGTACCCGCTGCTCTTCCAGGGAAACTGTAGATCAAAGTCTGTAGGGTTACGGGGTCGCGTGAATCGGAATGCTGCATTAGGAGCTTTGATTTTTCCACCTGTTATGACTGTGTGACAACTGTCAGACTATTTTAAGTCTGATGTACAGCGCAGATGTATAGTATTCGTTTATGCATCAACTACAACTTATGAAGTTTCTCTTTTGAAAGAGAAACAGTGTTGACTGCCTCACAGATTCTCCATATCGGTGTTATTATATGCAACTTTTTTTATTTATTCCTTGGTTGTTACTCCGGAAGTGATTGTCTTTGTATCATACTGATTCACTGGCACTCCAAAGGCATTGCGCGAGTTAACACCGTGAAGACTATACCGCCTTTGTTTTATTGCAAGACTAGAATATCGTCAGTAAAAGAGGGTTTTATCTGTAACAATAAAGTGACAATTATTGGATTTTCAAGTCGACTTACCTCAAACCTATTTTGTCGACGTGTTCATTAAACGCTTCTGATGTTGACCTTCAGTGTAGAAGCTCATAGCTTGACACTGGTGTTTCTTTCCTGCGTAATTAAGAACTAGCTATTTGTAAGGACGTGGAGTTTCCTGCAATCCAATTCTGATTGATTGACCCTTGGTTTTACACACCTGTTAGTCAAGAAAACACTCTGGGAGGTGGGTGGGTGTTCGCTGAACTGGAAAGTCGGCCGGTTTTCCTTCATCAGCGTCTCCCTCGGCTTCCTTTCCTCACTGCCCTCCAGAAGGCTTCCAATTAGTCAGGTTTGCCTGAAGGTCACAGGGTGTAATCAATGTGGAGGCTGCTTTGCAAAAGGTGAACTAATTGGCATCAAAGAGCAGATAACTGACAGCGCGCGCATTCAGGCGGAGGGATACACTGCACGCCGACCAGCTGTGATGGCACGAGGCATAGAGTTGACGGCAACAGGTCGGACAGCCTGTGAATGGCAATGTCTCTGGGAGATGATTCCAGGCTGGACTGCTAAAAAGCTGCAGGCACCCCGGTCCGGAGCTCAGCAGAAGCTACCGAGGAGTGGCGGAGACACAAGTTAACGTCCCATGGCTGCAACCTACTGCTCCCGGGTCAACACACTGCTGAATGGAGCAAGCTGCCAGCTTGCTTAATCTGAATATCTGCCCCTCCAGAAGACGACACAGCTGCGACGTGGTCGGTTTCGAATCTAATGTTTAGTATGAGAAGGAAGAACGAGAAATAAAGACCCACCCAGGTGCTTTTATGGACTAGTCAAGGTATAGTAGCCACACGCTGGAACCCGAATGACGTGCCTTACTGTTTAACTTCTGGAAAGTTTTTGATGCGCTCGCTGAATGGTTTTTATATGTACCTGAATCAATAGTAAATGTAAATGTAGTTGAGCTTATATAGCGCACAGCTACCTGCAGTGGGTTTCCCGGCGCTTGCTTAGGGAACCCTTCCTGGTATTCCCCTGTGAGATAGCAGGGTATCCACAAGGTGAAAGTCAGGCATCCCGCCGCGAAGGGCCGTTGTGGAGATTAAGCAAGCTATTGCCCAGAGTCGCAGAGTGTGAACCTGTGAGTCGAGGAGGCACGGGGCGAGAATTATCGAGTCCGTGGAATTTTTAGCCCAAGACCCGCCAAGGCGGGGAATTGAACCCTGGTCCAGGACCGATCTCAGCTTCCGGGTCTGCTGCCTCTAACCCCTGAGCCACACTTCTCCAATAGTTGACTAGTAATATTAGCTCTTAGAATTGTGGGCGTTCGTCGTGGTATGAAATTAATATAAGGAGACTTAACAAATATATAGACTGAGAAATGGAGTACATTTTTAGTTATTTGAATAATTATTCTAAATGTGCAGCAATATTGCTGTTCAGAGCTGCTCCTAGCTCTCATTAGGTCTCGGCAACGAGAACTATTGTCGCCATGTAAGCTCGCAAGGGAGTACAGATCGGTGCACGAGCCGACCAGGGTCTGTGGACGCGCACACACAAAGGCAGGCAGGCAGGCACACACCAGACACACACAGACAGACACACGCGCGCACACACACACACACACACACCCTCCCTCTCTGCCCACTCCCTCTCTGCCGCCCCCCCCCTCTATCCCCACTCACCGGGCTCTTTCCCTCTGCAGCGGGTCAGTCACGGCAGCAGGCACGCTCGGTGTCTTCTCCGGCGATCTTCAGCTGATGTGCACGCTCACGCTGCGTCTCCTGCGCGCCCACCACGCTGTTTCGCGCCCGTTGATCCTCAGCTTGTGATTACTACTCCTTCTAACCCGGATTCTAAATTACTATTTCTTGGTTCTCTAACTCCACTCTGTTGATTCGTAACAAACTGATATTCAGCACATTTCACAGTCTCGCTTTTGCTTCTCATAAATACAATAAGATTATTTTAAGCAATGTCTACCCTTCTTTTGGTTCTGTGCCTATTATGCTTCGGACTATAGAGTTTTAGAAAGTGTGGTGGAAGATTCCATGATATCAGCGGCGTGCACAGTGCAGAGTGAGTGTGCAGAGTGCAGAGTAGTGAGTGCAGAGTAGTGAGTGCGCAGTAGTGAGTGCGCAGAGTGAGTGCGCAGAGTGAGTGCGCAGAGTGAGTGCGCAGAGTGAGTGCGCAGAGTGAGTGCGCAGAGTGAGTGTGCAGAGTGAGTGTGCAGAGAAGTGAGTGCAGAGTAGTGAGTGCAGAGTAGTGAGTGCAGAGTGAGTGTGCAGAGTAGTGAGTGCAGATGAGTGAGTGCGCAGAGTAGTGAGTGCGCAGAGTAGTGAGTGCGCAGAGTAGTGAGTGCAGAGTAGTGAGTGCAGAGTAGTGAGTGCAGAGTAGTGAGTGCAGAGTAGTGAGTAGTGAGTGCAGAGTAGTGAGTGCAGAGTAGTGAGTGCAGAGTAGTGAGTAGTGAGTGCAAAGTAGTGAGTGCAGAGTAGTGAGTGCAGAGTAGTGAGTGTGCAGAGTGAGTGCAGAGGAGTGAGTGCAGAGGAGTGAGTGCAGAGGAGTGAGTGCAGAGGAGTGAGTGCAGAGGAGTGAGTGCAGAGGAGTGAGTACAGAGTAGTGAGTAGTGAGTGCAGAGTAGTGAGTAGTGAGTGCAGAGTAGTGAGTAGTGAGTGCAGAGTAGTGAGTAGTGAGTGCAGAGTAGTGAGTAGTGAGTGCAGAGTAGTGAGTGCAGAGTAGTGAGTGCAGAGTAGTGAGTGCGCAGAGTAGTGAGTGCAGAGTAGTGAGTGCAGAGTAGTGAGTGCAGAGTAGTGAGTGCAGAGTAGTGAGTGCAGAGTAGTGAGTAGTGAGTGCAGAGTAGTGAGTGCAGAGTAGTGAGTGCAGAGTAGTGAGTAGTGAGTGCAGAGTAGTGAGTGCAGAGTAGTGAGTGTGCAGAGTGAGTGCAGAGGAGTGAGTGCAGAGGAGTGAGTGCAGAGGAGTGAGTGCAGAGGAGTGAGTGCAGAGGAGTGAGTGCAGAGTAGTGAGTGCAGAGTAGTGAGTAGTGAGTGCAGAGTAGTGAGTAGTGAGTGCAGAGTAGTGAGTAGTGAGTGCAGAGTAGTGAGTGCAGAGTAGTGAGTGCAGAGTAGTGAGTGCAGAGTGCAGTGCAGGTATGTGCAGTGCAGGTGAGTGCAGTGCAGTGCAGTGCAGGTGAGTGCAGTGCAGGTGAGTGCAGTGCAGGTGAGTGCAGTGCAGGTGAGTGCAGGTGAGTGCAGTGCAGTGCAGGTGAGTGCAGTGCAGTGCAATGCAGGTGAGTGCAGTGCAGTGCATGTGAGTGCAGTGCAGGTGAGTGCAGTGCAGTGCAGGTGAGTGCAGTGCAGGTGAGTGCAGTGCAGTGCAGTGCAGGTGAGTGCAGTGCAGGTGAGTGCAGTGCAGGTGAGTGCAGTGCAGGTGAGTGCAGTGCAGTGCAGGTGAGTGCAGTGCAGGTGAGTGCAGTGCAGTGCAGGTGAGTGCAGTGCAGGTGAGTGCAGTGCAGTGCAGGTGAGTGCAGTGCAGGTGAGTGCAGTGCAGGTGAGTGCAGTGCAGTGCAGGTGAGTGAAGTGCAGGTGAGTGCAGTGCAGTGCAGGTGAGTGAAGTGCAGGTGAGTGCAGTGCAGTGCAGGTGAGTGCAGTGCAGGTGAGTGCAGTGCAGGTGAGTGCAGTGCAGTGCAGGTGAGTGCAGTGCAGTGCAGGTGAGTGCAGTGCAGTGCAGTGCAGGTGAGTGCAGTGCAGGTGAGTGCAGTGCAGGTGAGTGCAGTGCAGGTGAGTGCAGTGCAGTGCAGGTGAGTGCAGTGCAGGTGAGTGCAGTGCAGTGCAGGTGAGTGCAGTGCAGGTGAGTGCAGTGCAGGTGAGTGCAGTGCAGGTGAGTGCAGTGCAGGTGAGTGCAGTGCAGTGCAGGTGAGTGCAGTGCAGTGCAGGTGAGTGCAGTGCAGGTGAGTGCAGTGCAGGTGAGTGCAGTGCAGGTGAGTGCAGTGCAGTGCAGGTGAGTGCAGTGGAGTGCAGTGCAGGTGAGTGCAGGTGAGTGCAGTGCAGGTGAGTGCAGTGCAGGTGAGTGCAGTGCAGTGCAGGTGAGTGCAGTGCAGTGCAGGTGAGTGCAGTGCAGTGCAGGTGAGTGCAGTGCAGTGCAGGTGGGTGCAGTGCAGTGGAGTGCAGTGCAGGTGAGTGCAGGTGAGTGCAGTGCAGGTGAGTGCAGTGCAGTGCAGGTGAGTGCAGTGCAGGTGAGTGCAGTGCAGTGCAGGTGAGTGCAGTACAGTGCAGGTGAGTGCAGTGCAGTGCAGGTGAGTGCAGTGCAGTGCAGGTGAGTGCAGTTCAGGTGAGTGCAGTGCAGTGCAGGTGAGTGCAGTGCAGGTGAGTGCAGTGCAGTGCAGGTGAGTGCAGTGCAGGTGAGTGCAGTGCAGGTGAGTGCAGTGCAGGTGAGTGCAGTGCAGTGCAGGTGAGTGCAGTGCAGGTGAGTGCAGTGCAGGTGAGTGCAGTGCAGTGCAGGTGAGTGCAGTGCAGGTGAGTGCAGTGCAGTGCAGGTGAGTGCAGTGCAGGTGAGTGCAGTGCAGGTGAGTGCAGTGCAGTGCAGGTGAGTGCAGTGCAGGTGAGTGCAGTGCAGGTGAGTGCAGTGCAGTGCAGGTGAGTGCAGTGCAGTGCAGGTGAGTGCAGTGCAGTGCAGGTGGGTGCAGTGCAGTGGAGTGCAGTGCAGGTGAGTGCAGGTGAGTGCAGTGCAGGTGAGTGCAGTGCAGTGCAGGTGAGTGCAGTGCAGGTGAGTGCAGTGCGTGCAGTGCAGGTGAGTGCAGTGCAGTGCAGGTGAGTGCAGTGCAGGTGAGTGCAGTGCAGGTGAGTGCAGTGCAGGTGAGTGCAGTGCAGTGCAGGTGAGTGCAGTGCAGGTGAGTGCAGTGCAGGTGAGTGCAGTGCAGGTGAGTGCAGTGCGTGCAGTGCAGGTGAGTGCAGTGCAGGTGAGTGCAGTGCAGGTGAGTGCAGGTGAGTGCAGTGCAGGTGAGTGCAGTGCAGTGGAGTGCAGGTGAGTGCAGTGCAGTGCAGGCGAGTGCAGTGGCATGCAGGTGAGTGCAGTGCAGGTGAGTGCAGTGGCATGCAGGTGAGTGCAGTGCAGGTGAGTGCAGTGCAGGTGAGTGCAGTGCAGGTGAGTGCAGTGCAGTGCAGGTGAGTGCAGTGCAGGTGAGTGCAGTGCAGTGCAGGTGAGTGTAGTGCAGGTGAGTGCAGTGCAGGTGAGTGCAGTGCAGTGCAGGTGAGTGCAGTGCAGGTGAGTGCAGTGCAGGTGAGTGCAGTGCAGGTGAGTGCAGTGCAGTGCATGTGAATGCAGTGCAGTGCAGGTGAGTGCAGGTGAGTGCAGTGCAGTGCAGGTGAGTGCAGTGCAGTGCAGGTGAGTGCAGTGCAGGTGAGTGCAGTGCAGTGCAGTGCAGGTAAGTGCAGTGCAGTGCAGGTGAGTGCAGTGCAGGTGAGTGCAGTGCAGGTGAGTGCAGTGCAGGTGAGTGCAGTGCAGTGCAGGTGAGTGCAGTGCAGTGCAGGTGAGTGCAGGTGAGTGCAGGTGAGTGCAGTGCAGGTGAGTGCAGTGCAGGCGAGTGCAGTGCAGGTGAGTGCAGTGCAGTGCAGGTGAGTGCAGTGCAGGTGAGTGCAGTGCAGGTGAGTGCAGTGCAGGTGAGCGCAGTTGAGTGCAGTGCAGTGCAGTGCAGGTGAGTGCAGTGCAGTGCAGGTGAGTGCAGTTGAGTGCAGAGTGGTGTGTATTGACAATGTAAATGACAATGCCATTTATTTATGATTTAAAGAAAAAAAAAGAAATGTCATGAGCAATGCCAATAGCTCTACCTTTAATGATGCCGAGACCATTGCATTGTAAATGCTTGTTTTTAATTTGAGATTCTCCAGCCACAAAATATACCACTACCTGCTATTTTAATTAAGTTTGCCAACTTTACTGACTCTAAAGACAGACAGCAGCAAACATTTAAAAATATGCTTTTACTATTTACGTGACCTCTCACTAGCCGCCTTTAAGCAGTGTCACAGCATGTTCACTGCCCTTATAATTGTTTTTACCCATCACTGGATGTTACTGAATTCTAGCAGTCTCTCCACATTTGGTCCTAGTATCATTGGAACTGATTCACAAAGGTAAACTTGTACTTCTTTGTAAGTTTACTTTTTTTTTCTTTCACAAATTATAGTCCTGATTTAGAAAGGTAAACTTACACTTTTGTGAAAGTTCATGATTTTCTTTCCTATTCGCAAAAAAACAAACACATTTTTACGGATAGTAACCTTATGACTGCCGAGTCTCCGCACTCGTGGCAGAGGCTGCACACTTAAAAAGCATTGGTAATGCATTGGATTCGTCTATGTAATGAATAAAGAGCTGTTTTCATTAATCATTGCACGGAAGAAGGAAAGAGCTCCCTGACAGATAGCACGGGAGTGGAAAGGATGTGGTGCAGCAGCCAGAGCTGCTGATTGGAGTGCAGGGATCCCGATTTGAATTTCGGCGCCGCGCAAAATCCTGTGATTTTATGCAAATCACTTAATTTCTCTGGTGATAAATTGTTATATAAATATGCTGCAATAGTAAAAGGCAAAATTTCATGAAAATATAGTTCCACCAAAGCAGATGTTAACAGTATTTCGGCACAAAAGGGGGTGGTGATGGACGGAGCATCTGAACCAATCAAACACTCACACCCAGTCAACAGATCTGGGTTTAATCCATCAGCGTTCTTTAGCCCACTCTGCCACCTCAGTTCAGACATGGCCATATGCATATCAGTCTGACCCTGTGCCTCATGGGAACAGTCCAGCCCGAACTGCCAAGCCATGCCTTCCCTGGACTGGAAACAAGCTTACGAGGACCGGTTTCTGGCATTTCAGCCGTCTTCAGCCTGGCTTGCTTGAATCCAGTGGCAAAGTGAGCAAGGGACTCACGTCTGAGCATACACTGCCAACTTATGGCGAACAAAGTGGTACAAAAGGGGGTGGTGATGGACAGAGCATCTGAACCAATCAAACACTCACACCCAGTCATCAGATCTGGGTTTAATCCATCACCGTTCTTTAGCCCACTCTGCCACCCCAGTTCAAGCAAGCCTGGCTGAAGACGGCTGGAATGCCAGAAACCACCGGTCCTAGGAAGCTTGTTTCCGGTCCAGGGAAGACATGGACTGGCAGTTCGGGCTGGACTGTTCCCATGAGGCACAGGGTCAGACTGATTTGCATATGGCCATGTCTGAACTGGGGTGGCAGAGTGGGCTAAATAACAGTGATGGATCAAACCCAGATCTGTTGACTGGGTGTGAGTGTTTAATTGGTTCAGATGCTCCGTCCATCACCACCCCCTTTTGTACCGAACAGTATTTCGGCAGCGGGAAACTGATAGGAGAAGCATTGGTAAATGCAGGCAAATATGCTACAGCCAATAGAAATAAAGGAAAGGTAAATGGAACGCATAGGAACCAATGAGAAGTCAGGAAAGAGAGGAGGTGGGATGTTAAGTCCCTTTTAAGTTTATATTAAAACAATAGATTTGTCAAGCACAGCGCAAGCGCTGTGCAGGCGAAATCTACAAAGATAGGACTGTCCTTTTTGGCTGTCAGGCTTTATATAAAGGTTATTTGGAAAATTCTTAATACTCTCTGCCAAGGAACAAAGAAGTAAAATGCTTCAATTTAAGTTGACGCATCTTAGGTTTACAGTGTTTGAGGCAGAGAGCAGCACCAAAAATGTTAAGCTATTTTTCACTGAAGTTGTGACTAGCATTTCCATCTCACTTCCTGCAAGAAAACACATTGGACCGATAGCAAAATAATATTTGGTGGACGTTAATACAAGCAGGTTTTTGGCTGTGATATTGTGTACCATGAAGGTTAGCACATGTTGGATGGATGATAGTTGTGGTAGCAGAAACTAACATCTGGTTTCAAAAGCAATGCAATGCACAACACAGACCAGCAAATAACAAAACGTAAGAACGAATATAACATTTACCAACAAAATAAAGCAGTTCAACCAGAAAGCGAAAACATTGTTACAAATCAACATACCATAAAACAGCAACACAATAAAATGACGCAATAAACGACAAGGCAGCCAATCGTAACACTACAGTACAGCACACTGATCCAATAAAAACAACGCAGCACAAAAATATAGCACAAAAATACTGTTGTAGTGATGCGTTGTTTTTGTGTTCTGGTTGTTTTGCCATATCTTGAGTCGTTGTTGTGTTTGTGCTGTATTGTATTTTTGTGTTAGTGTGATGTGGTATTATGATGTTTTGTTCTGTTATTGTTATATTTTGTAGCTTCTTTAACGGACTGAAACTAACACTGCTGGTTTCAGCCAAAAGCATGCCCATCTATTTTCCAGTGTGAAACAAACAAATATTCGTGCCAATGATGCTATAAAACCTTCCTCTGAATCTCTTTCTTTACATGATACCATTCATCCAGAAACATCACAGGCACCTCCCACTCTTAATTTGTATGGTCCAGTCTCAATTATTCAGTTCTGTGCCTACCTTTTTATAGATAATTACTATCCGGTGTGTTTCTATCTCTCAGCACTTTCTACTCATCATAAGTTGTCTTTTCCTAACCCTCGTCTCAGCAGAACCCATTTTTTCTAATTTCCCATCATCATCTTTTAGGAGTTCCAGTTCTATCTACCGATCATTTCATCTGAATAGCTCCTGCATACCCTCTTTTGCTCCTCTGACCTCCGCAATTAAGTAAGCATTTTTTTCTCCCTCTGTCCTTTTCATTTCTGCAGTTTCTGGTCTTTTTTGCTTTGCTCTGTTTTCAGCAGCTCCCATTGTCTCAGTTTATCCACACTCTTCGGAGCAGTTCCTGTTCTTCCTATTTCCCCTTTGCACTTTCTTCTCCAGTTCTTACTCTCCCTGCCCACAATCCATCAGTAGTCTCACTAGTTCCTCTGTTCCTTGTTTTTCTACCTCACTCATTTTAGTGATTCCTGCTCTCACCCACTCCCCTCTCTGTTCCCAGCAGTTCTTGGAAGTATTTAATTAGAGCTAGTGGTTGACAATGGAGTCCGCTGCCACTCATTTTTGTGGACCGGCACTTATTTTTCTGCATCGGAGATTTAGAGGAAGGAAGAGAGAAAAGCAAACCAAATGGAAAGACAAAGGAAGAGAATGAAGAAAAACCCATTACAAAGGGAGAAAGTAGCAACTTGCAAGGAGATATACAGGGGCAGGGAGTGCCTGTCAGTGGATTAAAGAGGCATGCGGTGGAATAAAGACTACCCTTTCTTGGTATTCAGAGCACCAGCATTTAATTGCATCAGCTGCATACTTCTGAGCAGTGCTTTGGGAACCCACAATCCTTCTTGTACAAATTAAACACTGACTTCTTGTTCTATTTGGGTATCGCTGAAGTTTTCAGCATTTCCTTCTCCACATTTTTATTCTCCTTCAGCCTTCTCAGACCGTGATTTCTCTCTTCCATTTCGTCCTAACGGGTCATTATTTCCTTGTTTTTTTTCTCTCCAACATGTCTTCAGACCAGTTTCTGCGTCCTGCTTTCCCTCTCCTACTCTCAGCAGCACCTGCTCCGTGTTTTCATACTGCTCCATCCTTCTAGCTTGCTTCCACTCTTGCTCCTTAGTCCTCCCTCTTAAGAGTTTCTTTTTTGTTTATTCTTCTACCCACCTGTCAGCATTTCCCTTTGCTTCCCTCCTTTGCTGTCAGCTAGTAGTGACTCATACCTATTATGTTTCTTATGAACAGTCCTTGATTCCCTCGCCTCTTTCTCTTCTCAGCAGATCATACTGTTCCAGTTTTCCCCTTCTGCTCGCACAGCAGTTCTTGCTCTCCCTGTTGACCCGCTGTTCTCTGTCTCTTGTCAGCAGTCCCTGCTCTACATGTCCCCTCTCGGCTATATTCTCAGGAGTTCTCGCTCCCCACCCACCTATTCAACCTCGCATTAACTGACTCGCCCACCCATAGATTCCCCAACACGCTGACGGATCAAGTAAAAAGCATTCACTATTACAAAGCCGGCACAATTGGTGTTACCAATGCTGGTTTTATTTAATTTTGATGAGGCGCTTTATTAGTCATTGCAGTACAGCACTGTTCATTTAAAAAGTACTGTACGAATGACTGTAAAATAGTAAGCTCATCCTTTTGTAAGTCAGTGAAAACGTTTTAGCTATGAACGTGTCTCCAACAGCGACTCATTAGAAATAAGAAAAACTAACCAATTCACGGATGGAAACGAAAATAATCCTATTCCATGGTTGGGTAACAAAGGAGGTCGTACAACTAAAAATAAGGTATTTTTAGAAAAGTATATGTTCAGCAATACACCACAATCTCTTCTTGTGTATACCGTGCAACAGTTTCACGCATTTTGGTAACACATTACTTTAGGTACACATGAATGTGACCTAGAAGACTCTTTTTTTTCAAGTACAAAACTTCATGTAATCTCAAGACTCTTCAATTTCATAACCTCATATTTCAAGGAATTATTTCATAGTTGGTCCCAAATTCTAGTGAAAAGACTTCTTGTTGATACAACTTTCAATGTATTTAAAGGCATATGCAGATCAGTCATAAGTTATCATTAAGAGTTAATGGTAATCTCCGATGGGTCTGGACCCGGAGTATCCACACCCATTGGGATTACGAGTAACCTGATAAACCTTTAGGCTTAGATGGTGTCCCATAAAGACTCTGATGAAATTGTCCGGTAAAAATGAAGCAGATCATATGGTCCAACTGGAAAATCGGTCATGGTAAATCTGATCCCCTAGTTATTCTCCATTTCTAAATGGACCCTGAGGGTCCAATTCGTAGTAGAAAACACAAGAGTTATATCCCGAGATAGGCAATTATCAATATTAGTCCAATTATTGAGTTCAAAAAGATCAAATTTTCTTCATTCCATCATCATTTATTGTTTTCTCGATATAAAATATCCAATCTTCATCAAAAGAATAGTCAATAGCCGCTGCCAACACGTGTTTCGTCCTGGTCTGGTGACCAATAGACTTCGTCAGGGCATGTAAAATAGATCAAAGATGCTATATATTCCAAGCGTAATTTTAGAACCGTATTCACCATCCACTTTTAAGTATGTAAATATTGGCTCCGCGTTTGTCAATCGAGTAATTTTAGACTGACGTGAGAAGATATGGTTCTATATCCAGTTCCATGTGATACTTCCCAAAATTAAACGGAAACCAGCCGTCATAGTATTTATCAAATTGCAAGTGGTCCGTTCCAATGTTACGGGTTTACGACTATCCTCCGAGTAAGGAGTAATAACGTAGTACTTCCCCGGTCGGCTGCGTACTCTAAAATTACTCGATTGACAAACGCGGAGCCGATATTTACATACTTAAAAGTGGATGGTGAATACGGTTCTAAAATTACGCTTGGAATATATAGCATCTTTGATTTATTTTACATGCCCTGACGAAGTCTATTGGTCACCAGACCAGGACGAAACACGTGTTGGCAGTGGCTATTGACTATTCTTTTGATGAAGATTGGATATTTTATATCGAGAAAACAATAAATGATGATGGAATGAGGAAAATTTGATCTTTTTGAACTCAGTAATTGGACTAATATTGATAATTGCCTAGCTCGGGATATAACTCTTGTGTTTTCATTTAACATTTGTGATTTGTCTTTACTTTCACATTGTTTGGTTCTGGTTAGGTGAACAGGACCTTATCCTTGGAGCTGTACAAATAACGTTTCATGTAACTAGCTTTTTCTGCCCAGCGCAAATTACCCTTAATCACCTAGGTTCGCCTTTTCAATTCGTAGTAGAGCAGGTTTTTCGGTCAATGAGTTACTGTATCGACCAATAAAGGTGACTCCTGGGCCTTGAATTCTGAGCCCAATTACTGGAGACCTTGGAATAAGGGTAATAGAGTTGACAGCACATAAGGTGGACTATTGTGCCTCTTTTTCTCAATTTTTCAAAAATTCCCTATCCCATTCAGAACCCAATGTGGAAAGTTTGTTGCCAAGTTTAAGATAATTTAAAGGAGTTGAAAATCCTTTTTTTTGAGAGTTCTTGGGGAATCCTTCAAGGAAAAACTATAAATGAGGAAAGGGCTCTAACACCATCCATATACCAACCGTCTTGAAATGATAACCAAAAAATGTTCTAAGTGTAAATATATGCGAGAAGTGAGAACCAAGATACAGGCAATGCATGAAGCTCTTGTTATTGGTTGAAACCTGAACCGTTCCAAGCGGATGCCCCTGGGAGTAGTTTTGCAGTTTATGGTTGAAGCACTATAGATGAAAAGAATAATGTGTGTAGAGGGTAATGGTGGAAGTTAAAAACAAAGTAAAAAAAAATAAGTAAGCGTGACAATCGCACACTTAGGTACAATTCAGGAATAGTAGATATATTTTGGAAATTCACAAAACCCCATGTCATCAAATACTTTATTTTGACCTATAAGGCCATAAAAGTTAAAAAAGACAACAATGCAATACGTACAGAGTAAAGATTTTTTAAAAAACATTACTCCGATATTCACTACATATGGTCTATATACATTTGGTTCATTGCAATTCATTTTCAGTCTAGATAAATTCCATCAATTTGTCTTAATCTGGAGTTAAGCCGCTTCTAAAGTGCATGTGGAATGTAATCAAGGTAAAAATACAGCTTTTTCTATATTTATATCCAGTATCTAAAAAGTACATATGCAATACATGCTTGATGGAGCAATATCTTATACTCTACCATTAGACTCGATCATAAACTTGAATGAATTTTAAATCTTGATTAATAAAAAGATAGGAAAGGTTAAAAATTCCAAAGAAAGATTCTATAAAGTGCAAATATTGGGAAAGAGCTGTCAGATCTTAAGAGCATTGGATCATTACAAAAAATATTAGCCAATACAGAAAGGATAGAAAAGTAAAAAATACTTCAAGTTTTACGCAGGAACGCTACTATTTCAATAACGTTTGTTCTTAGCTAAGCTATTGTAACGGGGTACAGCTATATATACCTCTATATTTTGAATTGAGATTTTTTTTGCCAGATTCAGCAGCGTTACCTTCATATGGGTGCTTAGAGCTAGCAAATGACTGAAAAATTTCCCCCCTCCCTTTTCCCTTGTAAAGTTAACAGCCAGTAGGAATCGGCTGAGGGCAAAGACTATTAGGCATGAGTTAACGGTTTTCAATATTCTCATCATGTCGTTCATTCTCCCAACGCTGAGGCACCTAGCTATTGGTTTTATCCATTTCCTTCTGGCTGGTTTATAAGCCGGGCAAAAAAACAAAATATGTGCTATACCTTCATCAACCCCCATTCTACATAAGGTACACAAAGACTCCCCCCTCCTTGTTCTTTGACATTGACCATTTGGCAACAAAGCTGTTTAATTGTAATATGCCATATCTACATTTTAGTTATAAGCACTTTGCCAATAACTGTTCAATCTCATCTAAAAACGTCTCGAACTGGGGAGTCGTTTTAAATTGGAGAAATTGTACAGTTAGTCTGCCATGAGAACTGGTTGAAATTACCAGATTCTCAACAAGCTGCCAAAATAAAAATTTTATTTCGGGTTTTGAATCGGAAGTCAGCAGGCATGGATTCACCCAGTATCTTTTCAATCCCAAGTCTTAAAGCCATGATCTAATATGAATCAGTCAAGGGAAAGAAACTTGGGTGTCAAGAGCTAGGAGTTCAATAAGTGACTCTCTGTACACTACTAGCTCTTGTGTTGACCAAATTCTAATCCAAAATGACAGGGTTCTCCAAACTGCTAAGGGTTCAATGCGTTAAATACCCAGGTCGTTGGTCAAGGGTGTCAGTGGTGTATGTTAGGAAAGGGCAACGAACATTCTCAGAACTTTTTTTCCGGCAGTAATTCAGGATTTAAGAGTGCCTATTCCCCAAATCTCCGCACTGGATAGAGCTGCAGTTTGAGCTCTGGCCTTGTATACTTCTAGAGCAGGAGTGATAGCTTTGAATCTTTGAAGCTTTGAAGGATGTTGCAAATTTTTTTTTTACTATGGGGATAGAATTTTGTGTTAAAATAGCCTTTGACTTCTCTATCCGTGGGGCCCAGGAAAGTTTAGAGTTTAATGTCACCCCCAGATATGTGAAATTGGATACACGTTCTAGTTCTGTCCTATTCAGTATAATTTGTTTTTAAAACTTCTATGCGGCCTAATAGTCATGTATTTTGTTTTTGTGGGATTCACCTCGAGTCCTTTCACTATGCAATATTCATTAAGGCTATGAAGCAGATTCTGTAGGCCACTAGGTGTTTGGAACAGTAAGATGGTATCGTCTGCAAATGTTAGGACGCTGATGTGATTACCTCCCAATTTTGGTGAGTCATGCATACAGCTTTGAAGGTGTTTAATCTGGTCATTTACATATAAAAGAAAGCGAGTCGGCGCCAGGACACAGCCCTGGCGCACTCCCCTCTTGACTGGGATCTCATCAGTTAGATCACCTCCTTTGCCCCATCGCACTTTGGCATAGTTATCTTGGTGTAACCTGATAATTTGAACTAGGATCTCATCAGGTACACCTAGTTGATGCATGGATTCCCACAACTGAGCTCTTGGAATCGAATAAAAAGCCGCCTTTAGGTCAATAAAGGATATATATAGATGGCTACATCTTAATCTTGTATATTTACAGCATATGATCATCAATCTAAAAACTTGGTCTAATGTGCTAATTTTTTCTCTAAACCCAGCTTGACATGGTGAGAGGACATTTCCTTCTACCATCCAGTCAGTGAGCCTAATTAAAATTTGTTTAGCAAAGACCTTCTGTAAAACATCTATAAGGCTTATAGGCCTGTAGTTTGCCGGATCTTCCCTGCTACCCTTTTTAGGTCTCGGCCTGCGTAGGCTGTGCTTGCGCAGTCTCGCAGGGGAGATCTTATGTCTTAGAGTGTGGGGCTTGAACCCGCCCCTCTTCTCCATTGGCTGGCTTCCTAAACGGAGGCCAGCCATTGGAGGAGAGGGGCATCACTCCGTTTAGGTCGGGATTCGGGTGGTGTTTTTTACTTTCTTTCTCTCCTCTTCGCATTGGCTGGAATTTTACATTCCAGCCAATGGGAAGAGGAGAGAAAGAAAACACGCCCCCGAATCCAAAAATGACGCTGCGTTTCTTCGAGGCATTCCTGCCTCGCCTCGGAGAAAGATGGAGGTGTTGGACTGCCCTCCTGGTGGCTTGTTTTCTATTTCTATTAGGACACATTGTCAGAATTCCCAGAGGGAAGCAATCGAACGAGTGCCTGGTTCACTCGCTTCACTGATGCCACTCGCGATATAGTTGAAGGGGGGGGCTTTTCCTTTTTTCAGCTACTCCTTTGCGCTTGAGTCTGCAGCACTGCCCTCTCCCGTTGTGCGCGTCTACGTGCTGGCACGAGACCCCTGGGTATCCAAAGTCTACAATTCCCTGTCCCCTGCCTCACGTGCTGCCGGTGCCCTGACGGAGTCTTTCGCTGCCACAGCTAATGGGCCCCACCACTCCGGGGAGAAGTGTCCTCGTCCGTGACAGACGCGCACATCCAAGCACACCAAAAATGAATTATTGCAAACGTGTCGATTGAAATATGGTATTTCTGTCTTCCTCATCTTCTCATAACACAGACCACAAAAGGACGTTACAAAAGCAGAGGTTCGCGGTCGTTTGATTCTCAGCTCCGCCCCTCCCTTGACAAATGGATGCTTCCGTCCCGCCCCTTTGTAGGACTTTTCAGCTGCTAAGCTTTAGTTCTTAGAGAAGCTGAGGGAACAGCCGGGGTGGCAGGGGAGTTGAGAACCCCGAGGGTCGCCGGGGACACTGGGACACGCAGGCTGCGCATTCATCCTTTGCCTGCTGCAGGGACATACTTTGGCTCTTTCTGGAGCTGCTCGGGTCCGCTCGCCCCCCCTTCCCTCTGCCCGTAGCCCTCCTCCATCCCGCTCTCGCCTCCCCCCTTCCCTCTGCCCACAGCCCTCCTCCGTCCTGATCTCGCCTTGAAGCGAAGTTTGAGGGCACCAACGCAGACAAGTTGGCGCGGATCATTGCAAATGGAGGGGAGAGCCAGTGCAGTTGAAGGGGAACCACTGCAGACAGAGGGTTAGAACACCGGGGGTCGGGTGTGTAGCGGAGACAGAAGGCACTGTGGAGTAGAGTGCAGTACGGGGATGTATTGGGTGCGTACACTGAGGTGCTGTGCGTAGAAATGCACTACGTGGGTACCGTAGGCACTGGGGTTGCAGTCAGGGATTCCTTTTTGGAGGTCTGCGGCGTGGGCAGTGAGTGGGCAAGATGCAGCCTGCACGTTAGAGCTAAAGGTGGCGTACCAGTCTTTGAATCCCATAAAGAAAGCGGCTCAAGAAAAGGTATAAACTAAATACTCACATCTCCTATCCATAAGCTCGCCATGTTTCCCACGCCCCTGGACCATTCCCCCGCCTACTTCGGACTCCGACTCTTTCTTACTGGCCAGAATGTGCCTCTCGGTAACAGCCTGCAAAGAGGATTAGCTCATGCAGTCAGAGAACACTCTGCAGCTCTTACGAACAACTAGAGCGCTAACTGTGTTACTCAACTGTGTCAGCGCATGGCGACATGTTGCTGCGCCTTACGCCCCAAGCTTCACTTTCTCACGAAGTGGGACTGTGGGAGGCATGAGTCTGGGTGTAAAAACGGCTTTTGTTGAAGCAGCTTTGTAATGTAGACGTAGCGTACTTCAGCTCTTTCTGGAGCTGCTCGGCTCCGCTCACCTCCCCTTCCCTCTGCCCGCAGCCCTCCTCCGTCCCGCTCTCGCCTCCCCCTTCCCTCTACCCACAGCCCTACTCCGTCCCGCTCTCGCCTCCCCCTTCCCTCTGCCCGCAGCCTTCCTCCGTCCCGCTCTCGCCTCCCCTTCCCTCTGCCCGCAGCCCTCGTGCTTGCTTTTCTGCCCCCCCGTTCCCTCATTGTGCTTGCTTTTCTGCCCCCGTTCCCTCGTTGTGCTTGCTTTTCTGCCCCCCGTTCCCTCGTTGTGCTTTCCCCCCCGTTCCCTCATTGTGCTTGCTTTTCTGCCCCCTGTTTCCTCGTTGTGCTTGCTTTTCTGCCCCCCCCTGTTCCCTCGTTGTGCTTGCTTTTCTGCCCCCGTTCCCTTGTTGTGCTTGCTTTTCTGCCCCCCTATTCCCTTGTTGTGCTTGCTTTTCTGCCCCCCTGTTCCCTCGTTGTGCTTGCTTTTCTGCCCCCCCTGTTCCCTTGTTGTGCTTGCTTTTCTGCCCCCCCCGTTCAGAAGTAAGCCAGGAGTAATACGGTCTTCCCTGGAATTCAGGAGTACCAAAACAGTAAATAACAACTCAATGGTTGTAAATAGAGCCCTTTCACTTTAAATATAGTAATGCTTGTCATAAATAGTCTCAAGGACATTTGTTTTCTATGTGTAGTGCACAAAAATCTATTTCCTCTATCTTCTAGAAGTGCTCCTATAAACCATCTGTCCTAAAGAGAGAAACACGTTCTGAAGCCTTTATTTTATTTTTTTTATTCGGTTTACCAGCACTACCTAACTATGATAAATCCGCAGCCTCCAGTTCGCCAGCTGTCATCACTCCTCCGTCCTGCTCTCGCCTCCCCCTTCCCTCTACCCGCAGCCCTCCTCCGTCCCGCTCTCGCCTCCACCTTCCCTCTGCCCGCAGACCTCGTTGTGCTTGCTTTTCTCCTCCCCCTGTTCCCTCATTGTGCTTGCTTTTCTGCCCCCTGTTCCCTCGTTGTGCTTACTTTTCTGCCCCCGTTCCCTCGTTGTGCTTGCTTTTCTGCCCCCGTTCCCTCGTTGTGCTTGCTTTTCTGCCCCCGTTCCCTAGTTGTGCTTGCTTTTCTGCCCCCCTGTTCCCTCGTTGTGCTTGCTTTTCTGCCCACCCTGTTCCCTCGTTGTGCTTGCTTTTCTGCCCACCCTGTTCCCTCGTTGTGCTTGCTTTTCTGCCCCCCTGTTCCCTTGTTGTGCTTGCTTTCCCCCCTGTTCCCTCGTTGTGCTTGCTTTTCTGCCCCCCCGTTCCCTCATTGTGCTTGCTTTTCTGCCCCCTGTTCCCTCGTTGTGCTTACTTTTCTGCGACCCCGTTCCCTCGTTGTACTTGCTTTTCTGCCCCCCGTTCCCTCGTTGTGCCTGCTTTTCTGCCCCCGTTCCCTCGTTGTGCTTGCTTTTCTGCCCACCCTGTTCCCTCGTTGTGCTTGCTTTTCTGCTCACCCTGTTCCCTCGTTGTGCTTGCTTTTCTGCCCACCCTGTTCCCTCATTGTGCTTGCTTTTCTGCCCCCCCTGTTCCCTTGTTGTGCTTGCTTCCCCCCCCCCTGTTCCCTCGTTGTGCTTGCTTTTCTGCCCCCCCCCCGTTCAGAAGTAAGCCAGGAGTATTACGGTCTTCCCTGGAATTCAGGAGTACCAAAACAGTAAATAACAACTCAATGGTTGTAAATCGAGCCCTTTCACTTTAAATATAGTAATGCTTGTCATAAATAGTCTCAAGGACATTTGTTTTCTATGTGTAGTGCACAAAAATCTATTTCCTCTATCTTCTAGAAGTGCTCCTATAAACCATCTGTCCTAAAGAGAGAAACACGTTCTGAAGCCTTTATTTTATTTTTTTTATTCGGTTTAACAGCACTACCTAACTATGATAAATCCGCAGTCTCCAGGTCGCCAGCTGTCATCGCTGAAACACGCATGGACATGGTCTAGATTCTTTAACATGCCAACTTGGAGGGTATTTGAGAGTATGAACAGAGCGGAAAAAGAGCATATAGAGGGGTAGTACGATAAAGACTATACATTGCGTTATAAATGGAATAAATGTCACAATATAAAATCGTGTACAGGGGAAATTACTTGTATCATTGTGCCAATATGGTGGTCTAGTCCCTCATGTGGACCACCGAGTGGCCTTCCTTGAATACAATTCTTCCTTTTCGTAGTATATATTGGAGTTGGCTGTAGGCACCCATTTAGCAGTGCATAATCTGTTAGCTACAACGTTGCCCTTTTTATAGCACAAATGTGTAACTGCCTACCTGACTCTCATAAGCTTAGTGAAGATGGACATGTCCCCTCCCAAGGACTTTGGCCTTCTTGTTTGCACCAACAATGCACCTGACACTTCCCGCCCTTTACAGCATGCATCCTGTCACACACTCATTTGTCATTGTCTTGATTCCCTCCTGCTTTCCGTAAAATAAGACCCTTTCTACATCCATACAATTACCACCTTGGTACCCCGTTCTCTGTCCTTGAGGGAAACAAAAGGAGGCACGCCTCTCGCCATGTCCAGAAGGGTGCAGTATTCCTAGAACATATTCTCAAGAGTTTCTTTTCCACGCATTCCATTCACACAGGTAATCTGTAACCATTCTGTTTTTTCCACCATCCATTAGCCTTGATGGAATAAAGTTTGGTGTGTAGTATTTGATACACCTTTCTGAAATTTGTCTGTAGTATGCCATTATGAGTGTCTCAAGCATAACCTTGAAAGTGTCCCTCAAACCATGCATTTTAGAAGTGGTCTCATTAACTTATGGTAATCAACTAGTAAAGACACATTTCCATGACTCCCAAGCCACTGATAGGCTAAATGACATCAAAGGCTAGATTACTGCATTGCTTTTTTGTACTTCCAATGATGACATGGGTGGTATGCGCAGAACTTAGATTTTGTCACTGGCTGCACAAATGAAACTGCCTCTCACCTTGTGCTCAATCATTGAGTCAAGGCCGGGCCACCAGTAATGAGTTCTAACTCTATTTTTTGCTAAGCTTTGTCATGTGTGATCTTTGTGCGCCAGTCTCACAATTGTCTCTCCAGGTAGAGTTGATGGTATAATCTTTTCACTATCCGGGCTCGGCGGTAAGGGGTAGGCTACACGGCATGGACACGGGCAGATGAACTTAAGCTACATTGGCTTCAACCCTGATGTCTGACCCGCCGGGCACCGTTGACACGTATAAACTCCGACTGTGAGGCAGGAGCGGTTGTTCAACAGGTAGTACAATGTCTGTGCTTTTGGTAAACTGACACTTATATAGGTCATGTTTTGTAGACAGTAGTACTGTTTCTTTTTAGGTCCTGAAGAATCGCTTGCCAATGAGCGCTTAGCGAGAAACATGTTGACCATATCTTTCACATCTTAGTACTGTTGCGTTTGTGGAAACTTAAGTTCCAGGGAGAACAGACTATTTTTGTTTTTTAACTGGGGCTAAGGACCACCTGAATAAAGTCGTTTTCTGGTACCTTTCGCTTCATTTTACCTTCACCTACACCGTCTACACTTTACTGGCCCCACACACCCCTTTGAGGTGTTGCCCATTGGGAATTGCACCGCCTACCCAACGAGGAGCATTGCCTATGATGAAGCATGACACCCGCAAGGGTGTGTGAGGCCTCTATATCCAACAAAATGGATACCCTGGGGTAGTTCTCTATTGAACACTTCCCCCCCTTCCACCCTAGTGACCTTTGACTTTCTGGGAACAGCCTAGTCTCTTCTTGTTTTGTCGCATAATCTTTTCACTGCCAGTGAGTTTACAATTTGATAAGCGCCATTCTTCCCTCCCCATTAGGTGATTATATGTAAAATGCTATTCTGGCTACCTGGTCATCTTTTTTAATTTCATCGCAGTCCTCTTGTCCACTTCCCTCTAACATTACAGTTAGGAACACGTTCTCAGTATTATCATTTTCCTATTTAACCCCCTCTGTGGCCGGAATTCCGTGCCTGTGCGGCACATTCCGATCGGCCGTCATCAGCACACGCCCACCATAACTCATGACGGCCGGGAGCCGTCATCAGCACCGAACGGGTTAATTGAAAGTAAGAACTCATTCCTTGCTTTCACAACTTGGGTCAACGTGGCATCTATACATTTTATGAATTTATCGTTTGTAAGAGAGGGTTACCTTCCTAAGTGAAAATAGGTATAATATGGTTATGGAAAGATCGCCTTAAATGCGCTTTGGCACTCTTCAGAGGAAGCTTGTCCCTTTTTAAAAATCATCTTGGTGAGTTTTAGGGGTCTTCCTCGAGTGTTAAGGCGTGCCTCGCCTCATTTCAAAGATGGACCCATCAAGTGAGCAAAGTTAGCAAGAGCATCAAAACTAATCATGGGTGGTGAACTCCGCTCCGCTTGCGGAGTTTGCAGAGTTTTCCGTACTCCACATTATGCGGAGCAGAGTTTTTTTCCTCGCTCGCGTTTGTCAACATCAAGTTGGCGACCACAAGCAAGGAAAATCAACCTCCCGGCGAGATTTTTCCTTGTCCCCGCGATCGTCAACATCAAGTTGGTGAGCGGGAGCATGGAAAATCAACATCCTGGAGAGATTTCTCAACACTGGGGGAGGGTCAGGTTTTTCATTGTGAGTGAACGCGTATGCTCGCAACAGCTTCCGTTGAGAAACTGTCCGTTCGCGTTGAGAAAGCTGCAGCTCGAGTAAAAATCTACTCGAGCATGCTGAAAAGGAAAGCGGGGACCTCTTCCACTGTGCATGGTGCCGTTCGCAATTATTACATTTGCGGACAAGCATCCAATATTGTGCAATCACAGTGAACGGCATTTTTCTATCGTACTCTGCCGCTTGGGGAGCTCCATGCAGTGCAGCTGAGTTTTTGTTGCACTTCGCGGAGTTCCGCGTAGTGCAACTCCGCAAACTCCACCCAGGGTTAATAAAAACATGGCAGCTATGGGCTACTTTAGTCCAGCATTAGAGTATTACATTTTACAATAGCTTGACTAACAGCATTCTAGTGTTCAGCTTTACACTTGTGGGTGGTGGGTGCCCACTGATAGGATAAGACAGATAAGTAGCAGTTAGTTCAGAACCCAGTGAGGTTTTGAGGTTGTTGTGGCTTGGACACACTTTGCTCTAGTTAGCACCCGGCCTCCCTTTCTTACACCTTTCATTGTTTCTCATTGCAGTCCTTCTCGTGGGTTCCTTTGCTCTAGAGTAGGGTGTTTACATGTTTTTGCTACAGCTCCTGCTCTCCCAGTCTTTGCAGATTTGAATTCTCTGTCTTCTCAAACATTTGTTACCGCACTCATAACTGGGAACGCTGGAAAAGAGACTTAACCTGTTCTTAAATGTTTGATAACGCCTGACCGCCCATCCCCTTCAGAGGCTGAAAGGGGTGAACAGTCCGGCGTCAATCAATACATTTGTAAAGCGCGCTACTCACCCGTGAAGGTATCAAGGCGCTGAAGGGAGGGGGGGTGCTGCTACTGCTTGAATAACCAGGTCTTGAGGTGTCTCCTGAAGGTGAGATGGTCCTGGGTCAGTCGTAGGTTTTGCGGGGAGGGAGTTCCATGTCTTGGCTGCCAGGTAGGAGAACGATCTTCCTCCGGTGGTGGCTCTGCGAATCCGTGGGACAGTGGCGAGGGCGAGGCTGGTGGAGCGGAGCTGGCGGATGGGGGTGTAGAACGAGAGGAGTCATGCTGATTGACATGCATTGTCAGACCAGGGGGTGGTGCGAAGCGCACAGCAGGCAGCAGCACAAGTGCGCATGTTGGGTTTAGGTCAGAGAATTTGTTTTCGACCAGCCCAGTCATGCGCACTGGAGTTTACTCTTGCTGGCCGCTGCGTATTAGGAGAGCAAAGGTTGATCAACGCCGCAACCCTCGGTCTCCTAATGGGAGGTGAGTATCCCTGCTAAGCCAATCCTCGCGCTGCTGGAGCAGCATCAGTATTGGCTGAGAGTGGTTGCCTCCATTGACGCGGATGTTCCTGTTCACAAGTTGAAGAGCGCCAACGCTGGACCCTGGCCCAGGAGCATAGGCGGTGAGGACCCGTCAGTCAGGTAAGTTTCTATTTTAATTTTAAACTCCCTCATCCCCCCCACCCGACACCCCCCACGAGTATTGCGAGCCACAACTGTGCCTTTGACGTTTTAAGAGGAATTTATGCAATTTTCTATTTTGAATTTTGTAATGTTTTTGGTGGAAATATGTGGACTCTGGGATTTATTTAATACATGTGCTCCTAAATTAACAGATTTTCAAACGTTACGTTGTTTTGGTTTCTCTTTTTATTGAACAAGTCTGTGATGCATCGGGGGTGTAGTTTATATTCCATTCAATTGACCAACCCCCCAAAATAATTGTATAAAAGAAAGCCACAGAAATGCTAAGTTGTATAGGGTTGACATTGTTACAGACATTTTGCTCTCTTGCTGAGAAGCACTTTACATTTTAGTTGCCCTCCCTTTACAGTTAGACCTTCATTCTTCTCAGTACATTATATGTGCACTATTGAACTAGGCAGTAGTAACACACTGGTTTGGCTTAAAAACACCACAGGCCTCCAGTTCCGAAACCCGAAAACGGCATTTCATGAAAGAGAAGTTAGTGTCTGCCTGCCTTGCTGGCTTCGGCAGTCCGCACACAAGGACACAGTTGCCTTGGGTGGACTTGTCGACCTAAACTACCATCAGTGAGTAGATTAAATGAAATAACTAAGTTAGTGTCACTGCTTGTGGTGCATGGAGCAAGTACAGCTTAATTTACATTAATTAGTGTCCACCCAAAGGGGGGCGTGGCCATGCTGAGCAGAGGAATGGCCGCATACTAGAGTGGCTCCGCCAGCAGAGCTTGGATAATCCGGAATTAATCCGCACAGGACACGCTGACCAGGGTCCAAGGCACTGCGGAGGTTGCCTCGATAGCCCAGGACACCGCGATCGGCATTTGGGGGCAAGCTGGCACTGGACAATGGACGGACGCGCGCTACTGGGAGGATGCACCTTCTGGTGAGCGGAGAGGAGCCGGTACCTGAAGCCAAGCACTCATCCGCTGAGAGGGACGTAGATGGCGGAGGTGCGTCTCATGCTGCCGTGGGTCCGTTGAGGAGTGAATCGTAGATCCGAACGCGGTCTCCCCCGTGGGCCTATGCCTGGTGGGGGTGGTGACTGGCGTGCACTGGGGCAGAGCGATCAGTGAGGCTGCTCTCGCGTCGGCCGGCTGGGACAGAGGGGAGCATGTAGGCGGGGGACTGCTGCCCGCACTGAGTGCTTGGGGGCCCCAGATTAAACCGAGGCCTGATCATCCTGTGGGGGCTGCGGGGCACACTGTGCATCTAGTGCTTCGCAGCTCACTGAAGACAAGCATTTTTGGCTGAGGGCCTGCTGCCTCCTGTTGCCGGTGGGGTGACCCATGCGGCCGCCATTTTACTGTTTGAGTGTGGCAAAGGCTTGGACCGCCTCTGTGCGCTGTGGACGCTTTGCCTGATACTATATTGGCAGCCATTTTGTGAGGAGAGCGGTGAGACGAGCCATTGTGGTAGCGGTCAGAGAGGGATACCCCTGCCTCACCCCTATCTGAAACAGTGGTGCGGTACGCTGTGTTGAATATTCCTGTGGCGAAGAGGGGCCAGAGTGACCTATATATGTGAAGAATGCTGCGCAGACCATCTATGGCACGGTAGGGGCCCGGTGTGCCTGAATACAATGTGGACTCTCCTTCTTGCCAGCTACGACTTGGGTCCCTAACCTGTAATAGTGGATCGCCATAATTGAGAGTAGACTGGGACACAGCGGACAGGTCCAAGCGACAAGCTGACCCAATTCATCAAGCAACGTTCATCAAGAGTTTGACGGTGACCCCAGGAGAGCATCGTGTAGCGCGCAAGCGGGAGTAATTGAGAGGGCTAAGATTGGACCCCTACATCGCGGAGTCGCTGTGTGGTGGCATATGTGAGCCTATGCTGCATGTACCAGTGTTTGGGATACCGAGTACAGCTCCTCAACAAGCGTATATAACCGTCATGGGAAAGCCAGAAATGGGTTAACCGAATATAAATGTTGACAAGAAATCCAATAAATCTGCGGATAGCGACACAGGACAACAGATCTACCCGGAGGTGGCACCACGGACCAACCGCCCGCAGATGATATCCGAGAAATGTTTAAGCATCTGAAGTCCAGTCTGCAAGGCATAGACTCCAAGATGGACTCAATGGCGGAAAAGATGGACAGAAAAACTCATCGTGTTGAGAAACAAGATGGTCGAATGGCTGTATTGGAGACACGGGTTACAGAAACGGAGGAAGGACAGACGGACATGGACAAGAAGTTGCGAGGAATGGATGGAGTCCTACAGTTAATCAGACAGAAGAATGAGGATTTGGAAGCTAGATCGAGAAGGAATAACATACGAATTACGGGAATGGCAGAAACAACAGATATTCAAAATATGGAGAAGTTAATTGAAGAAATAATGAAAGACCTTTTCGGACCTGAACTGTCTGCTATGTTCCTAATTGAAAGAGCTCATCGTACGCTGGGTCCCAGACCGAAGCTGGGTGCGCCGGCACGACCAATCATTGCGAGGGTCCTTAACTACAGAGACAGACACACGATTCTCAGGCTTGCAAGGGAGAAAGGAGGAATTCAATATAAAGGGAATAACATACCTCACTCTCCAGGTACAGGCGGCTCGGAAAGAGTTCATACCGGCGAAGAAAGAAAATTTCCCAGCAGATCGGAACCAGATGCACCTTGATCTATCCTGCCAAGCTGAGAGTTCAAGGTCACGGCAAGCCCACTTTTTTTTACAGACGCCAAGGCTGCCCTTGCATATGCGAAACAGATGGCGAAAGATCACAAACAGCTGGGAGTACTGACTGACGACTCACAATCTGAGAAGGCTATGAGTGACAATGATTGAAGAACCTGGTCATAATCGCTGGATATGCAGATGAGTGTTATACAGTTGGTAATGATATTGGGTTTTGTGAATATTATGTGACCAGGGACAGGTGGTCTTAGCAAAAAAAGGTGTTCCAACCCAAGTAATGGTGGTTGCTGTGATGCACCTTGTTCAGTGACAGTGTTTTCTAGGCTCGGCCACCCCACCAAAAGAGTGGGGGAGGTATGCCAACGTCCTCACGTTACCCCAGGGAATGAGTCCCTTATGTTCACTGTTATGGTTTGCTTGCTTATTGTTTTTGGGGGACAGGGAGGGGCACTCACAACCTAATTGGGGGGGTTGGTGTGGGTGGGGGCAGAAGGGGAGATTTGTATTGTTTTATGTATCTGCCATGTCCTGTACTGGAGCCGAAGAGTTGATATAAGTCTGCTGCTTGTTTGGCATCTGGCCCTTGCCTCGCCACAGGTGGCCACTGGAGAACTACCTGTTGTATTCAGGCTGGACACTGGACAGAGACAGAGCGTGTATTTATATTAGCATTGTTCACTGCAACTGTGAAGGTTATTACATGCCTTACATGGAATGTTAGGGGCTTAAATGACCGTAGGAAGGTACGACTGATTCACTCTTACTTGATTCATCATGAGGTAGATATATGCCTACTGCAAGAGACACATTTAAGTTCTGCACTCACTGACACACTCAGACATAACAGATGGGGGAAGTGGGAGAAGCTAATTACTCAAATTACTCTAGAGGTGTAGCCATCCTAATCTGCAGGGGTTTACCATGGAAGCTGCATTCCTCTTTAATTGACAAAGAAGGTAGATACGTGTTACTCCAGGGAACACTTTGCAACACTCCGGTTATGATAGTGAACACATATGGCCCAAATGTGCATAGCCCAATTTTCTTCCAGCATATCTGGCAGACACTCCAGACGTTGGGGAAGGCGGCAATACTGTTGGGGGGTGGGGATTTTAATGTAGTTATGTCACCTGCAGTGAACAGAGAAGGTGCATCCCTTGTACATCACCCTAATGCTGCAGCAGTACTTTTAGACATTGTGGAGGACCTCCAGTTGGTGGACACATGGCAAACTCTCCACCCGACAGTTAGAGAAGGCACATGCGTGACACCACACAGAAACGCTTGGTCAAGACTGGATTAATGTCTGGTCTCTAGGGACCTGCACTCTTGGGTCACAGAAGCCTCACACCTCCCACGAACATTCTCCGATCATGCACCCACGCAAATGAAACTACAAATTCCACCGCAATACATACAGCCATTTAGCTGGAGATTCCCGTCAAAGGCATTACTGGATCAGGTTTTTCGTGAAGAACTTAGGGAGAAACTGGCTGAATACTTTGAGTTAAATGAAGGATCAGTGAAATCGCCCGGGATGTTGTGGGAGGCTTTTAAGGTGGTCGCTAGGGGGCACTGCATGGCGCTAAAGACAGGAGTACTAAGGGCTATACGAAACACACTACGAAAGCTGGAACGAGACATTAAAGAGTTAGAAAAGGAAAACCGGGAGCACCCATCCACTACCACTCAGGCCACACTTAGGGCAAAGTAGACCGAATTTCAGGAAGAGGCAGAGGGGGAAACGGCATACTTACACAAATGTGCTCAGGCCATGCGCTATGGCGAGGGCGACTGGGCCAGGAAAACACTGGCTAACCTCCTTCGCACCCCGAGGGGATCTGAGTATATAACTGAAATGCATGCAGGTACTGAGGGGGTGGTCAGAACTCCACAGGGCATTCTTGCGACTATGACTCACTTTTATCAGTCTCTATATACCTCCCACACAAACCCATCACATTCAGACAACACTGAATATTTGGACACTATCGCATTAGCATGGTTCAACAATGGTGCTAGAGAATACATGGAACTTCCCATTACGGTAGAAGATGTGAGACAGGTGATATCTGGTATGCCGTCAGATAAATCTCCAGGGGCATATGGGCTTACTGCTGCCTTCTATAAGGAATATGTAGATATTATTGTCCCCCGGTTGCTTCAGGTATACTTGGAGGCGATGGAAACATGCGTGCTCCCCCCACCCTTAGAGAGGCCACAATAATCACCCTATTGAAACCTGATAAAGACCCTACTAGGCCAGATTCCTATCGTCCACTATTATTGATCAATCTAGATGCCAAAATATATGCTAAACTCCGGGCTAATAGACTACAGCCCATGCTGCCACAGATTGCACTACCTGATCAATCCGGGTTTATACCGGGTAGGTCTACGTCACACAATCTTAGGGTAATATTCGGGCTATTACATTATTTAGCCCCACATGTCCAGGCGGTACCAGCGTTCCTGGATGCTACAAAAGCGTTCGACTCCCTTGAGTGGAAGTTCCTCTTCGCCCTAATGTCTAGGATGGGTTTTAGTCCCTTATTCATCAAACAAATTCAAATATTATATACCAACCCAACGGCGAGAATGAAGGTGAATGGACAGATCTCAGATTCCTTTGATATAACGAGTGGAACAAGGCAGGGTTGCCCTCTGTCGACGTTATTATTTGCGATTGCTACTGAGCCTTTGGCAGCAAGGCTTCGACAATACCATACACAGTGTAGCATCTTCTTTACATCGAGAGGATTACTGATATCCATGTATGCGGATGACATGACCATTTATCTAACTAACCCCAAAGATAATTTTGACATAGTGATGCGAGAGCTGGTCCGATATGGCGGGTTGACAGGGATACAGATTAACTGGGCCAAATCTGTGTTGATGCCACTCACTGATAACACCAAACAGTTAGACTGAGTTTCCTATTCAATGGGCGGCAGGCGAAACAAAATAGCTTGGCATATGGATTAGTAGATCCATACAGGAAATATGCTTAGCCAACTATGGGAAGGCGATTACTTGGATGGAAGGAAAGATACAGAGGTGGAAGCAACTGCCGCTCTCATTAACGGGGCGTTTTGCTATTACGAAAATGGTCATCCTACCCAAATTTTTATATTTATTTGTAAATCTACCCATGCGGTTAATCACTCACTTCTTTAACTGACTCCAAACGGGGATCCTTGAATTGGTCGGGGCGGGAAGACAACCCCGAGTCTCATGGAAGCCACTGACTCTTCCATTTTCCCAGGGCGGCCTAGGGGCTCCGGACTTTGAGCTTTATGCCTACAGTGCACAAGCACAGGATTTACATTACCGGCAGCATCCAACCCCGTACCAACCACATGTGGCTATAGAATTAGATATAACTGCGCCCACTCCACTGAATGCAGCAGTTTTCCATCCTTATTAACTGTCTTGCTCGGACATAAATACGGTCAAAACGACACGATGGGTGTGGAGAAATATAGCTAAGCGGGCAGGCCACAAAGAATTATATGCTCCGTCTATGCCACTGGGAGGCAATCCGTTAATTGGCCTGATGGACAAGGCTATCACTGAACGCGCAAGGGGCGCGGTTTAATGGTGGGACGAGATCTGTACCCAAATGACGAGTTCTTGTCTCTACGGAAGATGTGTGAACCAGATACACCCTCGGCATCTGATATGCTGTTGTATTATCAGCTCAGGGCAGCATGCAGGGTGAGATATGCTGAATTCCCCCATGCTCCGGCCCCATTACCGGCGCTGGAAAATATTTTGTCCAATAATTCCCCACGTAAATTGATAACACGAATCTACAGCGTAACGCAAGAATCATCCTCCATCATTTTAAGTGCAGCAAAAGCTGAATGGGAGAGGGAAGCTGATATTACGATTACAGACAAACAGTGGCAATTCTTTCGCTCAATTGGAACATCTCTCGCCAAACTATAGGTTGCAACTTATACATTTTAATTGCCTGCATAGAACTTATTGTACGCCTTTAAGTCCCTACTTGGTCAGGGCCCTGCCTTTATTGCCTCCAGAATCCACAGGTACCTTCCTACCCGTAACCTTCGTTCCTCCCACCACAACCTTCTTTCTGTCCCCTCTTTTAAACGGAAAAAACACGGAGGCCTCAGGTTTTCATTCTTGGAGCCCCGATTATGGAACTCCTTCCCATATGAATTTAGGTCAACCTCCAGTTACACTCTTTTCAGGAAACTTCTGAAAACGTACCTGTTTTGTCAAGCCTATCAGTAACAACTACGCATTGTCTTTACCCCTGTCTTTGCTCTCCGTCCCTAGTGCCATGAAACCGCCTGGTGTCCGTGCGCTGTACAAGTGATTTTAACATAACATAACATAACATAACAACTACAACGTATGGGTCTACAACAAGATGCAAGTTGTTGGAAGTGTGGGGCACAGGAGGTATTGTTCTTCCATTTAGCATGGTTCTGCAGGCCGATCGCGCAATACTGGTCAGAAATCTTCAGGCATATTGGAAACATTTTAGGTACACAACTGCAGGCTATTCCACTTGTGGCGCTTCTGGGCTTTTGTACTGGATGTACCTAAGGCTTCCCGTAAATTGTCATCCATGTTCCTGTTGCTTGCCAAACGCCAGGTGGCGCTACATTGGAAGAAATCGCATCCACCTACTGTAGCGGAATGGATTAACACGGTCATATATTGCAAATACCAACTGTCGACTTATTGGGAGTTATTGCACAGCAGATCTAGACCCTTAGATGTGTGTGTGCCGTTTGTGACTTGGCTGGGACAGGGGGGCTCTGCCCTCCGGGCAGGTCAACATATGTGACCAATTTACCGGTCATGGCTCTTGAATGTGATACTAATCATGTAATGCTTACATTGATTCAATTGATGTCTCCCTCCACTTGTTGCGGGATGGATTCCTATAGTTGTGGACAGTTGGGATGTATGGCAGGTACTCTTAGGTAAATGAAATCAAGTTAGATCTAGGGCCACTAGCTCGACGACATGGCAGAGGGGGGCGAGGGTTGTTTACTAGTTTGTAAAATATGTGTTTCTTTATTGCAAATAATCATTTTCATTATTCATATTGTACACAAGTCGATTTGTTTGTATGTTAAAAATCTTGACCCGCTGCTGGGCCTCCGGGATGTCAGCTTAAAGGCTGTGTTCTGAGAGGAAAAGTAATTTAATCAATTGCTGCCGGCCCCAGGTTGTAGGCATACAGCTGTGTTACTTGTGTGGAAAACAATAAAGGTTTTGAAAAAGTAAATAAATAAATAAATTAGTGTCCACCCGCTGCTCCGCCTACTCGCACCGTGATTGAGGTGATATTTCTTCTTTTTGCTATTTTTTTTATAGTGCAAAAACAGCCCGACCTAAAGTTATTTAAACACTGTACATGACCACCAATTACATTAAAGAAGTTCACATTCAGTTTGTAGACCTGGGAAGTTTAAGTGATTTGACCAGGATCACATGATGTTGAGCCGATGCCGAGACTTGATTCAGGTTCCCCAGTTCCGAAGGCAAGCGCCACATCCTTCTTCACCCTTTCACCCACTACTCCTCTTACGCTTCTTAGGACTGCTTGTGTCTTATTTTAAGAGGACTCTAGGACTGCATGTGACTTATTTTGAGAGGTCCTGGGAGCAACAAAAGGCTCATGTGCTGCTCTGTGTGAAGTATGAAGTCCGCCTAACATTGTAGTTTGGTAAAATGCCTATGCTCTATAGCAGGAGCAAACACAAGAAGAGGAAAGTAAGTCATCAAGATCGTAAGTTATGTTCAAATACTCATTCTGCATGTCAGTATACACTTTGCGCTGTAACCTGACACTCATGGCCTCCCTGGAAGAGGAGGACATATGCATTTTTTTTAGTTTTCTGTTTTCTATTTCAGGGACATCTCATGCAATCTCGGTGACATCTGCAGCAGAGAAAAGGTAGAATCTCCGAATACGCTTAGGGACAGAACCCTTGCCCCTTTCTATACCTCTCACTCTTATCCTTATTCTCTCACCTTCACGCAAACTCTCTTCTCTTTCTTGTTCACTCTCTCTGTTGTGCACCCTTTTCTCTTATCTCTCTCTCTCTCTAGTTGCGGTGTGTGTCCCTTATTTTAGATTCGGAACAGTGAACACACAAATAATGTGCAGCACTTTTCTCTCGCACACAAACAGATGACTAGACAACAATCTAGCAATCAAGTTTCCAAAGCCAGATGGCTCACTTCAGGCCTGCAAAAAATCCCTGCCTGTCAATAAACAACAAAAGGGAACTGCAAAGTGGGGTGCTTCAGGGAGCATTATTCTTCTAAGCAGAGGGCGGGTCTCACCTGCTCCAAAAAAAAAGCCAATATGTTTTTAAGCTACCTTCAGACTGCTACTTCCTGATAAATCTCTTTGCACAACGCAATGGTTCTCAGCTATGCCTACCGTTGGCATTACACGTACAACATTAGCACATACCGTGTAAAAAGAGTCACTGTGAAATGAAAACAACACTTTTTGATGTGCAATCAACTACTCCTCCCCATTCTCCAGCCTTGACTAATTCATTCTGAAGTACCGAAAAATAATTACAACCCAATAGAGCTATACTTACAAATAGCCCTAATACCAATTATTAGTCAGTTGGCAGTGTAGAAGGTTCAATCATTTATTAAACAAACAACTCTGCCAGAGGAGCTTCTCGCGACCTAACCCCTCGAGGTCCGCCGAGAAGACTGCTGGCACATTATCAACAGATCACATATATACTGTTGCAGTTCGAAACCGTTACCTAAGAAGGAAAAATACAAGTTGGTACAGGTTGGTGCAAAGGAAAGACCATATATGGGACACAAAGCATCCTTAGTTTAGCTCAGCTCGTTATAGCAAGGTCTAGGAGGGTGACTCCCTTCTGCCAGCGCTAGGAGAGTCCACACAGCACCTCCTGGAATGTGCTTATCCATCCTACCCCCACCTACAACCTTGACAGGCCTAACGGGCAGAAGCAGCAGTTGGCTACATTTGTCAGACTGTTTCTCAAGAGAACGACTCCTGCTAAACATAATGGTAGGTTTCCACTAATGTCATAAGCAGACTAGGCCACAAAATGGCGCTGGTCAGGTTAATCTATATTGCTCGAAAAGAGGGCAAATGATTAGCATAAGCCGTGTATTGATCCTGTAACTACTACGTGTGTGTGGTTAGTAACACTCGAACATCTTTACAAGACTAACAGATACATCACGCTAATTAATAACTGTTAATATATGTTTTACTAAGCCTGATTCAGATTTCAGTTCCTCAAACCCTCCTTTTAGCGTGATATGACTAACTAAGAAAAGTACTAATCCTGGAAAACATCCTCATCGATGGCCATCAACTCACGAATCTCCTGTTGGAGCATTTGAGACTTAGAAGGGCTGGGAGAAGGGACGATCATGGCTGTTAATTTGGTAGCACAATAAGAGCAGCAGGCCGGACCACATTGCATACAAAGGCAGCAAGTAAAAAGGATACCTGCAGCTCCAGCAACTATCATCAATAACTTCCAACCCCATGTAGACAGAAGCCCCCAAAACCAGCTAGAAAGTAACCAGGACCAATTCTCAACGTGCATTTCAGCAGCAATGCGATGCAATTACTGGATAGCTAAGTGGACCGTAGGGGCGGAGTCTGGAATGTAAACACAACAGGAGCTGCCGATCACCCGGCATGCTCCTCCTCAATCGGCCAAGATGACGTCAAGAACCATTCGGTTCTGAAGAGAAACGAGTCTCGTAGCCTGAAGCTCTTCAGTTATGTTAGTCATAATCTCAGGGGTGATATTAATGACATTCTCCACTATTCTGGACAATCGCCTTATTTCCCTACTATTGAATATCGGTCCCCAGAATGGGACCAAACCCTTAGTAAAATCCGTAAACTGCTGCAAGGAAGTGTCAGTTTGGTCAACCTCAGTCATTCCGAGCTGTCTTCGCTGCCTATTGGAAACTACCTTTGTGTTATGAAGTTGATGAGTTTTGTGATAGTCTGATGGTTCTATATATACAGGGGGGTACAGAAAGGACAGATAACATCGGCCTGCCCAACCCCTTGGTAACCAAATATAGGCATTTTCCCCACATACAAAATACACATTCAGAGGCGTTAACAATGGAGGGCTGCTAAAAATCTTCCTTCTGTAGGTATAATTGCAGATGCTATTTCCAACCTGCACATGCCCAATCCCCTGCACACAAAAGAGAGAGGAAGTATTCAGGATAGGGATGGACAAGACACGCTCACTAGTAACATTCCTTGCAACGAACTGCTGGAAATACTGAGAATGGGTAAAATTAGAAAAATCATAAAGTTCATCTTTCAACCAAGTACTGTTTTCGCTTGCCGTATATAAGTTCATACAGGCATCTTGATCCAATGATCCCTCCCCCCATTTCCTACCGGATCAAACCCCTGGTGTGTTTCAATATAAGCTAGGATCATGTTATAATCTTTTTCTGAATACTGTTTGGGGTTCTCCACATAATGGTTATACATGGCTGAGAACATTTGGAACCATACCTCACAACTACCTAAATATGACAATGGTAAAGAGAGAAACAAATTGTGCTTATGCATAACAGATGGCAAAAGTCCACAAACCCACCAATCTGTCATATTAGTTGTGCTATGGGTTTGGTGGAGCATTTCTACAAATACATTCTTAGCGTAAGTCTGACGATGCCTTTCCCTATGTGGGGCTATGGTAAACATCAGATGCTCGGGTGGGGCAACGGTAGTTGGCATCATCGCTTGCATCGTGTGCTTATACTCTAAATATACGAATATACTCATAAAAGTGGCTAATATAATGGCTATTACTAACACAAATGCTATTTTTACACGCATGGTCCAGGCAGAAAACATTGGCTCATAAAATGGCAAGTATCGTGGTGCAAAAGGGCGTTCTTCTTCAGGTACAATACTACCAAAAGGGTACATTCCTAACTAAAAGTCCAAAGCTAAACTCGGGCAAGCAGTCCATCCTGCCAGAGGGTTCTTCTTTCCTGTATCCATTTAGAGTCTCACAGGCAGACTCTTATCGTTCATCTCAAGAACACAAAGCGCCGTTGTCGCGGAAATCCGATGTACAACCTGGCCCTTTACATGTGACAGTCTTTCTTTCTGAACAGAGCACAATACCAAAGTTCCAGCTCTCAACGAGTTCAGTCCAGTGTCTCGCTCAGTACCTCCGACACAAATCTAACAAACCCTATTTATTCCAGTCTTTCCTTATCTCCTAACCGTGGTGTCTGAGGTACTGTGATGCTTTCTCGGCCGTAGGTTGTAACGCACATGACCCGGAGCTTCCTGATCAGAAAATAATACAGGGGAAGGTACGTTTCCTTCATCAGAGCCCCTGCTTACTGGAGTATTAGTGACAGGGTTAAGGGCAACTGCGAGTTCAACTTGGGCCGTTTCACCCGATCCCATCACTCCTTCTTCCTGCCTTGGCTCTATTTCATAGGCGTCGGAAAAAGGAACAAATGCAGTGGCTCTCTCACTTTCCTGGGTCAAAATTCCATCCGGGTGCTGCTGATCATAAGGAAGCGGAAGCGGCAGCCGTTTAAGGTGAGAGACGTGGATCCAATGCTTCTTCCCATCCACCTTTACAGCTGTCCGGGTGGCGAGGACGATTTGATATGGCTTGGACCACCTCGGAGCCAAACTGGTGTCTCGTTCGTACTTCTTGACTAGCACCCACTGGCCGGGTACCAATCGATGTCCGGGGCCCTCTGGCAGGGGCTGCAGTACAGATGCTACCTGCTGATGAATAGAACGAAGGTCTTTAGTCAAGGTATACAAGTAATCAATCAACATAGAATATTCAACATCGGTAAAGGACCGTGGTCTAGGCATTCCCCATACATTAGCCCAAAGATCACTTCATAAGGAGAGAGACCAGAACGTGAGTGAGGGGTAACTCGTAATGACATAAGAGCCAGGGGTAAGGTGTCAGGCCATTTCAAACCAGTACTCTCTTGAATCTTAGCCATTTTTAGCTTCAAAATCCCATTATAGGTTTCCACTGATCCTGCTGACTGGGGGTGTCGAGCTACATGGAATTTCTGTCATATCTGCAGCCCGTCACAAATATGTTTGACAAGACCCCCATGGAAATGCCCCCATTGTCAGACCAAATCGGGCGGGGCACCCCATATCTAGGGATAAGCTTTTGCTATAGCCAAAGCGGTGCTATCTTTAGTTGGGTAAGCCTCAACCCACTTGCTAAAGGCACAAACCACTACCAAAACATACTTTAAGTTGTTGACGCGCTCCATATGGATATAGTCCATCTGAAGCACTTCAAATGGAAAAGTCGGAGGTGCGAAGTTCCCACTCAACACACTTCCCCTTTTCCTGGATTGTGTTGCAAACAAACCGTACAATATTGAACTAAGTGGACAGCCGTCCTTTGGATATTGGGGTTATTCCATACCGGGTCCAGTAATGTACAAATACCTTTAGCCCCAATGTGAGCTGGACCGTTGGCCATAGTTAGAACTGCCTGTACCAAAGCATTGGGCAGCAACCATCTTTGCTTTTCTGTTAAATCGATCCAACAATTATTTTCATCCAACCTTCCCACTTCTTGCTCCCATTGTGTCAATTCAACTGGAGTAGCTTCCCTCTGTATTTCTTTCACGCTCTATATAGTATTATTGAACAAATCAGATTCTTCCACCCATCTTGCTGAGGTCGTTACATACATAGTTGATAACATGGACTGAGCCGTCTGTTTAGCAATCTGGTCAGCAAAGACATTCCCCTCCCCTACTTCATCCACCACCGCCTTATGGGCGCTGCATTTTATTATGGCTAGTTTCTTAGGTAAGGTGAGGGCAGCAAGTAATTGCAACACCAAAGGGCCATTCTGTATTTTCTGACCATGGGAGGTGAGGAAACCCCGTTCCTTCCACAGCCGGCCAAAGCTATGGGCCACGCCGAAGGCGTATTGGCTGTCTGTATATATGTTAACCTCGAGTCCCTCACTTAATTCACAAGCTCGTAACAATGCCACTAGTTCAGCAGCCTGAGCTGATCGAAAGGGAACTCGAGAGGTCTCAACTACCGTTTTCAACGTAGTGATTGCATATGCAGCTGTCGTTGTGCCATCTACTAACTTGAAACAAGACCCGTCCACATATAATTCCCCTTGGGGGTCAGATAGAGGAATGTCAGTGAGGTCGATCCTTCCCTTCATTTCTTCTTCAGTCCAAAATATGCAATCATGTACATAATTTGTAATCTCATTCGAAGGGAGAGGTAACAATGTGGCAGGATTTAACGTGGCACATCGCATTATCATACTATGCGGGGCAAACAATGTCAATTCGTAGCCGGTGAGGCGTGCACTTGTAAGATGCTGCATTTTTGTTTTATTTAGCAATGCATCCACTGCGTGCGGCACCATCACTGTTAGATTAGAATTTAGAACGAGCCCCTCCGACCGCCGGATGGCCACCGCAACAGCTGCAGTGGCCCTCAGACAGCTAGGAAGCGCTCTGGTAACATTATCCAATGTGGCCGAGAAATAAGCGCAAGGTCTTTGCTTACCACCAAATCCTTGCGTTAACACTGAAAGCGAGCAACCGTCGACCTCATGCACGTAGAGTACAAAGGGTTTATGGTAGTCAGGAGTACCCAAGATGGGTGCAGAACAAAGAGCAGATTTCAAAGAGTCAAAAGAATGCTGACATTCGTCAGTCCAGGGAAGAGGTTCATGCACATCTTTAGTGGCTAAATATAACAAAGGTTTAGCAAGAAGAGAAAAATTAGGTATCCATTGGCGACAGTAAGAAGTGATGCCAAGAAAAGCACGAACTTCACGCTGGGTGCAAGGGACAGACATGTTAGAGATAGTCAGTCAGTCATAAGCTTTTATTCGATATGCAAGATATCTTATAAGCACACTTACAATACAATCATTTTCATTTACAAAAAGCATCACTTAAAGAAGTCAGATTAGACAAGACATTTAAAAAGGATAAAAGAACAAAGGTGTTCAATAATAAATTATCTAAAATAGAATTAAATCGCTACTGACAATCTCTTACAACGAATAAGCCAAAACTGTTTTAAAAATGTTGCTGTTCCACATACAATTGGGGGGGATGTGTCCGTGGTTAGGATGCGTAAGGCTGCTAAATGGCTACGTGTACCCATGTTTCGGCAAAGAGGCTTCAACCAGATACTCCTAGGCCTTGCATAGTCCGGGCATTCGAACAGGACATGTGCGACGGACTCTATCTTGCTCGGGCAACAAGCACAATAGGGGGACATACGGGCCGCTAGACTCCAGTTTGATACCAGAGCACCAAGAGGAAGGGAACCAACTATAAATTTAAAATAAAGCGCTCGGTCAAAGGGAAGGGTAATTAAATCCAAATAAGGCTCAAAAACCACAATGTCTTTAACTAGTAAAAATGCGGCAGTAGACTTGCAGTGGTTCGAGTTTGTAATTAGGTGCTCCGCAGCCCATTTCCAGAAAAGGGCCTTTACAACCTCTTTCGGGGGGGCTGAACGTGATAACCAGTAGTCCCCCAGACCAATTTTCTCCATTAGTTTTTTAGTGTCTCTTAGCCATCTTATTTTTGCCCAGCCCCCCAGGCTCATTATTTCCCCCAGGCCATCAGCGTAGGATTTTAACTCCTCACCCCTCCAAATTCGTGTCCATAGAAGGAGGGGGCGAAGCAGAGCTTGATCTTTGATGCTTTTGCAGCCTGTGTCCAACAACACTGGTACAGAAGGAGTGCTCAGGGGGATGGCAATAATTGATTTCAGTAGCTTAGTCTCCGCTGTCGCCAGAGCATCCAGTCGGCAATGGCCCCACAGTTCCGCCCCGTACAAGGCTGATGTCACTACTTTGGCCTTGTAAATTTCGATTACAGGGGTGAGCGATCTCCTCGGTGAGGCCCGGAACTCCCTCATAAGAGCTCCTCCTACTCTCTTATGGTTCAGGACCATTTTGTCTATATGGTTTGCCCAGGACATTCTATCCGTTATCCGAATTCCGAGATAGTCGAATTCGGATACTTTCTCTAGAGCAACAGAGTTAAGCGTAGGTGGACGGCCCAGTTTCCTTGGTGGATTTAAGACTAAATATTTGGTTTTGTCCACATTTATTATTAACCCTTTTGCAGCGCAAAAGTCCTGAAAGCGCGTTAGCAGTTTCTGGAGGCCTTGGGGAGTCTTCGAGTTCAAAAGCGTGTCATCCGCAAAAAGCAGAGTGGGGATCCGAACTCCTCCGAGACAGGGGGCGTCGGCTGGTTCTTGTTGGAGATAATCTACCACCCCGTTCACATAAAGTGAGAATAGGGTGGGCGCCAGGACGCAGCCCTGTCTTACACCCCTAGACACCGGTATTTTCTCAGTGACCTCTCCGTTTTTACCCCAACGGACCTGTGCAAAGGTATTGGCATGGAGGCTAGTGAGGAGGGACAAGATATAAGGGGGTAATCCCAACTCATAAAGAACCCTCCATAGTTCTTCCCGGGGGACTAGGTCAAAGGCAGTCTTCAGGTCTATAAAGGCCAAGTAAAGACTACCCTTGCCTAGTTCCACCACCTTCCACCCCAAAAGTGCCAACCTGAACACCTGCTCAATTGTCCCCATTCCTGCCCGAAAACCTGCCTGAAAGTCCGATAGGATTTTATTCTCCTCCACCCAATGGAGGATCCTTCCGAGTATAGCTTTACCAGCTATCTTTTGGGTGGAGTTCCCCGGAAGGATCCACCCAATGGAGGATCCTTCCGAGTATAGCTTTACCAGCTATCTATTGGGCGGTAGTTCCCCGGGGTTTCCCTACACCCTTTTTTGTAAATCGGGACCACCACCGCCCCTTTCCACGACTCTGGCACTGCTCCTCCCATCATGATGTCGTTGAGGAGAGCAGCAATCACCCTTCCCCATTCCACTGGGTATGCCCTCATAAGATCCCCCGGAAGGCCGTCTGGGCCCGCTGCCTTGCGGGGAGCTACCCACCCAATAACCCCTTCAATTTCTAGGGGAGTGAAGAGGTCATAAGTGTGAGGTTCAGTTACTAGTGTTAGGTTCAGCCCAGCATTCAAGTCTCCTTCTGGAGGGAGGTATAAAGCCCCAAAATGTTTTACCCAGTTTTGAGGCGGAATGTTGCAGGGTCTCGTAGTTAAAGCGGGTCTATTCCGTGAGCCTATAAGATTCCAGAAAGCCCTTGTGTCCCTACTTTTACTAGCTTGGAGCAGGTCTTCCCAGAACTTGTCTTCCCACTCTCTCCTAGCAATTTTGAGGGATTTGTTATAGGCCTTCCTTGCATCCTGTATATCACTAGGGGATTTATACTTTACTGCCTCTACTAAATTTGCCTTATGAACCCTACATGATTGGGTATACCAGCCATCGTCTACTTTTTTAGATCTTTTATTACCCGACTTACTAGAGTGTAAGGTGAACACATTAGACAGGGCCTCCACCAGGGAGACAAAGAGCCCACTCGCTCTACCCACCCCTTCTAAAGAGGACCCAAGGATTGTCACTGCATGGTTTAAAAGAGAAGAAATTTCCCCTACCCTTGCCTCAGAGAGGACCAATTTCGCCCATTTTATTCTTCTACCGCAGAGGGAGACTTCAGACTCATCGGGGGGTGCAAGTACCCGAATAGTATTTGCCTTCCCTCTAGGACACCACCACTGGTCCATGCTTAGGGAAAGCGAATTGTGGTCGCTTTCAGTCGCAGGGACCACCAGCATGTCCCTTACATGGGTCCATAAGCATACATCTATTAACAAATAATCGATCCTAGAGGTGTGTCCCGGTCTATTATACGTGTGGGCCCCCCCCCTGTCCGAGGATGTCCTCCCGTTGGCTGCCCTTAAATTAAATTCGAGACTCAGGGAATATAACTGGAGCGCCACTTCTGACCACCTCCTGATCGGAGAAATCTCCAATACAGGGATCCCCAACCTAGCATCCTCCTCGTCTTGGTCAAGGGCAACGTCCGAGCCCAGAGGCTCGAAAGTACAATTCATGTCGCCTGCAACCAAGGTGCACATCTTGTGTGGGGTATTTTTTAGAATGGTCTCAAGTAAAGAAATTACAGGAGACTTTCTCCCACCCTTGGTCCCACGGGCATAAACGTTATAGATATTTAAAACCAGTCTCCCCCTTAGGTCTGTTAAGGTGATGTTTTGAATATCCGGGCAGCCTGTAGGAAGCTCCTCTACTCTGCAGTCTAAAGAGGCAGCAACCCAAATAAGAAGGCCGCCCGAAGGGTGCCCTCTCCCTGTTTCCGAAGTTTGAGCGGAGACAGAATAAGAAGAGTATCCCACCCTATGGGCCGGCACCAGGCTCCATGTCTCTTGAAAAATACATACAGAATGCTCATCAACCCAAGCAGTAAAATCTGGTAGAGCCAGCTTTCTTGCAATCCCTGCGACATTCCAACTGAAAACCTTAAAAGCTAGGTCCGTCACAGCTGAAATTTCTATGGGTGCAAGAATATCCCCGTCTGTGGTCCTCGTCAAAGATATCTGGGGGGAACAAGGACCTTGGAGACTAGCTTTAGAGGCTAGCAACCCGCTAGTTGAGAGGCTTGAGGTGGGCAATTCTCCTGGTGGGTCAACTCTACTCCCAAATTCCAGTCAGTGGCACCTTGGTGCCCACAAGTAGTTCACCCTTGTGCCTCCCATTGTCCCTGTCCAATGTGTCTCCCCATTTTGACAGAAATCAGGGGAGATTACGCTTTCTCCAGTTAAGTTAACAGGTTGCCTGGGGTAAAAGTAGGATAAGTCAACCACTTTAGCCCCTGGTGCCCCCATATTTTTAATGGGAGTACAGATAGAGGGCACTACTCTAGGGTCTTGGAAATTTATAATTATGCAATCCCCTTCCTGAGTTTTTTTTCCCTGCCCTACCCAGCCAACTCTACGGACACTTAAAATAATCCCATCTACGTCCAAGGGAATAGGCTTATTTGCCTTCAGCCAATGGATACACTTGTTCTTAAGTGATTGGTGGTTTTCCATCTGGCCTTCCTTTAGGGGGGGGACATTTACCATGACTGCAACAAAGGGTTGACAGTCTGGCGGGAGGTTTACTGGCGGAATCCGACGCACTGGATTTCTGGGGACCGATAGAGTGGAAGCTGGGGCTGTAGGTTGGGACATAGGTCTAAAGGTTTTCCCTATCACTAAACCTTGAGATTTAGAGCATGTGCCAGCCGTTTGAGTATCTTTCGCTTTGCCGCTAGCTGTCTGTGGCTGCTTTTGTGGGATAGGCTTGGGCTTATTTATGGCAGGCTCTAAGTGCACCGGTGACCCCTTACAATTTGGCCCTGCTTTGGGATGGGGGGTAGGTTTAGGGGCTGGAATTAAAATACTGTTCGAGCCAACCTTCTTTAAACAGTTAGGGGGCTTAAGGACACTCTGGGATGGTGGTTCGTTCCCCTTTGCACCCATGTCCTGGTTTTCACTTGCTCTAGCTAGTTGCTTAATTGTAGTTTTGAGAGAGTGGAACCCGTCAAGGGTTGATTGCTCTAGTTTGTCTATCCTCGCCCCCAGACCCTTAACCTGTATTATTAGGGGCCTCAAGAGACTGTTTACCTTCTCAAGGATGTTTTCAATGGTTGCAGAGTCAGTGAGGTTAGAAACATTAGTGGTATTATCATCTGTGCGTGGGCCCATAGGGGAGACCACATCAACCCCTTCTATGTCAACTTCACTCTCTGGAGACCGGGCCCTTGTGTTTCTCATACCTTGTCCAGAGTTTCTTCTTACTCTTTGGTAAAGAGCGGCCTGCCTAACAAGCCTACCCTTTTTGCGTTTTCTTGCCTTAGAGATAGTAGTAATTCGCTCAGGAGTCAAACGCCTACCCTCCTTCGACAGTAGATGACCTAGGTATGTCACCTCCTGTCGACAGTATTGGAATTTAGACAGGGATACCTTATTAACTTTCGCTGCCAGATGGTGCAGTAACTTAACAGTGGCTTCCTTACAACCTTGCTCGGTGTCAGACGCTATCAACAAGTCATCCACATATTGCAATAGCACAGTACCTGCGGGCAGAACTAAATCATCTAAAAGAGCCTTAAGGGCCTGACTGTAAATACTCAGACTTTCAGTATAGCCTTGAGGTGCACGACAAAATCTAATGCTTCGGCCAGATAACGAGAAGGCGAAGATCTGCCGGCTGTCTGGATGAATCGGAATACTGAAGAAAGCATTCTTCAGATCAATGACCGAAAAATATGTGGCAGTTGGTGGGATCATTGTGAGGATAGTAGTGATATCAGTCACCACAGGATACTGAGGCACCACTATCTTATTCACCTCCCGCAGGTCAATTACAAAACGATATGCATCAATATTCCCGGAAGATCCAGAATCAGAGGATTTCTTCAAAATCGGGAGAATAGGGCTGTTACAAATGTTGGCAGCTGTTTCCTCCACCACTCCTTTATCAATCAAATCCTGAATAATTGAGAGTAAAGCTCGTTCACCAGCCGGCCAGATCTTATACTGAGGTATACGTGGCAATTTCGCACCAGGTTTCAATGTAATATGGACGAGAGGGATGTCTAGTTTACCGACATCCGCATCCCCTGTTGCCCACAACGTGGTAGGGATGGCATCAAACTCAGGGGGAAGAGGTTAATTTTTAGAAAAACACTGTTTCATATTCTCAGTGTGGGGTTGTATCGTTAGGTAAACACCATCCGGGGAACAATATATTTTCAAGTTTAATTTCTTCAACATATCCAAACCTAATAAATTCTCACAACAATGCGAAGTCAACAGAAAGGGGGGAATCAATTGTAGCAGGACCAATAGTGAATGGGAGGGGTTTAGAGATGGGGCTTACCACCGCAACTCCTGAAAATCCCACTAATACATTATTTTGCCCGGACAGAGCCGCCCCTGGGACCAATGATCGAGCAACAGAACTATTCATTGCTCCTGTGTCAATTAGAAAATTCTCGGAAGTTCCCATCAATTCCCCTTTCACATAGGGTCCTCGTTGATTGACTTGGATCGACACTTGGCCCCCACTCTGTCCCTGGCTGTCCTATGGATGAGCATACCCATCCTGATCTCCAAATGCATAATCCTCATTAATGGATTGCCTACCTTGAGGGTTGTCAAAGTGGTTTTGTTGCGACGTGCCCTGAGCAACTTCTTCCCTCCGCATGTCACTTCGATCCGGGCCACCTCAACCACGTCCCCGTCCTCGAAAAGCTCTGTTCTGGGAAAGCAGTAACGGACACTGAGCTCTCCAATGTCCTTCCTGTTTACAATAAGCACACTGATTTATCCCTGACGGCTGGGCCGGTCCTGCACTTCTTCCTGTCCCCACCCCTCTTGATACTGAGCCTCGGACTCCTCTCCCCCCTCCTTGTCCTTGAACAACTTGCTGTAATAACACCCGTGTTTTAAGATCCTTGGCCTTTTTCTCTACTTTATCCTTACTCTCTTTTTCCCTGTGCTCATAATATTGGGCCATGCTTAGTATTACAGAGGGGGTAGAGGTAGTCCAGGTACTCTCAGCGGCCTGCAGCCGAGCAGAGACTTCAGGTATCAGATTGGTCACAAAACGATTTACAAACAACCGGACCCCGCCTTCCGTGGCAAGATCCTGCCCGCTAAAATCAATGAAAGTGCCTTCAAATCGAGTGGAAAAAATCAGAAACACTTTCATCTTTCTTTTGTTTACAAGCAGTCAATTTATCCCAGTCGTCTTTACGCGGGGGAATTAGTGTATGCATGTAGGCAATTATTTTCGCGGGGAGAGTAGTAATTTCATCTCTGGGCTTGTCTCCAGGTTTGCGGTCTCGGTTCCAGTCTTTCAACTGGTGCCAGGACCCTCCTAATTCCGCTGCATGATCGGTGTCATGAACCTGTCGCCGTATATCTACCGGAACTAACAACCCGAAAAACAATTCGACATCAGCTAAAGTCATTACAGCTGATGCTGCGGCTTCAGTTAACTCTTTATAGTAAGCGGTGGGATTTTTACGAGGGTCCGGCAGCTGTGATTTTAAAGCAAGGACTTCACTTCGCTTCCATGGCGTATATACCCATTGTTCCTGAAACCGTGCATCCTCTCGGGCTCTCGTAACTTGATTGTTACCGTCACGTACTTCAAGTACCTCTGGATGAAAAATGGGATGTACTTCCCTCATGGGATGTTGAAAATCCCAATTGGGACATTTTACAAACATTCGGCCCCGGTATTTCACTAATGTATCTACATTTTTATACACTACTACCGGACTGAGGTCAAACTTATGAGCTCGGTTCAAAATATCATACAAGATTTGAGGGGCCAATCCGTCCTGAAAGCATCGTTCCCAATGCGTCAATAAGATACCGGGACATTTGATGCAAAGCATGTTGTTGCATAACTGGTTCAAGGTGCCTAATGGTACTCCACAAATCGGCCACTGTATATACATCCTTCCGCATCCATTTAATTGATTGTTCTGCTATGGCCTCCTTCTCACTATAACCCAGTGAGGCCCTCATGAATAGTCGCCTAGCATTGACTTGGATCCCCCAGTGGAGTACAATCCCTTTCTTCAGGTGTCGCACCAGCTGATTGAGACGTCCTTATGGGACTCGGTGCTGCCAGAAATATACAGGAAGTTCCCGGTGGCAGCTGTGTGTCAGGAATAAGGGTAGCTGTGTCTCTCAATGAGGTAGGGGTGGCGTGAGCAGCAGCCCGAGGGGTGAGAGACTCGTCTGCTTCCGGAATGGAGGCCGAAGAGGTCATAGGTGGGTGTAGGGGTACAGCGGGGTATATGCGTTGTGGTGCATATGATGGGGGAGGTCGAACGTTCAATAAATCCTCTATTTCATCTTCTGCTTCATTTCGAGTTACATAACTTTTGTCCACCTGTAGTCTAAACTGTCTATCTAAACATTCAATATTTTGTTCAGTTTGATTTTTATCATGAGCAATGGCTTTCTGAGTTATAGTCTGTCCTTGTTTTATCTTCACCAATTTCTCTGCCCTGATATGTCTCCGTTTTGCTTCTTTCTGCCACTTATTGAGGGTGTCAAACATGGCCTGCCTGCTGCGTTTAGCGAACAGACGGTCTTGCAAATATCAGCGGCCACTGTAACTCTACATTGTCTTTCCTGTACTTATGCCATAGTGTATTGAATAAGAGTGGGGCAATCCCATGCTTACAATACATATCGTGGCTGGGGCTTCCCTCCGGAGGGGCCGGCTGGCTTTCGTCCAATCTCGTACCCCCCCGGCACACACAGCCGAAACATAACTTACTAAAATACGGCATTGCTCCTCTGTATATATTCTAAATACTGCTAGCTGAAAAGGAAAATGTTATTTACAACACTCTCATACACATGGCTATGTTTTCAATCAAATTCAATCACCCACAAATATGAAATCAACAACAATCTTTACATCAACATAGACAACAAACAACTTATTTCAGACAGAAGGTGGAGCCCGTCGACTCCTACCTATGGAGAACTCATGTAATCTTCCAAATTCCAAAAAGGGCCCAAAATCAAGCATCAGAATCCAACAGTCTTATCCTTAGACTGCCTATAGATAGCCACACAGGTTTTCAAACCACAGATCGACCTACGGAAGATCCGGCAGCCTTCATGGTTCACCTCCTGGACTATTCTGGCTGAGCCCGTTTTTTCAAGCGCCGCTCCAGATCTGTCCGAGGGCTACCCAATCTCAGCTGTCAGCATTTCCGAGAGCAATCCGGCCGGGTGTACACTTCTTCCACAAGTTAGACCAAGGGGTCTGGTCCTAATCTCTATTATTCTCCAGAATATACCAAAACAGGAGCGTCTGCCCGTGCAGTCTCAATACTGCCCCGTCAGACCCCCTTCTGAGTTCTCCGTGGCATGAAACCACCAAATACCAAATTCAAATCCAAAGGATATCCAACACGAAACAAAACAAATCACTCACATGGTGCACTCAGGTTCTATTGCAAGCTTCTCCACTGCCAACTCCTGTAGACCAACGTGGTCTGTTCCCGGGTTACACCCGTAGGACTCCGGCGTGGGGTCACTAGCAGCTGAGGCTCTCTCGATCGGGAGAGCGGAGCAACCCTCGAACTTTCGGTCTGTCCTCCCCCGATCAAGATCACCCTCCCAATGTCCCGTTCCTTTCTGATTACAGAGGGACGACCCCAACGCGGAGTCCCAGTGGAGTCGCCAACTGAAGTACCGAAAAATAATTACAACCCAATAGAGCTATACTTACAAATAGCCCTAAAACCAATTACCAATAATCAGTCAGTTGGCAGTGTAGAAGGTTCAATCATTTATTAAACAAACAACTCTGCAAGAGGAGCCTCTCGCAACCTAACCCCTCGAGGTCCGCCGAGAAGACTGCTGGCACATTATCAACAGATCACATATATACTGTTGCAGTTCGAAACCGTTACCTAAGAAGGAAAAATACAAGTTGGTACAGGTTGGTGCAAAGGAAAGACCATATATGGGACACAAAGCATCCTTATTTTAGCTCAGCTCGTTATAGCAAGGTCGAGGAGGGTGACTCCCTTCTGCCAGCGCTAGGAGAGTCCACACAGCACCTCCTGGAATGTGCTTATCCATCCTACCCCCACCTACAACATTGACAGGCCTAACAGGCAGAAGCAGCAGTTGGCTACATTTGTCGGACTGTTTCTCAAGAGAACGACTCCTGCTAAACATAATGGTAGGTTTCCACTAATGTCGTAAGCAGACTAGGCCACAAAATGGCACTTGTCAGGTTAATCTATATTGCTCGAAATGAGGGCAAATGATTAGCATAAGACGTGTATTGATCCTGTAACTAGTACGTGCGTGTGGTTAGTAACACTCTAACATCTTTACGAGACTAACAGATACATCACGCTAATTAATAACTGTTACTATATGTTTTACTAAGCCTGATTCAGATTTCAGTTCCTCAATTCAGCTTTTGTCCGGTGTAAGCTATAGAATGAAGCTGTAATAAGACCATTTGCCTCAAGCTTTTTAAAAAAAATTCTCTGAGGGTGGAGAGAACCCCCTCTATATTGCTCAGGCTTGCTTGTTTCCCGATATAACACTCCTCTCCAACTTTTACGCCCTACCACTTTGAAATGTCACCAGCTGCCACTGGTGCTTTGCTGTGTTGGCCTGCAGTGGTTGCTTCTGTCTTGGGCAGAGAAAGGATTGGACTGAACTGTCTGCAACTTCTTTGTTTGAGTTTCTCCAAGGGCTTGAGGTAGAATTATCCCCTGTTCAAGAAGTCCCAGTAACAGCAAAGACTTCAGTTCATATGCTACCAGAACTGGAACTGAAACAGAGGAAAAAGCAACCCAACGCCATCAATGATGCTGCTACCGGCTCCATGCCCTGAAGGCACCGCTGAGGGCACCGCCGTACTTTACATGGCAACCCTGGTCTCACTGATGCGAAGACTGAGCAGCTGCTTGCACTGTAACCTGTGGGCACCATACTCTGCACTGCCTGGCTTCACATCGCTGCCCTGGTATACCTAACGACGCCCCTCCATGCCGACATTGATGCTGCTGCTTGCACCATCGTTCGAGGGCACCGCTCGTACGTTACACAATGCACCGCCCCCTTCCACACAGCAGCCTTGGCCTTTCGGCGCCATCGTCTCTGGTTAGTCAGCCGACTACAGCGTTTCAGGAATGACATTGACTACGCTGCTGGTACTGTGACCTGGTAGCACCGCAATGAGCATCACCTCAATTTGCACCAAAGCCCTGGTCTAAACGATGCCGCTGAACACCATCGCTGAGCCGCTGTCTGCATCACGAGCTGAGGGCACAGCTCGCCGCACAGCTCTACTTTGCACGGCTGCACTTCGTACTGCATCCCCGATGCCCGCCGAAGCCATCACTTCTGACTTCAACTGCACGGAGTTCAATCTGTAACGCGTGTGACTTCAAGGGCCCAAAGACTCCTGCACTGACCTCCGGAACTGCCGTCGCTCTTCGAGGCTCATCACGAGGTCACCGATGCCCTGCATTTCTGAAGATACTGTTTTGCTGGTCTTTCCAACACCGTAGCTGGCCCCCAATGCCGCAGTCAGCCAGAACTGTTAGGGTTTGTTGTTCACAACGCTGTGATAGCCCCGGACAAAGCTGTTGACTTCAAGGAACTGTATTTTAAGACTATTTTTGATTATTGATATTTCTAAGAATTGTATGGTGGATTTTTTTTATCATTTTTGGTCTTGTTTTGCACAGATAAAATATTGCATATTTTTCTAAAACTGGTGTGATGTCCTTTTGTGGTGTTTTCACTGTATGTTGGTCATGTGCAAATGCTTTACACACTGCATCTGAAATAAGCCTGACTGCTCGTGACAGGCTACCAAGGGGGTGAACAGGGGTTATTTTAGAAATGTATCCCCTTTACCCTGACTAGGGAGAAGGATCCCTACTTGGACAGGGTAACAACCTGTCAACTAGAGACCCCCATTTCTTACAATGGGGGGAAAAGAGGGAGTAGAATCAGAGGGGCACGTCCTCTTACTGATATGTATCAAAACCAGAAAGAGCTCATCTTTTTATATGGACTAAACTGCCACAAGATCAAGAAAATGCAATGCTTTCTTATTAAACGTTTATATAAGAAAACATAGCATTTTCTTTATCTTGTGAAGGGTTAGTCCATCCTGCTAGCATCCAGGCTCTCTATTGTGTGGCTGTTTAGGAGGACTACTTAAAGGCCAACTGCACCTAGTCATGTGACTGGAACAGGCTGCAGGTGCACCACACCATGCTTTATTAGTATATTTGCAACAGTGAGCTCCAAAATAACCTCAACAACATACCATATCATTTGCTACACTTGTTTTTGAAACTTGGAATTTTTATAGTTCCAAGGTCTTCAGTGATGCAACATTGATTGCAGCACCCCCACTATAAAAATTGTTCCAGCACTACTGATCCTCATCAGCCAAACAACCATTCATCCCCAAGAATATTCATTGACTAAAAAGGTGAACATATAATAAAGCGGGTGTCTTGTGCAGAGAAAGAAACTTTTGTCTTTCTCCAATCCTGTCTCTCTTGCAATTGTTAACAAGAGGCATTCAAGAATGGTTGTTTGATGTCACCTGGGGTTTTGAGATCCATTGTGATATTATCAATCGGATAGCCCGTTAAGTGAAGTATTCTTTCTTCCTCTGATCCTAAAGGGAAATCTACTTGCCTTGTCCAAAATGAAGGCTAGGTTCTCTTAATCTATCATCCATTTCTCCCTGAGTTCTAGTTGTGTATAACCAAATCGTGCATGTGAGATCCCCCTCACTTTAAGCTGACCACATGCTTTGTGTAAGTATCTACCACTTCCATTGTGCACTTTATTTATTCCCCTCATGGTGTTAATGCAATGAACAATTTGTGTTTTTGTCAAAAGGTATGCATGTATATTTAACCCATAATACTATCAATTAATTTATTCTACCCCTGAGGTCCAATGATAGGACTGTCTTCGGTGTTAGACCTGGCACCATTGGCGTGGGTCTCCCTTCCATGTTTCGCTGTTGTCTCCTCTGTTTTTGCTGGTATTAGATGCTCTTGGCGCTGTGCCACTGCCATTCAGTGCCACAGCGTGAATGCTCCCTGTGTAAATGTAACTGTGAATTGGTATATCCCTGATTGGCTTATTTGGGTTACCTGTTAGTCCCTAGTAGTGTGTCCTGTGTGTGCCCAGGGCTGGTAAACCAAATGCTGCTTGTGGGCCTGCAGCGCTTGTATGCGCCACCCACAGAAGCAGCTTGTAGATGGTACCTCAGGCCTGCCACAGCAGTGTCTGTGTGCAGTCCAGAACTGCCATCTTGGCTGTGAAGTGCCCACACTTCCTAGCCCCTGAACCTTCCCTTGGCATCATGTCAGTCACCCCTATGGTAGGTGCATTGTGTGTGTTAGGTAGGACATGGCTTGATATGTCTAGCATGTCCTGGTAGTGAACTACACTCCATTTTGTTTTTCACTGCTGCAAGGCTACCTGTTCTCCATAGGTTAGAATCGGCAGTCCGACTAATACATCTTATAGTCCTAACTGACTCGGGGAACATGGTAGAAATTCGAGTTTAGTATGCCTGATCTCAGAATAATAAAATACATCTTTTAGCAAAGTTGGTTTTAATTATCTGTGTTTGAAAATACCACTTTTAGAAAGTAGGTATTTTCTTACCTAAGCCTTCCAGTTTACTCTGCTGTTATGTGCATTGACTGTCTGGGTTTAGAGGGGCTAGGCAGGCCTGAGTCAGACCTGGGTTGAATAGAGAGATCTGCATTGAGTACTGGGAAGGAGTAGCTCATTGACTTGAATAGGGCTATGCCTGGCAAGGTGAATGCTGGCTCCACCTCCTACTGTGCGTCTGATGGCAGACCCCCTCTTTCTGAACGGAAGGATGCAGCCTGGTAAACAAAGTGCTCCAGGCCTGAGCAGAACTGGTTTTGGCTGAGTTCAGTGACTAGAGACTTTTGAGAACAAAGACTTTTGGGTTATAAATATATGTGCCCAAACCCCTGAGTTTTGTATTGCTCCTGGATGTCAAGAAGAACCTCTGTCCGTTTCACTGAAGGAATCTGCAGGACAGGACTGTCCTTGTGCTGGTGTGCTGTTTCTTGGATTGGCCTGCAGTAGTTCCACCTGGACTTGGAAGAAGAGGGAAAAGGACTTTGAGTGAACTTTTATTTTTGCTAAAGCAATCACCCAAGGGCTAGAAGAGAGCTAGCCTCCTGCTGGAGTCACAGGCACATCTGACTCCCCCACCAGCCTCCTGATTCCTCCCAGCGAGGATTTCTATCTGCAGGTGAGGCCCCTGTGAGTTCCAGGGCCTCTAGTTCTACTACAGAGAAGAGAGTGCTGAAATCATCGCTAACGCCCATTTGCGAGCCGCCGCAGCCAAAGAGTGTAAGAAAAATCACCGCGCTGCTGCTGCCGAGCGCTCGCAAACCAAAGATCATCGCACGCTTGCGGGCCACAAACTGCTCGCTAACACCCAAAGATCATTGCATCACACGTTTGCGGGCTTTTTGAGTGCTCGCTGACCCCAGATCCTCGCATCGAGATCATCGCATCACGACATCGCAGTGCGGGCGCCGTGTCCCGCATGCACCTGCAGTCGGCGCATCATTCTCCCTTGTGGCATCGCCGGCCTCGCGTGAGGAAAGTCATAGCTACAGCTCGTTTGCGACATTTTGTTGGTTCTGCTACACAATTGTAAGTAAAAGGGTCGCAGAGACCACTGCCTTGAACTGAACTTATATTTACACACTTTGAACTCTTTTTACAGTGTAGGAGGATGGATATCTGACTATGGTTACCACCAACTTTTTGCCTAGTGTTTCGCTGGTTTTCGACTTAGTTGGCCTGGGATCCTGCTATTCAGGGCCCCAGGCTATCTGCTTTCTCTGTAAAATGGACTCCATGTACTTTAGCTACATACCTAATTGGATATTGGGTCACCTTTGTTAGCCCCTGTATAGTGTACCATTGGTACCCAGGGCATAGGTGCATCCAAGGCCTACCAGGGACTGCAGCATGAATTATGCCACCCCTGGCTGGCCATCCAAATTGACACAACTGGCTGATCACTCAGCTGGGGCAAGGTCGTGTAATCACCCCTTGCTTAGGTATTGTATTCCTATACCTACCATTATATATAGACACATATATACCTATAAGTCACTCCTATGGCAGGCCTTAACAATCCTGGAGGCAGAGTGCTTGGTTTTATGTGAGATGGTGCTCTAGCATGAGCTGAGCCTGTCTGCAGCTTTCGGAACCATGTTCTTATAGCTGCTCTATGATATAGCCATACCATATACTCTTAAGTGCATTATAATCCTCGCGGTTATTGCTAACTTTGGTTTTGCTTTATCAAAACATGTAGTGTAAGGTGTCATACGCTTTGGAATACTACCCCCCCACCCCCCTGCCAGTTCTGGTGGCGGGGGTAGCATTCCACCCTTCTAGAGGGAGAAGACCTGTAGTTGTAGCTTTACCCGGTTAAGGTTAAAAAGAGCCTCAGCATCACAAAATGGGTGCTGCTGCCACAGACACAAGTCTGACCTCCTGCAGCTGGGAGCCCTTCCAGCGAGGGAGGCCTGGACAATAGATTTCCTGTCTTGCGAGGTGCTAGCACCTCCCCAGACAGGCTATAGTGTGTTGGGGCAGGGTGGGTTGAAAGGAATGAGACACTGCCTGGGGCACACAAGGTGCTCAATGCATAGTCCGGTTTAAACCAGTTGCTGGGGCACTCCAGCCCCAGCTCTGGCGCGAAACTGGACAAAGGGAAAGGGGTGTAACCACCCACTTCCCTGGTCCCACCCATAGGAGGGACCTAGCAGGTAATCCAGCCCCTTTAATTCGTATAAAGCTAGGAGCTGAGTCTAGAGACTTTAGATTATCCTGAACTGAAACTCTGACACAAAACTCTGGACCTTCGACATTCTACTGCAACTAGAATACTGAAGAATCTCCCTTGTGGTCAAGGAGTGACCACCCTGTGCAAACAGGCACCACCTAGCAAATTGCCAGTTTGCTTTGCCGTCGCTCCTGAAGGATCCCGATGACCCTGCTTCACAGGAGTAGACTTCCAGACTTTTCTGACCACGAACCACACCTCCAGCAAAGCTGAGACCAGTGGCGGACACGAGAGACGTGAGACCGGACACCTGGCTATTTTGCTCTTTGCTAAATTGTGCAGCTTTTGAGGCGTCCTCGAAATTGTTCATTGGGACTTAAGAAGCCCCAACACTGAGCTGTAAGTGCACCAAAGTTCAGCCCACCACACTCCGCGAGTGCTGCGTGGGGCCTGCTCTTGCATTTCCTCTTGACGCGTCGTCCCGGTTGCTAGCCCGTTGGCTGGTGGCCATCTTGAAGACTCCATTTTGAAACAACACTGCTTGCCTGGTTGCTCTGGGCTTGCTCCTGCTTTCCTGCAAAAGGGAAGCTCCACAGACCTTGCTGGTCTGTACCAGAAACCGATCATTGTATCCTGCATGGGTTGCCTTTGCCAAGGCTTGTTGACTCCGATCCGGAAGCCGACACCGCCAACAGCGAGAACCTTTGTGGGACAGTCCGTATTCAGCGCCTGGTTGTCGTCGACACCTCCTGGTCCACGTGGCTGCAGAGACAAGCTTCACTTCTTCACCTGTTTGCAGCTCGACATCATCTGGTTCCGTCCTAGTTCCATCCTGGTCACTGGCTAGTGACCCAGACTCTGTCCCCTCTGCTTTCAGGTTCTTCACTTCTCCGATCCGCCCTTGGATCTATCCGGACATCTTCCTCCTGGTCGCCTGCAGCATCTTTTTGCAGCTCTCCATAGGAATCGACGACGAAACCCGACACAACTTCATCTCACATACAGCATTTCAGAAAGAATCCTATTTTACAGTATTGTGGCTTTTTAACGTTATTGGTCTTGTGTTAAGTCTATATATAAAGATACTTATTTTTTATACCTACTTGTGCGGTGTCCCTTTGTTGTGTTCCTCACTGTGTTACTGTGTATGATCATAAATGCTTTACACACTGCCTCTGAGATCAGCCTAGCTGCTCGTGCTACGTTACCACAGGGTTGAGCAGGGGTTATCAAACGATAATCAAGCAATAATCCGTTGCCATGATGGGGGAGGTTTCGCATTACTGCAATATCATTTTTTCCCCATGAATTAGAAGGCATCCTGCCAGGACAGGAGAAATTGGGTTGCCCACCTCACTCCATGTCAATGCGACAATGCGATTATGGAGGTCGTGAGCAAAGTAGCTGGTAGAGACAATAAGAAGTTACTTTTACAAAGAGAACTTTATTGGATGCACAAACTGAACTCCATACATCCAAAAGGACTCCATGAGAGACTGGAATACAGTTATTTATGAATTATTTGAGTGCTTGCAGCCACTGTTTCTGCTTTGTGATCCCTCTTTCACTCCCCCGGTTTCTGTCTGTCTTCTACTTTTTGTCTCTTTCAACTTCTTTTGATCTATTTCACCTACTTATTTGTTTACGGTCTTACCCACTCTTATCCCTGTTCACCTTTCCGCCTTTTTTACTATCAATGTTCTTCCACTATTTCTCCACCATTTTTCTAACATTTCCCCAGTCAACCCTAGCCCCACCGTGATTTCACGTTTCCATTTATTCATCTTTATGATCTTTACACACGTTTCCCCAGTTTTACTCAATTTTATTCCCCAGCTGTTCCGCTTGTAATCTGTCTACTTTTTCCTGCTAGTTCTTCCTTTTTTTCTGTAAGCTTTTTCCATCAAGTTCTTTTTCAGTGCATTTCCTCTGCACTGTCTAATGGCATTGTTCTCTGTTTTCTCTCGTACGTTTCTTGTATTTCCCCATCTTCGAATCCCTTTATGTTCTCCCCAATAGTTCGTACACCCCGTCCGCTCTTACAACCTTTTTTCTTCTCCTTTTTAAAAAAAAAATGTCAACGCTCTTGTGACCCTTTTCATTATTATTATTTTTTATTATCTTTTATTTTTTATTTTTGCTCAGGTATACACTGCTCTTTTCATCATCTTTTTATCAGTTTTCCTTTTTTCGTTCTTTTTCTTTCGCAATCCTGTTCAACTTTATTATCCAGCTTAGACTAATTTCTGCGAGCTCCCGACGCTCGCAGTCCTCTTTCTGTGCAACCTCCCTTTACGTTCATAACGCCGCGCTTGTTTCCGGCGAAATCACCATGTTGCCGAACAGCTGAATTTTCACTGAGAAGCCCGTAACCTCACACATCCTGCGGTAAGGTTAAATGGGAGATGACTCCTTTCACCCCACTTGACATTCATTCAGTCGGTAATTTTAATTCTTGTCCGCCTTTTTGCGACAGCAGATTCTATCACACCCCGAGTCACTTAGTTTCACTGTCGCTTGCCTCCCGCTTTTATACCCACGTAGTTGCTCTATGTCGGGCCGGTCATGTGCTTTACCACACATGCACCCTTCCGTATTTAATTCTCACCATCACGGTATTTCATCCATTCACCAACAAGCCTTCGTTGTTTCCGCGTCGATGCCCACTCCGCTCCTTTATAGTCCCCTCACGTCCGCTTGGTCTTGTCATTCCTTTCCTCAGAGTATGCACGTTCACTCTCACAAATTTTATTTTCTATAACCCTACCGCCTTATTTAGTTTGTATTCTCCTTGGGTCTATGTTTACCCTGTTAATTTCACACGCCATCACCTCGTTTCGGTTTGCTGCCTAACTAGTACACCCTCACACCTTTTGAGACCCATTAGCTCCTGTCCCGCGATATATACCCTGTCATTTTGGTTTTTCTTGCAGAAACGCCCCCTGACGAAGAGCTTTCAGCTCCAAATGCATTGGGGATGCATTTGTGACCAAATTTACGGAATTACCTTGTTGGATACTTCTACCTTGATATGATTCACTTTGACCTTTTCAAGTATAAACTTTGATTCTTTCAACATATGACGTAATATGATTTGAAGACCAGTTTATAATAAACTCCTTATTTTGGAAGATACCCATTGATATACTTTCGATTAATTTCACAACGATATTTCATTGTGTTTGGTGGACTCGAGATTTCAATCTTACACTGCGTAAGGTTTTTTCTTGTATGTTTTCAGCCCACACCTCATGGCCAGGAGGTGACCAGCTCAAAGTCCCATACCTTAATTTTTCTGCTTTTAACTTAAGATCACCTTTCCATTACCCTGGAATGCTGCGGTCCTCTCGTTTTTCTCACATAGCTTCTGACCGCACCGCAAGCACCCAAGATTTCAACATGTCTTACAATGAGATTGCCAACTTGACAGCTAACAAGGCAGATACTTTTGAATTCTCTTCAGAAGACACGGACAGAATATATTCGCTTGTTCAGGAGCCCGAATGTATTTCATCCAGCACTGGATCTGTACAGTCTAACATTCGACAGTTACTTTTCGCAGCCAAGAGGGAAATAAACCAGCGGATGCACGCAAGCACTTTAATCAGATATCATAAAGTCCAGCATATACCTAGGGGTCTACGCATCCCACTGAAATCAACTCTTTGCAGACACAATCCACGTTTCACAGAGAAATGGTATGGAATCTTAAACAAATGTTCGCTTGACTTGATCCTTCTAATAGTAGAAGAACTTTCAAAACTCCTTGAAGAATTGGAAGGTGAAGTTACCCAATTAAAACAAGAATTGAGTAGTAAACTTACATCTGAAGAACCTAATAAAGTACTGGAGGACGTCAACTCTCAACTTGACAAATACACAAAGGAAATCAATGAAAGAAAATTGAAGAAGTTTAAAAGGGACACGGTCGATTATAAACTCGGCGAAGTTTATTATTGGGCCAAAATGTATGCAGCTAGGAGACAACAACACTCTTACACTAACAGATCCACAGATGGAGAAACCTCCTCTTCGGACGATTCATTTCGTAAATCAGGACAAAGAGGCCCACAACAACAGGCCACTTCACAACAGGAGAGTGTTCCCTCAACTTCCAGACCAGCTGTTACCACACCGGTTTCTTTTTTAGGATCAGGCCCCGATCCAACCGGCGACCCAGGAGGTCCCACCACTCAAAAATCACAACAACCTGTGGCAAAATCGACAAGAAGTCATCGGACCTAGTGATTAACCTCTCTAAAGCAGCCATTACAGCTCTACAAACTCAACTTCTCGAGAAGGGAATTTCTTTCGTCCCCACTTACAATTCTAATGAACTGGAGACACAAGTTTGCTTCTATAAATTTATGAGGTCTCTTAGACTTAAGCACTTCTTTCACAACGTGTGTACTCCCCAGCCACACGAAGATTCAGGCACCCTGTTGGACCTTCGACCCAAGAGCAATTTTTTAGCCCCAGTAAGCCATAAAATTTTGGATATGTTCGAATTACTTGTCCAACAAGACCTGCACTCCATTTACCAAGTATCGACACACCATCGTTCTAACCTATCCCGCCAAGAACGTCTAGCTTTAGCCCAATTGGCAGACAATCCGGATATAACAATTTGTAAAGCCGATAAAGGGGGTGCCCTTGTTATTTTAGACACCAGCTTTTATCGTGACAGCATTACTAACCATTTGAATGACAACACATTGTACATGGAAGTGCAGTCTGATCCCACACCAGAATTTATTGAAGTGTTACAAAACATCATTAACACAGCCGTCACAGCGGGTACCATCACTGAACGTGATAAGTGTTTCCTTATGAAGGATCATCCTCAAATGCCATATCTTTATATGGTCCCAAAGATTCATAAACACACCACCAGACCACCGTTCTGGCCTATAGTCAGCACACGTAACTCCATCCACGAGCCGATTGGTATATATATTGACAGACATCTACAATCAAGTGTAAGAGACATGCCAAGCTACAAACAGGATACTACAGACTTCCTCACCAAAATTAACAATATCATCATCGAACCTAATAAAACCATCTACCTATGCATCATCGACGTGAGCTTGTTGTATACTTCTATCCCGCACAATCTGGGATTACAAGCCATGGAATCAGCCTTACTATCCACAGATAAACCTTTGAATTTACAAGTATTCCTCATGGAACGTATGCAGTTCACCCTCCACCATAGTTATTTCAACTGTATGGATAAATTCTACATCCAGTTATCAGGCGTGGCAATGGGCAACTGTGCCGCGCTGTCATATTCAAACCTTTTCATGCATCAATTTGAATCAGAACACATCATGTCTAACCAAGAATGGCAAAATCATTTAACCAGTTATCATTGTTACATCGATGATATTTTCCTTATGTGGAAAGGTTCAGAATTGCAACTTGTTACAGCCATTAACAATCTCAACTCAGTTGATGCAAGGATCCAATTTACATATACTATCAGCCAAACCCACATATCATTTTTGGATGTCATCATCAGGATTCAAGATAACACACTTCAGACTTCCATTTACACCAAACCCACAGACCGCAATCATTATTTACATTTCAACAGTTTTCACCAGATGAGTCTCAAAAAACACTTGCCATACTCTCAACTCTTGATAGCCAAACGCATCGCTTCATCAGCAGAACTATTCAAAGCTGACAGCACGATCATCATGAACAAATTTCACCAAAGAGGTTACCCCACCAGCATCATCCAATTTGCAGACAAACGAGTAAACCTTAAAGATCGTTCTAAATTATTAACAGCAAAAGCGCCTTCACAGACTACAGACACTCGTTCATGCTTCGTTTCTAAATATTCTACCACCAGTACCAAAATCAAAGCTTCTATTATAAAACCTTGGCAACTGCTCCAAATGGAACCAGATTTTAACAACATTTTCTGTACGGTCCCGATTTTTGCATACCAACGAACCAAAAACATTCAACAAATGCTCAAATCTCGCAAGACCCCCACTGACAAAGTATATAACGGAACTATACCCTGCCACAACTGTGGCAATTGCAACAGTATCATTAAAGGCACCACCATTCACCATCCTACACAAGGTACACCCATAAACCTCAAAGTTAATGCTACATGTGACACCACCAATGTGGTTTACCTTCTTAAATGCCTGTGTGGTTTCCCTTACGTGGGCGAGACCGAAAGAAAAATTAAAACTCGACTTACAGAACACCGGAGCAACATCCGGACCAAAAACTTAAAATCTTGTGTAGCTGCCCATTTTACCAATCAATCACACAATGTCAGCCAACTACGGTTCCTGATTTTGGAAGTCGTGAGCAAAGTAGATGGTAGAGACAATAAGAAGTTCCTTTTACAAAGAGAACTTTATTGGATGCACAAACTGAACTCCATACATCCAAAAGGACTCAATGAGAGACTGGAATACAGTTGTTATTTATGAATTATTTGAGTGCTTGCAGCCACTGTTTCTGCTTTGTGATACCTTTTTCACTCCCCCGGTTTCTGTCTCTGTCTTCTACTTTTTGTCTCTTTCAACTTCTTTTGGTCTCTTTCACCTACTTATTTGTTTACGGTCTTAACCCTGTTCACCTTTCCGCCTTTTTTACTATCAATGTTCTTCCACTATTTCCCCATCATTTTTCTAACATTTCCCAAGTCAATCCTAGCCCCACCGTGATTTCACGTTTCCATTTATTCATATTTATGATCTTTACACCCGTTTACCCAGTTTTACTCTATTTTTTCCCCCAGCTGTTCTGCTTGTAATCCGTCTACTTTTTCCTGCTAGTTCTTCCTTTTTTTCTGTAAGCTTTTTCCAACAAGTTCTTTTTCAGTGCATTTCCTCTGCACTGTCTAATGGCATTGTTCTCTATTTTCTCCCATACGTTTCTTGTATTTCACCATCTTTGAATCCCAGTATGTTCTCCCCAACAGTTCGTACACCCCGTCCGCTCTTACAACCTTTTTTCTTCTCTTTTTTAAAAACATTTTTTCAACTCTTTTGTGAACCTTTTCATTATTATTATTTATTACCTTTTATTTTTTATTTTTGCTCAGGTATACACTGCTCTTTTCATCATCTTTTTATCAGTTTTCCTTTCTTCGTTCTTTTTCTTTCGCAATCCTGTTCAACTTTATTATCCAGCTTAGATTAATTTCTGCGAGCTCCCGACGCTCGCAGTCCTCTTTCTATGCCACCTCCCTTTACGTTCATAACACCGCGCTTGTTTCCGGCGACATCACCATGTTGCCGAACAGCTGAATTTTCACTGAGCAGCCCGTAACCTCACACATCCTGCGGTAAGGTTAAATGGGAGATGGCTCCTTTCACCCCACTTTACATTCGTTCACAGTCGATAATTTTAATTCTTGTCCGCCTTTTTACGACAGCAGATTCTATCACACCCCGAGTCACTTTGTTTCACTGTCGCTTGCCTCCAGCTTTTATACCCACGTAGTTGCTCTCTGTTGGGCCGGTCATGTGCTTTACCACACATGCACCCTTCCATATTTAATTCTCACCATGACGGTATTTCATCCATTCACCAACACGCCTTCGTTGTTTCCGCGTCGATGCCCACTCTACTCCTTTATAGTCCCGTCAAGTCCGCTTGGTCTTGTCATTCATTTCCTCAGAGTATGCACGTTCACACTTACAATTTTATTTTCTATAACCCTACCGCCTTATTTAGTTTGTATTCTCCTTGGGTCTATGTTTACCCTGTTAATTTCACACGCCATCACCTTGTTTCGGTTTGCTGTCTAACTGGTACACCCTCACACCTTTTGAGACCCATTCGCTCCTGTCCTGCGATATATACCCTGTCATTTTGTTTTTTCTTGCAGAAACTCCCCCTGACGAAGAGCTTTCAGCTCGAAATGCATTGGGGATGCATTTGTGACCAAATTTACGGAATTACTTTGTTGGCTACTTCTACCTTGATATGATTCACTTTGAACTTTTCAAGTATAAACTTTGATTCTTTAAACATATGACGTAATATGATTTGAAGACCAGTTTATAATAAACTCCTTATTTCGGAAGATACCCATTGATATACTTGCGATTAATTTCACAGCGATATTTCATCGCGTTTGGCCGCCTCGAGATTTCAATCTTTCCTCCTTCTTTTTGATTCCTCATATACGTTCCTGGTTTCCAACTGCCATACAGTGAAACAAGGGAGAAGGGTGCAATGGAATACAGTCGTGCTGCCTCAGCCTAGACTGGTCGGGATGGAGAGGATATGGAGATGGCAACCCGTTCCCAACAACAACGACTGGATCCACACCTATCCTCACAGCCTGTTACACAGAAGACAGATAATAACCAGATAGCAAATTACCATATAGCTATTGCCAGGCCAACAGACAAGGAGAGAAGAAGAAGAAGGCTGGTATAGCAAGGAGAGTAAACCATGGCTACGTAATCATTGGAACCGAGGAGAAGAAAAAAAAACCCAGGCTCAATCATTCATTGGGACCAATCAAGCATATGCCAAAACGCTCTTTTATCTGGCATTCCAACCCTGGCGAGATCTAGTTTCGAAATTTGAAGGATTGAAGAGCGCCAGTCGTAGAAAGTCGGGGGGAGGCGTCCTTCCACCGCTTGCAGATTTCTCTACGAGCTGCCAGTATAGAATAAAACAAAAGATTCTTTGCGGGACTGCGAATCTGGTCCCCAACTCCAAAAATAACAAGCCATAGGTCAATCACTACTGTAAAGCCTAGGGAAGATGAAAGTTCACAGCTGATTGAATCCCAAAAAGGTGCTAGGTGAGGACAGTGAAAGAACATATGTGTGTCCGGGGCTTCCTTCAGACCACAATGTGTCCAAGCCACCAGGCCCCCCGGGGTAAATTTAGACAGCCTCTGAGGGGAGTAATACGCTCTGTGCAGGGTAAAAAGATGGTTTCTGCGAAGCCAGGCTGGTTTGACTAGGTCCCACATTACGCTGCAAGACATTAGCCAAAGATCTTTCACGTTCAAACTTGGCATCAGGTCACCCCACAGTAATTCAGGAAGATGAAAATCACCGTCAGTCTCTTCCAGTATCAAATTATGCCAAAGGGATATCTCTTTCTTTGCTGGTGGTTTATCTAGCAGAAGAGATTCAAGTTCGCTGCCTCCCCCTATTGGCTAGTTGTTTCGACGTGGGGTTCGAGTGGTTGCAGCTTGGGCCCAACTTGATATTTGCAAGTATTTAAATCTCGAAAGACCGGGCCCCACCTTATGTACCAGATATTCCCATGGAAGCAGGGTCCCCTCCGTAAATAGATCCCCCATACTGTTAACCCGGCCTCTCTAAGTGGGAGCGCTAAGCTGTCGCCCACCCAACCTGGAGCCAAGGGAAGGTCCCATATTGGAGATCTGCTGGAGTAATATCCCAATTTTATTGAAGACCTCACCTTGGCCCATGTTCGCGCTAAGCCCTGCAAGACCTTCAGTTTTATTTATTTTTTTAATTTGGGATCTCCAAATTTAAACAGGTAACCAGACTGCGCAATTCCTTCATTATTCAATAAAGCCGCGAACATACTTCCAATGCCCCCATGTACTGGCATCTTTAGCAGCATTCTAGCATGTGAGAGTTGAAATGCCCATGCATACATCTGCAAGTCTGGGCCTGCCAGTCCCCCCTTCTCCCTGCGACGCCTGATCTTTTTTCCAGGCTATCCTTGGATTTTTATTGTTCCAAATAAAAGAAGTGATTTCGCCCTGTAATTTAATTAACAAGGTAGGGACAAAAAATAAAGGAATTGTATTAAACAAGAAAGAAATCTTCGGTAAGATAGACATCTTTACTAGATTGACTCTACCTAGTAAAGACAAGGGGAGGTGCTGCCATGCTCTCATCAGCTTCCGACATTCCTTTGCTACCAATGCAAAGTTCGAAGGGGCGATCAGGCTAATATCCTTAACAATGTTTAGCCCTAGGTAGCGCAAAGATGTACTCAGTTGCTCATTAAAACTGCTCACCTCATCGTTCCATACCATTATCTCCGTCTTTGAGGCATTCACCTCGTAGCCCGAGACTTCCCCAAAATCCAAGGCCAGCTTTATGGCGGCAGGGAACGCGGTACTAATCTCCGATGTCATTATCATGACGTCCGCGTAGAGAGCAACCTTCTTTTCCCAATCTCCATAGATGAAGGGCTTGATGGAATCATCCTCTTTTAATCTTTGAGCAAACGGCTCAATATAGAGATCGAAAAGCAGAGGTGATAATGGGCAGCTCTGCCGTGTCTGCCGTGTTCCTCTCGTGATTGCGAATGATTCTGAGAGACCCCCGTTCACCAATACAGAAGCGGTTGGGCTATGGTACAAGAGCTTTACCGCTCTGCGAAAACCCTCACCCACGTTGAACTTAGCCAAGGCCCCCAACAGGTACATCCAATTGACCCTGTCGAAGGCCTTGGTGGCATCCAATGTGAGGATGCTCAATGGAATGGAGTCCTTAGTCGCAATGTCCATAGCCCCTATAAGATCGCAAGTTAATTCGTAAAGTTGACGACCCCTAATGAAACCCTTCTGGTTAAGATGCAAAATATCGGGGGCGACCTGACGCAATCTATTTGCTAAAAGGGATGCAAAGATTTTATAGTCTGCGTTGAGGATTGATATGGAACGATAAGAGCCACAGTTGTTAGCAGGCTTACCCGGTTTCAAAATGAGCGAAATAGATGCGCTATTCCAGAATGGTGGTGGAAGCGCCCCCTTCTGTAGTATCTGATTGAACAGGACAGCAAGGAAGGGAGAGATCTCTGTTAGCAAAATTGTATAAAGTTCTGCTGGCAAACCGTCTGGACCGGTAGCCTTACCCCCCTTACTGCCCTGAAGCGCCAACACGACATCTTCCTCAGTAATCGCTTTGTCTAAGAAGACCTTCTGTTCGGAGGATAGCAACGGAAGGGAAATACCGTTGAGCCACCTATCTATACTATCCTCTGTGATGTTCCTATCCTCCTGATATATGTTCTGGAAGAAGTCTTTAAAGGCTGACCTGATGTCCTCGTCCGAACGGAAGGTGCCATGGCTAGTTTCAATCTTACACTGCGTAAGGTTTTTTCTTGCAATGCGACAATGTCACCAGACCTGAACTTTTCACCAACAAATTATCGATTTCAGCTGTGTTGGTCTAACTAGTGCCATGGAAGCACAGCAAAAGTACAACACCCAGAATAAATTTTGCCAAGGAGTAAAAATAGTGTTCACAATAACCTGGAAGGTCATAGTTACCTCACGACGAGTACAGCTAGTGTACTAGTTGAACAAAAAGACTGCTCAGAGATCTCATAGGCGTTAAGATCAAGTTTTCATATGTAGCAGCTTGAAAAACAAGCATTTGCAATGCAATAGGTCTCGCATTTGCTAGAGTTTGAGCTATTGGCATTGTAAATAACAATGCCTTTTATTTATGTTTTGAAAACCTGCAAGCAGTGGGTAAACACGCAGTATGTACTTCTAGTCGTGGCAATAAAAGAGGTGCATTTATTGCCAGCTTTGCTTCTCCTAATAAGTAAGTAGAAAGTGCGAGTTCGCGCATTGCTTATAGGTTTTCAAACACCTAATGAAAAGGCATTGCAATTTACAATGTCAGTAGCTCAAAACCTCGCGAATGCGAGTCCTATTGCATTGCAAATGCTTGTTATACATGGTTTTCGTTATCCGCATGTGATACGTGTTCCGCCTTTATACTCAAATGCCCTCGCTCACATATTCGCAATTATTGGTTCTCTGCCGGGAAGGAAATCTTTTTGCATGAATGAAGCCAATAGAATGCAATTTATTTTGTGTTTATATCTGATGAAACGTTATCAAGGGGGAACGAACTCCTTTCTTTCAGGCGGATCTGCGCTCTCTAAGGTGGGCTAGTACCAACATGTCTTTCTTCGGTTTTTGTTTCTTGATATGTTTGTTTCAGAAAGTTTCGGGGTTCTGTCTTGGGTACTATACCGAGGGGAAGACGTAGACGAAACACTGAAATACAGACCGTTTTGGACAGTGTTCTTATTCAAACACACCAGTTTATATTGTGTGAGCGTGAGGCATTTCCCGAGAGCAGAGGTATTCCAGACACGATTCTTATTACATTAGCTTGACAGTAAGAAGTAATTTAATGTACCTAAAGTAAAGGCACTGCCATTATTTTTGTTTTTAAGAGATATTTTTGGCTCTTCAGAATTTGAAAAGCAATTGAAAGCAAATGTCATCAGTCTGATAACAGGCGTTGGCAAAGGCGGACCGACTCGGGGTATCATTTTGTTGAGGAGAATCTTATAGAGTAGATACTAGATGGCAGAAAACACAATTTTAACCAGAAAATGTGTTTGTTACAACACCAATCTATGCTTGCATGAAATAGAACGTAAACCGTGGAGCTCTCCTGTGGGAAAACATTCTGACCCTCTGCATCAGAAAGTGAATTACTTAATGGACGAACAAACGGATCTATGAATGAATGAAGAGACATCTAGAGCAACACATTGCAGACTGAGTGATCTCTGGGCAGAACACTGCTGAAGCAGAGAAGGCACAACTGTTGGGAAAGGTGAGGTTTTTTTTTAGTCTGGCTAGCCATAACAGACCTTATGTGATCACCAGAATATCGGTTTTAAGAAACTTTGCAGAGAAAAGACTCAGCATTCTGACTGGACAGAAGGGATGCGCTTCCACTGCAAAGTGTTTGTTTTACCTGGTGGGAACGTTTATGCTCATAAGGTAGAACATTTACCTGATAGCCCCTTTTGCACTGTACATTGTTTTTTTTTTTTTACTAATGTAATTTTGTACATGCTTATAACTTTATGACTACATGCTAGCAGGTTACCTTGTGGAAAAGCTTTTTCTCAACACAATAAGTTAGAATTGGTTTTGGTGGCACACCAATGATAAACAATGTATAGACCCAATTGATTCACTGGAAAAGGGTATGTAAGATGCCATATGTCTTCTCTGTTTATAATGAAGTTACAGCAAAAGCAGTAGGTTTGCCTTTTTAATGCAATACGGCTTAATAGTATTACACTGCCGTAAAGTCTGCATACAAGCCTTTTGCTATTTGGAATATCACAGATTACAGTACTAGACAAGGACTTTGATGTTGACCACCTCCTCCGACAAACCCCTGGGTGTAGATGATTTGTAATATGACGTTCCTTATTATGCCCTCACAAGAAATATTGTGAATTGTATTGTGTTTTGCCAACTGTGGTGTGTGTGCATGTTTGTAGTTTTATGGCTGTAACCCTGGAGGTTTCCTTGTGGGAATGTTTGTGCTCAATACATTAGTCTCGAGTTTCTTATGATGACAAGCTAATGATAAAGGTTACAGACCTCATCTCATCTGAAAGGTTATGTCCGATGTCACAGGACTCCTCTGTTCATAATTAACCACTACGACAAGTGAAGTAGGCTTCACCTATTTATTATTTAAAGCATATATCAAAACCATTAGGTTTTTAAGGATGGATTGTTATTACACTGTGGTAAAGCTTGTAGGCATGTGTTTTGACAATTGGAATCTCGGAGGTTACCACAGAAGAAAAGCATTATATAGTTGTTTACTCCCTTGGACAAACCGTGTGGGTAGAATATCTGTACTGTGGGAATCCTTATTAACACTTTTCAGGAAGGGTTGTATATTTTGGCAACTGTAATAGTGTAGATATTGCAGATTATAAGACTTTATGCTTGATTGCTGCCTTGTGAGAAAAGTGATGCTAAATACAGTTAGCCTGAGTATGTTAATGTGACCAGCCTAAGCTAAGGACCCTGGGCCCTAGGGTACATTAGAGAAAGTGGTGTCACCTATAATATGACTGGTCTGGACTGTTTGGTATGTAAAGTTACCACAAAGACGGTAGGCCTGATTTACTAAATGTGAAAAGTATAGTTAAACCCAAAAGTTGTTTGAGTGAATTGTCATCCCAGTGTGTTAAAGTCTATATTCAGAAATTTTGTTACATGGACTCTCGCATAGGACCATAGAAGGCAAGGGTTTTGATGTTGGCTTCCCCCTCTGACAAACCCTGGGAGTAGACGTTTTGCCTTCTGATAAACATTTTTAGGCCATCTTATGTGGGATTCTATACTGTTTTTCTTAATTGTACATTTGTTCATATATGTAGTTGTATGACTATATGCCTCCAGCTTTCACCTACCGGAACTGCAGTTTCACAAGCATCCGCCCCACCATGCTGCCAACCAGGAAAGAACCCAACCACCTCAGATGCATCCTTCTCAACACCTGCTCTGCCCGCAAACACGCCGTTGAACTCTGGGACCTACTCGACTCAACCTCCCCAGACGTCGCCTTCCTGACGGAGACATGGCTGAACCCCGCCTTGGCACCCGACATAGCCATAGCCATAGCTGTCCTGGAAGGCTACAAGATCATCCGCAGGGACCGCACCAATGGAGCAGGAGGAGGAATCTCCATTGTCCACAGTAACACTCTCAGAGTCTCAACCAACACCGCCGACACCCTCAGCACCGCCGAACACCTGCACTTCCAGATCCACACCTACCCCAACACCACCTTCAGTGAAACACTCATTTACAGACCCCCCCCGGACCCTGACCACAGTCCAGCGACTCCATCGCCGACTTCGTCAGCACACATGCCCTCGCCTCCATGGACTATATCCTTCTCGGGGACCTGAATTTCCACCTCCAGAACAACACCACCACCAACTCCACCACCCTGATCGACAACCTAGCCAACTTCGGACTCAGACAACTCGTCACAACACCCACTGACTCCGCCGGTCACATGCTTGACCCCATCTTCTCCGCAAGCCCCCAGGTTTCCTTCAACCACACCACCGAACTCCACTGGACCAACCATCCCTGCATCCACTTCACCTTCAAGAAACCCACCACGCACCACCGCACCCTACAGATGCCTCGCCGCTGCTGGAGCAAAGTATCTGAAGACCAGCTAACCACCACCCTCGCCCAGAGCCCACCTTCCGACCCCGACACCGCCCCCGCAACCTCAGACAGTGGATCAACGACTGTGCCAACACCCTCGCCCCGATCAAGATACCCTCCAACAGTCACACCAACAAGAAAACCAGCTGGCTTAGTGAAGACCTCCGTACCTCCAAGCAAACCTGATGAAGAAGATCTGGCTCCGTGAATGAACACCGGACAGCCACGCAGCCCACAAGAACGCCACACGCAGACAGCATCACCTCATCAGATCTGCCAAAAGGACCTCCTTCAAAGACCGCCTAGACAACAAAGCGCACAACAGCAAAGAGCTCTTCAACATCGTGAAGGACCTCTCCAACCCCAACGACATCCCACCTTCACAAGACCTGTGCGACTCGCTGGCCACCTTCTTCCACCGCAAGATCGCAGACATCCACGACCGCTTCAACGCCACACCACCCCGACAACCACTGAGACCTCCGCCCCATGACCACCATTTGCACCAACCACCTGCTCTCCTGGACCAACATTAACAACGACAACACCATCAAGATCATGAACACCATCCACTCCGGATCTCCCTCAGACCCATGCCCACACCACATCTTCAACAAAGCCAGCACAGACATCGCACCCCATCTCCGGAAAGTCATCAACCCCTCCTTCGAGACAGCAACCTTCCCTGAGAGATGGAAGCACACCGAGATCACCGCCTCACTCAAGAAACCCAAGGTGGACCTCAAGAACTTCTGGCCCATCTCCCTGCTCCCGTTCCCGGCAAAGGTCATCAAGAAGACCGTCAATGAACAAACGACCCGCTGCCTCAAGGAAAACAACATCCTGGACTTTTCCCAGTCTTGGTTCCGCAGCAACCACAACACCGAGACTGCCCTCATCGCCGCCACCGATGACATCAAGTTCCTGCTGCACAATGGAGAAACGGTGGCCCTCATCCTCCTGGACCGGTCATCCGCCTTCAACACAGTCTGCCACCACACACAACGAACACGCCTCCACAACGCCAGAATCCAAAATAAGGCTTTGAACTGGACCACCTCCTTCCTCTCCGGCAGAATACAGAACGTCCGCCATTCCCCCTTCCGCTCCGAAGCCACCAAGATCATCTGCGGCGTACCCCGGGCTCATCCCTCAGCCTAACTCTGTTTAACATCTACATGGCACCGCTCGCCACCATTGTCCGTCGGCACGTTCTCAACATAATCTCCTACACCGATGACACCCAGCTGATCCTCTCCCTCACAAAGGATCCCCACACCGCCAAAACCAACCTTCACGAAGGAATGAATGCCATCGCTGAATGGATGAGGAACAGCCGACTGAAGCGGAACTCGCACAAGACTGAGGTCCTCATCATCGGATCCTCCCCTTCAGCCTGGGACGACTCCTGGAAGCTGACCGCACTGGGAACCGCCCCAACACCAAGCGACCATGCACGCAACCTAGGGGTCATCCTCGACTCCACCCTCTCCATGACTAAACAGGTCAACGCTGTCTCCTCCTCCTGCTTCAACACCCTCCGCATGCTCCGCAGGATCTACAAGTGGATCCCCACTGAAACGAGAAGAATGGTCACCCAGGCCCTAGTCAGCAGCAGGTTGGACTACGGAAACGCCCTCTACGCAGGAGCCTCAGCCAAACCCCTGAGACGGCTCCAACGCATCCAGAACGCCTCTGCATGCCTGATTCTCGACATCCCTCGACGCAGCCACATCACACCCCACCTGAGAGACCTGCACTGGCTCCCGGTCAACAAGAGGATAACCTTCACGCTCCTCACCCACGCACACAAGGCACTCCACAACACCGGACCAACGTATCTCAACAGACGACACAGCTTCTACACCCCCACCCGCCATCTCCGCTCCTCCGACCTCACCCTCACCACAGTCCCCCGCTTCCGAAGAGCGTCCTCCGGTGGCAGATCGTTCTCCCACCTCGCCGCCAAGACCTGGAACACCCTCCCCATCCACCTACGGCAGACCCTAGACCTGCTTACCTTCAGAAAGCTCCTCAAGACCTGGCTTTTCGAGCAGCAGCAGCATTCCCCACCCCAGCGCCTTGAGACCCTCACAGGTGAGTACTGTGCTTTACAAATGATATGATTGATTGATTGATTGATTTGGAGAGGTTGGACAATGATGGTGGATGCTACTGCTTCGGTCTCCGCAGCAGCTGCAACCAACTGCCGAAGCCCGTGCACCCAAACCACCACAAAAAAAAGCTTGTAGCGCCAGACCGAGTATCCACGACAATCTGGCCTGGCCCACCTCATCACCAGAGAGCCCAAAATTGTATATGCCCATAAAATGATCCACTCACTGCTGCCCAGAAATATGGTGGCATAAGACGAGTCCCGAGAGCTCAGCAAAACAGTGCTTGTTTATCACCCGCCAAAAGATGGTGCTATCTCTTAATTTGTGGGCTTGGGCTAGATCCATGGGGACTTGCGTAAGATATGCTTACAGCTCTTAAGGTCCATCTTCTATACTTTCTGGCATCAAGCAACATGCTCTCTGTCTCTGGGAGACTGTTTATGATCAGCTTTCAGCAGACTAACACTCCTGGTCAAACCATCTGGGATCATCACATCTGGATTTTGTCACTGGAACGGAAAGCAGTGCCGACACCTTTCGGCGATGCATACAAATGCACTCAGGATTGCCTCACCGGAGGTATTCATAGCTAAATCAGCAGATATCTCCTACCGACACTTTGTAAAGAGTGCCCGGTTAAATTCTTTTGGTTCTACCTGTGTCACTGCCAGTGGTCTAATCCTGCATTAAAACTGGTATTGACGATGCCAATCGTTTTGGCTTTTTTGTATTTACAGTGTAATGGTTTATACCAAATTCCTCTATCACGCAGGTGAGGAACCTCATGGTTACCAACAGCAGTGCAACCTTTCCTAACACAAAGAATAGGTAACAGATGGGTGGCAGCAGCAGTATGAGGAGGGGGATAAGATTCTGTCTCACGCATACAAGATTGAATGTCTGGGAACATTGAATCTCTTTTCAAAGGTTTTTTGGCAATTGTGTACACTTGAACCACCTTGGCGAGCGTTCTTCTTTGAATTGCAGATGGTATCCTTTCCTTACCATTAACATCACCCAACCATCCTGAATCCCCTCTGACCAGTGACTTTTTTTCCCAGTCTTCCTCCCATCTTCATATACTCACTTTTGCTCTGGTTCTTGGGTTTGAGAAGATTGCATCCAGGATTTGTTTGTAAACACAGCCCCCGGCCTTTGGCCCAACCATGAAAGTGATATTGGCTCTCTCTTTGGCTCTGCATTACCTTTCTCATTGCATCTTAAAACTGAAAATGAGAGACAATCATAAAAATAAAGGACTTCTTTCTCAAAAACATTTAAATGTTGGCACTTCAATCCATTATTTCAGATGCTGACAACATTGTATCTAAAAAATGCTTATTTACATATTTCAATTTACCTAGACAGTCAAAGATAACTGAGATGTACAATCCTTGATAATACCTACCAATTTCAAGCTCTCCCGTTTGGTTTTTGTACTTCATCAACTTTGTTCCCAAAGGTATTGGCACCAGTGGTTGCAGCATTGCAATTTAAAATGATTTCCATATTTCCTTATCTTGATGATTGGCCTTTCTGTACTTCCTCCTGTTCTAAGGCAGAGCACAGATACAGTCTGAAATTTCCTCTGCGTGTGCACCTGATCTTCAACCAGAAGTCTCATTTGGTGCCAACTCAACAAGTGAAATTTATAAGAGCAGTCTTTGACACAGAAAAGGGGCAAGCCTTTCCCCCACAGAAGAGTCCTTTCTTTCCTGTCAAATCTGCTTCTCCTGTTGGGGCAGCAGCAGGCTGCAGGTTGGACTCTGTTAAATTGTTACTTTATCATCTCCAACATAACATCTTGGATTGCACTGAGGATATAGTCTGTGGCCTTCCGCAGGAACCCGTCAAGTGATTTCTCAATGCAGACCAGAGTTTAAGTGCAGGTATCATGGCATCTGCAGGATTCTTTTATCCTATTGTCTAAAATTGTCTCTCATTTTCAGTTTTTTCTTATGTTTTGCTTAGCCATTCAACATCTCTTCAAGGTCTTTATGATGTAGTACATGAAATTGAATGTATTAGTGTAACTTGCTTCCTTATGCAGTTCACAGGCACATGATTTTTTTGGCTATGACCACTTTCACTGAAATGTTACAGCTGAGCTAGGATTTGCAGTGTGAATTCATTTGGTATGTAAAAAGTTGATGGATGAAATACTTTAATGATCAATCTCAGCTAATGATAATTACTCACCAATCAATCCCAGTCCATTATTTTGCACACCATGCCACTTCAGTGTGGACCCAGCCATATGCAAATCAGTCTTGACCCTGTTCCAATGGGATCAGTCCAACCCGAACTGCCGGGCCAGCTCCCCCCCCTGAACTGGAACAGTAGCAACTCAGGACCAGTGTACGCCTAATTAGGGCTCATCAGCCAAGTATAGCTTGTCTCCAGTGAGACAGTGGGCATGGGACTCATGTCTGAGCATACCAGCACCAATTAGGGCAGCACACTATAGTATCCAAAAATGTATAGATGGAATGCCTGAGTTAATCTCAGCCACTGGCATTTATCAGGCCATATCAAAGTCCGTCGTTGTTTTGCATACCATGCCACCTCAGATTGGCCCTAGCCATATGCAAATCAGTCTTGACCCTCCTCCAATTGAACAGTCCTGCCAACCTGCCAGGCCAGGTCTTCCCTGAGGAATGAGATATATAAAGAGAAAGATGAAAAAGTCAGCACCCTTATCCGTTGGTTGTGTCATTCACACATTGATTAGCCCCCATTCATAAACCATTGACTAATGTCTTTCATAAGGATGGACAATCAGGTGGCATGTGAGACCTGAACCGCCAGAGGCTGGGGTCTCAACAATTTGACAAAGCAGATTTTCTTCTGGGCTGAGGGGGCAGTTTATATCCCAGGAAAGACACATTTCCAAGTAGTCACAATATGCCGGATATTTTATAAACCTGACCTTCACTTCCAGTAGATAAGCAGTAATTTCAGTTGTCCGATGATAGGCCACTTTGCATCCCCTTGAGGTGCGATGCTTCCTCTGTTTCTTTCTTCTTTAAAAAAGAGTGCCCGCAAGTGTATGCAGTGGACGCCAAGTCTACCCTGTGTCCTTACCAAATACTATATGTCTTACCACTGAATTCCCTCCTCTAGAGGAACTGCAGAAGATCGGAGAAGAGAAGTTGATGATCATATTAATAGTCTCATTGTGGCCAAAACGCCCATGGTTTCCCTTCATCCTGCAGGTGATGCTCGAGGTCTCTTTTCAACTCCCTCCCAAACATCTTTCACTTCAAGTTCCTAAGCTTCTATTGCAGGTTTTCAGCTGGCTAAACCTGACCGGTTGGACATTGAAAAGGAGGGAGGAGAACAGTTGGGTTGTTCAAAGCAGATATCAATAGACATCCAAGAAACTGTAAAACTGTGCATATTGCTTTCACATAAGATACATTGGGGTTCTTTTCAGTCATGGTGTAGTGAGAAGGCGGCAGCCAATGACTACAGATCGTTTTCAACTTTTTTTAATTTTTAGCTATAGTTTCCTCCATGGTTTGGCTCCAGCCACTAGGGTTACTTAAGGGGCAGCTATCAGGGCAATCAGATGTCCTTGCAAGGCTATGTTGAAGGTTTTGCCCTGGTTTGCAATCTTCTTCATAGTTTTAGACTTAAAATTATAGCTCTTCACAATCTGGTGCCAACCTGGGATTTTTCAGTAGTCTGGAAGGGTTTTCAGAAACCTCCATTTGAGCTTTTAGAATGGCAAAGTTTCAGTGTTTGTCATCAGAAGTGGCTTTTTTATCTGCAATAATATCATCTAGAAGATTGGGGAAGTTATCCGCTTTGGTGATCTTTTATCCTCAACCAAGATTTTTGTCAGACGTGGTGGTTCTGAAATTGGATCCTAAAATTGGCCCAAAGGATAACTGCAGTATCATTGTTCTCAAGCGGTAGTCCTTCCAGTTCTGAAGGTGACTTCAGGCTTGGGCATTCCTTCATCTCTGGATGTGAGAAGGTGTTTGTTAACACGTTTGGAGAGAACAAAACCTTTTGAAGTTTCCAATTCTTTGTTTACTTTATTTAGAGCAGCTAACAACTGGTTAAAAATTCTCAAGTCCTACTTTGAGTAAATAGGTAAAATACACTATAACACTGGCTTACAGATCAATATTGGCTGAGCCCCGATAATATGTGCAGAGTTGATTTACAAGATCGTGGGCCGAGGCTGGGGGCGCATCCTTGGTGGAGATCTGTGAGCAGCCACCTGGCCCACACCACAAACCTTTGTTAATCATTATCAACTAGACTTAGCCCAGTCTTTTGAAAACTATTTTGGTTCAGTTAACATTGATACAGCAATGAAGTAATTGCTGTATATGAGACTAAGCTATGCTTCATGTTAGCATCTAAATGATTACACTTCGTATATCCTCAACTATTTTAAGACTGAAAGTTGAAAGTTCAAATTTATTTGCATAAGTTAATTAAAACATTGCATTACAATAAAATAACAATTAAAAACGATCCATTGTTTGTGAAACTTAAAAGTTCTGATGAAGTGCAATTGTTTGGAGTCGTCATATGACTCGGGCAGTCTCTTATTTCACTGCAACCGGTCCCATGACGCAGTGTCACCCATCTGGCTGTTCAATTTTCCAGATCTTGTTTCCTTTCTGGTCTCCTTGTGGGTACTAGTTCTCTTGTAAAGTGCTGGTGCTTTGCAGCTTTATGGGGGATTATAACAGATTTTTGTAGGTTATGGTGCAAATGTAATGTGCTGTCTTGTTTTCAAAATACCTTTTAACCATTGCTCTGCTTTTTGCCCCCGTGGAGGATGACAGCAGTCTAGCTCATCGTTTGTCCAAAGCTTCCTTCATTTCTGTTCTCCTCAAACACCACGTTTACTGCCATTGGTCCTCGTTCGTTTGTAAAGGGCTTGTGCGTGTGCAATGCGATTTTATGTCAATTTAGTGCAGACTTCTAGTTTGAGTTCAATGGTTTGAGGTCTCTGGTCTCCATTGCTGCATCCATGGCTGGATCTGAATTTTTTTCTTTTGTTTTTTTGTTTTAAAGTAATCCAGGATCAGCTTTTGGACTTTGCAAGGGCGAGGTCTAGGACCAATGCGGGGCTGGAGAGAGTCCCTGATGGATTGTACAAATCTACCACAACGAGCCAGGATGTGGGGTTCCTTTTGTGTGAAACATATTGCTGAGGTCTTGAGGCAAGTGCTTGCTTTTTCACTCCGGTATAGTTCATAGCCATGATTCTCGTTTGAAGTCACACAGTCGACATGCTCCTTCAGTATTTGAACTTGATTGTTGTGATTTTTCAAAGTAGCATATTAGATGCAAGGCAGAGCGAGTGCTGGTTTATTTATTTCAGTGAAGTACAGGGCTCTCTTGAGCTGCGTGTTCCACAGGAAGCCAGTTATTTCAAATGTGTCTCTGAAGCATCTTTTTAAAGATTCCTCCTGGGATTTCAAAATTTGAATGTAGTATTTTAGGAAGTCCGCCTCAAGGGTTAGTATTAGTTTGACCAGCCTGAGTCTCGCCCTGGAGAGATGTTTTATGAGTTGAAAGATTTTTTTGTAGCCCATGCACTGAGCCCGCTCCAGAATTTCCGAGCAAGCGCCCGGAATGTACAATTCCCATAAGATATTGCTGGGAGGAGAGAAGCTTGATGACTTGTCTAATACTCTCTGCTGACTGACTTTTTAGCTTGTTGTTGAGTTTTATTGTACCATAGGTTATGGCCGTCGATTTCTTGGACAGTTCTTTTTTTGTGAGCGCAGGTTAGTAGAGCGGATTCAGTGAACCAAACCCCCAGATACTTGTATTTCTGCACTACGTTGATCGTCCTGAAGCCTATGGTGCATGTGTTTTTTGGTTTTTTTTGTGTGCTTTTGCCGTGCACGTACACAGATCTTGGTTTTGCCTGAATTGATGATGATGAAGTGGTTAGTTGTACTGTACTCATGTAGGCTGGTCAAGGCAGGTTGCAAACCCTCTTTGCTGTGATCCATGATGACGATGACATCCGCATATTTAAGAATGTGTAGAGGTCGGTGGCCTGGTCGGGTAGGGGCAAGGCAGCAGTTGGAGAGCGCTTTTCCCATGTCCGCTGTATAGAGGTTGAAGAGTAGGGGAGCAAGCACGCATCCTTGTTTCAGACCCCCGGTTGTACTGATTTTGGCTGAGAGAGATATAGGGCCTGTTTTCACCGTACCCAGGTTTCCCAGTAGAGGGACGTTACTGCCGTTAGGAGCGTAGATGGAATGCCCCAGTTTGCTAGTTTCCTCCAGAGGGTTGTACTATCGACCGACTTTATCGAAAGCTGCAGTTAGATCGACGAAGCAGCAGAAGAGTGGAGGTTGAACCAGCTGGGTGGCTCAATGGCAAAGGGCAGATAAAGCCATTATGTTGTCAGTTATAGCAGCTGGGTTCTCCCACACTGATGCTGGGACTGCGTTTGCCCTCGGAGGCCCAAGGAATTTCAGAGTGTTCACATACTGCCCGGATCGGGCTAGTGGTCCTTTCTTGAGCATTATAAAGATTTTTTTTTTCCATTCTTCCTCTTGTATTGCTTGTTTCAAGGCCCAGACATTTGTTAGTTGGCTTTCCATGCTTTCGTTAGACCCAATAGATTCCCTAATGTTGGGCTACGTTTGAGCAGATAGGTTTTCTTCCTCAAGTTCTTCTGCCTGAGGTTAAGTCTCCCTTACAAGAGCGATTTGTTTGCGTGACTAGGTAACTGCGGATTTCGCATTGGGCAACCCGTGTGATCATGGAGTGATGCTGCTAGGTTTCTGGTCATGAGGTCCCAGTTAGTTAAGAGAATGTCCCCCGGTTGGTCATCTAACTGAAGTCTCTTTATCGAGCCATTTGGCTACCTTGAGTGAATGATCATGCTGCTACTTGATTTGCCATACCAGGGTCTTTAATTCTTCTCCTGTAGAGTAGCCTAACTTCTGGCTAGTGTCCGCTATCTGATGGTGTAAGCTCAGGTTTATGACCAGTGGATTATGGTCGCTTTCTGTGCGGGTTACTGTGTCAAAACACGGGAGAGGATTTGTTAAACTACTTGATATAAAGATGTAATCAATTATGGAAAAGTTCTTGAACGTGGGGCGTACCGCCCTCTCCGCCTCCATTGGAAACTGGTCTGCTGAATTTAGGCCAAATGTAGTGAGTAGGTCGTTGAACTGGTCTTGTTGGCGACTCTTTTGCACGGCATTGTGGTATTGACCCAGGTATTAGATGGGTAATGAAATAATTACGTAACAGTAATTTTCATTACCCTGAATCATAGCCCTCCTTGTTCCAGTCTACCCCCTACCCCCCCCCCCATATTTGCACCTCCTACCAACTATATCTTTTAGGTGGGAGGTATAGCACTGATTTTCTAGATAGTTGAAAGAGGACTAACATTTTTTTCTTCTCGTACAAAGACCTATGTGGGAGACAGAGGAGGATTATTATTCAAGGCAATAATGATTACCGGTGAGTCGAGCACCAGACTCCTTAATCCATGTAAATTCCCAGCACCAGGAGGGGAGAAAGCCCTAAGCTACTATCCTAAGGTGAGGGTACCACAAGGAGTGCAGAGTACCTGTATTTGCCACTAGAGGCAACTGGCCTAGCCCGTGTAACAAAACAGCAGCCAGCAAGACCTGAGGCTGCAAGGAGAGGCCTACAAACCTCAGCTTGATCCAGTGGGAGAACAGCAAAGAGTCCAGCAGACAATACTGCAACTGCAAGACACCTTCATCTCCCCACTGTGGGGCAACCACCTCCTGGAGCAGAGGGGTGGGGTTCATGGTTTCTTGTGGCCATGCGTCCTAATCTGCGGGACGGGTCCCACCATCCACAATCAATCAATCAATCAATCAATCAATCAATCAATCAGAGACATTTATAGAGCGCACTACTCACCCGGAGGGTCTCAAGGCGCTGGGGGGGGGGGGGGGTGCTGCTACTGCTCGAACAGCCAGGTCTTGAGGCTCTTCCTGAAGGAGAGGTGGTCCTGGGTCAGGCGGAGGTGGGTCGGAAGGGAGTTCCAGGTCTTGGCGGCCAGGTAGGAGAAGGACCTTCCTCCTGTTGTCGCTCTTCGGATGCGGGGGACGGCGGCGAGGGCGTGGTTGGTCGATCGGAGGTGGCGTTTGGGAGCGTAGAAGTTGAGGCGGCTGTTGAGGTATCCTGGGCCTTGGTTGTGTAGGGCTTTGTGTGCGTGGGTGAGGAGCCGGAAGGTGATTCTTTTGTTGATCGGGAGCCAGTGCAGGTCTCTCAGGTGTCTGGAGATGTGGCTTCTTCTGGGGACGTCGAGGATGAGTCTCGCCGAGGCATTCTGGATACGCTGGAGTCTCTTCTGGAGCTTGGCGGTGGTTCCGGCGTAGAGGGCGTTGCCGTAGTCCAGACGGCTGGTGACGAGGGCCTGGGTGACCGTCTTCCTGGTCTCGGTGGGGATCCACCGGAAGATCTTACGTAGCATGCGCAGGATGTTGAAACAGGACGAGGAGACGGCGTTGACTTGTCTGGTCATGGAGAGGGAGGAGTCCAGGATGAAGCCCAGGTTGCGTGCGTGGTCTGTCGGTTTGGGTGCGGTGCCCAGGGCGGGGGGCCACCAGGAGTCATCCCAGGCGGAGGGCGAGGAGCCCAGGATGAGGACTTCCGTCTTGTCTGAGTTCAGTTTCAGGCGGCTGGTTGTCATCCACTCGGCTACGTCTTTCATCCCTTCGTGAAGGTTGGCTCTGGCGGTGGCGGGGTCGTTGGTGAGGGAGAGAATCAGCTGAGTGTCGTCGGCGTAGGAGATGATGTTGAGGTTGTGTTGGCGTGCGATGGCCGCGAGGGGGCTCATGTAGACGTTGAAGAGGGTGGGGCTCAGCGAGGATCCTTGAGGGACGCCGCAGATGACTCCGGTGGCCTCTGACTTGTACGGTGGTAGACGGACTCTCTGTGTTCTTCCGTCGAGGAAGGAGATGATCCATTCCAGTGCCTTCTCATGGATTCCGACGTTGCTGAGGCGCTGCACTAGGGTGCGGTGGCAGACAGTGTCGAAAGCCGCGGCGAGGTCTAGGAGGATGAGGGCCGCTGTTTCTCCGTTGTCCATCAGGGCTCGGATGTCATCAGTGGCAGCGATGAGGGCGGTCTCGGTGCTGTGGTTGGCTCGGAAGCCCGGCTGTGAGGGGTCGAGGGATCCATTCGTCTCGAGGAAGGTGGCCAGCTGTTTGTTGACGATCTTCTCGATGACTTTGGCTGGAAACGGGAGGAGCGAGACGGGGCGGTAATTCTTGAGTTCGGTGGGGTCCGCTGTAGGTTTCTTGAGTAGGGCGCTGAGTTCGGCGTGCTTCCAGCTCTCCGGGAAGGTGGCGGTGTCGAAGGAGGTGTTGATGATGTCCCGCAGGTGAGGTGCGATGACAGCGTCGGCCTTGTTGAAGACGTGGTGAGGGCAGGGGTCGGTTGGAGATCCGGAGTGGATGGAGTTCATCATGCGGACGGTGTCTTTGGTGCTGATCGGGGACCAGGCGCGGAGGGTGGTGGTGGGGGGCGGTGGTTCGGTCGTGGCGTGCGTCGGTTGAGTGCTGAAGCTGTTGTGTATGTCCGCGATCTTGTTGTGGAAGTAAGAGGCGAGGGAATTGCAGAGGTCTTGCGAAGGGGTGATGTCGTTGTTTCCGGCGTTGGGGTTTGAGAGCTCTTTCACAATGTTGAAGAGTTCCTTGCAGTTGTGTGCGTTGCTGTCCAGCCGGTCCTTGAATGCAGTTTTCTTGGTGGCGCGGATCAGTTGGTGGTGCTTCCGGGTGGCAAGCTTGAGGGTGGTCATGTTGTCCGGAGTTGGTTCCCTTCTCCAGTCTTTCTCGAGGGTTCGGCAGTTCTTCTTGGAATTCATGAGTTCGTCGGTGAACCATGGGGCCTTCTTGCTGCCGGGTCTGTTGGGCGGGGTCCTCAGTGGGGCGAGTTCGTCCGCGCAGTTGCTGATCCACTTCGTGAGGTTGTCGGCGGCCTGGCTGGGGTTCGCTGAGCTGGCGGGAGGGTGCTGGCTCAGGGAAGCGGCGAGCTGGTCGGCTGTGATCTTGTTCCAGCTTCTTCGAGCAACCTGTTGCTGGTGGTGGTGGATCGTCGTTCTTCTGAAGGTGAAGTGGATGCAGCTGTGGTCCGTCCAGTGGAGTCCGGTGGTGTGGCTGAAGGTGATGTCTTTGCTGGATGAGAAGACGGCGTCGAGTGTGTGTCCGGCGAGGTGGGTGGGGGTGGACACCAGCTGCTTGAGACCGAGGTTGGCGAGGTTGTCGAGCAGGGTGATGGTGTTGCGGTCGTTGTTGTTCTCCAGGTGGAAGTTGATGTCCCCCAGGAGGATGTAGTCGGCGGAGGGGAGGGCGTGCGGGCTGACGAAGTCGGCGATGTCCTCGCTGAATTGTGTGCGTGGTCCCGGGGGTCGGTAGATCAGGGTGCCTCTGAGGGTGGTTTTGGGGTCCGTGTGGATCTGGAAGTGCAGGTGTTCGGCGGTTGTCAGGGTGTCGTCGGTGTTGGTCTTGATGCGGATGGTGTCCCTGTAGATGATGGCGAGGCCTCCTCCAGTCTGGTTGTCGCGGTCTCTTCGGGTGATCTTGTAACCCTCTGGGATGGCGATGGCGATGTCGGGCGCTGAGGAGTCGTTCATCCAGGTTTCCGTGAGGAAGGCGACGTCAGGGGCTGTGGTGTCGAGCAGGTTCCAGAGCTCGACGGCGTGTCTGTGGACGGAGCGGGTGTTGATCAGGATGCACTTCAGGTGGGTGGTGCTAGTGTTCGGCTTGGTGGGTGCTGGTGTGGCGTGGGTCCGGTTGCAGGCGAACTTACAGGAGTGGCAGCTGAAGGATCCGTGGGTGCGTCTCGGTGTGGCTCGGTAGCAGCCCGGGGTTCGGCCGGTGTTGAGTGCGTTGAGTTCGGTGGCGTCGTAGGTCCGGCGGGTCAGCTTCCGTCAGTGGGGGCCAGGGGTCCTGGCACTGGGCGCGGTCCAGGCGCAGACGGGCTTACCTTTGGCGCACCTTCGGCGCTCAATCGGTGCTCCCGCTGCGCGCGTCCGCTGCGCGGTCGCTCAGGGGGCGTCATAAGAAGGGGGACGGGAGGGCGGGTCTGCTGGGCTGGGCGAGCGGCAGGGCCAATGGGCCGGTGGTGGGCGGGGCCGCAGGGGGCCAGCGGCGGGAAAAAGTGGCAAGCGGCCGGCACAGCTGTGGTTGGGCCGCTCGGGGGTGCTGGGGGGCGACGGAATCGGCAGGCAGGAGCAGCAGGCGAGGCGGCAGGCAGGATCTGCAGGCGAGGCGGCAGGCAGGATCAGCAGGCGAGCAGGTGAGGGGGTAATGACTATCTCAGGCGGGGGAAGAGCGGGTGACCTAGAGCCACCCACCTACTGATGACTTCTCCTGATTTCTACCCTCCCCCGAGGTCTGAGGACTGGGGGGAGACTCAGAGCGGGAGATGTTAAGAGAATGGAGAGGCCGCAAAACACTCCCACCCAACCTTGCCCTATCTGCACATCCAACATCTGATGCTGCTTGGGAAGATACTCCCCTTGTTCCAGTGTAGAACCCATGCAGACTGAGTACGGGATACGGTGCTGGCCCGTCAGGTCCTTTGTAAAATGTTTGGGTGAGACACTGCACCAGAGAGGCATCTGTTGAACCTCGATAGGAGCACCTCTTGGCACCAGGGACCTGCCAGCTTTAGACCACTATGGCTGAGATGGTCATTTTGGAGATAACTACCCTGGGGATCATCTCCCACCGTGATGCCACACTTTGGGATTGTCATAGGGCACACAGAGGACAAAACACAGCAAATGAAGAACCAAGGGACCTGAAAACCTCCCCAACTACACACTACTCTCATACTAGGGAGCTGATCCGCATCTGAAGACCTGGAGTGCTGTCCCTGTTGCTTGCCAGACTGGTGGTGTTTAAAGTCCATACACCGAAGTGTGATCGTGCCCAAAACTGAATAAGAGCCCTACACACAGGGGGCCATGGACACAGGTGGCTAGGGTGGACTACTTGGCCAGGGTGTCTGCCAGGAGGGGAGGAGAGGGCCCCCAGGACCCTGTTTGTATCGAAGCTCTGGCAGGGGCCGGTAGGCTGTTCATGCTGCTCACTTGCACACCCTGCCAGGTGTTGGTGGCTGTAAGCGGGTGGGCGCCATTCACCCCCCTCTACCAGCCTCTCGTGCCCCAGCCTCTATGGACAGCTACGTGATGGGATGCACTTTATTACCCAAACCTGACTGCCCATTTCTTACTCCATAGATCCAGCAAGCCGAATGGCAGAACCCGCTAAGCCAGATGCCATTCTCCAGGCAAATGAAACTTCTTGACTCTCCCGCGAATACAAAAGTGATTCAGTGGTGGTGGTGGTGGATTTGACCTTATTGAGCGACGATAATCACAAATTGTCAGAGTGCTTCACACAATCAAAGAAGACCCTGGAAAATTTGATGCGCCAGGCCGCTGACCTCTCCACCGAGGTGACTGACCTCAGAGAGTGAGTTCAACTCCTGGAGATCCGAGCTGAGGATGCAGAAGGTTTATCCAGCCGCAGCAATATTAGAGCTGTGGGTCTGGTGGAGGGCACTGGGGGTGGACGAGTGGAGGACTTCCTAGAGACCTGGATTTTGGAGCTGGTCCAGAATGATAAACAGACCCCATATGTTTTGGTTGAAGGGTTCCATAGGGTGCCCTTGTGCCACCATGACCTATAATGTCCAAGATCCTATATTATACAGAATGAGACGCTATACTGCGATGGGCTAGGCAGCCAGATCCCATTCTCAGACATAACTACAGTGTCCTTACTTTACCAGACTACACTATGGCGGTCCAGAGGAAGAGTATACTTTATTGGGGTGAAACAACGACTTTGAGAGCTAGGTTTGACATGTGCTTTGCTTTTCTCACCCGAACTCAGTCCTAGCAGGCCAAAAGTCCAATTTTTTTCATAGACCTGGGTAGAGACTTGGGACACTTCCTGACGACTGGTACATTTCTCAACCCGCCACAGTCACCTCAGAGGTGCTGCTGCCGATCCGAGTGGGGCCTTACACAGATGCCGCAGCTTTCAACAGTACCATCGCCGACCCATATCCAGAATAGCCAGCGCTCGACCGTTGATACTGCGGCCACATTCCAGTACATTCACTTGATGTCCTCAGTCCCTTCTGTAGAAGATTCTGGGCATGGCATCACTCTCTAACTGACCCTCCCTGGTTTGAGTCCCCTGCCGCATGTGATGACACAGACTGCTGATGACATTAGCTGACCTCCCAGATGCAATTTTCTCTGTATCCATCCTCCCCCTATCCGTTGCTAGATCTACGTCCACTTTGGGAGGGGACATCTAATATCGAGCCCCTACTATCCCAATGCCTGCTTCTTCCCCTACCCCCCATGCTACGCTCCATGAGGGACATTCCACTAGGAGTTTCCTTCCTCCTCCTACCATATTCCAGGTGGCTCAGTGCCCACAGTTCCTTTATTATGAGTCTGGTCATCCTCTTGATCTATGCTGCCACCAAGCACACTCTGCCCTCATTAAGGGGTAGTTACCATGAAATTTGGACAACCGTCCTCAGACCGGTCGCCATCTTGTATTCTTTTTCACTGATACCCTGTTGGTATCTAGTTTGGTTGTTCCATTTATGCACTCACTTGCCTATCTGTTCATCCGACCATTGGCTTACTCTTGTATTTACACACTCGACCATCCACACTCCACATACACAAGTCAACCAATTGAGAAGCACTTTCAACAGACCTTTTGCCTTTGTCAGTTAGAGATCTCTCTATTGTAATTGCATCCACATCTTTTTATTCTGTGTTTCCTGCTTCATTTGTAAGAGTCCAATAGTACAGTATAGCAGGGCCTTTCGATTAAGGTTTTTTTTTTTTTTTTACAAATAATGTGGTTAGTGGGAGTGCTAATTAGTGTGTTGTGTGTGCCTTTCTTGCTGCGTTTGAATGGTGCACATAGTTGCAGGGTGTTTTAGGGCGACGTAATGTAAGTCTAAATTCTTCAAAAATACCAACGCTTCACATTCTTAGATTTCCTACCTTGCTGAACTAACTTTCTCATAGTGTGTCAAAGTACTACCTACACGTCAAGAGCATGTGTGCACCAAATGTGAATGTATTGTGATGATTGAAGAGCTGCAAGTGTTTTGGGTAGTGGCTCCAAAACCTGAAGTTAATTCACCACCAATCATGGACCACACAGCCTGCTTATGTCATTATTTCAATGCATTTTATTGCACCAAACGTTTTATTCGGACACATTGAGCGTTTTTTCGGTCTGCTCCTCGAATTGGGTGGAACACCTCCAAGTTCCATTGTCTCTCACATACCTACGTGTGTTATCCAATGGGTAGAAATCTACCTCATTACGGTAACTTACTGGTCTATCATTGGTCTTGAATGCACCTTGTAATACTAGGAATTATTCCTCTTTTGTGTTTCATCTTCTGTAACATCTCAATGATCAGCACAAAAATTATTTTTTATAGATGGCAGAAGGTTTATCACATACAAAGCCATTTTGAATATGATTGCGCTAAATTTAGTCCTAGCCTTCCCTACTAAATTCAGCACCGATTGTCTTTTATTTGCCTGCTGAAAGTGGTTGAGGAGAGTAAACAATAAAAAATTATACTTACAATTTAGCCATGTTTAAAAGACCCCAGACTCCAAATTCCAGTTTATGGATTTTATTATAAGGCCAAAAATAATTGGATATAAACACATCTGAGAATCAGCGAATATAGGTACATAAAAATCAATACAGAGCCGAACCTACGAATATAATTAATTCGGTCCAGAAGGCATAATGTAATTAACTCCAAAATCAAAATGCAACACAGAATTGAAGCGGAGTCCAAATCCTTTTTCATTAGGAAGGAAAGCATAGGTTATCTTTCCCTACACTACTCTCATTGAGGATCCTGCCTATTTCCCCTAAATCATTTTCCAAAGGTGTCAGCACGTGTAGACTTCCTAAGAAGTACTCACATCAAATGGGTCAGATAGCTTAAGGCTATGGAGCTCGCTCTGAAGATGCTCCTTCTCCTCCGAAAAAATATAGAAGTCTGATTTTCTGTCCTTGCGCATCATACAAAAAGACTATTCCGCCTACACTACGTCATCTAAAACTTTCCATTTTGCTCCTGATTGAATTTTTCCACAAAAGCCATTTTGTTCAACTCCTGTTCTGTGACATTGATGCTTAGAGCAGCCAGACACGAGAGGCATCCTCCCTTTTTCGCCTTCAAAGACATTCCGGGTATCTCCTTAAATGTAAGAATAACGAGGACGAATTCTTGCACCTGCAGTGGGATGAGAACATACCGTTTCTCTCTACAAAAAGGATTCATTTAATTAATTCTTGAGCAACTAAGGAGAATATCAACAACAACCTATGATGTTGGGCCTAAAATGCAGGCACCTTAAATGACACAGTTACATTGATATGAATATGTTATCCTGCACATGCACATGCACGCAGGAAAGATAGTGTCTCTAATACATGTAAATCCTGCTTAAGGGTGCACCTTTACATTTCAATGCTTAGAATGTTGAATAAATGCATTTGATAAACATAATTCACTGCAAATGATAAAAATATATGTGAGTGTGATTGAACCATGAGTATAATGCACCCATACAATTTAAAGTGCTGTAAGCGCTCTATCGATGCCTCGGGCCATTCTTGAATTCCATAAACTCTGCAATTTTATTCCACTACCGGGGATTGGCCTCATGCTGCCACCTGCCTGTGTATGCTCATTCTGGGATGTAACAATCTAAGAGATGATCACTATAACATGTTTTGATTTAAATTCTGAATACAACCTCAAATTGTTAGCCGATAAAATCTCATAGTGCATTCTTATTTTAACTTCAGGCTTTTGTACTTCATGTATACCCAGCCTTAGATTTATTGAAATTTGGTGCCTCTTCTGACAGAAGTACTGTACATGGAGCGAGTACAGTACATGCAAAGACCATTAGTAACATGACTGTATGGCAAGTGCTTACTGGACGCACTTAGTGCAGGGCATAAGGATTGGGTAAAGTGTTATGCATGCCTCTTTGTCTGGACATGGATGTAGTGCACGGTCGGAGCAGGTAGTATAGTGCCCTTTTGACAAGGTTGATGTTTTCTTCCTAGCGATCAAGTGCATTGTCCGAGAACAATCTAAAGAAAGTTAAGTTGCTGTTTAGAAACATTCTCGCTTGACTGCCTGATGTTTTGTAGGTTCTATGTATGGATGTGGGTTCGAGATAGAGCCCTATGTTAATGTGGTATCCCCAGAGGCACGCCACACTTTATACCAAAAATTAAGGGGGGGGAGGTAGGGGGGGAGGGTGAGGTCTTTCGAACCACTGTGTATTTGTCCATATTCTCATAAAATTCACCTGTTAGTGGACATTGTGATTATGAGTGGGGGTTGGAGGGGGGGGGGGTGAAACTCTGCTACACTTTTTAATATTCTGCACTAAAACTAGATATTTGCACCCCAAGTGGCTGCTGCCGCTTTTTTTTAACTATTTTCAATTACAACCTACAGTAATGCACTTGCATTTTGTAATGGAACCAACGTTCCATTGATCTACAAGACGAGAGGGCAGCCCCCTAGTTATCATTCAAGCAGAACATTTGTAAAGTGTGCTACTCACCCGTGAGGGTCTCAAGGCACTGGGGAGGGGGGCAGGGGGGGGGAGGCTGCTTCTGCTTGACTAGCCAGGTCTTAAGTAGTCCTCTGAAGTCCTAGGTCGTCCGTAGGAGGCTGGGGAGGGTGTTCCAGGTCTTGGCAGCGAGGTGGGAGAAAGATCTGCCACCGGAGGTCGCTTTTCGGATGCGGGGGGATGGTGGCGAGGTTGGTGGAGCAGAGCTGGCGATGACGGGTGTAAAAGGTGAGTAGTCTGTTGAGGTATGCTGGTTCGGTGTTGTGGAGTGCCTTGTATGCGTGGGTGAGGAGCTTGAAGGTGATCCTCTTGTTGACGGGGAGTCAGTGCAGGTCTCTCAGATGGGGTGTGACGTGGCTGCGGCGAGGGATGTCGAGGATCAGGCGTGCAGAGGCGTTCTGGATGCGTTGTAGTCTTTTCAGGAGTTTGGCCGAGGCTCCTGCGTGGAGGGTGTTTCCGTAGTCCAACCTGCTGCTGACGAGGGCCAGGGTGACCGTTGTTCTTATTTTGGTGGGGATCCACCTGTAGATCTTGCGGAGCATGCGGAGGGTGTTGAAGCAGGAGGACGAGACGGCGTTGACCTGCTTTGTCATGGAGAGAGTAGAGCCTAGGATGAACCCCAGGTTGTGTGCGCGGTCGGTGGGTATTGGTGCTGAGCCCAGTGCGGTTGGCCACCAGGAGTTGTCCCAGGCAGAGTGGGTGGTGCCGAGAATGAGGACTTCTGTCTTGTCCGAGTGTAGCTTCAGGCGGTATTATTCATCCACTCGGCGATGGATTTAATTCCTTCGTGGAGGTTGGTTTTGGTGGTGAGGCAGTCCTTGGTGAGGGGTAGGAGATGATGTTGAAGTTGTGCGACGTGGGCCAGCAGTGCCATGTAGATGTTGAACAATGTCGGACTGAGAGATGAGCCCTGGGGTACGCCGCAGATTATCTTGATGGCTTTGGTGTAGAAAGGGGGCAGGCGGAAGCTCTGGGTTCTGCTGGAGAGGAAGGAGGTTTTCCAGTCCAGAACCTTGTCTCTGATCCAAGCATCGTGGATGCGTGTGCATAGGGTGCGGTGGCAGACCGTGTCGAAGGCTGTTGATAGGTCCAGGAGGATGAGGACCGTGGTTTTGCCGTTGTCTAGCAGGGCCCTGATGTCATCGGTGGCGGCGATGAGGGCGGTTTCGGTGCTATGGTTGCTGCGGAACCCGGACTGGGAAGGGTCCAGGTTGCTGTTCTCCTCGAGGTAGCGGGTCAATTGTCTGTTGATGGTCTTTTCGATGACCTTCACCGGGAACGGGAGCAGGGATATGGGCCGGAAGTTCTTGAGGTCCTTAGGGTCAGCTTTGGGTTTTTTGAGTAAGGCGCTGATCTCGGTGTGCTTCCAGCTCTCTGGGAAGGTCGCTGTCTCGAAGGAGATGTTGATGGCTTTCCAGAGATGGGATGCGATGGTGATGCGGGCCTTATTGAAGATGTGGCGTGGTAATGGGTCTGACGGAGAGCCGGAGTGGATGGTGTTCATGATTTTGATGGTTTCGTCATTGTTTATGTTGGTCCAGTAGAGCAGGGGATCAGTGCGGATGGTGGCCGTGGGGACGGAGGTCTCCGTGGATGTCGGGGTGGTCATGACGTTGAAGCTGTGGATGTCTGCGATCTTGCGATGGAAGAAGGTGGCAAGTGAGTTGCACAGGTCTTGCGAAGGGGAGATGTTGTTGGTGTTGGAGCTGGGGTTGGAGAGGTCCTTCAAGATGTTGAAGAGCTCTTTGCTGTTGTGTGTGTTGTTGTTTAGGTGGTCTTTGAAGGGGGCCCTTTTGACGGATCTGATGAGGTGATGGTGTCTGCGGGCGGAGTTCTTGTGGGCTGCGTAGCTGTCCGGCATCCGTTCACGGTGCCATTTCTTATCTAGTTTCTGGCAGATTTGCTTGGAGGCCTGGAGTTCCTCGGTGAACCAGCTGGCTTTCTTGCTAGTGTGTCTGTTGGATGGTTTCTTGATCGGGGCTGGAGTGTTGGCGCTGTCGTCGAGCTATTGTCTGTGGTTACAGGCGGCGGTGTCGGGGTTGCTGGGTGGTCTCCGGGCGAGGGTGGTGGGTAGCTGGTTTTCTGTGACTTTGCTCCAGCAGCGGCAAGGGATCTGTTGGGTGCAGTGGTGCGTGGTGGGTTTCCGGATGGTGAAGTGGATGCAGCGATGATCGGTCCAGTGGAGTTCGGTAGTGTGGCTGAAGGAGACGTGGGAGCTTGTGGAGAAAATGGGGTCAAGCGTGTGCCCGGCAGAGTGGGTTGGTGGTGTGATGAGCTGTCTGAGTCCGAGGTTGGCGAGGTTGTCAATCAAGGTGGTGGAGTTGGTGTAGTTGTTGTTCTCGAGGTGGAAGTTCAGGTCCCCGAGGAGGATGTAGTCTGCGGAGGCGAGGGCGTGTGTGCTGACGAATTCGGTGATGGAGTCGCTGAACTGAGGCCAGGGTACGGGGGTCTGTAGACAAGGCTTCCTCTGAGGGTGGGTTGGGATCGGTGTGGATCGGGAAGTGCCGGTGTTCAGCGGTGCTGAGGGTTTCATCGGTGCTGTTTGAGTCTCTGAGAGTATTCCTGTGGATGATGGTGATTCCTCCTCCTGTTTCGGTGGTGCGGTCCCTGCAGGTGATCTTGTAGCCGTCCGGGATGGCTATGGCAATGTCTGGTGCCAAGGAGGGGTTCATCTAGGTTTTAGTGAGGAAGGCAACGTCTGGGAAGGTTGAGTCGAGAAGGTCCCAGAGTTCAACGGCGTGTTTGAGGGCGGAGCGGGTGTTGAGAAGAATTCATCTGAGGTGGTTGCGTTCCTTCACAGTTGGTGGGTGGATCGGATACTGGTGAAGCTGCAGTTCCGGCAGGAGAAGGGTCCTTGGGTGCGCTTCGGGCGATCAGAAAGCAGGTGTGTGATCGTCCGGAGTGGAGTGCGAGGAGGGTCCTGGAGTTGTAGCAGAGACGGGCGTTGTGGCGTTTGCAGGGGTTCTGGCGCTGGGCGTGGTCCAGGCGTGGACGGGCATCGACTTGTTATGGGATGCCTGTATCCAGATGAGGAGAGTAAAATAGGTCTGGGACTGGGACGTAGCCTTGTTATACTCGTCGTTTGACAATAGCCCTGAATCTTAATATGCTGGTATGATGTATGAAATTGCAAATGTATTTATTATTTTTTATATGCCGCCCCCACCCTCCGTAGTAGGCTTTTAGCTTTATACTTTCTATCTCCTTTTCTGATCGTCTTATATTGCTATCATTGCTTTGTTGATGGATTGGTTATGGCTATTGCTGAAAATAATAAACATCATCATTCATATCAAAGAAAGTTAACTTGATGAACTTTGTCGATGAACGTCATGGCAGCCAAAATCGCTTCTGACAAAAATGCAAAATATGAACATATGGGCAGGGCAGTCTTTAGTGTTAGCTTCAGTTGTGACAATATTTATTGGCACCCACCCTAATAACCTCCTCCTTCAAGGGTCCCTCATCACTATCCTCCAATGGTGCCCCTCCCCTCTCCTTGGCACCTCTCTCACATTTATTTATTCCTCCTCCTGTTTCGGTGGTGCAGTCATATGTCATCCATACAGATTAGCAGATTAACCAAGTTTTTATGATGATCAGTAACCAAAGTTGCTGTGTTACGTTGCGTGAAAAGGAGAGCGCACAACAGCACCATGTCTACAAAGATATGGTACGGTTGCTCTTTGCTCTAGTGCTGGCATACCACAGGCTTTCTTGCACCAATGCAAACACCAATGTACCATAGTGCAATGGTCTTTGTGTGATGTCAAGCTAAGATTTATACTGGAAGGATACTCTTCCAGCACAAAATTCTATGCTTTGACAAGGTTTAACACTTTACCACTTTGTATGTGTGCTGTACTGTGCAGCACATATGCAATGCTTTGGAGAAAATAACTAATTTCTTCAACTTTACACCTGCTCTAGGAGAAATACCTTTTCCTGTCAATCCCTTTCTACCAGAGTGAGTAGATGGGGATTAGCATCAAATCCATGAGTTAGTGCTTGGGAATGTCCACACCCCATTGTGTGCCTCCTTAATGTAAAGTAGCGCATAATGCTTCTGTTCAGCGCAATTCAGGACATATGCAGGAAATTAAGCACCAAAAAACACTCTTTGCGCCTGTGCAAAGTGTAAGTAAATCCACCTCATAAAGGTAACATAGTGACTGGGGTGTCATATTAATAAACCTGTATTGCTACCCAAGACAACCCGTTTTAACAACCTTAGAATAATAAAAGATTGATGGGACAAACAATAAGTTTCGACACCTAAGCCTTTCAATTTGCATGCAGCACTTCGATGACAGTTAATAGCTCAATGTGCTATATGGGAAGGATTGTTATGAACTCCAAGTAACAAAAGGATCTCTGTGACAAAAGCAATAACACACTGAGCTATCTACATTAAATTACTAAACTGTGACAAGACATTACACAGATCTCTCTCACATGCATTAACCACCAGAGTTGCCAGGCCCGGACTGGCCATAACGGGCACCGGGCAATCCCCCGGTGCGCCACAAGGGTGGGGGCCGGTTTTGGGCCCCTGGGGGTCGATTTTGTTACAGGGACGTTTTTGCAGCATAGCTGCAAAATCGGCCCTGCAACAAAATCGGCCGAACACCGGCCCTAGCAAAGCGCTCGGTGGCACCTCCAACCCCCCCGAGTGGGGGGGGGCTGGCCGAGCTCTTTGCCAGGGCCGGTTTTGGTTCCCAGTCCGGCCCTGAGAGTTGCAATGCCGTTGGAATTATCCCCTACAAAATTCCCCTCACACAAAGATTTCTGCAGGATGCTTGTATTTTACTCAGTTCAACGTGTCATGCAGAGGGCGCTCACTTGAATTGGCGCTCAGTGAGACTCCACTGTTCACACTCCCATAAAGATGGCAGTGAATATGAGCGACAGCATGAGCATTTTGATACTGATGGGATCTGTAAATCTGATGCTTTCAGGTATCATAGGCACACTCTCTGATGACCACTGAAAGCTTACCGTGAAAGACCTGATTTAGAAATGTACATTAGAAAACCTATCTGATTAGATACTGGCAGTGATGAGCACTGATAAACCAAACAACCAGTGATAACACTAATAGCAATTCTTATCCAAACAATTATTAAATAAACCACTCTGGAAATAGTAGTGCAAGCTGTGATTGTAAATGAGCATTTCAGCACTGATAGTTAGAGAGAGTAATGGTGTTAATCAACAAATATATGACATTATAATGCATGCTTTTACAACGCAGTCTTTACATCGCAACTACCATCACATTGCATGATTTTACAAAGCATTCCATTACAATGCATTTTTAAAAACTACCATTACAACGCATTCCATTACACCACATACCATTACAACGCATTCCATTACAAGGCACAATGCTTTTAGGGTAAGTGTTGGATAGTGTAGGGGTAACAATTACCATTCCCACTCCAGTGAGTGCAACTGTAGGGTAAGTGTTGGATAGTGTAGGGGTAAAAATGACTACTCCCACTCCAGTGAGTGCAACAGTAGGGAAAGTTTTTGATAGTGTAGGGGTAAAAATTACTATTCCCGTACCCCAAAACCCATACCCACCTCAATACTAAAATAATCTTCGTTACTTACCTCATAATGCGTTGTAATTGCATCCGTTAATGACATCTGTTGTAATGACATCTGTTGTAATGACATCTGTTGTAATGACATGCGTTGTAATGACATGCGTTGTAATGGCATGCGTTGTAATGACATGCGTTGTAATGACATGCGTTGTAATAGCATGCAATGTAAAGGCAGTTGCGTTGTAACAGTTGTGTTGCAAAGGTAGGTCGTTGTAATGACTGCGTTGTAATGGATGTTTCCCTTAAGGGACATGTATGATCAAGTGTTTTTTATCTGGGTACTTAAGGCCTCATATTCTAAGTTACCTATCACTTTGTCTGACATTATTTACCCAAAATGCTTCTCACCTGCATGGTGTAAGTCGTGAAAGGGGGAAAAAGAAGATCGTGATAACTGGAGATAGACCCCCAAAGTGAGGTTCCATTTCCAGGAAACATATAATAAATGTTCTGGGTGCCCTGGGAGTTATGTCCGTATGTGTTAAGGGCAGCAAATAAAAAAACTAAACAAGGGGCTGTCATTGCTTCAATGCTCGTCCTTGACAGACCCGTCGCTGGCTGAAATGGGCACGATCAGCTACTCAAAGTTGTGTCCACTGTATGATACAACAGATGCCAACATAAATGGTGTCAGGCTGTTATTGCCAACAGATGAACCCTCTGCTGCTCTACCATCTGGTGCACTGCCTTCCCAACCGACAGATAGTTTGGGCAGAAGAGGCATGGAAATGTTTTGGTCGATGTCTTTTTACTACCATCCTCTAAATAAGACCATTTTATTTACTTGCTAAATTGATGTTCTGTGCAATTGTGAGATGCAACAGTTCTGGTATTTACAAAAGTTGCAAATTTTACTGACAGACCAGTTGTGCTGATAATCTTGTCTTTCTTCTTCCAGTAATAGTGTTTCGGGCAAATGACGGCGGCTTCTGGTTCAACTTGCCAGTGATGACAAAAGGGACATTTTCAGGTGTCCTCCTTTCTTTTGTGGAAGATGGCTACAGAAACTTTCACATCAACCTTATTGCCACCAGGGGACCTTGCATTTGACTACAGCTTCAGTATGAGCTTGGAACAGAAGACAACCTTTATCTTTGTGACACTCCTGTTCGTTGTTCTAGCCATTCTCATTGTCCGGTGCTTTAGAATTCTTTTGGATCCTTATAAAAGTATGCCAACGTCCACTTGGGCAGATGGAATTGATGGCTTGGAGAAGGGCCAATTTGATTATGCTTTGGCTTAGAAAATCTTACACTCAAGAAGACAAATGTAAAGCTCAATAAAGCCATAAAATACTGCTTAATTTCTCTGAATATGTGACTTGTACATCGACTCTAGAAGCTAACCAACACACGTTTGTCCAAGTCTTTAACATGAATTTAATTAAGTATGGAGAAGTATGTTTTCATTAGGAAATTATACATTACTTGCATATTATAGGACTTATATAAAGTTTAGTGGATGCAGGACATCCACCAAAAATTGGCAGATGCCTTGTACATACTAATTAGCGTGCATACATTGGTATACAAGGGCAGATACAAATTGATGCATTTCCTATATCCGAGGCTACCTGGACCTATACACAGGCATACCCATGTATGCACACTAAATAGGGCCAATGAGACATCTGCCAATTTGTTGCAGATGTTCTGTATCTGCTAGACTCTAAATAACCCCCCAAAGTTAGAATTATTATGTTAAATTCTCATGAGCTGCTTGTGTGCCGCTGCTACATAGTAGAGAACTTCCTGATATTTTATGTCACTTTGATGAGGAGCCTCTTCAATGGCTTTAACCAAGTCTGCTTTTGGTTTAATCTATTCGGAAGTAAATTAAATCCTTTAGATAACCAACAGTGGTTTATAAAAAAATATTTTTTTTTCACGTGGCACTTGTTTTGTGTATTCTCACTACTCAAAAATGATGTAATTACTTTCCCACAGTTTTCATCTTCAACTTCTTTGGCCATTCTGAATATAGAAATGCATTAGGTTCTGAGAAACTGAGTCCAATGAAGCTCATTCAAAAGATAGTGAGAAGTATCTACTTGTATCATGAGGAGTAACGTGGCTTGTCTCACTTTAGCAATCCTTCCGAGTCACTTAGGACACGGAGCCCCCAAAGCAGGATCTCTGGTTTGATAACCAAGTCCTTGCGCATTGTTCTTGGAAAGCTTAAAGCTCATCCCTAATACCCAATAGTACATTGTGGGTTTATGTCAAATATGACTTGCACAAATCTTCAATACAATTTTTGTTTATAAATCTTCTTAAAGTTTTATTTCGTTGCCTTGGTATAAATGACAAGACTACTTAAATGATTGTCTGAAAATATTTTTTTGTGTATTAATATGTTTTCAGTACATAGCATCCTCAAAATACATCGTACAAATGCCATGTGAGACCAGTCAAAATACATGCATGAATATTTTATAGAAAAATATGTATGTAAGAAAAAAGTTCTGCAAAAGTAATAAAATGATTCTGTGAACTAGTATAACGTTGCTAAATGTTATATTACTAGCTGCACATATTGGTTTTCTCTTAGAGAATGTAGGATGTTGATGCTGTTTGATATAATAAAATCGTTCCCATAGATTCATTTTGACATACAAATTTCGGAATAACGGCAAAACAGCAGTGTTAAACTCAATATGTACAGGACATCAACCGAATGTATTTATTAAAAGAAGAAAATGGATCACGTTACAACGATTTCCAATTCACATTCAAAGATATATTGCAGAAGCAAGACAATTCTACAAAAGGTTCTGGATGTGGCAATATTTTGTGTTCCAGTGTGATGCTGAACAGTGAGTATAAAACGATTTTTGTCTAGACATTTTCAAAAGCAATTGGCTACCCACTAGATGCACAGCCACGTTCACTATATTTTCTGTAGCACCACCCCACTTAAAAACACTGACACTGCTTGTATCATCCCCTACCAATAAACACACGTTGCTGTCGTATGCATACATTTTGATACAAGAAGCATCCATGGTGAAACAAGCTACCAGAGATAAATGTGCTTTACATTTAAAATGCTCCGTCATGGCCAATGATCGAGCTCAGTACTGTAAGAAAATGTGAGCTCTTTGTACTGATTATAAATGCACTTTAATGTCATCCATCGGATATATCACACAGAGATAAGCCTAAAGAAATCAGCTTGTGTAACAACCCTAAATGGAGAAGATGCCACGTCCCAGTGCAGGGCACCTCCATCTCACTTTATAATGCCCCTCAATCTGGCAGTACGGTCATGTCATGTTTGATACCTTGTCCACCATGATTGGCCAACCTCTTACCCCCCACTCTCCAGACATAGATGGCCCTAGTTGGTTGTGTTAGCGGCATACCAACAAGATCTAAGAAGTGCACGGAGCTTGCACTGCTTGTTGCAAAAAGAGGTGTCTTGTCGCCTGGGAACAAGTGCAGACTCCAAAGACCCAAGACTGGTTTGAAGAGATCGATACTGCAGTGAGAAACTGGAAAAATATGAAACCACACTACTCAAAACCCCAAAATATCTGGGATCCGCTGCGCTCTCTACTGCCACTGTCGGACACTTCCCGTCAGTTCTACTGCACCATGGCCTATCACACATTTACTTGACAATGTTGCTAACAATTTAAGGGATTGAAGGAACTGCACGGACCACACCTCTTCTATGGTGCTTGATTGATATGTGATGTTTGGGACATGGAAATCCTACCATGTATGTATTTATTTTCTAACGTCCAATTAGCCTCCCTGGTATCCCACTGACGATGATATGTTCCTCGTGCCAGTATACCAACTGGTGGTTGCAATAATGGTATTAAACATGTTATCAACTTGAGTCAAAAATCAATCAATAAAAATGTATATAAAAAAAGAATACTGCCAACACAGATGATGAATAAACCACAAGTTGGCTGTATTAAATTGTATTTATCCAACATAATTAACCCCTAAAGGAGTATAAATAGACAAAAGTTTTAAGTTGTAGTTTCGACTTCTAATCCTAACTTGAGCTCCTCTCCTGGACAGGTGGACCTTACCAACAGCTGATTTAACTCGAAATGTAGTTGGTACTACCTGTGCATATAGGTCTGTCACTCATGCTCCGCAGGAGGGACATGTAAGGGCAAACAAAGGATCACTGACCACTATGAGGCAATAGCCTTAAGGACTAGGTCACAAATTATCTTTCACGACCCCCCCCCCCCGTCCCTACCCCCCACCAACAGGAGGACAAAACAAGGGCAGACCAAGAGCCAATTACCTCTAGGATGAAACATCCTTAAGGGTTAGGATCTAGTAAGAGGAATCTTTCTTCATTACTCCTTAGTGATAAGTAACACAGGGGTAGTCTTACATAGAATGATGCCACATTTAGCACACAGGTAGACTCAATGCATAGTAGGTGGCAGTGATTGGCACTGACTCGTCAACACCCGCACTTCTAACAGTCTGCCACATAGTGGCACTGTTTTTGTAATTTAGACATGAGCAGAACAGTTGTTCATTAATTCAATAGGCATTAAAAACGACTAATACCTACTGACAAAGCCATTCTTATAGCTATGGGGGTCTGAATTGTCATACTTGTAGGAATGTGAAGGTTAGTAGTTGAGTAGGTACTGTTGTTGGTAGCGTTGGCAGGGACACCTGGTGATTCAGGCTGCAGTGACCTCTTGACGAGGGCTCTGGCACTTTTTAAAACAAATTAAGCACTGGTAGGTGGTCATAGCTAGTATAGTTTCTATTAAACTCCACCCTGATTAATGTAATATACACAGTAGGGCTCGTAGTGAACAAAAGAACATGTTGAGCAGAAACATGATGGATCTTAATTAGTCTCATGTTTTTTAAAAATGTTTTTACGACCGGGATTCCTCATTAAAAAAAGATCTAGTCTCCTATGAGGTAATTTTAACTGATAGCCTCCTACAGCTGGGTCCTCTAGAAACTGATGACCTAGTATAAAGACACACCTGTGGTTACACTGGAAATCATGCAGATGCCGTTTTTACTCAGACATCGGAGTATTTGTACTGACTTACTGTCTTAAGATGTGCAGACATCAACTGAAGATAGGCTTCTTTGTTTCTGGCTTTGTACCTTTAGTACTGCTCTGTTTACACAAGTAAGGGAGGAGGTACTGTGGGCCAAATAAGCATATTTTGTCCCTCCTCCTCGATGAATTTAGTCATTCCTGTAGCAGCATTACATTCTAAGTGGACGGCCAAGCTGCCGGCAGAGTGTTTTTGGAAAAGCATCTCAAAGTGAATCGACGATTCAAGACTCCTACCCAGTGCTTAACTTGAGTAGGTGCTTTCAGGTGCTCAGCACCTGCACTTCTTTCACAGGGCCCGGGCTACAATTTCTGAACCTGCAGGTGGTGGTCTCAATATTAATTGCTCAATTCAAAATAAAAAGAATAACATACATTGCATGGTGACTGGCTGGTAAATGTTCATAGGCAGGCCGGCCGGCATAGGCCTTTCCAGGCAGGCATGATTGTGTATCACCACGTTAATGATGATGTCATCAGGCTGATCACAAATCCAAGAAGTCATCGACAAACTATGGCTTGCATTCTATTCCCCTAGTCTGCTGCACCCTGCCACTGCCTGAGCCTTAACCTCCCATTGGATAATTGTAGCTGGGTGCTGGCTCATGATGGAGTTGAGGCAAGGAAGCTGCAAGAACGCATTTGGAACTTGGGAGTGAGGGCTCTTGAGGAAGAATAAATGAAAGTAAGTGTGGACTTTCCACTTGTTGCGTAGCCAAAGTATCCTATCTGGCAGCTCTGCATTGCTGCTATCCTCAATGTGCTTGATGCGGCTGTGGCCCAACACAACTTTTGTGCGCCATGGCGTCACCAGTAGAATCTGTGTGCTGCACCCCAGCATGGTAATTGCTGAGCGTGAGTGAGTCCAGTAGGCACCACAGCCATACTTACCGGCATTTGCAGCATTACTGCTGAGGACAATGCCTGTGCTGTAGCAGGCAGGATCACATCAAGCTGAGCAGTGGATGCTGATGCCGTCGTCATCCCTGGACCTACTAATTACAGGTAGCACTAGCAGTGACATGACCTGCTGTGCTCAAGCAGCCGCCTGTTCTGCAATAAACTCAGTTATACCACACTGATTAATATATGCAAAAAAGAATTTTCATTTGGTGTACATTTTGGTTTTGCACTCGGTGTAGGTAAGAAAGTAAAACACGTCATCTTCTGCTTCTTTAGGAATGACCACAAGAAAATGTAGAGTTCAAAATAGCAGGAACATGTACAGGCTGACGACAAGTACAGAGGAGAAGAAACAACAATAGAGGAGAGAGATAAAATGAAGCAAAGTAGAAGAAAAGGAGGAGAGCAAATCAGATACAAAGAGAAAGCAGCCATGATGTGAAGAGCAAAACACACAAGATGATGGACGGAATGTTGCACATTGGCAAACATTCGCCCACAGTCACAGATCTGGGTTTAATCCATCGTTTTTTTGCTCACCACGCCACGCCAGTTCATACATGGCCATATGCAAATCAGTCTTGACCCTGTGCCTCATGGGAACAGTTCAGCCCGAACTGCCAAGCCATGTCTTCCCTGGACCGGAATCAAGCGGACAGGACAGAGGAAAAAAAGCAGAAAATGATAAAATGGAGACTGAGCTAATCACTGCTAGAGAGTGATAGTAAAGAGCCAAGATCGAAGGGAGAGAGAGCAGAGCATGGGTAAAAGTGAAGAGAAAAAAGGGCAGGGCTAAAATGAATAGAGGGCAAATCAGAAATACAGGGTGTGACAAAGGTGATAGAAAACAATTAGAGCGGTGAGAGGATAGACTCTTAGAGCAAAGACTTAGGGGACAGGCAACAGATCAAGGTTAGAAGATAGAGACTGAGGCCGTGAGAGTGTTGAAAGTGGGGCTAACTGGAGGAAGACATGAGCGGTGGCCTCCTTGGCAAAATTTTCAGCACCTGCACTTCTTTTTTACAAATTAAGCACTGCTCCTACCACCCATTCTAGCACGCCCCTTACACCTGGCGCATAGCAGTTTCAGTCTAAGACATATTTGTGCCCTTTGAGTTTACCTGAGCCAACTCCCCTCCCTAGTCACCTCTCCAATCGGGTTCCGTGTTCAGTCTCATCGAAAACCCCTGCTGTCACTAAACCCCTGTGCAAAGGTATCATTGAAACAATGCGCCATCTTCATTCAAGATTTATACAGTGCTAAAGCCCTGATGCAGCAAACAAGCATTGAGAAGATGAGGAAGAGTCTATCCGCTGAATCAGAACAAGTTGGCGTTTAACATCTGCCAAAAATCTTATTATTTTGTTTGTATTCTTAGCATTTTCAATTCAGCATTCATAGCTGTAGCTGACAGGGGAAGGGTTTATGACCAGCGTTGACCCTCTTGAGTCAGGATGTTCTACTTTGGCTATCTCTCTGGGCTGGGCATCCCTACCCAAAATAAAAATCCTTCTTTGTTTTCACTTGTTAAAGAAAATCAAGGGCATCCTTACACCTTTCTTGTGTAACGGTACTCTCATCTGCCCAATCCCTACTTCGCTGTCACTGCTACTAACGCTGATGAGGTGAACCTGACAGGGACCAGATCCTCCTTTTAAGTGGTGGAAGCAATACCAACTCAAGTACTTTGAGAGCCCTATATATACATAATGTGGGGTCCTTGTTAGAAACCAACTTCCTTGAACTTCTTAACCAGAAGGGAATGACCAGGGGTGCAGTTGCAAGGAGGTGGCAGCCAGAGTGAGTGGACCCAGAATGTGAGCACACAATCTGGGAATTGATTCAGGCAATATCTTAAGAGCCGGTGAACAGAAAGAAGTGAGGCAGTGAGCCCTTGCAAGCATGAGTGAAGACCAATGGTTCCCATTTAAGTGCCGATTTTTTGTCCTTATTCACTTTTATTCCTGTGCGTCTTTCTTTGTTTTGCAACTTTTACCACAACAAAACTCTAATCACCTAATCACAACAAGTCCATCAGCAGCACTGTCTTCATCTTATTTTCCTTATTGATTTGAAGGTGCCGCAGTCTGCATTCCTGAGGTTCACAAGTTCACAACTCCATCATGCTCCTCTATCCTCCTCCTCCAGACTCCCCCTATCCATTTCCCTCAAGGCAGATGGATGGATTACGAAGAATAAAGAAACTTTGTCTTCGTAGACGAGTCCCCTCAAGTGGGACTGAAATTACTGACTGACTAGATGCTTGCTGATTGCTGACAGAGTTACTTCTGATATTGAAAGGAGAGGCTGCCCTGTGGGCCCTCACTTTCCGAAGAAGATGCGTACAAAAAGTAGAACAGGTAATGAATAATTGAGAAGATGGCATGCAGTGGACAGCAATGGCTGTCTGCCTCTAATGAAACCAATTGCTGTTTGTTTTTTGTGCATGAAATGAATCATATGTCTTGTCTTAGTTATTATTTAATCTTTTACACAGTAATTGTAACTCATGTCAACTACTCTGTTTTTTTTACCTTGTTTAATTCAAATTGTACTTCAAATTCAGGGGCCACTATGTTGCATTTTACAATATGCAAAATGTCCTTGGAGTGGACTCACATGCCAATATGCCAAGATGATTGATTAAATAATATATCTTTTTTCTTTACAGTCACTCACTGGGATGGATGGATCATCAGCGTCGGTTTACGGAAGAACTATGGCCAATTCGTGAGTGGCAGACAGGTAAACCAGTCTACAACAACTACTACAGCAGAACTACATGTCTGTCTATTCGTGGTATGTAGTGGTCGAGGGCGAGGCAGTGTACTGTTGTTGTTATGCCAGGCAGAGTCCACTCCAGACAGCAGTTCATGTAAAATTGGGGCTATGTGGCTTGCTACATACAATTAGATATGCTTTGTCTGTCTGACAAAGAGCCTAGGTATGCTACATCAGGTTGCTTCACTCAGTGGTGCCTGCCTTGACCGTCTGCATGGCACTGCCTCAAGCTTGGGCCAAACATCCGTTATGTTTGCGAAATTTGCTGTTTTTCGGTTTTTCGCGAATCTCGCGAAATTTCCGAAAAATCGCAAATTCTTGAGCGGAATGGATTTTTGGCCCATGCTTGCGGCAGGGCCATGCAGACGGTCAAGGCAGGCCCCACTGAGTGAAGCATCCTGATGTAGCATACCGAGGCTCTTTGACACAGATAGACAAAGCATATCTAGGGTTTAGGGTTCAGTGCGATTTACTAGGGTTTTCGGGTTTAAGTTGGTAGGGTTCCCGCTGAGTCTACGGCTAAGGGCCCGATGCAGGCTCATTCATACTGATGTTGGCAATGTTTTAGGGGGTTTGGCGTTTTTTGGTCCAGAATTGGCAGAATTTTGGCCTTTTTTGGTGTTTTGCGGGCGCGTGTGTTTGGGTGAACACTAAGTGAAAACTAGTCGTAGATCTTCTTCTTCTTCAAAGAGCGCAGTGGTTCGATTTTGTTCTGCCTGGCTGAGATTCTTGGGACAAGTGTCCAGGTAAGTTTCAAGAGGATCGAAGTAGAGGAAGTGCTGAAAAGTTGAACAGCAATTTTTGGTGAACAGCGCAATTTGCCATGTTTTGAATATACCACTATTGCATGTTTTTGGGGGGCTGTTTGGTGTGTTCTAGATTTGTGGGGGTGGGTCGGGGGGGTTTGGAGCACTGCTGGGAAGGTCTAATTTTGATTGCAAGTGGTTTGAAGAAAATCCATGGTTGAAAAGGTTTTTTTTGGGCCTAGTTGCAGAGAGCGTTTTGGCACAATTTAAACTGAGGCCTAGCAGTATTGCGTGTTTTTGGGGGGCTATTTGGGGGTGTTCTAGATTTGTGGGGGGGGTCTGGGGGTCTCGGAGCACTGCTGGGATAGTCTAATTTTGATTGCGAGTGGTTTGAAGAAAATCCATGGTGGAAAAGGGGGGTTTGGGCCTAGTTGAAGACCGCATTTTGGCACAATTTAAACTGAGGCCTAGCAGTATTGCGTGTTTTTGGGGGGCTGTTAGGGGAGTTCTAGATTTGTGTGGGGGGGTCTGGGGGTCTGGGATAGTCTCATTTTGATTGCAAGTGGTTTGAAGAAAATCCATGGTGAAAAAGGGGGGGTTTGGGCCTAGTTGCAGACAGCGTTTTGGCACAATTTAAACTGAGGCCTAGCAGTATTGCGTGTTTTTGGGGGGCTGTTTGGGGGTGTTCTAGATTTGTGGGGGGGTGTCTGGGGGTCTGAGAGCACTGCTGGGATAGTCTAATTTTGATTGCGAGTGGTTTGAAGAAAATCCATGGTGGGAAAGGGGAGTTAGGGCCTAGCTGCAGAGCGCGTTTGGACCGATGTTGACTGGTAGGCTGAACATTTTCTGTGTGAGTTTTCGCATTTTTGCTTTTTGCCTGTTTGGGGTGGGTTGACGGGTCTGGGGGCATTGCTGGGAAGGTCTATTATCGGGCGCAAGTGTTTTGGATAAAATCCATGGTGAAAAAGTTTTTACGTTTTTGCTCACTTGCCTGTTTTTGGGGGGCTGTTTGGGGGGCTTCTAGGTTTTTGGGGGGGTCTGGGAGCACTGCTGGCACAGTCTAATTTAGATTGCAAGTGGTTTGAAGAAAATCCATGGTGGGAAAGGGGAGTTAGGACCTAGCTGCAGAGTGCGTTTTGGCACGATTTGGAGTTAGGGTTCAACCTGGTAGCAGTATCGCATGTTTTTAGGGGGCTACTTGGGGGTGTTCTAGATTACTGCGAATGGGTTCAGGGGTCTGGGAGCACTACTGGTAATGTCTAATTTTGAATGCAAGTGTTTTTAAGAAAATCCATGGTGGAAAAGGGGGGTTTGGGCCTAGTTGCAGAGTGCGTTTTGGCACGATTTGCAGTTAGAGTTAGCACTTTCGCATTTTTTCTGGGGGCTACTTGGGGGTGTTCTACATTTTTGCAACTGGGTTCAGTGGTCTGGGAGCACTCCTGGGAATGTGGAATTGTGATTGCAAGTGGATGGAAGAAAATCCAAGGTGAATTTTTTTTTTTTAACCAAATTTGCTTTTCTGCGGAGGGCTACTTGGGGGGTTTCTAGATTTTTGCAACTGGGTTTAGGGGTCTGGGAGCACTCCTGGGAATGTCTAATAATCATTGCAAGTATTTTGAAGAAAATCCATGGTGGACAAGGGGTCTTTTGGGCCTAATTTCAAAGTGCGCTTTCTGCTTGATTTTCAACTAGGCCTCATCCCCGTCGCAGTATTGCATGTCTTTGGGGGGCTACTTGGGGGGGTTCTACAGTTTTGCGCCTGGGTTACGGGGTCTAGGGGCACTCCTGGGAATTGTGCAAGTGTTTTGAAGAAAATCCACGGTGGAAAAGGGGGGTTGGGCCGACTTGCTGAGTGCGTTTTGGCACGTTTTGAAGTTAGGGTTCAACCTGGGAGCAGTAGCGCATGTTTTTAGGGGGCTACTTGGGGGTGTTCTGCATTTTGCCGACTGGGTTCAGGGGTCTGGGAGCACTCCTGGGAATGTCTAATTTTGTTAGCAATTTTCTTTAAGGAAATCCATGGTGGATCAGCAGAATTCAACCATAGTTACTATTACTATCCTTGTAAAGGAGAACCAGGTTACGCACTTTTGAAGTGATGATTGTATATAATAATAATGTCAGCTCTGAAAACTGAGTGTTATTTTTGCACTACGCAGCGTACCTTAGATTTTTTAAACTGGTTCACTTCCTGTTTTTTCCCATCAAAAATTACAGGACGGCTTTTACCATGTACCATGGATCAAACGCTGAACTCAGACGCAATCCACAATTACTCATCAGGCAGCCAGTGGACATCTGGTCATCAATATTGATCGACGGAGCGTAAGATGGAATGGAGGAGTATATCGCGAATAAGCGGAATGGCTAGATGCATGCAAATTCACCAATTCAACAGGACAACTACAACATAAAGTTACAGTATTTTCTCTTAACTTCTCCTTGTCTTTTAAATGTTATTGTTGTAAAAAACTTGAACTTCTACGAATGTGACTAGGTGCGTTTCTTGTTTTCTGCAGCTATTTCATACGTGTCTTTGCTATTTTTATAACTAACTTAATGTACTAATAATAAGTGTTTATTCTCTATGAGGGCAGAAAGGCAAGTGAAATTGCGTAATTCATGCAGCCCTGTACTAGTTTCAATGTCAAATTGTTTCCTCATACTTACTAATAAGATGTAGTAAGTACAACTTTTCAGTAACCTAACCATCCGTTTAGCAAACAACTTCATGCATGCAGTAGTGCACTACCTTTATGTCCCTTACAAGATTTATGGATATCTTTGAATCCAAAAATGTGTTTCTCTTCATTTGTTGTTTGTCCATGCAGTGATTTTTTTCCTTCTCTCCACAAAACTTTACCCAAAAAAACCATTCCCATCCAATCTTCAAAAACCCTAACCCTCTTCCCCCGGGCTGTGTGGTTTTTTATTGAGGTATGACTATGACAACAAGAAATTCCACACACTTGCAGGGGAGGATAAGGTCTAAGCACCAGAAAAATGTTGGAAAATGGAATTTCATGTGCGACATCGTGAATTGAGCATCAAACATCATGCTCGTACACATGATGAATCAAATGGTTAATTCTTATGTTTAAGTATCCTTTGCCTTCATAATATTTCTTATAGTAGCCATAGTCCACGAAACTAGCACTTACATTTAGAATACTTTAGCACTGCTTAGGCTACAATTTATGGCACTGTTCTCTAGCGTACTATCTATTGTACTGTTTCTAATGCTACGCTCAGGCCACTCAATGTTTCATTTCCTTTTTTTTCATATGCTGCTACTGCCAGTGTGTACCACTACTACTACCAGCACAACAATGATATTTCATCTGTCGAGGATTCATCAACAACCAACCTTAATCACCATTTGCCATGCAGGCAGCCCTGTGGCTACCCCTATTCTCAAACACGAATCACAGGTAAGATAAGCCTTTTGGAGAGGTAGAATAATGGGCTAGGACTGGGAGGAGAGCAGAGACTGCCAGTACTACTAGTGAAGTACTAGTAGGGCTACTGAATTCACTAACTCGGTTACTGGCACTTTGGTACATTTCAGGACTAGATGTTTCATTCATGCTGGTAAGTTGGAAGAAACCAAACATCCAGTAACCACCGCCCACCCCCACACAAAATAATATGAACGCGTATACTATGTTTTGGTATGAAAAATAATTATTAAGAAATATATTCATGTAGTCCAAAAATAAAATAAATTAACCCAACTCACCCCCCTACCTAACCCCAACCAATGTCCAAAAGTCCAAAGGTCCCCTTTCCCAAATACCCAATTTCCACCCCCCCCCAACAGTCTTTAAAAAAGGGGCAAGGAACAGTCACTTCCTCCGGTGGCGTAGTGTGGACAGGTGTTGCTGCACGTCCTGCAGCTCTTTGCGGAGGTCCCGGAGCTGGCGCTGATGTTTTTCGGTCGACCGCTCCAGGTACTCCACTCTTTTACGGAGGCGGCGCTGACGTACCATCCAGGCTCTGGGGCGGGGGGGCAGCTGATTGTGTTGCTGCTGTGCGGCGGCGGCGGAAGGCTGTCGGGCCACTACTCCGTTTGGCTGGAGGCTTCTGGCTGGTGGACAGGGGGGCACTGGAGGAGGATGCAGTGGTCGCTGTCTCCTCCTCCTGCTCCCGAGCCCACAGCCGCCAATACTCGGCACAAATAGCCTCCAGCTTACGGGCCCTGGCCCGGACAGCCATCTCATTTCGGATTAGCTTTTTCGGAGTAGCATCTATATGAAGAAAGAAAGAAAATACTGTAGCCAATAGTCTTTAACATATAGTCAAAATAATTCACCGGAAAGTTGACTCTCAGTAACACCAGCAAGTAGCAAACACAGTATAACATTTTTGCATGTATCTTTCCGCCGTGTTTGTAGGCCTGTGACATTACTGGGAGTTTCAGGAATTCCACTAGCAGGACTAGGGATGGACTCACCAATATATACATAGTCAGAGAGTACTAAAAAAGTCTTCTGTTTTTTTCTCTTGTTTTGCAAAAGAAATTACTGGTACGTGAACTTGTGGTAGCCGGCATGGCAGCTCACTCATCTTGCACCCAAGAAAAACAGACACAAGCCATGATGACGCAGACTTGCAGTACTTTAAGCAGTACATGCAGGTGGGGATAGGAAGCTCTTACTTTTCTGTAGGGGTGGCTCTGCCACTGGCCATACTCGGTTACATCAAGGGCTACTGCTCAATGTAATGATATCTTTCGCACTGCCCCCCGGCCCTTTACTACAACAAAAGAAGAATGAAGATTATTCAATTCTGATCATATATCATTATCCTGCCGATCACATGATCTTTGGTTATATGATGGATGCCTTTAGGTGCTTTGTTTTGATAGATTGAGTGAACTACAGCGATAGTCCACCCATGACACAGCTGAAATAAAATTATTAACATAGGAAGTGAGTGTGGTACCCATAATTGGCGGAGTAAGGGACTTGACTTGAAATAATGTTGTCAACTATACAATCCATACACAATAGATGCTGTGCTTGCAAAGTAAAGTACTGTACTGTTAGTCAAGGCAGGGAGTATTTGTGAACAATCACAAATTCTGGTGTTTGGATTTCCTCAGCTTTGCTACTCTGGCTGGCACGAACATGCTGTTCAAAGTAACAATCTTCATGCTCTACTACATCATACACCTCTGCTATCAATGAGGAAAAAGAAGATAACATCCAGGCTTCCAAAGTACGTTGGCTTCCAAAGTACGTCTATCATTCTTCTTAATGTCTCAAATGTACCAAGTTTTCTTTTTCTCAACAACCAACTAACACCCTTTTCATTATATTTTGGAAACCACTGTCTTCTTCTCTTGACTTGCATTCAAAAACACCATTCTTTACAGTCATAAATGTTAAGACTCGCTCGTCCTTCGTTTCATCCTTCTTTCACTTTTCGTTCTTCACATCCCTAAAGTACATCTGATATGACTTGGCTTCACAATAAAAGTCTGACAGCTGAGTTGAAGTCAAATAGAGGGGACCATTGCTTACCCGAGAAGTACCGCCGCTAATGCTATTACAAGTCAAGGTTGACTGTCTTCTCCGTGATTGCCCAAAAAGTAGTTTTTAAATTAGTAACTGTTCTTAACAGTACAGTGTACTTGTACTAGTGTACTGTGTACTGTACAGTACATCATACACTCCTTTGCGAGCCCACTGAAAAATTTCAATAAGTAAGGAGTATAATAATAACTTACCACCATCTGCCGCCGCTGAGCCTACCCCCCCAGCTCCTCCTGGTGGCGCCGCCGCATCCGCCCCTAGAGTGGAGCCCTCCGCACTGCTGGCCCCAGCACTGGTGGTCATCTGTGCCGCATCAGATGTTGTGACGTCTAGAAAAAACATGTCATATTTTCAGATGCCATACACAACCCCCTATTTCGTCTTGTAATGGAAGAAAATGTTACATAACACATTTTTTATTACTGGGATTGAAAAAAAGTAAAGGCTTTGGGGAGGGTGTTAACTTTTTTACATGCTTATTCCATTAAATGCTACACTTCTTAGGACAACTGATGAATGCTTGCTTAACGTGCACCATTTTTCTAATTACAGAAAGAAGATTACATTGCCCTTCTGCCAACAGGACGATTCACCAACTACTAGTAACTCATCACCAGCAGTACTTTAAGTACTTTAAAGAAGGTGGGGGCTCCCGCACAGTTATTCTAATATTTGCATGTGTCTGTTAACTATTACGTTAAAGTAATTTGATTCATGGGAATGTTGTTTAAACTTTAACGTCATTTATCAGCAGTGCTCGCTCCGTATACTACGCTATTAAAAATAAAGAAATAATTTTGTCATTTCTTAATTGAAAATAAACCTTTAAAACTAACAAACTCTGTGTGGTTTTTGTTCACGAGTGAGTGAGCGGAAGGGTTTGAACTATTGCACTTGGCAGTCATGTTTCTGTGACTCAGATAGGCCGGGACTCGGCGGTAGTCTTCTTCTGTTCTTCTGGGTCGTAAAATCATTGGTCAGACACACTAGCTAGTCGGTCAGGGGATTGGGGGTTCAACTTCTGTTCGGACTGAGGTATGTGGAAAGTCGAACTGCACCTATCATCAATAATGTCCTATTTCTCTTATCCATACTTCTTTATGTGCAGAATAGTCCCTGAAACACTAGCAGTATTGTATGTGCTCCTAGCAAATCAAAAAGGCAACTGCTACCTTTTTCTTGGTGTAAACATTAACATTTTGTTGTTGGAAATTGTCAAAGTACTTACATTAAGAAGACTGGAATAGACAGCAAGGGCAACTCAGATGACTGCACTCAGTGCTTAGAGCTATTGCTGGATCAGAGTTTTGTTTAACACCGTTTGCCGACTGGGCAAACTTAGCTACCTATACAGACCGACTCATAATCGTAAATAGTAGTAGCACAGAGAGTGATGGTAGAGGTAGGATAAGAATGTAGAAAGTAGTCTAGATTAGAAGAAGATCAAAGACTATTTTGTAAAAAATAGAATTAAGAAACAGTTTGTAATAAATAGGAGCTGTAAAAGTTAGGGAAGTAGAATTATTAATATAACAATAGAACAACTTACTGGGGCCAGCAGAAGAGCCTGCAAGGGACCGATCCTGTGACTGTCCACCTTCTTCCAACGGAGTCTCAATGGTGCTAGTCGCCTTGCCCCTGGGAGGTGCTGATGATCATGAAATAAAGAAACACAACATGGATGATTGTTTTTTTTTATATATTTGATTTCTTTGACTACAATCTAAAATTATCTCGGGGAAACAAATTAGCAACAATTGCACTACATGTATTGACCTATCTGACCTGGTCAACTAGGAGGATACTACTAGTACAGTATTGCTGGATTCGTCTACTTGGAAAGTTATGTAAATCACTAACTAAACCAACAACAAAAAGGTTCTACTACGACTGCCAGCACTCAGCAGCACACGACGTGACAGACACAGTCCGTCATCATGATTGCAGAGCACTAAAAAAGGTCCTACTACTACTAATAACAAGTCATAATATACTCAACTTATCAATCCATCACTATCTCTTCTTCTTAGTGGCAGCAGGAGTACAAAGGAAGGACTAGACTTGAGTCTCTAGTCTCTCTAGCATTACACAGTTCTGTAAAGTACTAGACTCATACATATTCTCAGGCCAAATGAGCACAAAGTTGCAAACAAGTAAGCATAGTAGCAACGCCACTGAGGAGGCGAGCACCTGCAATCACAGAATCTATTTAAACACTATTTTACCTGCAATGTAATCGAATAGGCAGCATTCTTGCTCTTCGGGAAAAACATATATTAGCAATATAACACAGAGCAGAAGAATACAAAGAAGTTATTAAATAGCTACTCACCAAGGCCAGGGATCTCCACATTTAGCAGGTGGAGCAGGTGCTGCTCCCCGTCGAGGACGTCGGCCCACCGGTGCGTCGCTTAGTCGTAGGGTGCGCAGGACCCCCGCCTCCCTCCGCATGGCCCGGCACACTTTATCCCACCGCTGGCGACGCTCCCGGAGTCCATACCCTTGACCGGGCCTGCCCCCTGCTGCCACGGTCTTAGGGAGGTGGCGCTGAACAAAAAATATCAGGGCGGCCACCTCCACCGCGGTAAAAACCTCCCTGGCCACTACATCAACTCCCCTCAATCGCCCGCAAGGGAGCCGGCTACGGGGTGCGGGACCGTTCCCCTTTGATTTGCCGGCTCCCTATGCCATGGTCCTGGCCGAAAGAAGAAAAGAATAGGGGAAAGAAAAAAAAAATTGAAAGAGAGAGCTAAACCAAAAAAGTAGTTATTAAATTACAAAAAGTTGAAAAAAACACAAAATATAGATCTAGACAAATAGAGAGATAGATAATGAGCAAAAAAGAGCAAAAAAAAGTTCAAAGAAACAAAGGATTGCAAAGATTAAAAGAGGATAGAAAAGCCAGGCCCAGAACCATAGCAATGAATGAAAAACAAGATGGCCGCGCCCATTGAGGACCGCGTGGGTAAGTTTGCGCGATATTTCCCCCGCGAGCACGCAAAAACACGCGCGAACACGTAATAGCGCGCCGCACACAACGCGAGATTGCCATTAGCGCCCAGAAACGGAAATACGCAACGTGCCCAAGATGGCCGCACCCATGTAAGACCACATGGGCAACTTCGCGGTCAGTGCTCTGCAAGCGGTCCGTGAATACGCAAAAAACCCCGCGAACACGCAAAAAAAATCCGCAAATTTGCGGATTATGCGGATCGCGAATTCGCTTTCGCACAAATTCGCGGACCGCGAATTCGCAAATTTTGCCCATACTTACTTCAGATGTACGTCCAATTGTCTTCTGAGATATGCCAGATCTGACATAGAGTTTTATGTCTGATAATGGTGTACTATCTGTTTTTTTGGTGCATTATTTCTAGGTTGTGTTCCTGTTCCCTGATGCCTCTGTTGTTTTGGTGTAGATGTGAGGGCACTCTTTTTATGCGGCATCTAGCCAAGTATGCTGAGCAGCTGCCATTCACCAGGCAGTTTGATTTCGACACTATAGGGTGCAGGTTAAATGGTGACGTGAGAGGAAGATGTACCAACCCCTTCTCAGTTTGGCCGATTTGTTCAAAGAGAAGGGTTGTCCGGATATTTTGGTTATTCGTCTTGGAGAGATTGGCCTGGTGCAGATGAGAGGAAATGAATTGCTAAAGTCAATGAAGGGGGATATCAAGGAGTTAAAGAGGCTGTCGGAAGGGACGATAGTGGTGTGGATCAAACTGATTCTGAGATGGGTGTTGCATGGGGCTAAGAAGCTTGCAGCGATTGATAAAGCTAACAGGAATATATGAATGTTATGTAGGAAGGAGGGGACAGAGAGGATTAGGCATGATATTTCAGAGATGATGGAATGCTTTTATTTATTTTTATGGAACTCTACCTGATGGAATTGTAGGAGCGTCCAGTTCAGTAGTTGGGAGAAAGATTTTCTGGCTAGAGCTTTTGAGGTAGATATAACATTTTGGAAGAGGAGGCTTTCTCTGATTGGAAGACTTTGTGTTTTTTTGGGAGTAAGAGGTTTTTGCTTGCCTACAGGTTGGAGTGATTGTTGGTTTCCCAGCTGATCCGGTGGATCAGTTTGAGGGAGGGTTGGGGGCAGATGATATTGAAGTTTAGAGTTAAAATTAATAAGAACTTTGATGGATGTTGCTTACCTTAAGCTGGGGCAGGTAAGGCTGCTGGGGTATTATTGGGAGTTGCAAGTTTAGAAAAGAATTAAAGGTATTAGTTTTCAGGTTTAGGGGTTGGGTTCGGTTGGTGGTTAGGTATATGTATACTCTTACATTTATGTAGTCTGTAAGGAGCTAGCCAGACATTTTGGTTACTGTTATGTGTTTTCGTTAAAATTGTCTTTTTTTTACATACATCTGTTTGTGCTTCTTAGTTTGCGGTGCCTTACCTGATGTGGTGCTCCCACCGGGGTGTCTAGGGAGGGGGGTGCAGTCCAGGGACTGAACAACTGGTATTTGGTGGTAGGATGTCTGAAGATACGATTGGGGCGGGCGGTAGAGTTTCTCTAATATACAAGTTAGGGTCCTCTCTCACCTTAGGGTGCAAGAACGTCCGTCGCTGTAGCTGTTGGTTATTTGAATTACTGTCCATTCACCCCATTTTGAGGGGGAGGGAGTGGTGGGATGTGTTAGGGGCAGCTGGTATTTTTTCCTAGTTGAGCTCCACTTTTTGGTGACTGCTGATACAGAAGGTGGCAGATCATGTTGGGGTGGAACAGGTGTGCAATGGGAATTATTTGTTATTAGTCACTGATGAGCAAGTGTGGTATGCTTTACTAGTTAATGTGTATATAGTGTTCTTTTTTTATAAACAATTTTATTGTTTTACAGAGTGCAACACTATTAACACAACCTGGCATAATATCAATATCGGCGCAGTACAGTTGAAGGAACATTGGCCTAGCATTTAATTCCACCCTCCCACATTGAATATGGAACACTGTATAGATGGAACTAGTTATACTATGGTGCCCAACCATTTGCCCCACACCCTCCGGTATTTCTTAGGGCACCCTCATGCCTCGTGCATGGATTTTTCCTGTGCCACGCACCAGTCCACCCCCCTTAACCACTTCTCAGAACTTGGCGGAGTAGGGAGTTTTCAGCAGGCAGCTATGTCCCGTTTTGCCACGACCATGGCAGTATTATAGAAGAGTTTGTTGTTCCTGGACCCGTCTAGCCCATCTGTAATCCCCAAAAGGGAATGCCATTGTTCATGGGGAACCTCCCATCCCAGCACCTCGGACAGATTGCTCTCAATCTCTCCCCAGAATTGCGCCAGTTGGGGGCATGTCCATACCATGTGGAAAAAGTTGGCTGGTTCTTGACCGCATCTTGAACATGAGGCGGACGGGAACAGGCTGGCTCAGTGTAAGCGTTGCAGGGTTAGATATGCCATGTGTAGATAGTATAATTGAATCAGACGGAGTTTAGCGGATGCGGTAACCGTCTTAGGCGACATGAGGGCATCTCACCAGTCCTCCTCGTCCAAGGGACCCACCCACTCCACCCATTGGTCTCTGAGGTGGTCAAGCGAATTCAGGGTATTGTTGAACAACGTCTTATAAATTCGGGAAATCCCCCTCTTTCCCAGGTCTTCCAACATGGTCTGCGCCTTGGATGGACTGTATTCAGGGATTCTAGTGTCCTCAGGTAAGTGTATGTGGAGGGCATGCCGCAGTTGTAAGTATTTGTAGAACTGCGATGGGTGCAAGAGTATCTGGATTGAAGGTCCGCAAAGGATCGCATGTGGCCGCTCGCCCACATGTCGCCAAGTTGTGAGATCCCGATTAGATCCCATTGTCGGAACCCCTGTAACCCGCTGACCTCCCAAAGCCATGTACCCTGCCATAGAGGTGTATGCTGTGTGAGCTTGTGCGTCCATTTGGTGTGCCGTAAAGCAGCCCACCAGGCTAGAAGCATGGAGCGTGTGGCGTCGGGCATGGTGGATTGGATGGGTTCTCCGTACAGTAGGGATTGGACATGGGGCAGGCCGAGTTAACTTAGTTCAAGCTTATAGGCTGGATCAGACCACCCCCGTTGAACCAGTCATTGATACACAGTAGGCGAGTCGCCAAGTAGTAGAGGTATAAGTGCGTCATCTTCATGCCCCCGTCGAATGATGGGATCTGACAGGTACCTAACGCCAATCGGGCCCTCCCTCCCCCCCAGACAAATTTATTAGCCATAGCGTCCAGCTCTCGAAACCACACTCGGGGAAAGCAGTAGGGGGTATTCTGGAGGACGTAAAGGAATCTGGGAAGAATCATCATTTTAAACAAGGCGACTCTTCCCAATGGGTTCAACGGCAGTGTCTGCCATCTGAGGAGGTCCGCCTTAGCCTTCTTCACCAGCGGGGTGATATTAAGGGACCATTCCAGTTCCGGGAGAAGAGTGATCCATATCCCAAGATAGTTAAAGGACTGACGCCGAAGCGGTATCGTGAACTGCCAGTCGAAACACTCTCTAGAGAGATGAAGTGGGACCAGGATCGATTTCTTAGCGTTAATGTGAAGGCCGGAAGTTTGTCCAAATGCCTGCAGGATCTGAAGACACCGAGGACCAGATTGAGCCGGATCAGTTAAGAAAAGCAAGACATCGTCTGCATAAAGAGCAATTTTGTCTACTGCAGAGTTGGGCCACTCCCACCCTCGCACGAGAGTCTCGGACCGGATCAGGGCGGCTAATTGCTCCATCGCCAAGGCAAAAAGAAGGGGCGAGAGGGGGCATCCCTGTCTCGTGCCTCTTTGAATGGAAAATGCATCAGCTAGGACTCCATTGACCAAGACTCGCGCCTGGGGTTGGGCATATAGCACTCCCACCGGCTGCCGGAAGCGGGGGCCGAAACCCATTGCCCTCAGCACATCATCCAAGTATGGCCAATCCACAGAGTCAAAAGCCTTCTCAAAGTCGATGAGGAGGAGTGCTAAATATAGGGAAACCACTTGACGGTTCGCTAGTGCTAGGTGCAGCCGGCGGATGCAATGTCTCGTGACTCGTAGGGCCATGAAACCGCACTGGTCCGGGTGGACCAATGTAGTGAGGTGGGGCTTTAGCCGTTGGGCGAGAATTGCAGCGTATAGTTTAACATCTGTGTTTATAAGGGAGATAGGACGGTAGTCGGAACAGTGGGGAGATGACGGCTGTGACTTTGGAAGGACCACGATGGTGGCCATGTCAGTTTTGGGCAGGAAGGAACCCTTCTCCAAGGCCTCGGTATACAGGTTGGCGAGGCGGGGCACCAAGGCCTCCCAGTAAGCCACGTAGTATTCCTGGGCGGAGACCATCTAGGCCAGGAGTCTTGCCCGTCGAGGTGGACGTGATAGCATCATTAATCTCGTCATGCGAGATGGGGCGGTCCAGGTCCGCTTGGGCCGTAGAGTCTAATTGGGAAAGGAGAGCACCTTTCTCGTCCATCAGTTCCCCGAGTGTCCACATCTGGGTCCGTTTGGCGTAGAGTTGGCGGTAGAAGGTGGCAAAAGCGCCAGCCATAGCCCCCGGGGAGCATTACATCGACCCCTTCTGATCCAGTATCTCAGGAATGATGCGGCTCGCTCTAGGGTAAGGGGGGGGCCTACGTAAGATCGTGCCATTTTTGTCGCCCCAACCATAAATTCTGGCCACGGAAGATCGCCATAGGAGATTGACTGCCTCCAGCGAGAGTTGCTTAATTTAATTTCATATAAGCGTAAGGCGCCGCTCCTGATCCGCGTCATCAGTCTTTGGAGGGGAGTGCTCCAGACGTAGGGCCTGTGCCTCCAAAAAGGTAATCTGTAACAGCTGCGCCTGCCGCTGCCGGTGGACCTGACCTGACCCACAGGGTACCCAGGGAAGAAACCAAACCCGCATTAGTGGCGAAATAATGTTTCAGCTCTAGCCCCACAGCCTTTTTGAGTTCTTTGTCCTGAAGAAACCAGGCGTTCAACCACCACATTGGGCGGGAGTGAGGGGGAGGAGTCCCTGTACTTGGGAGCTGCGTGGAGTGATCCGAGATGCCTCTTGGAAGTATGCAGATATCTTGGATCGAGGTGCAATCCGTAGATGGAATAAAAATGGAGTCTATGCTGGCCTGCGTGTGATGTGCAGCGGAAGTGTGTGAATTGCTGAGTACAGGGATGCCAAATTCTCCATACATCACAGAGGCCAAGGGATTCCGCCCAATTGGTTAGTTGTTTCGCTTGCGCCAGCCTGGAAGAAGACGGGGTGCCTGTTATGTCAAGAAGCGGAGATGAGACCGTGTTAAAGTCACCCCCTATGACAGTGGACCCTGTGGGAAGGGTGGGCAACAGGGCGGTGGATTGTTTCAAAGTTGCAGCGAGCATCGAAGGGGGTGAGTACAAGGAAACCAGGATATAGTGTTCTTTTATTGTGTTTGTTTCTTTAACTGTTCTCAGAACCTTGATGTTTCTTTAGGTTCTGATTCTTTGGAATCTCTAGCACAGGTTGCCTAGTGAGTGTCAGTTGGTCTCCGCGGGTCAGCCTGAATGCTGTGTTGCCGTGGGTACTGTATTTTACATACTTCTTCAATAAAGTACATATTCCTGTTTCCTGGTCTCAGCTTCCAGTCATTTGAGCTAAACCCAGATACTAAATTTTGGTACCAGGAGTGGGGTAAGCTGTTACGTCCTTTGCCTGCCCTGCTGATGAGAACCCACCGGCTGTCATCCTACCGATGTTCTGAACCAGAGTACACTTTCTGGAGTGCATCTACTCATCATCCTATCCTCAGGTGATCCAGTTAAATTTGTTCTCAAGGATGGCTCCTTTTAAAGACCTTTCTGCCTAACTGTGGTCTAACTGCCATCCTTCCTCGCGATCATCACTCGCGTGCCCAACTCACCAGCAAGCCTCTTCCATTGTCTTTATACACGCTGCTGTTCTACGCCACTGCCGCGCTCCAGTTTTCAGCATTCCTTGCCTCTGGGAGCCTACGTTAAACGCCTTCTCCATGATTTATCTTCATGCTTGTGACGTCCTCCTGTCTCCTTGGCATCCTGGGAATACGTGGGGAGAGGAGTTGGCCTAACGTCTAGGGCGGTCCACTTCGAATCTGGGGAACTGGGGTTGTGTCTCGGCAATGACGCTGAACATCCTGTGATTCAGGGCAAATCACTAAGGGCCATATGTAGGTAATCTACATTTACCGATTCTAAAATACTGAATTTTACCGATTCGGTATTTTAGAATCGTAAATGGTATGTAGGAAAAAATTCTGTAATTTTTACCGAATCGGTAAGATTCGGAATTTAAGAATCGGTATTTACCGATTCGGTAATTCCCATTCATGAAAGAATGGGAAGCCATTCACTATTACCGATTCGGTAAATACCGAATCGGTAATAGGGGGCACATATTCAAGGGTGGCAGTGTGTCACATTGACACCCTGTTGCACCCCTGAATCGTGTATGTGTGCACATGTGGCACACATACATAGCATAGCACTGTTACAAAAGCACACAATTGCTTTTGTAAAGGTTTTCGATATTTACAACCAACTTGTAGTTGGTGGTAAATAACGAATCCTTAAAGCACATAAGCACTCTTAAATGTGCTTCCTACATTCCATTTACCGATTCGGTAACTACCGAATCGGTAAATAATGATTCGGTAAATACAGAATCGGTAAATACCGATTCTGTATTTACCGAATCATCACCTACATCGGAAATGGCTCAATACCGGTCGATAAGCCTGAAATTTACAGAATTTCGGGTTTACCGACCGGTAATTAGCCACCTACATTGGGCCCTTAATCTCCCCGTGCCTAACAAAATTTGCTTTCTTTAAATGAATGTGTCCTCATGTAATGCAACTGGTGCTATGTAAAGCGCTCTGAAACCCGATTCGGGTCAAGATTGCGCTATATAAGCCATCTTATGTGAGGATTTTGCTTTCCTTTGGTAGGTACATTCCCTGAGCAGCGCCCTTCACTCCTAGGTTGCTCCTCGCACCAGCATACAGGCTACAGCATCAGTATCCGCACACCAGCTTTGCGGCATTTCACTACTTTTCAGCATCGGTGATCCGCACACCAGCTGTGAGACGCTTTTCTACGCTTCTGCATTTTTTGTATTCAACTGTGCTACATCGGTGTACTGAACACATTCTGAGCAGCTGTGGTTTTTGTCTACCCTCGTCATAATCATACATCTGTGATTCGCACATCTGCTGTGCGACACTGTTATACTCGTTCTCTTTGGCAAGCTTTATTTTGAAACTTTAATGATTACCTTTATTTTCAAGCTCTCTTTTCAGCCTATTCTTGTTTCTGCATTCATTCTAGCCTTTCTGCATTATGGCTAGCAATCATGGGGTCATTCAACCACCACCTTTTCTACAGAAAGCAGGTAAACAGGGTATCAAGTGGTTGGAGTGGCTTCGCATTTTTTAACACTATCTTGCAGCTATTGCTGCTGAAGGGAATTCCCCTTCTAGAAAAATGGCTATGTTATTTAACCATTTAGGTATTGCTGGTCAAAGAGTTTTTCACAATCTTCCTCGTTACCCTGTGCCAGTTGCTGAAGGCACTCCTTTGAATATTTACTTTGAAGCAAAGGAATTTATGAGGATACAGTATCCTGATGTGTCCAATGATTTATTGGAAAGATTTAACTTTGCTATGTGCAAGCAATCCTGCGATGAGTCCGTTGAGGACCATGTAGCTAAGCTTAGAGTACTGGCTAAAAAGTGCAAATTCTGTGCTAATATTGACACTCACATTAGAGACAAATTTGTTTTTTACTGCTTTTCAAAGAAAGGTCACGAATGTTTACTAGCATGTCGCAGTTCAACGCTAGCTGAAGTGTAAGATATTGCCATGAGCATAGAAAGATCTATTTTTACCTCCAAAGTCCTGTCCAGTCACACTACTCACAGTCCATTATCAGTCAATATTTTATCTGACGATGATGCCGTTTGTGCTGTTAGCAACAAACACGTTTTTTATAAGACAATTCAAAAAAGTCAACCTGCTCATTGTGGTTCGAAGAATCATATTGGAACCAATCCAATTTGTCCTGCTATTGGTAGGAAGTGCAATAGCTGCCGCAGGTTGGGCCACTTTCAAGGTGTGTGTAGAGGTGGAGCCAGCAGTGGCAGCACCTTAAGTAAAGCCAACATTTCTAATGTCTGTGTGGACAATTCGGAGCTTGAAGAACACGAATTTGGAAAAAAAAACTTCTAATGTTTTACTTACTGTGGATATCCTTGATTGTTCCAATGTTACAATTAAAAAAAGATAAAGGGACCTATTGTTGCTGTAATTATTGATAGGAGACCCATTTCTGTCATCGCTGATTCCGGTGCCTCGGTTACCATTCTTGCTGACTGTACCTTTTATGAATTGTGGCCATTTGGACTTCTCTGTTGTCCCCTGACATTAATCCCAATCCCTTTGGAGAGCAAGATCTAAACTTGTTCGGTTTCTTTTGGGGGCTGGTGGAATGTTTGGGCAGATCAATTAAAAGTAAAGTGTATGTGGCTGTTAACAGCAGAGATATTGTAGGGTGGAAAGATCTTGCACGTTTTGGAATTATCTTATGCTTGGGGAAAATCCCCCTATCATTTTAGGACCCCCTTCAAATGATATTTTGTCTCTGGAAGACAATATGGTGTGTAGTTTGATTGAGTCTTTCCCTGAGGTCTTCAAAGATATTGTTGGAACTGTAAAAGGGTTTGAGCACTGCATTAAGCTCAAGAATGGTGCTATACCGGTTGTGCACAAAGTGAGACTTGTTCCTCTCAGTAAAAGGGATGATCTGAAACTTCTATTGAACAAACCCAAATCTGAAGGTATGATTGCATCCATTAACCCCTTCCACGCTGATGACGAGCTGGGCTCGTCATGAGGTAGCCTCCTGCTACGCTGATGACGAGCCCAGCTCGTCACGTAAAATGCGGTTTCGCAAAACTCCGCGTACGAGCGGAATTCCGCCCGCACGCATGCGGTTAATGCCTCGGAATTGATTTCTCCGGTCGTTTTGGCTAAGAAGAAGACTGGGGATCTCAGATTATGCGTGGATTTGAGGTTCCTCAATCATAATATTCTTGTTGATATCCAAGAGATATCCAAGAGATGATAGCCAATATTGGTAATTCTAAGTTCTTCTCCATGATTGATTTACATTCGGCATATCAACAAATCCAACTTTCTGAGGAATCCCAATCTCTTACTGCGTTTGTCACTTCTTTTGGTGCTTTCAAATATCTGAGGTTACCATTTGGATTTGCATCCACAGCAAGTGTTTTTCAGAAGCTCATGGAAGTTTGGTGATATGTTCCAAGATCACATTGTTATCTTTACCAAGACCAAAGATGAACATGTACACACTTTACACTAAATTCTGGAAGTACTACAATCTAGAGGCATGACAGTCAAACCCAATAAGTGCAAGCTTTTGATTAAGGAGGTTGAGTATTTGGGACAGCTCATCTCTGTGGAGGGGATTAAGCCCAAGTTTTGCAATGTAGAGGCCATCAAAAATACTCCTTCTCCATCGGACAAGGATATGTTACAATCTTTTCTTGTGTATAAAACCGAGAGGGACCCCTTGTAAATATCAAGGGAAATGAGGTACTTTCAACAAGAGAAAAAGATAATCCCTTGACTAGACAATATGTTTTCAAAGTACAATTTCACTATGCCTTTTGCACACTTCATCATATTACTAATTATAAAATACCAAATTAAATTCATACAGTCAAATAGTATTTCATTAAAAATAATTTTTTGTTTAAGACTTCAAAAACATACAAAATCACAATTATGATCAGAAAAACACTTTAAAATACAATTCATACAATACAAAGGGAAATTGATCAGCTCAAATTACAAATACAACATATGTAAGACAAAACACCTTGTCATTTACTATTGCACATCATATGGAATTCTAATTTTAAAACACAGCTAGTGATACATTGATCTATTATGCATCTACACGTCTATGTTGATCCTTAGCTTGTGCCTGCAGATGCGTTGACGTGTTTCGATGGATTACATTTATATTCCCATCTTTAGCAAGACAAAATGATTGTTCTCTCAAATGTAATTTCTGGTTTCGCTCCCCTGTGTAAGGCAAATATATACAATCAATATTTCAATATGCACAGTTTGTGCATTCTTGTCATTTGTTTAAAAATCAGCATACATTCTCTACAGCATCTAATTATGCTGTTAGTTCTCATCTTCACTTTATGTACAAGTATACACCCTTCTATTGCTGCCTCAATGAGCCTGGGTGCCACAAAATCCGAAATACAATAGTCTGGAAAAATTAATATTGGAAAAATCAGACAATATAGAAAGAGTCTACGTTGTCAAAATCATCCAACATTTAGATGTCCAAACCGTTGAGGTACCAAAACTAAGACCATTTAGTAAATAAAGTTTCCGTCCTATTCTGAAGACAAGTGAGTTGCAGTATTCAGGGTACTGTGATAAGACCCTGTAGACATAACAGCGACGGCTCCGACAGTCTTCAACCGTCTGGTTCGGCGAAACCAGACGTGTGAAGACTGTCGGAGCCGTCGCTGTTATGTCTACAGAGTCTTATCACAGTACCCTACTTCTACTGTCTTGAGATGGCACATGTACCATTGCTCTCTTTTCTTTCTTTTCGCATCCAGATCACCTCCTCTTATATCTATGGTAATTTTCTCGAGGATGAACCATTGAAACTGATTGCATTCATGGTTCAAATTGACAAAGTGGTCTGTTAGTGGGGAATTTTCTTATTTCGTTCTGATGGCAGATTTATGCTCTAGGAGGCATATGTGGAGTTCTCTCCTCGTCTCTCCCACATATCCCAGCCCACATGGGCAGACCAGGAGGTAAACAACATTTTTACTGCGACAGTTGTTTAAGGTTGTTGCAGTAAGTGTTTTTTGGCCTTTGTGAATACTACACCCCTCATCAGCCAGGATAGCTTGAATCCAGTGGCAGAGTGAGCCTGGGACCTGGCTGATGAGGGGTGAAACCCCGAAACCGGTCCTAGTATGCTTGTTTCCAGTCCAGGGAGGACCTGGCCTGGCAGTTGGGGCTGGACTGTTACCATTGGGCGCAGGGTCAAGACTGATTTGCATATGTCTGGGTTCCAACTGGAATGCATGGGGAGCAAAAATACTATGGATTTAGGCCCAGATCTATGTACTGGGGTGAATGTATGACATTGTTCTGCATTCTGTCCATCAATTGTTCTTTTTGAATTTGTCACCCCGAGAGAGACCGGTATGGCCAGATGTGGGTCCTGTGCTCTCCATGCCAATGGAGGCAAGCTATCCTGGCTCATGAGGGGTGAAACCACAAAACCGGTCCTAGGATGCTTTTTTCAGTCCAGGGAGGACCTGGCCTGGCAGTTCGGGCTGGACTGTTCCCATTGGGACCAGGGTCAAGGCTGATTTGCATATGGCTGGGTTTCAAACTGGAATGGCATGGGGAGCAAAAAAACATGGATTTAGGCCTAGATCTCTGAACTGGGATGAATTTATGACAATGCTCCGCATTCTGTCGATCAATTGTTCTTTTTGCATTTGTCACCCGAGTGGGACCTGTCTGCCCAGATGTGGGTCTCGGGCTCTCCAAGTCACTGGAGTCAAACTATACTGGCTGATGAGGGGTGAAACTCCAAAACCGGTCCCAGGATGCGTGTTTCCAGTCCAGGGAGGACCTGGCCTGGCAGTTTAGGCTGGACTGTTCCCATTGGGTGCGGGGTCATGCCAGATTTGCATATGGCTGGGTTTCAAACTGGAATCGCATGGGGAAAAAAACCAATGGATTTAGGCCCATATCTCTGTACTGGGGTGAATGTATGATATTGTTCTGCATTCTGTCCATCAATTGTTCTTTTTGCATTTGTCACCCCGAGTGGGACGGGTATGCCCAGACATGGGTCCTGTGCGCTCCATGCCAGTGGAGTCAAGCTATCCTGGCTGATGAGGGGTGAAACCCCAGAACCGGTCCTAGGATGCTTGTGTACAGTCTAGGGAGGACCTGGCCTGGCAATTCAAGCTGAACTGTTCCCAATGGGCGCAAGGTCAAGACTGATTTGTGTATGGCTGGTTCCAAACTGGAATGGCATGTGGAGCTAAAAAAACTATGGATTTAGGCCCATATCTCTGTACTGGGGTGAGTGTCTGACATTGTTCTGCATTCTGTTCATCAATTGTTCTTTTTGCATTTGAGGGAAGATCAACATCTCGTCAGAAGTAAGGTGCTTTTGAAACAAATTATGCAAAACAAACTGTATGCCTGCAAGTCGGGAGTCAAACTTGGGCAATTTTCTGTCAATGATTGGGTCCTTATTAAGAAACCTTTTAGAGTTTCCAAAGGACAATCTTTCTTTTCTCTTCTGGTACATGTGATGAGGGTTAGTAACCCTTTTGTTCTTTTGGAAAGGAGAGGTTGGTGGAATAAGGACCGTGTGGTGAAGCTCACTAGTGAACAAGATGACATTTTTAGATGTGTATATGCTGATAGAGAAGAAAGCAATGATTCCAGTTTGGATTTTGATGTTCATCCTGCTGTCACATCTAATTCTACTATTGTTGAGCATGGTTCATCTGTACCCGCAAGTTCTAATGTTTCGCCACCATTTGATGTACATGGTGGTGGGGGTTCTTGTTCTACTTCCAATCCTCATGTTGGTGTTGTAAGACTGGTTTCTGTTGTTCACTCTCGTAGCCACCGTACAATCAGGCAGCCTTCTCAAAATTGCATGATTACATTCTCAGTTAATTGTTTTTTTTGTGGAAGGAAGGGTGGGGTGTTGTGGTATGCTTTACTAGGTAATGTGTATATAGTGTACTTTTATTGTGTTTGTTTCTTCAAATGTTCTCAGAACCTTGATGTGTCTTTAGGTTCTGATTATTTGGAATCTCTAGCACAGGTTACCTATCGAGAGTCAGTTGGTATCTGCTGGTCGGCCTGCATGCTGTGTTGCCGTGGGTTCCTATATTTTACATACTTCTTCAATAAAGGAAGTATTTCTGTTTCCTGGTCTCACCTTCCAGTCATTTCAGCTAAACCCTGATACCACAAGGTGTACATTTATATGTTGGTTGTACACATTTTTGTCTGGTCTACAGACTGATGTTACAGATATTCCTGCCACCTGATCGAGTAGGCTGGCTCGAAGGAGAGGTGAAGTGGAGGCTGGGAAGATTGATATTAATATTTTAAATGGATAACAGCTTTGAAGGATGTTGCTTAACTTGGCGCGGGCAAGAAAATGACAGGTATGGTTGAAGGGAATAATGCTGAGAGTCGCAAACTGGAAAAGAATTCAAGTTAATGGTTTTCATATTTAAAGTTTTGGGAGGTTGGGGTGTTGTATAGCATTTTAGGACCCTAGTGTAATTTTCCCGATTCATGCCCTTATATAGGTATAACTCACCATGTCCTTATATAGGCATAGAAATCATATTTAGACATAGCTCATGCAGTCCAAATACGGCAGGGCTACTTCCACTAGTTCCGAAAATCCACAACGATTTCTTGGAAAACTCGGCTTTAGCAGCTAGGGACTTCCACTTGCTTGCATACAGATTTATCCAAGAACTCATGGTTTTCAAAGAACTGAGGCCTAGATGTAGGTAAATCCAATTTACCGCTTCATAAATACCGAATTTTACCGATTTGGTATTTATGAATCGGTAAATTGGAAGGAGGCAGATGTAGGTAATTTTTTATTTACAATTACCGAATCTGTAAGATTGAAGCCCATAGGAATCAATGGGAAATACTAATTCGGTATTTACCGAATCGATAAATACCGAATCCTGGCAGGGGGAACGGGGTGTCACTTTGACACCCTGTAGCACCCGATTGCAGGCTTGTGTGCCATGTGGCACACATACATGCCCTAAGGGCATGTCTGTGTGTCACATGGCATAGTTGTACATGCACAGATGTGCATGTACACTGGAAATCGGTATTTTACCACCCAATAGGATTGGGTGGTAAATACCGACTCCTAAAAGGCCTGTGGCACTGTAAACTGTGCCACCTACATTTGGAATTACCGAATCGGTAAATATACCGATTCTGTAATTTCCAGCCCCCTACATCTCAAACGCCAATTACCGGTCGGTAACGGCCGAAATCGGCCGTTACGACCAGGAATTGGTGACCTACATCTGGCCCTGAGACTCTTTGTTGACGTTATTATGTCCACCTATACGTCAAACTCGGCACCTTCAAGGTATAAATATGCCCACACTTGCCATAGCAAACACACGGTGGTTTGGAGCAGTTCGACTATCTACTTGCCCGACGCATCCTGCTACAGGAAGTGCCGAAGGAAGCCGACCCTCCAGCAGACGCACTGAGAGAGACGCTGTCTTTTCTCTTGCCGAGAAATCCAGCTCCAGTGTTTCCAAGCTACCCTTGCAGGTTGTTGGGAAATAGAGTTCTGAGATTGACATCCTTCATTCTAAAACCAAGGTACGGAGCTGATTAGACCCTAAGAGAAATCTTGGATAGATTCTTGGCAAAGAATACTAGATTTATGCTACACCTCACTTACTTCTTCCCTCTTACTGGACTTAGGTTAGGTACATCGGGGTAGGCGTATTTTAGAAGCACCAGTTGAGTACTTTTTAGCCTTTGTTATTTATGTATGTATTTATCTATGGTTTAGGAACCATACAATGCTCTTACAGTATTATTTTATTCTACTCTTCTTACTGTACGCATTATACTTTGCAACCAGTATTACGATTGTAGCAGTGAATTTATTTTGCATAAGAAAGAAGCATGCACGAATGACTGAGTAAAATATCTATCTATTGTTTCCACGACTCTGAAGATCAGTTTTATCTTGAGGAAACAAAGTTGTCATGTTTATGCGGTTGTCAGAAACGAAATCCCTTCTTGTGAACTCGAGAATGTTTCTAGTGACCTCTGAGCTAGCTGGCACTCACAATTAAGTCTAATCTATTCGATAGAGACCTAGTAGACATAAGTCCTACGTCACATCTATAGGATATATTATTCCAATGTGCAGAGCCTATTGGGAATATAGGAACTACACTACATGGCGCCCAACGTTTGGTAAGGCACTAATTTAACGCTAGATACTAGAGTAACTCAGTCGTGCTTTTCACAGAGACCCCTTTATCCCGTAAAATACTCCAATAGACGTCTGGAGTGGGTTAAAGGATAAAATATCCACCATTACTGAGTAGGACGAAAAATCCTATTTATTACGTTTTTGATTTATTCAACGTTGAAGGATACAGTGTTCCAAAATATTGTGCACCTTATCTTTATTTCCTTGAAACTTGTTCTGCAAGACTTTCAACAAAATGTCGGATACCGACAAGGATAATCCCGGGGTAAGTGGAACTGCAGTAAATGCAAACCAGCCAGGTCTTGACACTACAGGTTTTCGACAAGACGATGTGGATGCTATAATCATCCTGAAAAAATGTAAGGAAAACAATAGCTATAAAGCTCATAGAAAATGGCCTATCAGCAAGAGGTGTTAGGGTCATTTTTGTCATAGAGGCACATGAATATCGGCAGACAGAGGTATTCTATTCATGGATTATCTTTCCACAAGCAAATCCAACGACACATGTGTTCCACTTCTATAAGATAGAGGAACTTCCAGCGGAATTCGTTCCTTTTGAGGACATTGCAATTCCACTAACTTACCAAGAGCATCAGCTTTGGTTTAAAGGCGCCCTACAACATCAAAACCATATTACCAGGCTCGGGCCACTAGGTAGACCAGGAGCGACATGGCCGGTTCTAGCTAGCTATACACCACATCCTGCCATTGAACAAATGACAGGTCCAGAACTATTAGCTCAGCTAAGATAATTAATTAAAATCCATAGACAATTGGTACAATATGACATGCGGACTCTAACAGTCCAACCTGCTATTAGAATTCCACAGCACACCCCTCATCAGGGTAACACAAACAAAATTACACCACAGACTATACAATCAGCCAATTACCCACAAAAAGGGAACAAATTCCATTCTGGTTAGCTCACAAAATTACTCAGATCGAGGCAGTATTTCCCGATAGTACACCTCATGAGAAACACAGGATTCTTACCATCTGTTTACCAATGGGGATTGCACCACATCTGGAGGACTGTGACACTTGGGGTACAGACTTTGCTGCAATCTACTCAAAACACATGGTGTTCCGTCTATGGCGGTAATACCAGACGTCCTGAAACAGATTCAAAATGAATACGGGGCAGAGCCTGCTTTAAATCTCGGTATGAAGTTGCTGAAAGATTTCAAACAGGTCTCAGCTATAATATTAGCTAATATTAAAGGTGAAACAGCATCCGTGGCAATCCGCCAGAAACTAAAAGAACTGGATGTAACTGAGCAACCATATGAACTGGCCAGAATAATAGAAAAATCCTATGAAGAACTAGGAAGAGATAGTTTGGGAGGAAAACCAGTAAAGCTCGAACTAACAGAAAATCCTTAAAAAGTTTTTATTAAAAATACACTCATTACTCCTAAAAAGAAGTGGGAAAATACTAGACAGACACTTCCTAAAGAGAAGCGTTCTCAATCCAGAAGAAGGTCTCCTCAAAAGGAGCCCTCTGAAAAGAGGTATAACCTAAGAAATAGGGATAATTTGAAAAAACCTGATAGATATCAAGATACTGATACACGTTCCTCTCGTACCTTTCAGACTTCCTCGCAGAAATCCGAAAGAAGAGGACGATCAGAACACAAGGAAGAACGCATGAAGTCCAAAGACGATCAACACGTTCCAAAAAATAAGAAAACTCAATTCAGCAAAAAGAAGGTAGCAAGTCTTAAAATCAGACATGTCGAGGATGTTGAGGACACAACTCAAGAACGGGGAGTGGGCCCAGAGAATGCTCGAAAGCGCAGCAGAGGTTACCATAGCTCGCAAGATCCTGAAGGATCATCTGGAGACAGTGCACCTGAATGAATGCATTCAGGTTGAAAATGCAGATACCAAGGTTAGTGTACCACATAAGTTATATGAAGTCACACTCCGAATAGAGGGGGACATAACTAGGAAAATAAAAGCACTCTTTTGGGAAAAACTATCTAAGGGTTATGGCATTCTTCTGGCTGAAAAAGACTGGCCACCTGAATTTGTCAGGGAGTGCCCACGTGGCGAAGAGATCATTATGCCAGCCTTCTCAAATCATATTCCTATTCACAAAAAATACACCTATGCCAGAAAATGGGCTGTGGCCCAGGCTCCAGCTTTATATAAAAATCATGTGGGATGGGATGACGATTCTCCTCACCATAAGATCCAGTTCAAAAATCAACCAACTGCTCAGAAGCATTATCCAGTTAAGCAAGAATCTAAAAAACAGGTCAGGGAGATCCTAGATCAACTTGAATACCAAGGGATGATTGAAACATGCACCTCGTCCATGAACAATCCTTTGTTTCCTGTCTCCAAACCAGACAATACATATCGTCTAGTTTTGGACTACAGACATTTAAATTCATGTTGCAAAACTTTTGCAGTACAAAATGCACACAGTGCAGCACTGATGAACAACATTGTGCGCAAAAAATATAAATTGACAGTAGATATTTCAAACGGTTTCTTCTGTGAAAGCAGGTACTTGACCGCTTTCTCAATGATGGGGACACAACAACACTTTTGTCATCTCCCCCAGGGATTCAAGAATAGTCCAGGGTTATTTTCAGCCAGAGTAACAGAGTTACTACAAACTTATGATGATGAGGCATTATCGTATGTCAATGACACCTATTATCTTACAGACGATGATCTGGACAGGCACTTGAACAGGGTGAACACCATAATACTTGGCTTCACCTCTGAAGCGTACAAATTCAATTTAAAAAAAATCAAGGATTGCCCACCTCAGCGTCCTATTCTTACGATACAAACTTTCAAGTGAAGGCAAAAGCCTAGCAGCAAACTTTTTAGAAAAATGTGCGCTGCTTCAACCTTCAAAAACGCTGACAAACTTACAGTCAGTTCTAGGATTCCTGAAATTTGGAAAAACTTACATTCTAAATTACGCAGAAAGGGTTAAACCTCTCTGCGAATTAATCAAACCTGATTTCAAACCTACTAATTGGACTCAAAAACACACAGAAATTTTGCGTTCAGTTCAAACAGACATGTTAGCTACAACACGTTTACAGACACGCATAAACGTACGCAACCTTGTAATCTGAATCATCCCAGGGAGAAGCGGATTCGCATACCTAACCTTCAATGAAGGTGAAAAGGTACCAATAGCTTATATCACACTTGTACCCACAAGCTGAGATGAAATTCACTTCAACAGAAACAATTCTGACAGTGGTTCAAACTGCAGTAGCAAAATAGAGAGTCCCCACACAGGGAAAACGCATAAAAGTCGTTACTCCTGTACCTGCCTTAGAGGCACTGACAAAAGTGAGCATTCCTAATGCAAAACATCTACATCCAAGATGGATACAATGGGTTAATTCTCTTGCTGCGACAGACGTTGTATACGTTTTAGACCCTTACTTGAAGACACAAGAATTTCTCCAATACGAACTAGACTGTCCTCTGCCCACTGAAATTCTGCCTCTAGAACATTATGGCTGTATAATATATACAGACGGATCAGCACAGCCCGCAATTGGGGGAAAACAAGCTTACAGTGCTGCGTGCGCGATTGTTAAAGGTCGCTGGCGCGATGGTAAATTCAGACCTATGGTCACAAAAACTCAATCCCTCGGAGACTGTACAGCTCAGCGAGCTGAACTACAGGCTTTCAAGTTGGCGCTTGAAAATACCGATCGCAAATTCCCCACACTCATAGTGTGCGATTCGCATTACTGCATCCAGTCTTACAATGAATATCTGCAGAACTGGGTTGAAAATGGTTTTAAAGACGCAAAAGGTGGCACAATCAAGCATAAAATGCTTTGGGAACAAGTAGTTAAATTACAGAAAGAACTACAAAAGACTCACATGATCCGTACCCTGAGTCATCAGCGTGATGGCGTTCACATTGAAGGGAATTCATTGGCTGATGAAGCCGCGAAGGCAGCAGGTGCAAACGGCTTCTGTAGCTGCAATCACTCATTCAAAAACGAAAATAGACGGTGAAACCATGCTAGCTGTCAATGCCACAAGCAAAGGCAGTGGAGCTGCGTTACCTCTAAACTATCCACTCGAATATACATACTAATTGATGCCAACTCCGTTCACTTTGCTCGAATCCCTGGAGTGGGGGATAAGGTAATCCCAAACAGGAATCGGAGAGGTGCTTTGGTTCAAGAAACACATATGGGAGAGGGTCTGATACATCAAGGGATCTGTAAATCTCTACTAGAATTACAAGAGATGTACTGGTGGCCAGGAATGAGTGCCCACATTTACGAATTTGAAATTAATTGCGATGTCTGCTAAAGAGATCACAGATTGGAGTGCCAATCAGATTCCTGACTACAGTGAGGCCAGCCCGGTGCAGACACCATTGTTAGATAGCATTAGACTACCCACGCTCAGTCGTCCCTATGGACAGAAGCGGTCCCACAGATATTAGGACAAGATTAATTTGGATGTGGCCTCAGCGCTCAGCTGACGCCCGAACTGTTATAAAAGATTTGCGAGTATTTATCGGCACACACGCAATCGGCACGCTACATTCTGACCAGGGTCCTGCTTTTAGCTGTCGGGCTTACAAGGAGGCCATGGCCAGCTTGGGCGTTGCATTGCGGTACTCAAGTCCATTCCATCCTGAGGGAAATTCGGTTGTGGAAAGAAAGAACTGTGGCATAAAGCAATCTATAGCAGCTAGGGTATTAGGTTCGGGTGACGGGTGGGTCAAACATCTAATAAGTGTCCAACGTAATCTTAATAACCTACCAAGAAATTCTCTAAGTGGAATCACTCCATATGAAATCCTTTTTGGTAATGGAATGATGGTCGAAGACCTCGATCGTCATACTTCAGTGGTAGAACAAAAACCCTTTAATATCAAAGATCGTTTGACTGTTTTACAGGACTTAAACGAAACAAGAAGAAGTCTAAGCAACACCATACAAAAGCCAACGACCACTGAAGAAAAACCACCTGTCCCAGCAAGACCTGTCTGGATTCCAAAGATTGGGGATCTGGTCAGAGAGAAAATAGCGGATAAGAAGGATTTTGGGCCTTGTTACAGAAAGCCAGTACCTGTGCTAGCAATCAAGAACAGCGTTACTGCCGCCACTTGCTGGAAGAAAGGAGAACCGGTCCATATCAATTGATCTGGTAAAACCACACCATGTGGCCGATAATAAGTAGTAGGCCCAGTGGTCTCCAAAGATGTAGTAGACGACCAAATCTTGCTAGCATCCAAGAGGTTCAAACTGAAAGACTCATCACCTTTGAAGAATCTGCAGTAAGAAAAGAAGGACTATGCAATAAAGCCATGGAACTGGTGCCTCTTGAAACCCAAATAACAGTTCGTCAAGTAACTCCCGTCTACAATGATGTAGCATCTGACTATACTAACATGTCAAGGGAACAAGCAGCTCCAGTGATTTCAAATAATCCGGATGCAATACCAACCATTGACAGAACTGCCTCTGGCTATTTCATCAACTTTGATACCTTTTCTGAGGATCCCAGGGAGCCTGAAACAACGCCAACAAACAAAACATTCAAGGAACAATTAACAGAAATTTTTCACCAGCTTACAAAGACATATCTGGTATCACCATGGGCTGAATTTTGGATTGTGTTAGGTGTACTTTTTCTCCTACTATGGTTCATTCTTGTTTTAAGTTTGGGAAAGCTGATTTTGAAAAATATAGTAAAATGGACACAGTAAGTAAGAACATCAACGTGCTCCTAAAGTCACACAAATCATCTAATTGTGAACAACGAGACATGTCATCAGTGAACATCACAGCCGTTCCTCTACCTGAAATCTGCAAATCCTAGAAATGTTTTAACTTATAATCAATGGGAACATTGTCCACCACTACCAAAAAAAATGTAAATGTAAATGTAAATGTAGTTGAGCTTATATAGCGCACAGCTACCTGCAGTGGGTGTCCCGGCGCTTGCTTAGGGAACCCGTCCTGGTATTCCCCTGTGAGATAGCAGGGTATCCACAAGGTGAAAGTCAGGCATCCCGCCGCGAGGGGCCATTGTGGAGATTAAGCAAGCTATTGCCCAGAGTCGCAGAGTGTGAACCCGTGAGTCGAGGAGGCACCGGGGCGAGAATTATCGAGTCCGTGGAATTTTTTAGCCCAAGACCCGCCGAGGTGGGGAATTGAACCCTGGTCCAGGACCGATCTCAGCTTCCGGGTCTGCTGCCTCTAACCCCTGAGCCACACTTCTCCAAAAGGTAGCTCTAAAACATTCTATGGAAAATTTACATACTTCTCAGGCTTTAATGTCACAAATCCAGAAAGCTTTTACTTTAAAAATGTTAATAAGACAGGCATGAAAAGTATGTTAACTAATACTAAGCAAATTTATTCTGTGGCCTTTCATGCTCAATTGTCCACATTAAGCTTTGACATTTGGAAAGACAACATTAAGACAAAAACTGTCTGGGGCAAAAAAGACTGGCAGGTACAAGGTTTATAAGCATTGTTCAGAGCCTGCATCATCCCAGTACAAATAATGTTCTTAAATGAAACTGTTCAACAGACATCTTGTCTTGGCCTGGCTGAGATAAAAGATTTAAACAAACCGTCCATACCTAAGCCCACAGCTGATAGTAATAGAACTACAGATGAGAAGGTAGACGTAAATTATATTTTACAACAAAACAGAACTAATCCTGATTGGAAAAAATGGTTAATCTGGCCCACAGACACGAATAACTGTCAAGATAGATTCCTGAACAAGACATAAGGGTTTACAGTAACTGGGCCAGATCCAAGATATGTCCAGAGACAACATCAAGGGATAATAACAACTTACAGTGTAGGAAAACGGTGCCTTGAGTGGCTACAAAAATCCACACTCCCAGATATAAAACAACACTTAACTTTACTTAAAGATGGCATTGATTTGAGAGAATTCTTACTTGGACCTCGCAAACCACGTCATAAACGTTTCATATACACCGGTATGTACGCTGCTTATAATGAAGCATGGAAAGTCACACAAATGAAAACTGCAGAACGAATACGAGAAATTGATTGTATTAATTTAGAGAAAGCACTCTCTGTAGTTGACAATGGGTTAACAACTCTGTCGTCCAGAATTTATTCTTTGGACAGCATCGTATCCTCTGCCATTGACATAATGGAACAGGACTTGCTAATGTTACAACATGGCCAGTCTCAATTATGTTCCATAATGCTGCTAGGCTGGACGTTACAAAACCTTCGTTCTGGCTATGTGCCTTGGCGTCTAATCAACACCACATCACTGTTTACTATATTTAACTTTACAGATAAACAAATCTCTTTGGCCCAGAGGGGAGCAGACTATACGGTGCTGAGCATAGAAAAACTGGAGAGATTACCATTGACCGTTTCTGAGAAACCAGCCGTTAAATGGACTATACATGGCACCATCACGATACCAGTGGCGATTTTCCAGTTTCAGTATTGCTTAAAACGCATACCAGCAGGCCTGTATGAAAGGTTGGGTAAAGAGTACATAAAGTCGACATGGGATTTACCATACACAAACAAATGTTGCAGTGGGGGAAAGGAGGTATTTCTTAATGGTAAAAATTGCAAAACCACATTGAGAGGTACACTTCTTTGTCAAGGCATTAATTTACATGGAGCCTGTGATGGTTCTTCAAACAACTTATCATGCCACCTGCAGGGTTCCCAGGCAGCAATGATAGATCCAATTTTTAGGCAGCTTTCCATGGAAGCTAAATAATGCTGAATAATCACAGCTGTTGTGGAATGATGCCAGGAATAGCCTATCTCGTTAGTGTGTCAGCCAGGGTCACTTGTTGTATGCAAGTATTGTTTCCGAAAACAAAGACAGACGGGGAGTCGCCACTATGGCCTTCACTGAACATCTCTTCTATACGAATTGATACTTTAAGCAGAATGAAAGCCATTCTTTTACAAAAAACTGTGCCACTGACCTCGTCCAGAGAGATGTATGATCTGCAAGTTGCAAGGTCCTCTGCGGAGATACATGCATTATTATCAACAAACTGCCCCATACATTTCGCAGAAATGTTAGGTCGTATCTTAAACATGTCTGATACCAGTGGTAATGTACATGTATTTAAGACCATTTTTTCGGGACTGTTAGCACCCTTTGAAGCAGTCCTGAGCATTTTTCCTAACTTTGTGCACTCTGTTCGACGGCCTGCCTCTCATTTTGGGACTCGTAGCAGGGATACGATTTTTATTCCTCCTGCTCCGTTTATGGCAAGTCCGGTCACCAGCGATACCCAGATTACCATGGAGAACGCTCTTCTGGCAATGCAGTATCGTGAACGAATAACACAGATTCTTGGCTTGGCTCGTTTGAGAGATCTGAATACCACATGAGTCCTGTCATTCAGACCAATCTGGCAAGATTGCATCGTACCTGTTCTACGATGCCTGCTTTGTGGAGAGGAATGCGTGTTGGATATCTGTCTAACACTTCCATCAGCAATGCCAACTGATGTTGACGCATTACTGGGTACGGTAACGGCTCATGTATTGTGTTGCCCCCAAAGGCTACCAATCCTGATGACGGCATTCATTGAGATCTCACCGGCAATTCAAACTAAAGGTGTGATACGCGGACCAACAGGCACACAGGTACCATCGACTACGAACATTGCTAATGCGACTGAAGCTGACAGCGATGCTTCTCATCTGTGTACGATTGATATACTTAATGAAGTGGTTCAACTTTCATCTACTGTGGTAGACGATTTCTTTGCCAGCCTAGACAATTTAATGTTTTCTACTGACACTGAGAATAACTTTTGAAGTTAGCACACAGCATTCTTTCAACTCTGGAATTCGACCTTCACTTTTTCATAACAAAGCTTCTAACTTTGGAACTCGATTTTTCTACAAATTTGACTTTTTTCCAAATACAATGAACTTTGGCACAAAGCAATGTGCTTAAAGTAGGACTATTCATAGAGAACAAGAATTCTTTGAATACTTCCTAGAAACAATATTGACCTAATCCACAAACCAAAACAGTTTGTATATACTGCTATGGGATGGTCTCGACTTTTCTTCTATTACTAAGAGCCATTTCATAAATGTAATTTCGTGATTCTTTCGGTTAGCATTTCCAATAATATATTATATGCTTACGATGAAATCATTGCTTTTAAATACGTTCAGTACAATGCTCAATTGTTTTTCGTGTACAACCATTTCAATTGCATTTTTTATGTAGTTTTGGGTGGGATTGTAAACACATGCTCTAGAATATGTTTTAGTGCTTGAACTTAGTAATGTTGAACATGATAAACGTGGAGTGGGTGTTGTATAGCATTTTAGGACCCTAGTGTAATTTTCCCTATTCATGCCCTTATATAGGTATAAATCACCATGTCCTTATATAGGCATAGAAATCATAATCATATTTAGACATAGCTCATGCAGTCCAAATACGGCAGGGCTACTTCCACTAGTTCTGAAAATCCACAACGATTTCTTGGAAAACTCGGCTTTAGCAGCTAGGGACTTCCCCTTGCTTGTATACTGATTTATCCAAGAACTCATGGAGTTTTCAAAGAACTGAGACTCTTTGATGACGTTATTATGTCCACCTACGTCAAACACTGCACCTTCAAGGTATAAATATGCCCACACTTGCCATAGCAAACACATAGTGGTTTGAAGCAGTTTGACTATCTACTTGCCCGACGCATCCTGCTAAAGCAAGTGCCGAAGGAAGCCGACCCTCCAGCAGACGCACTGAGAGAGAGGCTGTCTGTTCTCTTGCCGAGAAATCCAGCTCCAGTGTTTCTAAGCTACCCTTGCGGGTTGTTGGGAAATCGAGTCCTGAGATTGACATCCTTCATTCTAAAACCAAGGTACGGAGCTGATTAGACCCTAAGAGAAATCTTGGATAGATTCTTGGCAAAGAATACTAGATTTATGCTACACCTCACTTACTTCTTCCCTCCTACTAGACTTAGGTTAGGTACATCGGGGTAGGCGTATTTTAGAAGCACCAGTTGAGTACTTTTTAGCCTTTTTTATTTATGTATGTATTTATCTATGGTTTAGGAACCATACAAATGCTCTTACAGTATTATTTTATTCTACTCTTCTTACTGTACGCATTATACTTTGCAACCAGTATTACGATAGTAGCAGTTAATTTCGTCTGCATGAGAAAGAAGACTGTTCAATAAATACTCTTTTATTGAAAACGCCGTCTCTCTATTTCTCTGCAAACTCTGGTGAAACGAAGCATGCACGAATGACTGAGTAAAATATCTATCTATTGTTTCCACGACTCTGAAGATCAGTTTTATCTTGGGGAAAGAAAGTTGTCATGTTTATGCGGTTGTCAGAAACTAAATCCCTTCTTGTGAACTCGAGAAAGTTTCTAGTGACCTCTGAGCTAGCTGGAACTCACAATTAAGTCTAATATATTTGATAGAGACCTAGTAGACATAAGTCCTACGTCACATCTATAGGATATATTATTCCAATGCGCAGAGCCTATTGGGAATATTGGAACTACACTACAAGGGGTCATGTATATTATATGTCTAGTGAGGTGGGTACATATTCTGTAATACATTTTTTTTTTAAAACACTTACTTGCAGCTGCTGGCCGCCTCCTGGGTCTCCCCCTTGTTCTTTCCGGTCTTAGCAAGCACTGGGGCAGCGTTAGACTTCCTGTGCAATCCCAATGGTGCTCTCATGCTATAAGAGCAGTGCAGGGAAGGGCATGAGTGGGCTGAAAAGATGTTCCGCTCATACCAGGAAGTCTGTGCTGTTTCTCCAGCCCAGCTGTTCAATATAGTTGGGCTGGAGATACCTAAGTGTGCATGTGTGATTGTCCGGCCTGAAATGTCCGGTCAAAATTACATGCATGCTTAAAAGTGCACATAGCACTCCTCCTGCCTCCTCCCATACCCCCCGCAAATGAAACATAAAAGGATTATAGGTAATTGCTTTATTTTTCACCTGCTTACTCTGAGCCAGTGAGGCGACGCTACTCCGCCATTGCAGAGGAGCCGCCCCTTGTGTTTTGAGGACGATAATGCCCATTCACTTTCTCTATATCCTATGACCAACCCTTTTTAGAGATACAGCGCTATTTGTCTATGCTTGTTCGCCTTCCTCAAAAGTATTACATGTGATAAAAAGTGATTTTCCTAGCGCGAATGAGTTACTCTGTAATGTAGTCCATGTGTATGAACAATTTACCCATCTGTACGATTGCTATGTGTACTTCTGGCGCGTGCATCATTTTTTTTGTTTTAAATGAAATAAAAAGTTATTAAATTCAGAAAAATAAGTCAGTCCTAACTATATAAATGCATTTCTGAGAGTAAGATGAGCTGAACCGTTGACACTGCTTTAACCCCGGCTGATGTTTAGTTCATCTGGACTTAAGATCATTCTGCTGGCTGTTAATAACAGCATTTTATATATATATATATTTTTAATGTTGATATGAAATTCAGCGCAGCTACACCGGCTAATAAAAACAGATACGAAGCTCGCTTAGTATTTGAATAGTTAAGTAAATACAACACAATTAAACACGTAGAGCTCAGTAAATTGTATTTAGAATTAAAGTTACCGTTATTACCACGCCACGTGAGTTACGTAACGAAACAGAGGATCTTTATAGTGTCCGCAAATGTCAATCAGTTTGAGCTAGAAAATATGCATTCTCCAAATGTGTCAGAGTCCCGGACTAGCCTCGGCATTGTTATCCTTTTCTTTCGCGTCCATCTAGCGGGCCTCTATCAGGAATACCACTCTTTCCCTCGGAAAGTTCGACCAGTCTGCGCATGCTCCGACGTGCCCCGTTGCTAGCCACCTGAATTCGGCTCGAGAACGGTTGCTCGACTCTCTAGAGTGGAACGTCAGGACAATTTCAACTGCCTGCGTCGAGGCAGCCCTGGCAGAACAGTGCCCACCTCGGCGTCGCCAGCATGGGCGTGGGAGCCAGCAGCAGCAGTGCCAGGGTCGTGAAGCTGAATCCGGACTTCCAGCCCTTCACCCAGGCCCGCGTGGTGTCAGCGGGAGGCAGGGTGGTGAGAGCGTCCAGGTCAGTGTCACCCCGAGCTCTGATGCGAAGCATTCTGAGCGGTTCAGATTTATATGCCAACTGACATTCTTCCCGTACACAGACCCCCACAACATAGGGTACCGGGACTTTGATAATTTCAATACATACGTATATTTGGGCATTTGTTGGGGGAAGATACTGAGAAAACGTCGGCATTAGTCATTGGCTGCACTGGGAGAAAAGATAATTTATCCTTAATATGTTGAATACAGAATATGCAAATACTACATGATACTGGCAAAATGCGAAACGTGGGAAAATATTTTTATGTATGATTTTTCGAGCTTTATATCTCCAATGTTGTAGATGTAGAAGTCAGATTAAGTGAATGTCTTGACCTGGAATAGATGTGAATTGCAAGCCAGCCAGCCTCAGTGACATTTTTTTACCTCATCTAATATTTCAGTGGGATGAGATAGGTAGAAGGGCATAGGCAGTTTACACTAAGCCACGGACATTAGCTTACTTTTTCATAATATGGGCATATCAGGGGAATGTTCATTTTAACAAATAATCAGTTGTGATGTGGTGGAACCCAATCTGATGGCAAGTGTATTTTGACTTGTATGTGAACTTTAGTAGAAATCTAAAAATGTGCATTCTATGCTAAATGTGAAAATTCAAACGTTGCACGCTGGCTTTTCATCGGTGGACAGTTACATAGAAGGCTGCTTTCAGGGCTGGATGAAGTCCTGGTTGGGAATATAGGTGATACCCATTTAATACAAATCTCACTCATTGCTAGCAATACTGGTATGATTAAAAGCAATTTTTGTTTTTGGGATAATTTGCATAACTCTTCTACCCCAAAAATAACCAATTTGAGGCTTACCTTGATGTCTTGACCTCTTTAATCATCTTACCCACATCCAGCCAGAAAATATCTATCAGAACATATGGATGTCGTCCGCCCTTTCTTCTCCACATTTCAGGCACCACTTTGGCTCTTGTTTCCCAAGTTTTTACAGCGTCCGTGGTGTCCAATACACCCTATGCACTGTAAAGAGATGGTTTTTCTTGAGGGGTGCAGATTTCACAGTGGACCAAAAAGTTGACATCGATACTTGCCATAAGTTTTCCAAATTTGGACTTGGGTGGTCCCTCTTCCAGATCTCCTCCAGCTTTAGAAGGGGTTCTTCTCCTGCCTCAATGATTACCCAGTACCATTTTGCAACCTTCTTTTTCTCCGGAGGTGTTAGTTGGCGATCATTTTCGAGGTTCCCTCTATATTCCCCAGTTTTTTCAAACTATTCGCCCAACTCAGCAGTTGATAGTTCTTGAATTTAGCGAGATGCCCATATGTGGCTCTCTCTAGCACCTCCCAGGGAACTAGTATGCTTTTTTGCAGAAGCTGACCCCACTTGTTTATTCCGGCTTGTTTTAGAGGGGTTGCCATTTTATCTACAAGACTTCCAGGAGTCCCAGGGGAGTCCCATATTGGGGCATAAGCGCAGTAGTAGGGTATCTCCAATAGACGTCTGATGTGGTACCATAGACTACTCGCAGTTTTCAGAACTTTTAGCCTTCCTTTTTTGTACACGTTTAAAATCCACTTTTTGTAAAGGTAATGTAAGGGTGGTATTAGCTCAGTTCAGGCCAGGAGCAGACACTAAGGTCTAATCATCAGCGTCTCCTTAATGTCCCCCACTTCTCTAAAGTGAGACAGGTGGGCAGGTCTTTTCACAGTGAGGACTGCAAAACTTTGGAATGCCCTACCTCACCACCCATGCATGATGAACTCAGAACAGGAGTTCAGAAAGGTGCTGAAAACTTGGCTTTTCAAGCAAGGGGAATAGCTGCCTGATCCCCCTATCTCTCTGGTCTGCTTTGTTAGCACCGCAATACCTCGTCGGAGGTAGCTGTGCGCTTTATAAATGCTCCTTGATTGAGTAATTTATTGAGTTCTGCAATTCATCTTTTTAATTGACACTCATAAAACTTTTGGCAGTAGGTCCAATCTGGAAAAAGCAAGTTTTTTATAGCGTGAACTCGACCTGGTATCGGGTATCAGAGCGCTTTACATAGCACCAGTTGTGTTGCATGAGGACACATATATTTTTGTTAGGCACAGGGAAATTAAGTGATTTGCCCAGAATCACAGGATGTTCAGTGTCATTGCCGAGAGTCGAACCCGGTTCCCCAGATTGAAGGTCGACCGCCCTAGCCGTTAGGGCAACTCGTCTCCCCTTGTTTTAGTTAAAACAATCATTTTGCTGCAGCCCATCATACACAATTTCAAATTAATGACTTGCATATTCATGGTGATTTCTGACACAGGCTAAGATCTTGTAGAGCTATAAATACATAAGTCACTATTTCCCACTGGACCAACCAGCATTCAATTCTGCGACTCTTTGGTAAAACACAGACATCTGCAGTGGTGTCAATAGCCAATTGAGATTTCACGACATAAAATAGTGCATTTTCTATCAATTAATTTAATTTGCATGTGATGTTCACTTAAGGTGTGAGCATTATTTGATAGCACTTTCCATAACTTGAGAAAAACTGTAATCGTTACAGAATGTTATTACCTCTGCGACCACAAGCACTCAACCCCCTTCTCCCCGACAGCACTTAGTCTCCCAGTTCCTATGCTTTTTTAGGTCTCACTTAGCGATGCAACGCATGCGCTGCTTGCTTTGGTGACATCTATTGTTGTCGATTTAGCTTCGGAAGAGGGACAGGAGTTGTGCACGCGCCAGGACAGGCAATTTGCACGTGTACGGCTAGCGGCGTTTTCTTATGTAGTTAAATAAATATGTGCTGTTCAGCAGACACATTAATTCACCAATCTGCTTAATTGTTTTTTGAGCCTTTCATGCAAAAAGTCTGTGGTAGACTCTCAACTATGCTCAGATGCTTATTGTGCTAAGGGCAGTTTCATAGCTGCCACTTGCTCCCTTTAACATGTGAAACCTTCAGTCATGTCTGACGTTTTCCCATCAGCACTTTGCATGTTGCAATTTCTGAGTTCATCTTTACAAAGTTAAAAGCAAAATTGCAGGTTCCAGCATGCACTTTTGGTATTGACTAAAAAGCCAGGACCTGAAGTGCACCACATGATTAGGCTATGTAGCAGCCATGCATTTCAAGCCTTGGGTATTATCCCTCCCCCAGTGGTCAAAGTGGGCGGGATTGGAAGGGCACGGCGTGCCCCTATTTCTTTTATTAAAAAGATTCCGTTCCCCTACTTTTTCTTTTCAAAACTGTGTCCCAGGACGGCAGAAATAGCAAAGGCATTCAGATAAGGCTCTGCTTGCTATCGTGGATGTTCGGGGACGGGCAGAGAAGGAAAAGAACTCTGTCTCTTCCTTACTGCCCAAAGAAAACACAGACAATGTCCTCTTCTTTTCTTTACTGGCAGCTGCCCCCCCCCCTCTCTTCCTATTATTCCCTCACTTTCTGTCTTGCTCCTCACTTACTGAAAACTGTGACTTGAAGAAATGATTCACAACCTCTCTTTCCTTCTTTCATTTAGTTGCTTCACTGTGAAATGGGTCCAAAAAAGAAAAACACTCTTGCGGGAAATTACCTTTTTCTGACATTTTTCTATTCCAAAGTGCAGCCTCGGGATGGAGAGAAATAAAAGGTTTTAAATATGAAAAATAAATACATAACTAAATGAAGCACGACAGAGCGGTTCAAAGTGGCCAGATTGGTTTTAGTCACATCCAAACACAGCAGCCTCTCTTTACAGACTTTGCAGTGAAGCACAACTTTTGTTTTCACATCTTTCTTTGAACAGCATGTTTGTTCCCAGGCGGGGAAGTGCACCATTCCTGGATGTATTGCAATACCTGGTTGATGGGTGGATTGGAAAACAAAATGTGTACCATGACTCTGTGTTTATGGATGTGGTCTTTTTAAACCATACTGCTACGTTTTGCATGGATATAAGCAATGGACATTGAAACAGTTCCCTTCAGGACCCTGTAGTCATGTCCTTAACTTTTCAGGTAAAACTATTTGCTGATTTCTGAATAGTGAGCGAGAGATCATTATGGTAACCATGTTGTTTCTGCTTACTTTTCACATGCTTTACTTGATATTGCATTCCCTATGAGTGTTTGCTTTTACTTTTCTTTTTTTAGGCAGCATATTACTCTTATAAAATACATAATTTGAATTGAGCCACATCCAAGTGTTTATAGCGGGCACAATTAGGTTGTAGCTGAAGGCAGTGCCAGTTTCTCTCAGTGGGGCAATATGGTGTTCAGTGGGGGAGAGGATGTGGCACTAAGGCCAGAGCTGTCGAATTTGGAACTGGGGAACCGGGTTCAGCCTTCTTGAGTAGTCCACCAGGCCACCCTACTGAGGGAGCATATTCCCATGCTAGACCTTGGAAGGCTCCACTAGACCTCCTTAGAAGGCCTGATGTCTTTGCACAAGCATGTGTACCCTAGTGGTGTCAATTGTTGGTTAACCTTGAAGGCATGTCCTCCACAATCCATATTGAAGTTCATCTCCAGTCTTGTGGGCAGGCCTACGAAGCAGCACACCATAGAGCAACAGTGATCCAGTCACTGTGACTCTGCACTAAGGTCACATGAACCTTGAGCAGGTTAGGGTGGTGCGAACGGTGTGACCACACTGGGTACCTATTTCGGGTGGGTGCGTAGTGTTTGCAAGTATATTATGGTTTAAAAAAAACTTGCTGCCTCCTTCCTGGCCTCCAGCAATTTTCAGATGTCATGATAACTTCGGTGATTAATGTTCTTCCTAGAGAGAGATCAGAGTTTTGTCTAGTGGAAGGGTTGACTCCTGGAAAGGTAGCACAGAGTGTTAATGTGCCTGCTGCAAAGAACATGTACCATGCAGATCACAAAGTGTACATAATGTTAACTAGGTTAGTAGCAGCAATTTTCAGCTACAATGAAAATGTCATGATAACTTCGGTGATTAATGTTCTTCCTAGAGAGAGATCGGAGGTTTGTCTAGTGAAAGGGTTGACTCCTGGAAAGGTAGCACAGAGGGTTAATGAGCCTGCTGAAAAGAACATGTACCATGCACATCACAAAGTGCACATAATGTTAACTAGGTTAGTAGGTTACTGCTTTTGTCAGAGAGATCCTTTTGTTACTTGCAGTTTATAAGTTAAAATCCTAACATAGAACAGTTAGCTATTAAACTATACTGCCTACCAGTATGGTTGTCATATGGCTTCTACACCTTGTAGTCCTTTTTCTTATGTAACATTTCCTATACAGTGATTTACACATGTATAAATGATTGTCTTTGTGTAGTGTGTGTGATGTAAAGTGCTCTGATACCGTACACTGGTATGAGTGGCGCTGCAATTCAAATTAAATGCATCTGAGAAAGAGTGTGGTTATGGAGACTTGAGGGGGACTTTTAAAGGGTGGTAGTGAGGGAGTCCCAGGCGTAGGTGATCATTGGGGGCCCAACAAACATTGTTGCACACGGCGTCACTAGCACTAAAGCCGACCCTGCCATCGAGGTCAGTCCGCCTCACCTATTGGTACCTCCATTGGCCTGGTTTCAGCAGTAGTAGCTGCAACTCACCAAGGATCGGCAAAGCAGGATTTGCACGCACACCAAAGTAAGTTTGCAAACTTCACAGTCTCTCTACTTCATGCACAAGCACTTTTAACATGTGCTACCTGCTCTGGAGCCATTGGAACTATGCAGCATTGGGGGACAAAATGATGCCGCAGTGTTGACTAAATTGTGCAACAAAAAAAAGGCCGTAGAGTAATGCAATATATTTTCGTATACTTTATTGTTTAGACATTTTTACAAATGTTAAGTCTCTGCAAAGATTCTGCCTCACTAGTATCAGTATAACATACAAATGCAGCAATGAGAAAGGTGATCAGTCAACCTTTGCAAAGGGCGTACACTGTGCAGCAACTCAAGTAAAGTTTTTTTAGTAATTTTTTATCCGTTTGAGCTAGAAAAATGATTAGTTAAAACTGTAAGATTATGCAGTGGATGATGTATTATGTGGCAAATATGGCAGAGCCATAATTATATAGAAAACATTTGCAAACTAGGGGCCAGATGTAGGTAGGATTTATTTACCGATTCTTAATTACCGAATTTTACCGATTCGGTAATTAAGAATCGGTAAATATGAAGGGGAGACATGTAGGACCATCCAGATGTTTTTTTTACCGAATCGGTAAAAATCTGTATTTACCGATTCGGTAAATACCGACCGGTAATGCCCATTCATTCCTATGGGCTTTGAAGCCCATAGGAATGAATGGGCATTACCGATTTGGTATTTACCGAATCGGTAAATACCGAATTTGACAAGGGTGCAGGGGGTGTCACTTTGACACCCTCTGGCACCCCCAAAAGAGGCTCGGGTGCCATGTGGCAGGCATACCTGCCCTAAGGGCAGGTCTGCCTGTCATATGGCATAGGTGTGCATGCACACATGTGCATGCACACCGGAATCGGTATTTTACCATCAAATTTAATTTGATGGTAAAATACCGATTCTGTAAGGCTTGTGGGACTCAGAAGAGTCCCACCTACATCTCAATTTTACCGAATCTGTAAAAATACCGATCGGTAAATTTACCGACCGGTATATTTACAGATTCGGTAAAAATACCGAAAGAGCCTGTTTCTGTCCCCCTACATCTCAAAAGCCAAATACCAGTCCGGCCGTTACCGACCGGTATTTGGCTACCTACATCTGGCCATAGGATATTTTGCCATTCATGTTTGAACTGCTCTTGTGGAAGAAGGGAGGAGAAGTGCTAATGAGAGAAACTGCATGGCTTGGAGACAAATGGCTTGTGATTCCACTTTTAAGCGTATTTGGGACATTGTGTGATTGGAAATATATCCCACTTTGTGAATGTATTTAAATGCCAATAACTCCTATTAAACCTTATATATATATATATTCACTGAAAAAACCATAGGTTATAGACCATATATAGTTAGGAATTAGCATTTAAAAAACCTTATTTTACTCACACAAAACCATTGAAATTCCATATATAGTTAGTTGCACTAACTATATATCGCGCACCCGCAATCCACTGCTGATCATGTCACATATTACATCATTCATGACATGGTCAGTGACATCACTGATGACATCACTGATGACATCTCAAATGACATCACTGATGACATCACTGATGACAACATCCAGTGACTGTATTTTTCTGTAAAGTTAAAATATGTCTTGAGTGGATGTATAAGTGTCTGGATGAAGGATTTAGTAGGTGCATGACTGACTGTATGAGTGAGTGATTAAATGTGTCTCACTGAATGCATGGGTTAGTGACTAAACTGTCTTAATTTGTGCATCATTATGTCTGTTGTTCTGTAAACTGCTGCATGTGTTGATCATTAGCTATACGAGAGGCTATATGTGTTATTAATTGGTTGCCCAAGTATTTCTATGGGAGATTGAGTTTGTGTGGGGGTGGCTGGAAGGTGTGTGACTCTATGCATAGATGTGTGAGCAGTTTATTCACTAGGTGTATGAGTTCAAGAGTGCATGTGGAAACAGCTACATGGGCAGTTGACTGTGTGCATGAGTGTATTGATGAGTGAATGGATATCTCAATGCTACATGTCATAGTAAGTACATATGTAAAACACAGTACATGTGAAAGTTGGCATATATAAATAACTGTGCATGAGAGCCACTGAATGAGTGAGTGGTTGTATCGATCATTGTGAACGTGTATCAGGGATTGTATAAGAGAGTAAATATGTGTTAGTATATGTTTCAATAAGTAAGGTGTGTTTAACTGTATAGTTGAAGAAATGGAGGTGAGATTGTTTCTTTGCATGACTGACTGGGTGTGTGAGTAACTCCATGGATGAGTGGCAGTGTGTGAGTGTCTGTTTACACTGAGTGTATCTAAGGTTATATTAGAGTCTGAAGAGGTTTATCGTATTAGCACAAGAATGATGTCAAATGAGATGTCATCAGTGATGTCATCAGTGATGTCATTTGAGATGTCATCAGTGATGTCATCAGTGATGTCACTGACCATGTCATGAATGATGTAATATGTGACATGATCAGCAGTGGATTGCGGGTGCGCGATATATAGTTAGTGCAACTAACTATATATGGAATTTCAATGGTTTTGTGTGAGTAAAATAAGGTTTTTTAAATGCTAATTCCTAACTATATATGGTCTATAACCTATGGTTTTTTCAGTGAATTTTCAAGGTTTTGTAAATGCTAATTCCTAACTATATATGGTCTATAACCTATGGTTTTTTCAGTGAATTTCAATGGTTTTTTAATAGCAAATATCATAAGCTGTCGAATGTCAAGTACGTGGTAAGTAAAAACATTTTCGTGTTTATGCACACTGATCTGCTTTGAATACTGCCCCCCACCCCTCATTTCTATTAGGAGTACTCTCTCTTTGCAGATAGTGAAGGGTAGTTAACGCAGCCCTTTGCCCCCTTTGTAATACGTCGTGCCTGCTTCTCTCTCCATTTGATTGATTGTTCTCTTTGGTTCATTCTCTATTTACAAACAAGCACAGAGTCGCAATACTCTGTTTAGTCTTTGCAGATAGCGAAAAATCGTGTAAAAAAACAAAAGGAATCGAGCAAAATCAGTAGGCCACTAATGGGATCTCTTTTTGACCTCGCTAAAATAGAAACATTAGGAACAACCTGTTGAAAATAGCAATGCGTATGTACATAAGCGGCGTTCATTTGTGTTCACAGTACCCCTTGTTGATTGTTTCAATCGAGCATTGAATTGTTCGAAGTTAATTCTCTTAAGGATCTTCTCTACCTGCAAACGAGGAAGAATAGGAATATTCTCTCTCCCTTTGCAGATAGTGAAGGGTAGGTAACGCAAGCCTTTAACACGTCGTACCTATTTCATTCCTCATTGATTGATTGATTGTCCGAACATTGACTGTTTGGGAATTAGTTCTTTTTGGAGGTATTCCCTGTTTGCATATAAACGTAGGAAAATCTTTGCAAGTAGTGAAAGGGTACGTAATGCGGACCTTTCTCCCCCGTTGTAATCTGTCATGCCTATCTACTCCCCACTGATTGATGCACCTTTTTCACCCGGACCATTTACTAGAGATACGTCATCTGGCCCGACCAGAGAGCACCCCTAGTGAAAAGGACATATGCAATAATAACGAAGTGATCACTGTATCCTGTTAACAGAAACTTTACCATGAAACAACCTGGAAAGAAAAAAATAGGAAAACGAAAATCAGTAGGCCACTGATGAACATGAACATGAACTTTTATTAAACAACAAACAAAGAAACGATAACATAACGTAATGATAAAACCTATTAATGTCCTAGAAACAAGAAAACGTTAAAGTATGCCAGTGGTGAGAGACCAGAAAAACAGTCCGAGAAACCAAATCACCCCTCGCTGTCCCAACTCATGCACTGTGAAAGTTCAAAGTTTTGAGGAGTGCTTGTAACATTGTCTGAAGCCTATTTGCAATTGCTTCATCTTCACTATTCTTAAAGTAAGTGGGGGCTGTTGTGATGCGGTGCCACCCTGAACCGCTTGACGGAGGCCCCCGAGGGACGGTGTCATGTCGCGGACTCGGAGGGGGCGCTTGGCTCCGGCCCCCTCCCCAAGTCGTGTTGCCCTGGTGTGGCCTGAGATCGCCCCCGACATAGGTGGCCGGCTCCCGGGGTCAAGCGGAACTTTTTTCCTTTTGGTGACTCTTCCATTCTTCACCTTGTCCCACAATCCGTTTCACCTAAAGACACGCTGTAGTGGGGCACCCCTTTTCCATTTCATTTGCCATTCAGCCCGCTTTTGCTACACTGTGCCTCTTCCGCTATTCAGCTGTTTACCGCCCGCTCTTTCGACTACAGCGTCTCGCTCACCATGTACTTGAGTTGCTCCCGCTCTTGCGGTGCAGCGATAGGCGGCTGCCACAGGACTCTCAAAATGGCGGCCATCTCTTCAGATTTGGGCGTGGTCCACTAAAATGGGCCTGCGACACCTTGGAACTCGGACGCTTGTCTGCTAGAGCTTGGGCTCCATTCTCGAAAGCGTCCCCTCATCCTTGAAGATTCTACAAAAGTCTTGGGGGCCCCCGACTCCCGCAGGCTTCTGGTGGGGAGCGCCTAGCATGATTGCTCGTGGAATGGCCACGACGGAGCTACGAAATGGTGGTGCTCTCATGCTAACGCCAGCTTCAGTCTGAAACATCCAGAAACACTGTAGACTACCAATTCGATCAGTTCCGGTAGCGCTCCAACGTGACCCGGTAGAGAAGAACTTGCCCTCCCCTCTTTGACTGATGGTTCTTGTTGCCTGTCCCTTCTGTTGTCATTTAACAGAACTATTTAGCCTGCTGAAAGGGGTTGTGTGCCGTCCGCTGGTTGGTGGAGACATTTTCACTATATTCTGGACCTGCGTTGTCGCGTAATGCGTCATATGACGCGCCGCGTTAGAAAGTTTAATAAATTATTAAACACAATAAACAATCCTTAAAAAATAAAAAAAAAAAAAAAATAATCAACAAAACCAACAATCAATTAACAACAGTATTTGAAAAGTCTATCATTCATTTTTCATTGCAGTACGCTGCCCAGAAAGCTTCCCGGTTCCCGGACCGGGCGCTACCCACGCAAAAAAACAAAAAAAAAATTATTTTTTTTTGCCCCGCGGGGCCGTTTTAAAGCCTCCACATTAAACCTAGGGGGTCAGGGAGGATCTACTATGCCCCCTTATGGTTATTTGCCCCTTTGTTTTGGCCTCCTCTTGTCTCTCGATCCTACCGAGAGACAAGATGGCGGCAGCTACGGACTTTTTGGAATGTTGACAGACGCCAGAGAACCAATCAGCTTCGCTTCACAAAGCTCCGTTGCGCGAAAAGTACGCGTCCTGGAGCGCTGCCCGGTCCGCTGCTACAGATATATATCTTTTTTTAAACGTTAATTTCTCAAAATCCACTGGAGCACATATATTGAGACCTACAAAAGGCACATCGGGCTACCAGTCCCTACAATTTTGCCAAGTTTCGTGCAAATCTATTCAGCCGTTCGGGCTAAAAGTGAGGCTAACCGCCCTATGGAAAAATCAATGTTAAAAACACGTTTTGGGACCCCCCTTTTTTCTCGGCCCCCCCTTGACGAAACCCCCCCAAATTTTCAGGGGCTGCTCAGAAACAAAATGTGCCATTTTCCTGAAAATTTCAGCCAATTCCGTCCACAAACGCCAAAGTTATTAGACATAGAATTTTCAAAAAACCCATAGGGAAAAAATCCTAACTATATATACCTACTGGCGACCGCCAGTAGGTAATATGTATATATATATATATATATATATATCACAATAAGCTGTAACTGGTCGGTAAAATGTCAAGCATATACTAAAAATTGGGATGTTTGGCACATTCTGGCCACACCTCTGACTCTGCCCACTAATCCAATCCTTGGGTTAACCCTGTCCTTGGAGTCTCTGCCCACAGTTCCCCTACTTTTTCCCCCCCACTTCGACCACTGCTCCCCCCATCCCCCTTGCATGTTTCCGCAACTTCAGAGCTTAGCTCACTGCCCTTGGGGACAGTAGGTGACTAGTGCACTGGGCGATTTGATGTAACCAGTGGTCACAGAACACCAGCACCCAACAAAGTCAAAATGCAGTAGGCAACGAGGGGTTAGTCTAACCTGCAATGGGGCAAGGATGCACCTGCATTTACCTGCACAACTTCTAATGCTGTCATTGCGTATCACAGGCCAAGCAAGGCCTTCCAGTGGGCCAGAAGAGCTGAGAAGCACAAGGCTCCTGCTGCTACAGCTCTCCGTCCTCCCATGTTGTTTTATCCCATATCTCAACAGCTTCTTATCTCTGGGCTGGCACTTCTGCAAATAGACAAGGGTGATGGAGACTAGGAGCCAGTGATTGCGTAGTGGGAAGCGTGACAGGGTACTTCATCGTTATAGCTGTAAGCTCAGGCTTGTGGAAAAGTAAATTTTGCCATGTTGTATGTGCCTACGTGTTCCCCATCTTATGCTATATGTGCATGATCGATATGCATGTATTCCCCTCTGATCGATTAAAGACGCAATTACAAGTTGTGTCCATCTCTAGTATGCCAGTTTCCAGTCCTTGTGAAAGCAACGAATATTAAGCTTATGTAAACCTACGTTGCCACATTTTACAGTGTGCACGTTAAATTCATTGAATTGTCCCCGTTTCTAGGCCTCAAAAGGGCCCAGACTCAGATTCAGCTCCTGTCTCCTGAACCCTCTCCGAGGAGCGATACAGCCCCCACCTGCATCCCTGACCCCTAGCTTACTTTCATGCCTCGCAGTGCCCCGCCCGGCCTGGCTCTGCCTCCCAGTCTGCCAAGAGTACGTTATGATTCTAGTTATCAGTCCGGCCCTCCTTCTCTGCATTCCTAAGCTACTGAATCGCATCAATAGTTTCCGTCATGGTCTAGCCTTACTGTCTCCATGTAAGAGAAATACTGTATTAATATTCATAGAATATTCCTCGCACACGCAATACATGTAGAATTATGCATGCACCAGTCTTAGAGTCTATTAGCTTTTACCCTGATAACTTTTGGATTCTATCAACATGTACTCTAAACACCAGATACCAGATATGCCTTGGGTACATGTCGCTCTGACACTCCAGACTTTAGTCTCCTCTTCTAGCACAGAAGTCATAGCCCCCAGTTCTCTCTGGTAACACGTCATTGCCCGTTTGCGCGCACCACTAGGTTAAAGGTCCCAGCTGCTCAGGTAGCCCCCTCCATGTTTCCGCCCCGTTTATGACACTTCTGTTACGTTTACATCACATGTCTATGTATACGCCCTGTACACGCCTTCTTGTTACATCATTTTGCCCTTATCTTTCGCGACTGCTACGAGTCACGCCTACTGCTACGCCTACTGTATTGAATGTAATGCAATTGTTTTAATATATATACTGTGTACTGTTACTGAAAGTTGCCAATAGCCAATTAGCCATCCTGACTTCCCTTGTCCCTTCCCTGGCAGCTGCCATTCCGTACTATTGCAGGCTGTCCTGTTCCTGCCCTTATGCCTGATTAAAGCCTGTCGACTCAAGATACCTCGAATCCTGACTCTTATTTATTGAGCTACCTGTTTTATTGATTATATGAAAAATAGTACCGGTAATTAATTATTTATTTACCACATAATGGCGCCCGAATAGGGACTTGCCCTTTCCCCACGCGTCGGCGAAGCCACGCAGGCCCCCTGATCCTCTGCAGCCGTGACGGAACCATACCGTGCACGTGCAGATATTTCTGCTTCAAGTATCCCTCAGGCCCACGGAGGAGACGGAGGTTGCGGTCCAGCATCCAGACGAGGCGGTGAGGAACGCGGCGAGTCCCGACCAGAGCCCAAGCCGAGAGTCCAAGGTCCGAGGTATCCGGAGGCCCACCTGTAACTGAAGTCCGAAGTTCGTAGTCCGTCGTCGTAGCAGTCCAGTCCAGTCCGAGGCCTTCCGTTCTTGCTGCCCGGTGAGTACCGTTGCTGGGGTAGTATCTAGACAGGGTCAATTAATTTGTCTCTGGTCCGTGGGTTTGGGTACACAGATCCAACACGAAGTGTTCACCTAGGTGGACGCGGGTCCTGACGTGTCTCTTTATGGGACCGGTAAGTTTCGTGCTGTTTTAGCAGTGCATCTAGTAATTCTAGTAAGTTCCGTTCTCGAGAAATTCATGTGTTCTGTTCTCAGTATATCAGGTAATATTCTGTCCGAACTGTTATTTTAAATGTTATTCCATGTGTTTTCAATATCGTGGTATGCGTGATTTGTTTTCCCAGTTATTATTGTGTTTATCGTGTATTGTATTGTGTCCAGACTCCAGCCTAAACTATGCCTCTATTCTCGAAGTTACGTCAGTTAAAAACCAGAAAAGGGTTATTAGAGGAAGCAGTTCCTGTCCCGCCTAGGGACAGTCCAGGTCATTTTATGTATCATAAGCATGGCTTAAGTGCCATATTATATCTAGACTTATGGGTGGAGTACACCAAGGAATTAGAGGAGAAATATAGATGGCCCGTATCAGGTACATGGGATGCCGAGTGCATCATGAGAATAGAAGAAGCATTATGGAAAAAGAAATCCAGACAGTCCCAGAAAGATGCCATCGAGTTATGGCGCAAAGAATCTCATAGAAGAACCGAAAAAGAAATCAGAAAAACAGAATTAAGTAGAGAATCCTCGGAAAGAGCCCAAGAAAGGGAATTAATCGAAGTAGGTGAACGAGTTAAAGCCGAACAGTCAGACAGACAGAGAAATGCCCTTATTAAGGGTATGTATCCTCTTCTGGCCGAGGGCTTGCCGAGAGCCACCCCGGAAGCACCATGTAATTTTCCGCCGCCATTAGTTCCGATTAAGTTACGTCACAAACCGACCGCAGCTGATATTTTTCTCTCATCCTATTTGGACGACACAGTCCCAGCATATGCAAATCCTGTTCCGCCAGCTCCCGTAAATAATGTAATTCCTGTTCCTCCAGCCAACGGGACACCCGTTACAGCACCTGTTACGGTACCCCCGGTCCAGCCTACAGTACATGTACCCGCTACATCAGTCACTCTCCCAGCACGTACAATACCCGTCGACGATTCTAGTCTAGGGGCCACGGGGGGAAGTCCTCCTGGAACCCCGCCTCAACACAGACGTGTAACATTACTCGAGCTACATGCACGAGCGTTACAGCGTTCGCCCAAACTTCAGTCAGTCGCAGATATCAAGCGAGCACTTACCGAATGCCGTTATGATCCGGTCCCAGGCGATGATGATATGGTCCTGTATTCATTACGTGTAAGACGGGTGACCGAATATTTGGACACCCTACCGAATATGAAAGGTTATCTAGACAGAATATATTGTTTCATCCGTACAGGAGTAGATCCAGGAAGTATTGGCGATGCCATGGTTCAAAGGAAAGTCGAGATTCAACTCATGCTTTTAAAATTTCTAATTAATTGTTTAATAAGGGAACAAGATTATCCGGATAAAGATCCGGAAGAAATGAAAGTCCTGACCAGGTGGAGTGACCATATAGCCGAGGGAAGACACAAGACACAGAACTGTATAGAAAGTATGTACAAGAAAATCCGTAAGGAAATAATAAAGATACACGAGAAACGAGAAGCAGCACAAGTAACCGAAAAAGAAGACAACTCTTCTACTGAAGAGGTAGACGACGAGAATCCCTCCAGAATAGCGTATGTAGGTAGAACTAGACTTCCCGACCGACATTCATGCCTAGATCACAAGAAAGTTTTCCCTCCTCCAGCACCAGAACAAGGTTCTCTTGAGCAAGTATTTCAAGCTACCGATCATATTCTGAAATCGCGAATCGGTTATAGTGAACTTAGTACCATGCATGAACAAGGACTAGCCCGATCAGCAGTCCGATGGACTACTGATTCTACCACTTTTCCAGACGAAATAGTGGCACAAATGTTTCTGAAACTGCCCCCAGCCGAGCAGCGACTGGTGGGTATGTATATGATCCAGCACCTCATTACACTGTATGAGGGACAGCATTCTGATCCAGGTCCGTTACATGATGTTCTGAACGAGTTACTCCAGTATAGATGGAGAGGTCTAGGTACCGATTTAATTAGTATCATTCTAGAACAACGCCACAAATATCGAACGTTTTTGAATCCGCATTTTGTTCATGTCTCACCTCCAGAAAGTAAATCATTTTACATAGATAGACAGCATCCATTACGAGAAGTACACCCAGTTAGGACAGCGGGTGGTGAACTAGAACGAGTATTTGTCTACACCCCTATCACAAAGATGGAACTCTTAAAGATGAAAAAGTTAATTCCCTGTCACGACAAAGATCCAGCAGGGTTCCATCGAGAATTAAAAGACATGCTCCGTATGGGAGAATACACTTATCCTGATATCATTAAAATGTTAAAGGTCCTGTTGCCCGCAGGGGTATATGAAAAACTCAAGGAAAAAGAATGGGAGATGGGAGAGAAAAAGATAGATTGGACAGCTTTAGAAGCTGAAGATAAATCACGAGTACCAGGTACCGGTCTTGGGGGTAAAGTTAAAGAATTGCCCGAGTTATTGATACAGGTTTTGCCAAGGTTACTAGCCACGAAAAAGGAAGATTGGGATGCAATCTCAGCTTGTAAACAGAAACAGGATGAAGACACTAGTGATTTTTATTCTAGATTTGAAAAATGTTTTATTATTAACAGTGGTCTAAAAACAAGTAGTGAATCGTACCCTCATCTTTTTGTTACCAAACTAGTCGAGAATTCAAGTCCACAAGTTAAAAATCGAGTATTGAAAGTCGAAAGTAGTTGGCAAGCTAATACTCCGTCACAAATGTTACAGATGCTCCAGTATCACCAGAATAGAATCAGGGAAGAGCAAGAACACGAAAGGAGACGTATGAAAGACACAAAAATGAAAGTATTAGTAGCACAATCTGTTCCACAAGACAGTCAGAAGAGGGGTCCGAATCAAGCCAGTCATCCTGCAGCTCCCGTTAAAGGGACATGCAATTACTGTAAACAGCCAGGTCATTTTATAAACGAGTGTGCAGTTCTGAAACACAACATAGCTACTGGTAAGACTAAAGAAAGACCACGTCCGCCTAGACATGAACAAGTTTCACAGACTTCTCAGCCACCACAGAATGCACAACAGACAGTTCCAGCACCGCAGCCTATTGCTGCAACACAGCATGTTACACAGCAAATGTACCAGTATGCTCAGACAGAGTATCCAGATTATCAGCCTTATCCATGAAACAGCCTAGAGAGGGAGGTAGGCTTGCCTCTCATCGAGATACCTGTAGATCAAGAAGGTCCCTATGTACACAGTCAAGTATTAGGGAAAGACAGAAAGTTTTTGATTGATACAGGGGCAAGTAGGACTACTATCAGTCATGACGAGGTTCCAGGGGCTCCGCTCTCAGGCTCTAAAAATGTTTCCCTTGGATTTTCAGGAAAGCCGATTGTTAATGAAATTTCGAAACCAGTTACTCTAGAAGTTGGTCCATTGTCCCGAACTACTGATTTGTTACTCACGAAATCATGTCCAGAAAATTTGTTAGGCATTAAGACACTAAAAGAATTAGGAGCGGTAATTTGCTGCTCCCCAGAAGGGGTCCGATTGTTCCTGAGAGACTTTAAAGGTCACTATGTATTACGTGATTTTGATCCAAGATTATTGAATGTACCACAGCATTTATGGGCGCAAGGTCCAACTGATGTAGGTTGTATGCATATCACACCCCATCGTGTGACTCTCAAACAAGGTGTAGTTTTGCCACGAATCAGACAGTACAGATTGCCACCTGAGGCTGTAGCAGCCTTATCCAAAATTATTGACGAGCTTATTGCTCAAGGAGTGGTTGTAGAAACTGACTCCAATGTATGTAATTCTCCTATCATTCCAGTCTTGAAACGTACTGATCCAAATGCACCCCCAGTATATCGATTAGTGATTGACCTTCGAGAGCTTAATAAATGTATCATTCCTCAGTATCCAGTAGTCCCAGATATTTCTTCCCTATTGACAGCCATTGATTCTGAAGCTACATTTTTCACAGTTATCGATCTCAAGAACGCATTTTTCAGTGTCCCCATTCATCCAGACAGCCAGTACCTTTTCGGTTTTTGTTTAAATGGAAGGAGCTATAAATTCACACGAGCTCCTCAAGGTTTCACAGAAAGTCCTAGTATTTACAGTCAAGCACTTAAGAGACAACTAGACAATATTCACATGCCAACTGACACTGCCCTGCTCCAGTATGTCGATGATCTACTGATCACAGCCCGTTCTGAACGTGACTGCGAGCGTGCGTCACTTACAGTTCTGTATTTTCTGGCCGAGCAGGGGCACAAGGTGTCCCCTTCCAAATTACAATTCTGTGTCCAGCAAGTGGTATACTTAGGACACTTACTGTCCAAGTGGGGTAGGCAGTTGACACCAGACCGTATCCAGTTAATAGCGAGTCTTCCACAGCCCAAGACACAGAAGGAGGTACGAGCTTTTATTGGCCTCACTTCTTACTGCAGACAATGGATTCCACAGTATGCATTTCTAGCCAAGCCACTGATACAGTTAACGACACGGGAGGCAGCCGTATCGACTGTCCTCCCTTGGACCCAGGAACATACACTTGTATTCAATGAATTAAAGAAAGCCTTATGCCAAGCACCTGTTCTAGCGACACCGAACTACAGTAAGCCTTTTACACTTTTTGTCACAGAACGTGATGGTACTGCATTATCTGTTCTCACACAAGATCAAGCAGGACAGTACAAGCCCTGTGCTTATTTTTCGAGCACATTAGATCCAGTAGCCCAGGCTCTGCCTGCGTGCCTCAAGTCAGTTGCAGCCACAGCTCTAGCTATCAGACAAAGTGATTCCATAGTGTTAGGACACTCCCTGACAGTACAAGTTCCACACTCCGTGGAAGTTCTTTTAAACCGAACACAGACTCAGCACTTGACAATTGCACGTTTAACAGGTTATGAACTGACACTGTTCCAGCCACACATAGAAATCAGACGCTGCAATATTCTAAATCCTGCTACACTGTTACCGTCAGTTACTTCAAATCCTGCCACACATGACTGTGTGGAAGTTGTTAACACTATGACAAAACCAAGACAAGACCTGACAGACATTGCATTACCTAATCCTGACCTGACACTTTATGTGGATGGTTCATGTATGAGAACAAGTACAGGAGAACTAGTAGCCGCGTATGCAGTGACTACTGAAACCGAAGTTATAGAAACACATCGTATTGACACCTTGTCTGCTCAAGCAGCAGAGCTAGTAGCTCTGACCCAAGCCTGCATACGTGCCAAGGACCTGAAAGTAAACATATATACAGATTCACGTTATGCATTCGGAGTCGTACACGACTTTGGAGTGCTCTGGCAGGAGAGAGGTTTCATGACTTCTCATGGAACCAAGATTCAGCATGGTCTCCTCATTCAAGCTCTGTTAGATGCAATACATTTACCGACAGCTATCGCTATCATGAAGTGCAAGGCACATACGAAAGTTACTGACATCATTTCCCAAGGTAACGATCTAGCAGATCGAACAGCCAAGCTTACAGCTCAGACTCCAGACGTTCCAGTTAACACGACACAGACACTCACTCAAGATCAGACTACTTGTATGACAATTAAGGACCCTACACAAGATATCATAGACATACAGTTACATGCTACTCCCGAAGAAATCAAGAAATGGTCCGAACAAGGAGGGGTCCAGACAGATCAAGGATGGTTGACGAAGGGAAAGGCCACATGGTTTCTCCCCGACTCTATGGTTCAAGTTATTATTAATACCGCACATAGTCCAGCACATCTAGGAGAAAAAGCTATGTTAGACAGTATTCAGAACCTTTGGTTCAACAAACATTTACGAGCTGCAGCCAAGCAGAAAGTCCGTACCTGTATGATATGTTGTCAGTTCAATCCAGGTAAAGGTGTCCCGGTGGAACAAGGTGGATTCCAACCTCCTGACCACCCTTTTGAAGTCCTCCAGATGGATTATATTCAGATGGAGCGATGTCGAGGTTTCAAGTATGTCCTCGTAGTTGTATGCGCCTTGTCCAGGTGGACAGAAGCATATCCAGTTCCAGATTACACAGCCGCGACCACTGCCAGGCAGTTGGTTCGTGAATTCTTTCCCCGCTATGGACTCCCTAGGGTCGTGTATTCAGATAACGGCCAGCCATTCTCATCTGAGCTTATGAAACATGTTTCCCTTCTGTTAGGGTACCAGTGGAAGTTCCATTGTGTACGCCATCCTGAAGCAGCCGGTCTCGTAGAGAGACATAATCAGACTCTGAAAATACGCATTGCAAAAGTATGTAAAGAGAAAGGTGTAGACTGGCTAGTAGCTCTGCCAGTTGCTTTATTCTATATGAGGATGGTTGCACATTCCAGATCAGGTCTGTCCCCGTATGAGGTCGTATTCGGCCGCCCCCCAAACATGTGGGGTACACCTAGACCCCGCAGTATTACAGATGTTTCCAGTAATATGCTGACAGATTACCTAGCTTCCTTGATGTCTGCCCTACACTCTTGTCGTTCACAGGTTGCCGCCGCATTTCCAGACAACACCGAGGTAAAACCGCATGAAGTCGTCCCCGGTGACTTCGTATTCGTCCGAAATTTTGATCGTTCAAGTCCGCTGGAGCCCCGCTGGAAGGAGCCTCGGATGATCTTACTAACAACAAGGACCGCCGTAAAGCTCGAGGGCAGGAAGGGGTGGGTCCACCTGAGCCACATAAAGAAGTTCCATGGAATACGTAAACAGACTTTTGCTAAGGACTGCCTTATTCCGAAAGACTGCCTAAAAACAGACTCTGAACTTGACTCTGAACTCAAAGTTCCCCTGTTAGAGAAAACTCCGCAACAGGAGTATAAACAGAAGCTCCGGTCTAGTAAAATAAGTCAGCCAGTTTAATTGTCTAAGTCCCTCTCGGGTGAAACGGTTAGACAGGTTCCTGACATGTATGAGATAGACCCCCACAGTGAGAGAGTTAGTCAAAACTCTAAAATATGTATTATTGTTCTAAGTTTTCTATTATTTTTAAGTCTTATGGTTACCTGCACAAGTTATGCTTTACATTTATGTTTTCCAGTTTCACATGTACATATGTTTTCTAATGATACAGTAGAGCACACATTTAGTGATCTGCCTCCTCACGAGCTATCCTATCGTCTTGCTATGCGAAATAATACATTCATCCGAATGTTGCATTATTCACACCAGACCAGCAATGCCACTAATTGTTGGGTATGTGGTCGACTCCCCCCTTTCCAGACACCGAAGGGAGTTCTGCCACTCTTTCCCTATCCGTTTTCACATAATGGTTCGTGTGGAGCATGGTCCACTTTAACATCATCCTCAACTGATATGTCCCTTCTGAATAGAACATGTTTTCCAGACAAGCAAGGTCTCTCCCATAGAACAGGGGTAGATCTAGAAAATGAAGTATATGATTTAGGTAATTATTCTTCGAATTTCATGGTCCTGAATGTTCAGTCAGATACTACTCCAGATTTACCTGCTATTTCAGTACTACCAGTCAAAGGCGAATTATGTGTCAGAAAGAATGGTTCCGCACATGTAGGACATAGTGATTGTACTACTACTGTCGAGTATAGTGACAGTGGGAAATCTATTTTCAAAGCCTCACGTCATTCTTATTTTGTTTGTGGTCAGACCGCATATGTTCGTCTGCCTCTCGATTGGGATGGAACATGTTACATTGCCTTCCTACTGCCACCAGTTTTTCTAGCCCCATCTGATTATCACAGAAACACACATCTAGTACACATTAGACATAGAAGGGAGATCGAGTCCCCGATTGTCGATCAAACTGAAACTACTCTAGAACAGTATCAAGACTTTAATAAAGGTTTCTTCTTCTTTATAGGACCTATCCAGAATAGTAAGTTAATACGTAGGTTAACCAGAACCCTTGAAGCAGTAGTGAATGAGACTACTTCTGCTCTAGGTAACTTAACCGAAGAGCAATCTGCTATGCGTTTTGTCGTGCTCCAAAATCGTCTCGTTCTTGACGTCATACTGGCCGATAGAGGAGGAGCATGTAGAGTCATCGGATCTAGTTGCTGCATTTTCATTCCTAATAACGCGCTGTCTGTTTATTCAGCTATAACCAGACTTCATAAAATTGCCCATCAGTTGCACCAGAATCCAGGCACCTGGACATGGTCCGGTTGGCTCTGGAGTATTGTATCTGCCTGGGGATGGAAAGTACTGTCATTCCTGGGTATTGCAGTAATGATCATATTCAGTTGCTGCCTCTGTATACAATGTGGCCCTGCGATTTGCGGCATGTGCGCTACCTCTTGTATTCCTAGTCCTAAGTCCCGTTCCAAGACAATTCGAGACGAGCAAATGATGCTATATGAAATGATAGATGGTATCATGAATATTGATGTTTCCTGATGGAAACGTAGGGCACAAGGAGGGAATGTGGAAAAGTAAATTTTGCCATGTTGTATGTGCCTACGTGTTCCCCATCTTATGCTATATGTGCATGATCGATATGCATGTATTCCCCTCTGATCGATTAAAGACGCAATTACAAGTTGTGTCCATCTCTAGTATGCCAGTTTCCAGTCCTTGTGAAAGCAACGAATATTAAGCTTATGTAAACCTACGTTGCCACATTTTACAGTGTGCACGTTAAATTCATTGAATTGTCCCCGTTTCTAGGCCTCAAAAGGGCCCAGACTCAGATTCAGCTCCTGTCTCCTGAACCCTCTCCGAGGAGCGATACAGCCCCCACCTGCATCCCTGACCCCTAGCTTACTTTCATGCCTCGCAGTGCCCGGCCCGGCCTGGCTCTGCCTCCCAGTCTGCCAAGAGTACGTTATGATTCTAGTTATCAGTCCGGCCCTCCTTCTCTGCATTCCTAAGCTACTGAATCGCATCAATAGTTTCCGTCATGGTCTAGCCTTACTGTCTCCATGTAAGAGAAATACTGTATTAATATTCATAGAATATTCCTCGCACACGCAATACATGTAGAATTATGCATGCACCAGTCTTAGAGTCTATTAGCTTTTACCCTGATAACTTTTGGATTCTATCAACATGTACTCTAAACACCAGATACCAGATATGCCTTGGGTACATGTCGCTCTGACACTCCAGACTTTAGTCTCCTCTTCTAGCACAGAAGTCATAGCCCCCAGTTCTCTCTGGTAACACGTCATTGCCCGTTTGCGCGCACCACTAGGTTAAAGGTCCCAGCTGCTCAGGTAGCCCCCTCCATGTTTCCGCCCCGTTTATGACACTTCTGTTACGTTTACATCACATGTCTATGTATACGCCCTGTACACGCCTTCTTGTTACATCATTTTGCCCTTATCTTTCGCGACTGCTACGAGTCACGCCTACTGCTACGCCTACTGTATTGAATGTAATGCAATTGTTTTAATATATATACTGTGTACTGTTACTGAAAGTTGCCAATAGCCAATTAGCCATCCTGACTTCCCTTGTCCCTTCCCTGGCAGCTGCCATTCCGTACTATTGCAGGCTGTCCTGTTCCTGTCCTTATGCCTGATTAAAGCCTGTCGACTCAAGATACCTCGAATCCTGACTCTTATTTATTGAGCTACCTGTTTTATTGATTATATGAAAAATAGTACCGGTAATTAATTATTTATTTACCACAGGCTTCTTTTTACACCAATCTTTTTTCCGTGTTTATTCCCACTGTCAGAGGGAGGAAGTGCTACCACATTTTTATCCCCACCTGATAGTCCCGAGCAGCAGATAGGAGGTTGTTGAAGGGGCAGTGGAGAGAAATCAGGTCTAGTATCCTACACCCATCCCACTCACCCCCAGCCCCACAGCAGCCTTCTATTTGCTGATGAGACACTGCAGATCGAACATAAAGGGTAATAAAAAAGATCAACAGGACTCTCACGTTCAGTTTTTTTTTTAAACAGATTTTATTCTCGTTTTCGTATTTCTTACAAGTGCGTCACTCATAGGATCATAGAAAGGACGTCATATATGCGCATTTCAACATACGGTTACAAACCCGCCATGCCACATCTCCGTGTCCCATTGGATCGTTCAGGCCGACTGTTCCTTCCCCATAAAGAGAGTAGGCCATCAAACACTGAGACGAATCCCACCAAGCTGACAGTCAAGCCCAGAGAGGCTGAGCTATGGCATTCCAGGGTTGCATGAGTGCTATCAGCATCCACGCACCCTACCAAAGAACCAAGAAAAGAATAACCCCCCCAACTCATACCCCCGCCCCAGCCCCATCCCAGTAGCCCCACCACCCTCCTCCCTTCAGACATGTCGCTCTCCCTAACAGCACTCTCATTACACAACAAGTATGTCCCATGGTCCGTTTGATTCCCTATGGGATTGGCCCAAGTCACACTTAGATGAATGCACACACATTGGGCCTTTCCCCATCTACCCTTGTCCCCCTGCAGCCCAAGATTGTGCTCTCATGCATCACAAGGGTGATACCAACTTTCAACAAGGTCAGTCGTCATCATCCACCGGATTCTTAAGGAGATCCACCATCGCCACCCAAGCTCTCGCCACATCCCATAGTTTGTCATTATCAACTCTTTGATCGAGCTGGAGCCGAAGGGTCCCCTCACAGTCTGCCCATTTTGTGAATTCCTGTAGCCAGCGCGTCTCATTGTGGCCTGTGACCGCCTTCCAATGGCAGGTGATTTCACGCTTGGCTATTACTAGCCCCAGGTCCAGGAATTTGCTAGCTGTTTTGTTGCGGGAAGTATGGGATAACCAATGCAACAGGCACACTCCTGGAGTAGTTTGCAAGTCCCTATCCGTCATCTCTGTCAGTTTGGTCATGACCTCCCCCCAGTATCCCTGGAGTAATGGACAATCCCAGAACATATGCATGAACGCTGCGTCCTCCAGTCTGCACCGCGGGCAGGCCGTGTCGGAGCCAAAGAATTCATTGATTTTGCAAGGCGTGAGGTACGCCCGATGAAACACATAGACTTGTATGAGTTGGAATCTCGCATTAGGCACCGTCCTCATATAGATCCCCGATAGAGGAGATCCCTAACTCCTCCCATATCTGTAGCCGCTGCCAATCCCCTCCGTGGGGTAGTTTCTCGCAGAACCACACCGGAATCTCAGGGGCATAAGCATGGCTCACCTTATTGTGCCGCGTTGCCCTGGTCTAGCATTGCTTCACCACCCACAAGTCTTTGGGCACTTTTCGTTTGCGCACCGGAAGCTGCAGCAATATCCGAGTCAGGAGGCGAAGACCCTGATCTCTACTTCTCTGATCTGGCTCAACTTCCAGTTTCTCCACCATCTGCTGCGTGAACCACTGCAGCTGGGCCGCATGGTAGTAAGCCTCAAAATCAGGTACTGCAAGGCCCCCTTCTTGTTTGGGACGTGTCATAGTAGGCAGCGCCTCCCTGAACCCCTTAAAAAGCTCGTAACTATCGAGTTGAGTTGGGCAAAGTACTTCGCAGGCAGCCAGAGCGGCGGCGTAATAAAATAGTAAGGCAGACGTGGCAGAGTGACCATTTTTAGCAGAGCCACTCGCCCCGCAACCGACAGTGGTAGTGTCCCCAAGAATTCCAGATTACCCTTTGTAGTTCGCTGGGCCCGCCCTACATTACCCTCAAATAAATCAGCAGTCTTATGGTAAATTTGGACTCCCAAGTAAGGCAAACAAGTGCCCAAGTCCTCTTCATTCAGGCTTTTCATGAAAATGATGTTACTCAGTATCCGTTGGAGTGCCCTCCTGGCAAACACTCATAGCTCATTCAAAAGTCTCAATGTCTCAATGTAGTGCACCAATATTTCCTGTGCTGCAGGCACTACAGGTAGTGTGCTCTTCATTGATCAAGAGCACAGATCATCTCATGCAGACCCAAGTACTATTAATCGGGGACGAGCAACAGACTGTTACTCTCAGCAACACTTTCAGGCTCCAACACTCTCTATTCAGTGTCAGAGGATACTCGGGCTGCTCTTTCATGGGCACCATAATTGAGTGCCTTTTGCCAATCTCAAATCCTCCGGTGCACTGCACTTCCATTGGAGCAAAGGAAAAGGGGTTGTGTGGCCAAAATCTCAGGCCAAGGGGCTCAAGGGACTGCACACTGTCAGAGGTTAACCAGCACATAACAGGCGCTCTTTTGCACTACAATTCTGTGGCAAAACCAGCTCCTCCTTCTTTTCTGATGTTCAATGCCTTCTGATGAAGCACGTACAATAGTTGGAGATATCACTGATGGCACGCTGGCGATCGCTTGTCTGGGTGCTGGGGCCAAGGTATGTAGCCCTCATCTGTAGCTGACACTGATGAGAATTACCGTTCTGCAGGGTATCATTCTTCCTTTGACTCTGGAAGATCCTGCAGAACCTAGTGACGTAGGAAATGTGACAGAGTTATTTCCTTCAATTCAAGTACAAAAACAGTTCATTGTATAACAAGGGACTGCAAGCAAGTGGCCTGCAATCTTTAAAGGAGTGGCCATAGTCATGGGACATTTCTGGTCTAGAACACACTGTCATTCTCAAAGGCAATACAAAAACAAAGGCAATAAGCAAAACAGTGCCTCTGATTTCTTCAATTGGAGTGGCATTGTCTAATGGGGCAAACACATTTTTTCTCTCAATAATTACATATTGGTGTTCCTAAATTCCTTATCTAGAACATTTCAAAAGAGAAATTACATCATACAGATTATCAGAGCCATGTAGATACCTCCCTTTAATAATTGTGCATCAGGTGGACTATGCAATACAAAAGCTAATGATCAAAATGTGGAAACAAAAGACAAGAACTAGAGAGTCCTGGTATTTCCATTATTTAAAATACATCTGGTCCATCAAAAATTAAAGCAGCAGAAAAAAGGACCTAAAAAATCAAATTAGAATAGGCATTGAATTAGTCATATTAAAAAAAATGTAAGGTGTCTCCTATTGAGGTGGAAAACTTATCTTACTATAGTATTGAGTCAGTTAACCAGTCCATCATACCCTAACAGTCAGACTAGAAAGCATCAGAGTAGGCCTAAAGAAAAGTTTGAAAACCAAATTGGTCATACAAAAGGGAATTATACATAATATGGGGGTCCCTAGTATATCACTGCATTCTGGAAGTGTGAACCTGAACAATACACCAACTAGTGAAAGGAATTTGGAAAAGGGAAATGGGACTAGGTAAAAATGAAGCCTTGTTTCCTTTATGGTACAAAGCCATGCACTACTTAGGAAGCAGAACAAAACTGACTAATGTAATATAGAAATTAGGTCACCATGTACAAGAGTCACAAATCTATAATTTATCCTTACATCCAATCAGGATACATAATTTTTAGGGCTGCCTGTTCCTTTAAGGGAAGAGGACAGTATCGTGACTAGATGACACACTTTGATTCTGTATATCTCTTTTTTATTTTCCTTCAAATACCTTTAAAGCCAAATTTGACATACACTGGTGAAGTGTTGTCTTGTTTTGCTCACAGCATGAAAAACCATATCTGTGAAATTTAGTATCAGTGCAAAAAAAACAACAAAAAACACACATATGCCAAGCCATCAGATATACGCGCTGTATATCAAGCACAAAAAAAAAAGCATAGACAAAACAATAGCATATGTAAATAAGCGGTAACACACAACACTATTGCATGCACTTTTATGCACTGTGAACCTGAAGCTCAAAACAGAATACTCAAGCCTGCTTAATTTGTCAGGCTTAAAATCCTCACCCTCCTTTTGACAGCAAATCACCAGGTAGTGGACATTTGGCTGTCAAACACCAATAACTCTGTCGTTTCTGACACACAGGACCAGCAGGAACAATTCATAAAAGGATAAAATGCAAAAATATGTAGAACAAACGAACATTACTGCACATAACACACAAAATCTCAACTGTAACAACCATCTTTTGAAAACATGCTAAACCCTTTTAACTTTTCAAAAACTTTTTCACAGACACTGCGTGTCCCGTGCGCCAACACCCTTTGAGGCCCTGCTTTTCCAAGCAATAATTTCTCCATCTGTTTACACTTACTCCTAACTCCCACCTCACCCTAAGGCTTAAAAAGACAAAAAAAACCTTCCCAACTCTTTTTAACCTGCAATAACCAACCCTATTTAAAAACACATTATATATATATTACTCCTGTTAGGGGCTACAATTTATTTCTATACTTAGATTATTAAAACAGTTACTGTGACTAATTCGCAGAACATAACACACATACCAGTTTTTAGAACAAATGCTTGTTTGCAATGGTACTCATTTCATCTACCTTATAATGATGAAGGTCTCAGTTAGGTCCAGCAAAAGGTAAAACCTTCCACCCTGATATTAAACTCAAACCTCTGCACCAGGCACATTGGCTCACTAACCTATTTAAAAGGAAACCCAAATGGGAATAACCTGCAAATTTGTATTATACCTAAATGTATGCATTTACTGAAGCCTAAAGCACTTTTAAAGCTATTATAAATGGCAAAAATGCCCAAATTTTACCCAAATTCGACTTTAACATTTGGGGCACTTAAAAATAAATATCCTATAATAATGTTACATATTAATCATCCTCAGAATGTTCTTCACGAATTGCAGAGATTGAACATAAGACATATCTCCTGCAAATCCTGAGAAAAATGAGTTTTTCACGCCTGCGTCAAGTGAAATTCTATATGCTAATTTCCTCATTATGCAGTATACCATACCTTAAATTAAATTATAATGCTAGGAGGTCACAGTATAAGTATTAAGCTTCATGAATAGTAAAAAACGAATTTTGTAGCACTTATTTTTATAACCCTATCATTTTTGATACCATACATATTAAGGCTCTGTAATTCCTCGAATCTGACTTCATTTTTGCCATGTAGGCCTGCAAAGAACAAAGTGGCCTGACCTCCGCAGGTCATTTACACATTAACCAGTTTGAACTGTAAGAAACTAACTTTCGTCACCCGAAACTGACCTGCAAAACCAATTTCCCTGATTGATCTTTATCTGAGATTGCCAATCAATGTTCAAGACATTGTTAACTTTTTAGTTTCCCTGGACTTGCCCTATCTCGTTTCAGCATCTTTTACGGTTTCCCTCTTTTTAACTGATTCTTCACTACATGGGTTAATTATTACTAAGCAACTGAGCCAAGAATATACCTGTGCTTAAAGAAAGGAAAACCCTTAATTGAAATGTCTTCCTATAATACAAAATAATGAACCTTATTTTTGTAACCTTTTTAAAACACTATTCTGAAATGCAAAGTTTCACCTATGCAACTAAGAGGAAAATCCTGGCTGAATAAATATTCCTGTTTATTTTAGCTTGTCTCTAAAAGTTTGTTACATGAGCAGCTGGCAGTCTTTTTCAAACTAAAACATATCAATGCGTGTTCTATATTATTTTGAGTTCAGCAGGAATTTACTTCAGCTGATCTGTTTGCCTGTTAATACCTAACACAATGTATCTAAGGAAAATGCTGTAAGTTTATTTATTTTTTTGCAAAACACCCAATTTCGTTTTTTTTTTTTTATTCCTAGTGAATGTGAATTTACATTTTAGTTTTTAAACATTTAGACATCTTGCTTAATAGACTGAAAACATCAAGAAAAAACACCATCACACATTTGAGCTCATTTCAGACAAACAGAAAGGGGTCACACACAATACGGCGCGCTTTTAGCCATGCATTTTCATAAATAGCGCCAACGCTATTTACTTAAAGAAATTGCACTAATGGGAAAACCACAGAGACATTTAAACACACATTTAACCCACAAACACTCAGGACAGAAATAAAGGACAGCACAGAGACTGTACTTAAACCAAACCATTTATAAATGCTAGTTGTAAGTCATATTTACAAGAAACGCTTCTCAATTGTGTTCCAAAAGACTGCAAAAACAGCCCAACAGACTGATGTATGTCCAAGAAGCAAAAACACACTCAAATCACTAGCTTTTGACTAGCAGAACACCAAAAATCGCTCTGCATATCTTCATACAATTGCACAGAACAAAGGATCCTTGTATGTATTATGTCATATTTTAATTCCCTGGGGATACAAAATCACCAAGGAAGAAATATGCTTGTAAATCTAACCTATTTATATATTTCCCGCTAGGGAAGCCGGCTAATTTACTTCACATCACAACATGGTACCTTCCAAAATAAAACAACACATTCTTCTTATGTGAGCTTTCAAACAGGCATGCCCAAAATATTGCAAAATATACAATATTATAATCAAAATAGTGCTTAATGTACTTTTCGTACGTGCACCGTTCAACTAAACCAAATGGAGAAATATCTCCTCATTACCTGCCTACACAAATTGCAATTCGCATATACAAACCTATACAAATCCGAAAGTTGGCCAACACAAATTCCAAAGTTCCAAAGCTACATTTCCAAATTTGCTAAGATCAGGCATCTTATAGCTCACTAATCTAGCTTCAAACTTCAAGGGGTTATCTCCACCGATACACTCGTAAATATACAAGACCCTTGGTTTTTGAAAATTGCAATCTTCAAATAAAACTAAGGACAAAACAAACTAAGCAAAGAACCACAGAACCAAAGAACAAAGGACTGGGAGCGACCCATTTATACTTAACTCTTACTTTTACTAATCAAAAGGTTATCCAAATTCTAACTGTCAAGTTCTAAATGACCTAACGGTCTCTTTGTTTTTTTTTTAATACTCACGCCAAAAAGGTTTCTCAGTCAGGAGTGACATCATGTGGAGGATCAAAATCAGGAAAAGCAGAAATACTGTGGAAATAAAATTGACAATTGTGCCCCATCATTTCCCTGTTTCTGCCTGATAGCCATTTTCTCATTCAGACAAGCACCCATTTTGTGTGTGACATGCTCTCAGCAACTTGTCTGAAAACTGTCCTTCACATCCCCATTGAATCTTGCACAACCCCCTGCTCCTTGTGGTCGAGCCAATTCCAAGAAGCCTGCCTGTGTGCCTTCCCCCAGTTGTGCCAGAGACTCAGCCACATCCTGTCCATTGTTGGTAACTCAGCCTGTCACACCAACTGCCCTGTGACCACCCCCAACTGAAAGAGGAAGCACAAGGTTGTACACTGTGAACACACACATTTCTGTGGTTCTGCCAATTCTGGGAACCAGCAGCAGATAGTTCCTGTTCTTAACTGTAAGACACCCTGCACCTGGCATCTTAGTTCATTGACCACCCTTACCTGTGCTTCAGCCAATTCCCAGAACCAGCAGATAGTTCCTGTTTTAAGAATTAGTTACTGCAAGCCAGAGAGCAGATGGTCTCTGTTTTACACAAGATAGTTCCTCTTTTTGACTCTTATGGTTCAGCCAATTCCCAGAACCAGCAAGATAGCTCTCTGTTTTACACAAGATAGTTCCTCTTTTTGACATGAAGCACGAGCACAAACCCCAAATGAGGAAGCCTCCCCCTTCCAACTGTCAGACTATTTCACATCGCAAGTCCCCTCACGAAGCCTAAGACACGCCCCCATTTCTTCATAATCTGCGCCTCTTGCTGATCTTTGTTCCTCTATCTGCCATGACCTGTTTGTTCCTCTATTTTGCCTCGTGACCAAGACTGTATAAATGTCCTGCTGTTGAAAATAAAGACACCCCCACTTCAAGAGAGGGACTTGAGAGAATGCTCCTGTGCCCGCTTGGTGCTGGAAGCGCTCCCCTTAACTCGAGTTATTGGTCTCCTCCTCCTTCATTTGAGCACCACGGACTCCTTGCTTTGCATTGACAAGAAATTATCATTTATTAAGCATAGAAATTCAGAAATGAGGTAATAAGTAAATTTAATTTACCACATTAATTGGCGCCCGGAACAGGGACATTCCCTTTCCCCCACGCGCCGGCGATATTGGACCCGGTACTGTCCCCTCCTGACCGTTGACGGACTTCAAAAGTGCACAACGCGGGGAATTCCCGCTAGCTCCCTCAAGGCGAAGAGGGGGACCGACTGCGGCCCAGCATCCACACGAGGCGGTGAGGAAATAGCGGAACGTCCTGAACCAAAGCCCAACCTGCGAAGCAGACGAGTCCGAGGTTCTACAAATCCCACCTTGAAACTGCGCGCCGCGTTTTTCCAAAATCTTCAAGAGGCCTTCCAGTTATTTTTCGGTGAGTACTGCTGAAAAGTATAAAGACGAACCCACAGCTTTTGTGGGGGCGGTAAAAATACGCGTTTTGTTGGTTTCTCTCCTATCTTTGGTGAGGACTACTAAAACTAGTATAAAAGACGGACTCACTACCTTGTGGGCACGGTAAAGATACATGTTTTTGTGGGTTTCTCACTTATTTTGTGAGGACTACTAAACTAGTATAAAAGACGGACTCACCTCTTTCGTGGGTACGGTAAAGATATTTGTTCTGTTTGTGTTTTTCTCACTTCTAAAATCTTTGAAAGTCTTGCCATCATGCCTATTTTCTCGAAAATACGTAAGATGGCAACCAAAAGGAGTATTCTTGAGAAGGAAATTCCCCTTCCTCCTCGGGATTCTCCAGGACACTTCATGTATGCAAAACATGGTGTCGGTGCAATTATTTATTGTGATTTATGGGTGGATTATACTAAAGACCTAGAACACAGATATAGATGGCCTGAAAATGGTACTTTTGACATGGAATGTATTATAAAATTAGAGGAACAGTTATGGAAGAAAAAGAGAGTCCGCCAGTCACAGAGTGACTCAGTAGAGTTATGGAGAAAAGAAGCCCATAGGAGGCAACAGAAGGAATTGCATAAAGTTGAAAAGGGTAAGAGAATGTCAGAGCAGGCCAAGAAAGAACAGTTACAAGAAATAGGGAAAGAAGTAGTTAGTGAAAGGAATAAAAGGGAACAATCAGCCATTTCTACTGGCTTTTATCCTGTATTGCCATCTGCACCTGAAAACATTAACATTGCATCAGCACAGCCTACAGCCCCACTACCAGAGGATACTTTCACCAATTTCCTCTTAGATACTCCACCTCCATATGAGGTTCCAGTAATTCAACACCCTCTGCCTCCGCCACCCCTTTTACAACATAACGCACCACCTCTCATTCCAGAAATGGGTGCCGTAGGTCCAGACCCAGGTAAAACAATTCCCGACTGCCCCTATGACCCGACTCCGAGTAACACAGGGGAGGCGGGCCGAATAAGTAAAATACTTCATGACTCCTGGGAAGAAATAAGACATCTACCAGCAATTGACACATTTCTTCAAGCGGCCTCTGAGTTTCTTCGTACTGGAGAGAACTCACGAGCCATTAACGCTATGACTACAAGAAGATCACACCCTGTAAAAATGCACATGTATAGGTTCCTCCTTTGCTGTTTCATAAAACACATACAAGCAGAGGAAAGAAATGTACCAGTTTCACTTTTTGACTTATTAGATTCCGCATCCGACCACACTAGTCTAGAACTTATAAATGATGCACAAGACAGGTTCACCCGTAATGTGACCCGTATTCTGCAAAACTTGCAAACAAATGAAGAGAGTAAGAAACTTGAGGAGGAAATTACTGAACCTACTGAAAAAGTCCTACCCGTTCGTTCTTCCGCCCCTAATTCACGAACACCCCCGCCTACATTCCTCCAAGGTCACCCTGAACGGTCATCTCCAGACGAGTTATTTGAAAATACATCCAATGCATTAGACTACTGGTTAGACCAGGAACCTCCGCTTACACCGGAGGAGGAGGAAATAGCCAGAACTGCGACCCTATGGGTCTCTCAATATAAGATATATGACAATGATCTCATAGCCCAGCTTTTTCTAGCATTACCACGCTCACATCAAAGATTAGCAAGTCTCTACATGGTACAACATCTCATCACACTCAATGACACTCATTTTAAACATGATCCAAGACTCGAAGATTTTCTGTCTGACTGCGCTGATAACATGTTCCTCCACAATAGTTCAGTTTTTCTCAGCACATTTATAGATTTCAGACAGAAATACCAGAAAGTGACTGGATATAGATCTCCCCATAATACGTGTGGATCAACTAATAGACTTCCTCAAACACGCCAGTTCCCCATGAGAGAGGTCCACCCCAGAGCTGACACAAATGGAGCGCTACAACGCGTCTTCATTTATGTACCCTTGACAAAACTTGAGTTACTAAGGATGAAAGAGATGGTTCCCTCCCACTCAAAGGATCCTGCTGGATTCTTTAAGGAATTAGGAGATGTATTAATGATGGGAACATATACTCTTTCTGATATCACAGCAATTCTGAAATTATTGTTGCCATCAGGTATATATGACAAACTAAGAGAAAAGGATTGGGAAGTAGCAGGTGAACACATTAGATGAACTGAACTTCAGAATGACAAAAATACTAGAGTAGCAGGTCAAGGTATAGGAGACAGACTAAAAGCACTTTCTGGCACTATTTTAAAGGTGCTACCACAGTTACTAACAGTGAAAAAGGAGGACTGGGATGCCATTTCCTCCTGCAAACAGAAACATGGTGAAGACATAGGAGATTATTACACCAGACTTGAAAAATGTTTTGCGGTAAATAGCGGCCTTACGCCGACAAGTGAAGCTTACCCGCATCTGTTTGTTTCCAAATTAGTAGATAACGCCTTGCCAGCCATTAAGGACAGAGTACTAAAAGTAGAAAGTACCTGGCAAGCACATACACCTCCACAGGTGTTACAAATGCTACAATATCACCAGAATCGCATTAGGGATGAAGAAGAAAATGATAAGAAACGGATGAAAGACACAAAGATGAAAGCATTAGTAGCCCAAACTGTACCCCAGCGTCAACAGACACCAAGTAGCCAGACAAATATAAAAAGCACTTGTAATTATTGCAAGAAGATGGGACACTTCGTTAAAGATTGCCCAGTCTTAAAGCACAATTTGGCTACTGACCCAGCCACGCCCATATCAGCCAAAACAGAATGGTTCCCTAGACAGTTCAACACCTTCAGTTCCACTGACAACACAAATGGCCCAAATGAATATTATAGACAGCGCCTACACTGAATATTACCCAGATTTCTCATGATGTTGCCCAGAGAGAGAAGATGACAAACTGCCCCTAATCCCCATTCCAGTAGATCAGACAGGTCCATTTATAGAGATCCGACTTCTTGGGGAGGATAGGAAATTTCTACTAGACACTGGGGCCAGTAAAACAACAATAAGCCATCAAGAGGTCCCAGAGGCTCCTCTCTCGGGTTCAAAAAGTATTCCTCTGGGTTTCTCGGGACAACCTGTGACAAACGCCACGTCAAAACCACTGCCCTTGCAGGTTGGTCCCCTCACGACAACTACAGATCTTATATTGACAAAATCATGTCCAGAAAACTTGCTTGGTATAAAAACATTGAAAGAATTAGGAGCTGTCATTGTTTGCTCACCTACAGATGTCAGACTATTTCTGCGAGATTTCAAGGGCCACTACACAAGTAGAGAATTAGATGAGCGTTTGAAAGATTTGCCACACACCCTGTGGGCCACTGATTCCACCACAGTAGGATGTATGGAAATAACACCTCACAAGGTTACACTGAAAGAGGGAGCCCAGCTACCACGCATAAGGCAATACAAAATTCCACCTCAGGCTGAACAAGCATTAATGTTGATTATTCAGGACCTAATACAGTCAGGTGTGATTGAGGAAACAACTTCTAACATTTGCAATTCCCCTGTTTTACCAGTCCATAAAAAAGTGGAACCAGGAACACCACCTGTCTACAGACTAGTGGTGGATTTGAGAGAGCTAAATAAATGTGTCGTTCCACAACACCCTGTGGTTCCAGACATCTCCACCCTACTCACAGCCATAGATGCAGAAGCAACGCATTTTTCAGTCATTGACTTGAAAAACGCATTCTTTAGCATACCTATTCACTCAGACAGTCAATACCTTTTTGGCTTCTCCTTACAAGGACGAAGTTTCCAATTCACAAGAGCTCCTTAAGGTTTCACAGAGAGTCCAAGCGTATATAGCCAAGCATTAAAAAGACAACTAGATACTGTTCAAATGCCCACGGATACAGCCATACTACAATATATTGATGATATCCTCATTACGGCCAGATCTGACGCAGCATGTGCTGAAGCATCACTACTAGTACTAGAATTCCTAGCTGCAAATGGCCATAAAGTTTCCCCTGGTAAGCTCCAATTTTGTTTACAGCAAGTGGTATACTTAGGGCACTTGCTGTCAAAGGAGGGTAGGCAGCTTACACAGGAACGCATCCAACTCATACAACAAATACCACAACCAACAACACAGAAACAAGTTCGAGCCTTTGTTGGTCTCACCTCATATTGTAGACAGTGGATCCCACAATTTGCACTCATTTCCAAACCGTTAGTGCAGCTGACAACACTCGAAGCTGGCGCTACTCCACAATTACCCTGGACAGATGAATACACGCAAGCCTTTCAGTCTCTTAAAAAAGCTATGTGTCAAGCCCCAGTGCTGGCAACACCTAATTACACCAAAGATTTTACATTATTTGTAACAGAAAACTCAGGTACAGCACTATCAGTTCTGACCCAACTTCAAGCAGACAAACATAAACCATGTGGTTATTTTTCAAGCACATTAGATCCAGTAGCACAAGCATTGCCTGCATGTCTAAAATCAGTAGCAGCTACTGCACAAGCTATTAGACAAAGCGATTCTATTGTATTGGGACATCATCTGATAGTTCAGGTCCCACACGCTGTAGAACTTCTGTTAAACAGAACACAAACACAGCATCTGACAATAGCCAGACTCACCGGATATGAGATGACACTTTTTCAGCCACACATTGAGATTAGACGCTGCAACATTTTAAACCCAGCAACACTGTTGCCACTTACCTCTCCTACTGAAGAAATTCACGATTGTATTGACATAATTGATTTAGTGACCAAACCAAGACCAGATTTACAAGATACTCCCCTTGCTAAGGCAGAAATGACACTCTTTGTTGATGGTTCATGTATGAGACTCCCCACAGGAGAATTAGCAGCAGCCTATGCCGTCACAAATGGTACGGACACTTTAGAAGCACACAAGATAGAGATACTGTCGGCACAGGCAGCAGAACTCATAGCCCTAACACGAGCATGTCACTTAGCAAAAGGAAAGTCAGTTAACATCTACACTGATTCACAATATGCCTTTGGAGTTGTACACAACTTCGGTACATTGTGGAGAGAGAGAGGATTTCTCACATCACATGGGTCCAGAATACAGCATGCTACACTCATCACTGCCCTCTTAGAGGCCAGTCAGTTACCAGAGAAAATCGCAGTGCTAAAATGTAAAGCGCACACAAAAGGAACAGATGAAATATCAAAAGGAAATGATTCTGCAGACAGTGCAGCCAAGTTAGCAGCAAACACAGAATTAAGTATACCACACCGCCAATATACAATACGAGACCCCTTTTCTGACATCCAGGATGTCCAAATTCACGCCACACCACAGGAACTGCTAGAATGGAAGGAAAAAGGAGGGGTCCTTACAGATCAAGGCTGGATGACACCTGAAAGAGCAGTATGGTTTCTACCGGATGCCATGGTACAGGTTATGGTAAACACCATACATGGACCAGCGCATCTGGGAGAAAAAGCAGTGTTAGACAGCATACAGAATATATGGCACAACAAACATTTGAGAACTGCAGCCAAACAAAAAGTTAAAACGTGCATGATTTGTAATCAGTTCAACCCAGGAAAAGGCACAAGGGTGGAACAGGGAGGATTCCAACCCCCTGACCATCCATTTGAAGTTCTCCAGATGAACTATATCCAGATGGTGAGATGTAGAGGTCACAAGTATGTACTAGTTGTAGTGTGTGCTCTGACCAGATGGACAGAAGCCTATCTCATCCCAGATTACACTGCAACGACAACTGCTAAAAAATGAGTTAGAGAGTTTTTCCCGAGGTATGGGTTACCCCGTGTCATCTACTCAGATAACGGCCAACCTTTTTCCTCTGAACTCATGAAGCAAGTGTCTCTTCTGTTAGGGTACACTTGGAAGTTTCACTGTGTAAGACATCCTCAGGCAGCAGGTCTAGTAGAAAGACACAACCAAACTTTGAAGACAAAATTGGCCAAGATATGCACTGACAAAGGCGTGGACTGGATGGTAGCCTTACCGGTTGCCCACTTTTACATGCGTATGGTAGCCCATTCCAGAACTGGCTTATCTCCATATGAAGTGGTCTTTGGCAGACCACCAAATATGTGGGGTACGCCAAGGCCTAAAAGAATAACTGATGTTGACAGTACTATGCTGACTGACTACCTGGCTTCCTTGATGTCTGCACTCCAATCTTGTCGTTCTCAGGTTGCCGCCACCTTCCCTGACAAAACCAACCCGGAAGAACACGCCATCCGACCCGGGGACTGGGTCCTCGTGAGGAACTTCGACCGGACCAGCCCTCTCCAGCCCAGGTGGAAGAAGCCAAGACTCGTACTACTAACAACACGGACAGCAGTGAAGGTCGAGGGCAGGAAGGGCTGGCTCCACGCAAGCCACTGCCGGAAACATTTTGGACAAAAAGACACTGTTGCTGATGGCCCTGCCAATCCCACTGACATTGTGACTGAACAATCTTTATTGCCTTTGGAACTAACCCCACAACAGGATTACAAATCAAAGTTAAGGTCTGCCATTCGGACTCTGGCTAATTAAGTCCATTGGGCGTCGGTCCAGTGGTGAAGCGGTTGGAGCATGGGAATGGATTTTAACACCTTGACTATGTGGGAGAAAGAAAAAATGAACTCTAGAAAAAGACATAATGGTCCTATTATATGTTTGACAGTATTATTTTTCCTCATGGCAGTTATGACGTGTCTTGGTTGGATTCTCCACACTGTTTTTCCTCCAACACAACACACCTCTCATACACCCAACAGCACTCAGGAACACACCTATCACGACCTACCCCCTCATGAACAAGCCCATAGACTAGCCTTGCGAAACAATACCTTCATACAGATGCTACACCACACTCAGCAGGCCAGTAATAGCACCAATTGTTGGATATGTGGCCGCATCCCACCTCATCAGAAAAAGGGAGGGATGCCTCGTTTTCCTTTCCCATTCTCTTATAATGGAACTTGTGAAGCCTGGTTCGCCCTAATAACAGCTGACGATACTACCCCCACCTCCTACCCTGACGGAAATAATTCATGCAAGAATGGGTGGCCTTGGGGGGATTTAAACAAGGTACTCAATACTGCCTGTTACCCTAATAAGGAGGGAAATCCTCAGGCGACAGGTACAGTCCTAGAAAGTGAAGAATACAAGCAAGGGAACATGACCATGTCCTACAAGATGTTAAATACCAAACCTAAAAAGAATGCTGGTCCCCCTTCCATCTCGGTCTCACCAGTAAAAGGACACCTATGCATCCAGAAAAATGGCTCTGTTCCATTAGGACACAGTGACTATCATACCACTATAAGTTTTGAAGACAGAGGAAAGTCCTCATTTCTAGCATCTCGCCATACTTATTTCATCTGTGGCCAAACGGCCTATGTGCAGCTGCCCTTGAACTGGGGGGGAACTTGCTATATAGCATTCCTGTTACCCCCTGTCTTTGTGGCCCCATCCACTTACCACCAAGACCTCCTAGTGCCCCATGTCAGACATAAAAGAACGATCGATACCTCCTTGGTTGACCAAACAGAAACCTCATGGGAACAGTATACAGATTTTAACAAAGGATTCTTCTTCTTTGTTGACCCTGTACAGAACAGCAAGCTTATACGCAGGTTGACAAGGACCTTAGAGGCTGTTGTAAACCAGACGGCGTCTGCCCTGGGGAGCTTAACCCAGGAGCAGTCCGCCATACGATTGGTTACTCTCCAAAATCGCCTTGTCCTTGACATCATCCTGGCTGACAGAGGCAGAGCCTGCAAAATTATAGGCTCTAGCTGCTGTATATTTATTCCTGATAATTCCCCATCTGTATACACAGCCATAACAAAATTACACAAGATAGCCGTAAGTTTACATCAAGAACCTGGCACTTGGACGTGATCTGATTGGTTCTGGAAGATAATATCGTCCTGGGGATGGCAACTGCTGTCAGCAGCAGGTATAATATTCTTGATAATAACTGGATGCTGCCTTTGCATCCAATGTGGTCCTGCCCTGTGCGGTCTATGCGCTGCAAACTGCATTCCTAAACCACTTGTCCAGCAGAGAGAAAGGGAAAGAATTATGCTACAAGAATGTATAGATGATCTCATGCAAATTGAGATATAATGTAGGTACACTCTGGGGCAAGGAGGGAATGTGGAAATAAAATTGACAATTGTGCCCCATCATTTCCCTGTTTCTGCCTGGTAGCCATTTTCTCATTCAGACAAGCACCCATTTTGTGTGTGACATGCTCTCAGCAACTTGTCTGAAAACTGTCCTTCACATCCCTATTGAATCTTGCACAACCCCCTGCTCCTTGTGGTCGAGCCAATTCCAAGAAGCCTGCCTGTGTACCTTCCCCCAGTTGTGCCAGAGACTCAGCCTAATCCTGTCCATTGTTGGTAACTCAGCCTGTCACACCAACTGCCCTGTGACCACCCCCAACTGAAAGAGGAAGCACAAGGTTGTACACTGTGAACACACACATTTCTGTGGTTCTGCCAATTCTGGGAACCAGCAGCAGATAGTTCCTGTTCTTAACTGTAAGACACCCTGCACCTGGCATCTTAGTTCATTGACCACCCTTTCCTGTGCTTCAGCCAATTCCCAGAACCAGCAGATAGTTCCTGTTTTAAGAATTAGTTACTGCAAGCCAGAGAGCAGATGGTCTCTGTTTTACACAAGATAGTTCCTCTTTTTGACATGAAGCACGAGCACAAACCCCAAATGAGGAAGCCTCCCCCTTCCAACTGTCAGACTATTTCACATCGCAAGTCCCCTCACGAAGCCTAAGACACGCCCCCATTTCTTCACAATCTGCGCCTCTTGCTGATCTTTGTTCCTCTATCTGCCATGACCTGTTTGTTCCTCTATTTTGCCTCGTGACCAAGACTGTATAAATGTCCTGCTGTCGAAAATAAAGACACCCCCACTTCAAGAGAGGGACTTGAGAGATTGCTTCTGTGCCCGCTTGGTGCTGGAAGCGCTCCTCTTAACTCGAGTTATTGGTCTCCTCCTCCTTCATTTGAGCACCACGGACTCCTCGCTTTGCATTGACAAGAAATTATGATTTATTAAGCATAGAAATTCAGAAATGAGGTAATAAGTAAATTTAATTTACCACAATACACTGGGCTGCAGAGACGAAGAATCCCCAGAATCACTGTGCACAGAGTACCTTCTTAGTAGAATCCTGTCTTGTCCTCCTCAGTAGCTTTCTGTCTCCTGACAAGATCACTCCCACAGAAAGTCACTTCTCTGATGAAGCCCGCGTTGGCTGCGCCAACTGAAGAACTGAAATCTTCATTCTCAGGGGTCTCACTAATACAAAAGGACTTGACACAGAAGCTGAAATATCAAAAGACATCTTTATTAAATTTAATAAGTGAGGCTACGTCACCCAACTGCCTTAGCAATTGAACGAGGTAGTCTAAAGAATACAAAACACAGAGGTCTTTTATATGCTTAGAATTTAAACTCAGCATACAAGAAAGGGGCAGTCCTAGCTTCTGCAAGCATACAAAATACCTAATATGGACATACAAGATCTGCACAATATTAGCCAATAGAAATACATCATGTAACCAGAATGTCCCCCTTACGTCGTGTTTCTGCCCAACCCATAAGTTAATCAACTTCAGCACTTATAGGTCAATCAGTAATGGCAGAACGTGTCTGTATGCAGTTAGGCCAGCTAGTGTCTGAGATTGCTTTCAAAGCAAGGACAGAGGGGGGTTTTCTACACGTTGCAGTCCAAAGGGCAGAAATACTTCATGAATAGAGCAGCCTGTGTAAAGGCAACACAAATTCATGACAAATGTAAGATGGAGTCAAAATTAAAGAACCTCAGTCTATGCACCAAGGTTGTCATGTGCCCCATCAGGCTATTGGCCAATATACCGCTCAGGATCTTGTAGTCAGTATTTAACATCTCCAGAAGGCGCTTCGCTGTGCAGTCCCATTCTGGTTTGCCCAGTTTAAGGAGGGGCACACTCACCGTCTCCCTCGTTGAACCAGGCAGGTAGCCAGTCTGCTTCGACCGGTTGTATAGGGCCACCAGGTGCGGAGCCAACAGGTCGATGTAAGTGACATAGAACTCTGACGGTAACCCGTCAGTACCCGGCGTTTTGTTCCTGGCCATATGCTTGATAGATCTCTGAATCTCGCCCAGATCTACTGGACGGCCCAGGGTCTCTGCCTCTTCCGCGTTCAGCTGGGGCAATTCTATATCAAGGAACCCCCCTCCCTCCAGCTCGTTAGGGTCCAACCTGCTACTATATAGAGCGGAGTAGTAGTCCAAGAAGTGCGTGTTAATAGCCTGCTGTCCAAAGTGGACTGTCCCCCCTCTTCCCTAAGTTCAAGAATCGGCGTACCCCTGCACACCGGGTTTGCCAACCAAGCCAGGAGAGCTCCAGATTTGTCCTGCTCCACATGAGCTCGCACCGTGTAAGCCCTGTAGTCAAAGCACCGCAACCTCTCGACTTGCGTCGCCAGCGCTTCCTTCGCCTGCAACAATCCTTCTTGCATGTCCTGCCGACCCGGTCTCTCCCTTTCTTTCTCCCTGAGCCGCCTTTCTGCCTGCTGCACCTCACTCAATAATGTTCTTCGGACTCCCACCGCTTCCCCAATGCACCGCCCACGCAGCACTACCTTGAATGCGTCCCACTCGTTATGCAGACCGGAGGAAGTGCCCACGTTGTGCTGGAAATAGTTCTCTATGGCAGTACCTATGGTGGCTCTAAAGACCTGGTCTTCCAAAACCTCCGTTCGGAGCCGCCAATTAGGGATCTTCGTCCTGAGGCGAACCCAGCTCAGGCTCACCAAGAGGGGGTTGTGATCCGAGGCTGTCCTAGCCAAATACTCACTCATCGTGACTATCATTTGTACATCAGGAGAACACAACACTGCGCCTAGTCGGACGTGCAGCTCATAAACCACTGAAAAGTAAGAGTAGTCTCGGTCCCTAGTGTGGTGGGCCCTCCAAGTATCCGTGAGTCCCCAATGCTTCTGCTAGTCGCGCTTAATGTCTGCTAGCCTACGGGCAGGGGCGTCCGGGAGCGGTGGGTGAGATCGATCCAAATCTACATCAGTCACACAATTAAAATCCCCCCCAAGAGAACAGGACCCGCCAGTTCCCCCGCCAATTTCTGTGAGAGTTGTGCAAAAAATGAGGATTGATCGATATTGGGGGCATATATGCTCCCTAGTGTAATGTTCCGCTCATCCAGGCGCCCCGTGACAACTGTAAACCTGCCCTCCGGGTCAATCACCTGTCGCACACATTGAAATGGCACCCCCGCCCGTACCCAGATCAATGTCCCCCTGGCGTAGTGTGGAATACCTGCCCCCTCCAGCGGCACTGAAACGCCGTTCCCTCTGACTTTGTCAGGTGGGTCTCTTGAAGCAGTGCGATGTGGACCCCCCGCCTGACCAGGTAGGCGTGTATTTTGTGTCGCCGACACATGGTGTGCATCCCCCTGATATTCCAAGACATAATCTTAAGACTTACGGGGGTACCCATGGATCGAACGTGTGTATTCGCTCTTCTAATACCCCCCTAGCGACATGTCTGACCCTCCCCATCCCACCCAACCATCAAACTGCACCCGACTCCCACACCCAAGGACAGGCACAAAAAAACAGGCTCCCATCCAAACCAAACTGGTCATATACAGAGACATAACTAGGAGGTAACGTGTGACCCACGCACAATGCCCCCAGAACCCCCCCGGTCCCCCCCTGCCGTCTTGGAAGTCGGTATTGCCCGTTGAACCCGCCGGCAGTCCTGGAGAGTCCTCGCCTGCCCTGGTATCGCCCATCGGGTCAGCCCCCAAGTCCGGCAAGTGTAACTGACCTTGAAGCATGGACCTGGCAGTCCCGCTGTAGCCCCCTCACCCAAAAATCCCGTCTGCTGTCTGCGGGGTGACGTCCGGCATCTCCGAGTCCGATAGTCCTTGGGCACTACCAGATCTTAGACTTTCCGTTCCGCGCTTCTCAATGTCGGTGACATTGCTCGCCGGGCTAACCACCCCCTGGCTGATGGCCGCCACCACCTGCACCGCTCTATCCCGTTCTTGACGTTGATCCACTGGAGAAGTGGGCCTCCCCTCAGCGGAGACCCCATCTGTCGTTCTCGAGGTGAAGACACCTGGGAAGTGGGCGCAGCCGCGAGTCAGTCCCATGCGGCATGCGGTGTAAGAAAGAAGTGAGTCTTTTCATCTGCGGTCACCCGCAGCCGGGCTGGAAACAGCATAGCATAGAGGAAATGGAGCTGCCATATTTTTGTCTTAACAGCCAGGAAGGATGAGCGTTGACGTTGAACCTCCCTGGTATAATCCGGAAATATCAGCACCCTACTGTTCCCGATTTGCAAATTCTGCTGTTCACGAGCCACCCTCAGGATAAAGTCTCGGTCACGATAATGCAACAGTCTCGCCACCATTGGTCGCGGCGGCGCTCCAGGTTTAGGCGGGCGAGCCGGCACCCTATGCGCCCGGTCTAGCTCATAGAATGGAGATAGGCCCTCCGGTGCTACCTCCGTTCTCAGCCAGTTTTCCAAGAAGTGGACCGCATCCTCCCCCTCCTCACGCTCCGGGATCCCCACTATGCGGAGATTGTTGCATCGTGAGTGCCCCTCACTGTCCTCTGCTCGTACCTCCAGTACTTATACCCTGCGTGTCACTTCGCTCAGCGAGAGGCGCAGGTCAGCCACTGTGTCCGGGATGTCCTTTCGAGTGGTTCCTTGCGTAGCCACCTTCTCTTTAAGCTTCCGGTGGTCATCCTTCAGGAGGGTGAGATCGATCTAATGGCATCCATTCTCTTCTCGAGTGCCGCCCGTGAGGCCACGATGGCCTGCATTATTTCTCCCAATGTGGGGTCTCCATTCCTATCCGGACTCTGCTGCCGAACATCGCCATCCTCATCCTCAGTGTGCTGCTCCACGTCGTCTAGGCGCAACACCTCGAATCCCTTTTTCCTGGATGTTCTGCGCATCATGAGCCCCGCACACCACCACACCAGCCGCGCCGGAGAGGCCCCGAGCTCTCGCCTTGCTCCAGCAAAGGCTGCTGTCCCCTGATGCCTGTTCCGGGGTTACACCGTCTCAGATTCTGCGGCGAGCCCGTGCAGCTAAGTGGTAGGCTTCCCACGCCTTCACCGACCAGCAGAGCCCGTCCGTCCTGCCCCGAGTCTGAGGCCCTCTACGGTACCAGTAGTTCCCAGGATGGGGCCCTTGTGTCGATGGCAATCCCTTCCTCCACTCTACTCCGTGCCTAGCTGGGTCTCAGGAGGCACCCACTCAGCTCCATGGACAGCCCCAGACAGTGGCCCGCTCAGCACGTAGCAACTGCCTCCAGCCAGCTGGCACCCGCACCACTGTCTCCCAAATTTGTTCCAGACACGACACTGCAACCAGGCCCACTTTATCTGTTCTTGGGGTTTTCGCACGCTTTGCGCCTCCGCTGTGCCTTGCACCCCCAGGGATCCCCAGCACCGCTCACCAGGCCAGTCGTCCCCTTTACACCAGTAATGTCCCAGGCTGCCTCTGAAGCAAGCTCTTAGTCCAGTTAATGCCCCCAAACACCACAGGTGCAACGAAGAAAGTCAAATGCCCGGGACATCACCGTGGTGCAAGCCTCGTCCCTAGCACCGCCATCTTGAAGTCAGGCATCTGCTGGTCGACCAGCCAGAGGATATCTTCACGCTCTCACGTCCCCCGGTGCCTTCTCACTGCAGATGCCCTGGTAGGTTACCTCCGGTCCCAAGCGGTGGCGTCCACGGGCAGAGACGCTCCCAGGACCCAATCGAGCCGCAAATGCACGCCCCCAGTCAGGCGACTTTCCCACCGAGGGAGCCCGCCATTTTAGGGCGCGAGTCGGCGGACCTCCGCGTGAAGGAAAAAGCCCTCACAACTTTTTACCGCCAATTGCAGCTCTGCCACAGATGGCACCAAGACGGGCACTAGATGTTCCGACACGAATGTCCGTGTCGAGGGCCCAAGTAAGTGCTCAGGATGTGTTGCTGCGGAGGCCGGCCACGGAGGAGCCCCGATGTCCGCTGCCGATCACATCATCACCCAAGCCACACCCCCCCAAAAGCCTATACATTCTGTTAGTGAAACTTTTGAGTCATGTGAAGCAGTGGGTCACAAAGGCAGCACCAGGGATTGCAAAGTGTGAATGCCAAGGTTAGTAGCTTCTACTTCTGGCAACCCGTAAATGATGTCCATGTTTCTGATCTATTTTTACATGGCGCAAATAATTCCCACTTCAGGGTCAGATGACTTTCTTTACTGCTGGAGGAGATAGAGCTATATCTTTATTCAGGGTTTATTTTCAGATGGAGATAACCCTTCTAGGTCTGCTTTGCTGTCTCGACAGCCTCATGATATCAAAATAATTCTGAAGAAACATATCTATGTGTATATGTATATATATATATATATATATATATATATATATATATATATATATATATATATATATATACTCGCTCGCCAAGCGCAGAAATGCGCGAGTGCACTCCTTCCAAATCAATAACGCCAGTCCCAAATCCGGTTGAAAAAGGATTTACTAAATCAGCATAATCAGCATAAGAGCCAAGAAAGATACCCTACGCGTTTCAGCGGCAAAACTGCCTTGCTCGCGGGTAATGGGAAGTGAAATGGATCGTGCATATATAAAAATTACGTGAAACGTGAAAAATGAAAACAGAAAGTGGACTACCATTCCCAAATTCATGTCGGCCATCTTATAATGGTTACATTGTGACACTGTGACAGACGTTATCAATATATACTTTTGCGCATATTTATAACAATGTAAACGAGTAAGCCTAATTTATGTAAATATGTCATCCACAATATCTTAATTAGAAATAATGTGCTGGTCTCCACCCTAAACACAAACATATAATTTTTCTGGCTGCAAAACATATACACTTTTCATTCTATTTGCTTAATCAAAACGATAATGATGATCTGCTTGCAGTGATACACACTAATAGATCCTCATGAATAAATATAAGGTGTAACTTGAATACATCGGTATGGTGAGCACAGTGAAATTATATTTTATAACGTAGTCCTCACAATACAGTCAAAATCCTCTTGTTAGCATCAGCTTGAATTGCATATAACCCAATTGGGTAAATCAATAATTGCACAATAAAGAAATACATTCTACTGTGAAAATACACTAGCCTGACACAAGAGTTCCTATTGGCATCCATAAGTAGCGTGGGAAAATACACAACATCTGTTTGCCAAAAGACACATAGATGTGATATAAAGCCCCGGTGGGCACCCAATCCATCTTCTCTCTGTGGAATACATAGTCTATCCAAGACATGACATCACCTATGCAGAAAAACAAACAATAATAGGGACTATTAAGTCGAAGAAGATAAATATTGGGCCAAATACACGTAAGGGACATACAGGTAGTATAAATTGCAGTGAATTTAAAAGAATGTTAAAAATGTTACAGAGTTCATGTACAGAAGATTACTAGGAGCTATATGTATATGTATATTACATATCCGCCTCAGAATATAGCTTAGGACAAAATACAAAATTTGCAGAGAATCAGAATTAGTAACCAATATCATAGAGATTGTGTACAGTTACCCCTCTCTCAGTAAAAGACCCAAAAGGTCAAAGTGAATCTAGTCACCTAAGTGCCAGGGCAACTCCTCTTTAGAGTGGAGCCCCCCTGGAATCCTGCCCCTGTACTCTCCAGGTATGACTAGTACCCTGCCCTGTGCTTGATTGGGCTATTAAGGCTCTTCACATTAAGGGTAATGACCTTAAAGGGTTGGTCCTTCATTTTGTACCCAAAAACTAGAAGTTAACCCATGTGACCTGATCTGTCATTCCCAGGAGCTCGCGTCTGGTTTGTGCATGTTGGATTGTGATTGCTGGAAGCATGAGTAAATCTCCAACCCAAACAAAAACCCATTCTAAAGAACAGACATAAATGCAAGTAGGAATATGAATACTCAATTGAGGTTCTATGTTTCATCTGCAGGAGTGTATTCTGTGGCCACTCTCCACCGTCCCCTAGCCCCACCACCTGACTGCCAGCAGTGCAGTTTGCAAAGTTACTTGCCCATCAGCGTTAAGAGGGATCGTTTTTCACCAGTGCCGCAGTAAGTGACTCCAAGGCTGCCTGCTGTCGCTTCGCAATAGTGTCAATAGCGTCAGGGTCCGGTCTGATGATTCTTTTCCCCGGTCCGCTGATTTTCCAGCGAGGGCTACCAGTTGGCGAGCATGATGGGAATGTTTAGTATGTAGAGCTGTCTACTACCGGGTCGATGCCCAAGACCTTGCATGTTTCTTTCTGAGAGCAAAGTTGGAAAAGCTTCCCATCTAAACAGAAAATCAAGTGGAATGGATGCCCCAAGAGTAGGGCACACCTATGTCCTGGAGGTGGGAAGTTGCTGGCCTTTTGCAGGATAGATGCTGCCAGATACTGTGAGAGGGTGAGCTTTTGATCTCGAAAGACGATAGTAATTCTCTCTGGCCTTGCGCAGGATGTCCTCCTTCAACTTGAAGTCATGAAGGCAGCCCATGGGGGCCCCACTCTATGTGCCCGATCCATTTTTATCTCCAGATTGGGGGGGGGGATGAAACAGAAAAGATCTTTAATGAAGCCCCTGAGATCTGTGCCTTCTGCCTTTGACAATGCTCCTCTGGTCTGGATATTGTTTAGACAGGATCGATTTTCAATGCTCACAGAGCCGGAAGATTTCCTGCTGCAGCGCCTCAACATCTTCCACGTGGCCAGTACCCTGACTTTCCAGTGTGGAAACTCGGTCCTGCAGAGAATCCATATCTCTCTTGAGTTCCCGAATGACGGTGGAGAGGTCCTTTTTGACCTTTTGTAAATCCTTTCTGAGGGCTGTGAACAAGAACTCAAGGAAAGAGCGGGTCATCGTCTCTTCCGACCCCTCTTCCTCTTGTGTGTGCTGCGCTGCCGGTGCTGGGGGCCGGTCTCCAAAGGCACTCCCAGCCGGTCTAAAAAACATTTCTTTCAAATTTTGATCTGTTTTGGATCTGTCTGTGGACATCCCGGGTGGTTTGCGGAAGTGTACCTCAAGGCCATGGCATGTGTAGACTTTAAGAAGCTCGAGCGAGAGGCAGGTACCGGGCCACAGGCAGTTCAGAGTTTTGCGGGGGTACAGGGTGTCAGCACTCCAGAAGTCCCCCCTCTTCTACGGGGGGGCATTTGTGTTGACTGCTGAGGGTGGGGGTATCTGATCTCTCCACACCTCCCCCTGTAGGTCCCCGGGGAGTTCAGCCCACCGTTGCCTGGTCGTCTCTAAGATATGTGACAAGCGAGTGCAGGCCCAGTTGTAATTAGGTCCAGGTGCTCCAAAATCTGATCTACCAAATAGCCCTTGCCCAGGCCGCTCCTTTCATTCGCATCTCACGTGGCAGTGCTGCAGAGCTCCCCTCTTAGCCTTCCAGGCTCACCTCATGTATCTGTGCGTGGTCCATCCGCTCCGGACCCATCTCGGGGGCCCCACCACCTACCACATTTCCAGCGGGGAGGCACTCAGCAAATCCACAGCTCCACCTAGGTGATCTGCTCAGCAGGCCCTCTCAGTTTACATAGACCCGAGGCTGCGCCAAACATGACCTCCTGCTGTCGCCCGGCCCCTCCAGCGCTCTCAGACCGTCCTGCTACAGGGTCGGGCCAATGTCGTGCTCTGGGCTCTGAGACGCATCACCAGGCAAATTTCCAGTGGTCACGGGTGAGCGCGGCCACAGCATAATAAGCTGTTTGGACTTGGCCTTTCACACAGCACTGGCTCTCGACTCCTACGCTCTGCCGCAACTATCAGGGCTGCCCGCACCCGTCCAAGCATAGTACACGGACCATGGCTTGTGGCCCGTCGGTCCACAGTCCACGGTGACTGCAAGGAAGCGTTGACTGGGCAATAGTGCAAAGAATAGCAGTGAAAGCCGGTGGCGGCACCAGAGAGACGGGGAAGGACATCTCACTCAGTTGCCATCTTGGCCACGCCCCTCCTTTCTCATGTTTAAGTGGAAGTGAATGTTACTGCTCCTGGTTTTTCACTGTCTTTCCTCTGTTAGTGGTTTGTTTTGCATGAAGTGGCTGGAGGCTTAATACCACAGTAAATATGTCCCACAAAAAGTTGTGTGGGATGGTGGTCAGTATGGGTCAAGGTATGACCTGCCCTACAGCGCTCCATTATAACCACGGCTGGTAGATAGAAGAGAATGAAATAGAATATTTATCAATAAACCATTATAAAAAGTGACATAAAGTACACTTGTTCATTAAAAAACAGACAAAGGACAAATCATTCATCCTGGAAACCCACTTGAACTCTTTAAACACAAGAAATTGAGGGATGATTTTTTATTCCACCAAATGTAGGGGAGTTGCTGTTTGGACTAATAATGGTGTCCCTTTCGAAAAATTCATCATTAGTTCAGGATCTAGGTGGTAAGTGTGGTATATGTGTTTTTGTAGGCAGCACTTTGAAATGTAAGGTAGACATGTAAATGCCTAATTTATTAGTCATGACATTATACCCAAAATTGAAGCCATTGGTTCCCAATTGATAGATATCCTGATGATCTGGAAGGAGACTTCAATACGGTGATGTCTTGTAAATTAGATGGATCTCCTCATAAAATAGGCCCTTCCTCCTCCTCGCTAAACAAATAAAACTATCATGCATTTTTAAACACTAGATCCATTTATATATATCTTGGTTGGAGGACCAATATCATGAGCATTTTATCGAAGCAACCTCTTTTTGCATTCTGGTACCATATTTCCTAGGAGACCATGAACTTGGAGATGTATCTGCCATCCTGTATATCTAGGCATAACTTCCCTGTTGGCCCACTGCAACTTTGCTAGGCAGTTGCAATAAAATGTTGCTGCTTCCATGACCTTTGCTATGTGGATCTAGGGTTTCCTTTGCCAGGAATATTTGCTTCCTTTGTACTTATTTTTCAGACATTTGCAATACAAAGACGTTTTCCTGAGAGTTGAGCTGTAAGATGGAAACAAACGGAACTATTTGAACATGTAATATGAACATTCTTAAAGATTATAGGATTTCCATATTGTTCTTGAGGATTATCCTGTGATCGAAGGATATTTAAGTCAACACTTTGTTGCTGATGCTTTGTGTATATATATATATAATATATATATCAGTAGCATAACATTTTGCAGTTATAGTTTGTTTACAAAAAATGCTCAGATAGGAATTGCAGAATTTTGATTGCTGGTTTTCTTGTGATGACGCAAGTGTCAAGTAGGAACAATAACTCATCTTCCTCAGAGTGCATAGTGATGAAACTTGAGATAGTTATACTCACAGAAAGAAGTGTCAGTGAACATATGTTTAAATTAATTAAAACGAGATGATAATGCTAGTAAGGGCTTTGTGGCATCATGCAAGCGCTAGGTGGAATGAGTAATGGGGCTAGAAGGGTCCTGCAGCCAGATGTACAAAGCTGTTGAATTGTCACAAACCCTGTGATTCACTAAATCACTGGGTTTGCAAATGCTAAATGGCTTTTTGGAATGTACTAACCCATTTTGCGAATCTGTAATCGGTTACTGAATACCACTATGGGCTTTCAAAGGGCACACCGGATTGCTATTTGGAAGGAGCAAGTTTTGGCCGTCCCTTCCAAGTAGTGATTTGTTGTGGGATGTATCAATATTTTGCGGCCAAAATCCGCTTCTGATGTTATATTACAAACAGTACTGCAAAGGCCAGGATGTAAAGAAAGAAGCTTGAACTTGATTGGCTACTTACAAATGGAATTGGAATCCCCGCAATATATTTCCTGTTCTCTCTATAAGTGGCTGGTGCTGCTTTATTAGCTATGGCACTAACCAAGACCTTTAAAAAGTATATGTGCACAGTACTTATCTAAGGTGCTTTCATCCAGCTTTCTTCATCAATTGGTCCGTTGTGTCATTCAAATTTTGCTTCCGCCCACTAAAGCAAATAGCATGAGGCAGGGGTGTCAGCCTTTTTCAGCCACTGGATAACTTCACTTTAAGTGACTGCATTTTGCTCTTTCACAAGGAGCACATCTGCACACAAGCTAGTTCCGTTCTGTGCCAATGTTTCTGTTTTTAAATTATAACTTGGATGTTGCCTTTGTGTTTAGAGTCTGAAGTGACAGCAGGACGCTTTTTACCAGATGAGTACATGCCATAATCCACCCTTTATATGTCCCTGTCTCCTGCCAATGCTGTTGTAAATTTCTTTGAGTGTTCTTTATCTGACTGCTGGCATTTCACAGCATAACAGATAGTGTCTATTTGAACTTGTTCTGTATTAAGTTATCGAAAGCTTCAATATTATACATGTGAATTCATAAGCAGGCAATTCGTCAGTGCATGTTTAGTCTGGACTTTAATTGTTCTGTAATAAACTTTGCCCAGAAAGAAAACCAGCCTTAATCATGCTTTCTTTGCAGCACTTGCGATACTTTTTAGCATTTTTTTCTTTCTCCTGCCTTTCTTTCCTCTTCTTTCTTTCATTCTTTCACTTCTTCTTTCTTTTCCTTTATTCCTTTATTCCCTCTTTCCTTATTTCGTTCATTCCTGCTATCCTTTTTTTTCCTCCTTTCTATGTTTCTTTCTTTCATTCCTTCTTTTTTTCTATTGTTTATTCTTTCATTCCTTCTTCCATTCTTGCCTTTTTCCTTTCATTCGCACATTCCTTCTTTCTTGATTTCCTTTTATCTTATATTCCTTCGTCTTGATTGCTTTCCCATTTTCTTTTTAAAATTTGTTCTTTTCTTCTTCCTTGCTTTTTTCATTCATTCCTTCTTTATCACATTCTTTTCTCTTGCCTTCTTTCTTTCTTTCTTGTTTGCATTCCTCTCGTGAATATACATTTTGTGATTTAACTGATTAGTGTATCAGCCACAATGCAAAATTAAGGTCATTTTGCAAACCAGTCGGTGTGCAAGTTGCACTTCCTGGTTTGTGACCTGCACTTAGTAAATTGGGCTGCTGATTTGGAACCCACAATGCATTATGGTTATATGTTTGTATTTCATCTCTTTTTACGCTGTATCCACTTACTGTGGCAAGGTTTTCGTTTCAGTTGTTGTCAATATTTATTATTATCTCTCCAGGAACTCGATGTAAGATTACAATCCTTGTACATTATTTGAACCAAGATATATCACATGCATCGTTAATTATTTAAAAATAAATAAAAACGCTCGACATTTATAGAAAAAGCTATTTGATTTGGAGCTAGTGTCCTGGCTTCTTATTCTGTCATTTTCATGGAAACTTCATCGTCAATTTAATGGTATTTTTCGGGAGATTCCACTGCCCAAAGTGGAATTGTTAAGATGCCCATGACAAACCCACGGTAGTTTTCATGACCCTCGAGTTTGAGTCTACTTGTCATATGGGGTATACTTTATGGCATATACTTTATGTGGGTAGTGTGGAACTCCTGTATGTGTTGACGAATTCAAACGTCATGTGGTGCAAAAGCCTTAGCATAATTTGTGAAATTTCTTGGCACTCTTGGCCAAGGCAATAGGTGTTATTTATACAGGCAATTCGATAACTGGTGGTTGATATTTGTTTGCTCATTTACCGGCTATTTCGATCGCAAGCTGCAAGACCACGGATTAATTTATTCTACAGTTGCTGATACTGAGTTTATGCGTGACTTCAGAGTTAATGAACAATCCTATTGCTCGACTACCTTTGTCGGTCCAATAACAAGTATGACATCCTGACTTCCTCGACAAAATATGAATTAAATATATTGTTTAAGCAATTTCAGAGTAATAGCAACTCATTTCTTTTCGATGACAACAACAATTATATTTAGCTTTATTTTGGGGGAATTCAGTTAAAATTTTAAAAAAAAATTTTCGTTACAGATGTGCCAGTGAAAGCTGTTCGCTTGATGAGTCTGGAAAAATTAAAGCCTTGGTGAGTGTTTATTTTTATGGTCCGCATTTCTGTTTGCATGCGATTCTAATGCAGCAGTAGTTTGATGTCAACGCGCTTGCTTCCTGAAATGAGCTAAGAGGGATATTTGCTCATAAAGTTTCATTTTTAGGCATGTATTTATTGGGCTCAAGACTTGACCCTTGGAAGCCTCTGGTTCCCAATTCAAAGTTGTCGGTGCCAAACCCTCTAGTCACTCTGAAAGTCCTGGTTTCAAGCAGAAAATTGTGTCTAAAAGCAGGGCTATTCTCTGAGGGAACAATGCAGGCTTCAGGCAGCAGGGCAGTCCTTTTGGTGCAGCATGGCAGTTATCAGAAGTACACAGCAGACCAAGGCAACAGGTCAGTCCTCTGAGTGTCCTCCACAGGTCCAGAAGTGAACTGAAGGGTCCTAGTGTTATACTCGGTGCCAGCTTTGAAGTGGAAGAAGCTTCTAGCGTTCCCTTACTCACCAGACAGAAGTGTCTGGAATTACTCCAGTGTTGGAACTTTCATAGATTCCCATGCTTGTATCATTCCCCGTCGTCGGAATGGGAGCCCCCGGTATGCATAAAATAGCAATAGAAACCATTACTAAAACAGAACCTAGGCCTAGGCCCATTCTTGTTTTGCAACCTATCCACCTCTTTTTCTAAAAGAGATAAAAAAAATGAACAACCAAACAGATTAGCCTCACCCCTTAGAACCCTCCTGAGAAAAGCTCAGAACCTCAGATTTTCTACCGCACATTGTGCAAGGGAGTCTCCACTGAGCTCTGCTCAGTTCTTTCCTAGAACTTTGATTCTACAACATTTTCTACAGTTTTTTCTACTACAACTTCTTCAGGATGTCGGATAAAGAGAAGAAGGCCCTCTTCAAGTCATGTGCTACTTGTGCTAAGAAGAGGCTATACATTGAAGATAAGCACAAGCATTGTATTTACTGTCTGTATCCAGACCATAAGGCTGCATACTGTGAGAAATGCTGCACCTTTTCTACCAAGACTTTGCGTGATCGTGAAGGGCGTCTTTGACTCCAGAAGCTGAAGTCAAGAAAGGAGCCAGTGTCCAGTGACAGCAACAAAACTTCTTCTCCGACCTCTTCCAAAGGTCTGTAAAAAGGTGTAGAGCTTCTCCTTCTCCTTCTGAGAAATGCCCTGGTAAGGCCCTGAAAAAGACCTCTGATAGATCTAAAGGGCTTAGTCCTGTCGAATCTCCTCACCAAGGTGTAAAGGAGAGGAAGGCCTATCAAAAGAAGTGAGTCTTGAGAGGAAATCCAGTTCTGTTACTCCAACATCACCTCATGCGGCTTCAAAGACGTTCAGAAAGCCATCATCGTTGATTTCTGAGGTAAAAGCATCAAAGAAGACTCACTCGTCGACGACGCCATCATCGATTCCGTCGACAAAAACTCCAAAGATACAGTCTTCTTCATCTTTCACCCCGTCGACGGGCTCGTTGACGGGGGTTTCCTCGTCGCCGGTTCTGGCACAGGGCTCTGTGTCGACGAGTTCAATGCGGTGGTATTTGTATTGTCGACTATGGTGTTGATTATAACGTCGTCGTCGAGGATGTCGACGACGAGTGTGACGACGCCAACAACGTCGACGAAGACGATGACATCAACGACGACTGCGTCAACGACAGCTGCGATGGTGAATTCTTTGGCGACTATTCTTTCGTCGTCGACGGTTGAAAAAATGTCAATATTGCTCAAAAAACGTCAAATCACACCGGAGATGACCTTGCCCCTGGAGGGTGACTCCTTTACCACCTGCACTTCTCCTAGCTGATACCCCTTCTCAACTTCACGTAAAATGCCAGGAGACGGATTCCGAAGGGGAGTACGAGGATTTTGAACAGTATGGTCCTCCCTCTCAATATCAACAGGACTATCATCAGGAGATGGTCCAAAAGCCCTCCTCCTTAATGACAGATTTACAAGCTATGCTCTTGAATGACAGAAAATGATTTGCAACACAGCCTCATGTTTCAGTAGGAGTACCGGTTACTACTATTCCTCCTGCTCGTCCCGTGGCCATGCAAGAACCACAGCCTCAGCCAATGCTGAAAGCGCAGGATGTTCCACCGTTACGCCTGCCGTCCAAGATGACACCTCTGATGACGACCAAGGAAATGTTGCGATTCCAGATCCAGATGCGGAGTGGGATGACTATGTTATTTCCAGATCTAGCTTCTCCTGCTCCGGCACCTGTTGATTCCCCCCTGTGGATATAGTGGGTTTCCAAAACTTAATGGAGAGGGCCGCCAAACGGTTTGCACTGCCCATGACCACGGTGGAATCGGAGTGCTTCCTTTATGCCTTTAAGGGGCCTTATGAGAAATCGGTCAGGTCAATTCCGATTGTGGACCATGTTTGGGAGGCAGGCTTAAAGGCAAAAATCAGCCACGATTATTCCAGTTCTACCTCGTCTGGAGAAAAAATATAAGGCTCCAGAGGGTAGCCCAGCCTGTTTGATCAGCCAACTTAAACCGCACTCTGTAATCTCGCAGGCCGCGCAGAGGAAACCTAGAAATCCTTCGGCTCCCCTTACCACTCCTCCAGCTAAAGATGGCCGGCGTCTGGATAATGTAGGCAAAAAATTTTCATCTATGTCCCGCCTGCTAGTCAGAGCTGCTAATTCTTTGGCTATACTTGGAGGATGCGATCGCCAGATGTGGTGCGACCTATCCCCCTATCTTGATCAGTTGCCGGAAGAAGGAAAGAAAGAAAGAAGCTAAAAGGATTCTTCAGGTGGGTGAAATAACATCGGCGGAAAACATTGATTGTGCAATGGATATTGCAACATGACTTTTGTCTCCTTAGCTGGAGCGGCGGTCCTTCGTCGACAGGGCTGGTTACGGGCTACTTGGTTCCTCCCAGAAGTCCAGAACAAAATCTTGGATATGCCTTTTGATGGGGGAAGCGCTGTTTGGAAAAAATATTGAAGATGCGCTCCAAGATAATAAAAAGGATACAGAAACAGCAAAATCCTTAGGGACTCTTCCCATTCCGAGGATTGAGGGAAAGAGGTAACTCTACATACTGGGGAAATTATCAACAACAGCGTTACTCCTCATATGGTTCCCAATCACAATCCTACTGGCCTAACTACAATCAACGGCAGAACCGATCTTCTTCGTCTTTCTCTCGCTCGAACAACCGAGAAAGACAAGGTCGCCAGGGCAGACACAACTCTAAGCGCCAATAGCGGCTTGAGGGCTCTGACTACTGCCCCTTCTCTTCCTGTATCATCAGTGGAAGGCATAGTTTTATATTTCCTCCACAACTGGCAACAAATAACATCAGTCCGTTGGGTATTGAACATCATTCTTTACGGCCATACCCTGGAGTTTGTCCAACCACCACCATCCAAGCCCCCTCGTGCCACGGTATCGAACCATCTCCGTCTGCTATGGTTGGAGCTATAGAACCGGTCCCTATCTCTCATAGGGGAAAGGGGTTTTACTCCCGGTTCTTCCTGATCCGGAAGACGTTAGAAAAGTGGCACCCTATACTAGATTTGAAGGAGCTCAAACCTATCTCATCAACTAATCCTTTCGGATAGTTTCTCTACAAGACATCCTTCAACTTCTCAACTCAAGGGATTTCATGGCCACTCTGGATCTAGAGGACGCTTATTTTCACATACCCATTCACCCAGCTCACAGGCGGTATCTTCGCTTCACAGTAGCCAAGAGCCATTTTCAATTCAGGGTTCTTCCCTTTGGTCTGCGATCTGCTCCATGGATCTTCACAAAGGTATTAGTTCTGATAGCAGCCTTTCTACGAAGACAAAAGCTTCAGGTCTTTCCTTACCTGGACGATTGGTTGCTAAAACCTCCTACCAAACAGGCAGCAGAAGAATCAGTCATAACATGTACATGCCTGTTTGCCAATCCCAGCCTAACACTCAATGAGCAGAAGTCTTCTCTCCGGCCGTCAAGAACAGCCAGATTTCTGGAAGCCATTCTGAACACATCCGTAAACAAGTCTTTCCCAACCTTGACGAGGCAAGAGAAGCTAATGTCCATGGCTTCCCTATTGTTAAAAAGAAGGTCACTTTCAGTTCGCATCTACAAGTCCTGCTGGGTTCCATCTTCTCATGCATACCCCTGATTCCTCACTGCAGATTAAGAATGCGTTCACTCCAGGAAGAGTTGGACTTGCAGTGGCGCCAAGTCAACAGATCCTTTGACGACAAGAACTCAGTTACAGAGGCCATGAGAGACGCCGCATCATGGTGGATGACCAAAGAAAACATTTCTCAGGGTCTCTCTTTCAAGCTAGCCATGGCTCCACACATAATAACTACGGACGCCTCTCTCGAAGGCTGGGGAGTGGTGTTGCTGCCGGTGGCGGCCTCAACATCAGCTGTTGCATATCAATCTGCTAGAGCTCAGGGCAATTATCCTAGCCTTACAGGCCTTTCTTCCAGGAATACAACAGTCTACAGTCCTTATACGTACGGACAACACAACGGCCATGCATTATACAAACAAAGAAGGAGGCACCAGATCTCGACTGTTGTCACAAGAAGACCAATCAATCTGGGAGTGGGCAATTCAACAAGAGGTATCACTCGGAGTGTAACATCTTCCAGGTGGCACACCCTCCATAGATCTCTTTGCCACTCCGGAGAACAAGAAATGCCGTTTCTATGCAAGCAGAATTCACCATCGGGGATCGTTGGGGAATGCGCTTTCGATGGCCTGATCAGTCGCATTTGTTTTGCTTTGGTTTAGTAATGGTTTCTATTGCTATTTTATGTATACCGGGGACTCCCATTCAGACGATGGGAATGATACAAGCATGGGAATATATGAAAGTTTCCAATACGGGAAAACCAAAGTTACAGGTAAGTAACTTGTTTTCATCCATTCACTCATCCACACACCCATACACACACTCACCCACCCATACAGCCCTTCACAGATTCACTTTTGATCCCTTGCCCCCAGTGAATCACCCACTCGCACATCTATGCACAGAGTCACCCAACCCCCACCCTCTCCCAAAGACACTCAGGCACCCATACAGATACACAGACAGCCAGTCAGTAACCCAAATAGACAGTATGTAGCTACTCACCAACCCATGCAGCCGCTTATACACCAACTGACAGACTGATACAAACATTTACACAGTTTAGTCACTAACCCATGCATTCAGTAAGATACGCTTAATCAGTCACTTATACTATCAGTCACGCACCAACTGAATCATCCATTCAGACACTTATACACCCATTCATTCTTCAAAACACCTTGGCATATATATATATATATATATATATATATATATATATATATATATAAAGAAATTTAAACTTTACAGAAACACACATTCACTGGATGATGTCATCAGTGATGTCATTTAAGATGTCATCAGTGATATCACTGACCATATCATGAGTGATGTAATATGACACGTCATCAGCAGTGCACTGCGGGGGCGCGAGTTATAGCGAGCGAATTTCTTTGGTTTTGTACGAGTGAAATGTCCAACTAACTATAACGTCCAGGAAACCTGTGTTTTTTTCAGTAAATTTCTAAGATTTTTTTTATGTTAATTTCTAACTATAACGTCCCTTAAAATCTATTGTTTTTTCAGTGAATTTCAACGTTCTTTTAAGTGCTAATTTCTAACTATTATGTCCCTGAAACATGGTATTTTTCAGTTTATATATATTTAATTCTTTCTCTATAAAATAGACTTACCAATAGAAAGGCAGCACATGTTGAGAGCATTTGGCGCCAATACGATGTTTCATAATTTCAGTACCTTGATAGGCTAATTCAACTTGTCTATACCTCTGGCTAAAACAGGTTACAGCTTGTAATCGTTTTCATGCATTTATTATGAATTAGCTCAGGTTTTTATTGGCATTTGTGTTTTGAAATGTAATATGGAGTTATTTACAACTCCAAATACCCTGCACTACACTAAGAAGGCACATGCTGCAGGTCAATACCTCTTCCGTCCAGAATGCCTAAACCTGTAGTCTACCCTCTATGTTTATGTGTGCCTGAAGGAGGGCTATATATTCCTACATTGTCACGGCGCCAAATCAGATTGATAAAGCCACTGGCGCTGCCCCGCCTTCCTGATGCGCTGAGAACGAGACGCTGCTTTTCTCCTGCCGAGAAATCGCTCCCAAGCAGCCCTCGCAGGCAGCTGGAATATCAAGACCAGAGACGAGAGATACCAGCCCTCAACCATTCTAGATCTCAGGTACAGAACTGAATAACCCCTTGCAGAGAATTCTTGAGTCAGTCACTTGGCAAAACAAACTTAACTTAAACTGCTACTTATCTACTCCCGCCCACGTATTAGGCTTAGGTCAGGTACACTGGGGTAGGCGTGGTTAGAAGCACCAGTTGAGTACGATTAGTCAAATGTATATATGAATGTATCTATTTTATCAGTTTTAAATATCATATGGCTTAGAAACCATATCAATGCTTCTGCAGTATTATTTTATACTTCTGCTTTTATTGTATGCACTTTACTTAACCATAAGTATCGCAATAATATCGATTCATTTCTCTTGTACGAGAAAAGAGACTGATCAATAAATAACATCTTTTATTGAACACGCCCGTCTCTTCCTTTTCTCTACAATCTGGTGAAACTAAGAATGCACTGAACTGACTGAGTAAAATAAGTTGTCTTTTGTTTTCACACGACTCTAGAGATACACTCTTGATTAGGGGAGAGCAAAGTTGTCATGTTCTATGGTTGTCAGAAACTAAATCCCTTCTTGTCTATCCAGGGAGGTTAAACTCCTCCTTGCCTATTCGAGAAAGTTTCTAGTGAACTCTGAGCTAGCTGGCAAACCCAAAACTTTAAGTCTAATATCGTCAGTAGAAGACCTAGTTAACCTCCGTCCTAGGTCTATACTATTGAAGGTATTATTCCAATGCGCAGAGCCTATTGGGATAATAGGAACTACACTACATGGCGCCCAACGTTTGGATAGGCGATAAAACTAACGCAAGACATTAGAGTAACTCAGTCGTGCTTTTTCACACAGAACCCCTTTTTTCCCATAATACTCCAAAGACGTCTGGAGTGGGTGAAAGGTCATATCCGCCAAACCTCGCAGGAGGAGACTCCTATGTATGGTTCTTGGTTTATTCAACGTTGAAGGATACACTGTTCCAAAATATTGTGCATCTAATCTTTGTTTCATAGAAACCTGATCTGCAAACAAACAGAATAACCTTCTTGACAATAGTATGTCAGAAACTGAAGAAGAAAGGGAGACAGTTAGACTAGCAGCTGAACTCCTAGAAGCAGACAATACTCTGCTGGAAAATGACCCAAATGCAATACTCATCCCGGTCAACATAAGGAAATCTATAACCTTAAAACTTATAGAAAATGGACTGACACCAAGAGGTGGTACAGTCATATTCGTAATTGAGGCACACGAATATCGGCAGACAGAGGTATTCTATTCATGGATAAACTTTCCAGCAGCAAACGCTGTAACAAAGGACTTCCACTATTACAAAATAGAGGAACCTCCTAGTGAGTACACTCCTTTCGAGGAAGTGGAAATACCACTCAAATTCCAAGAGCACCTGCTCTTGTTTCATGGCGCCCTAAAACATAATAATCACATCACCAGGCTCGGTCCACTAGGTAGACCAGGAGCAACGTGGCCGGTCCTAGCCGGATATACACCACATCCAGACATTGAAGAAATGCCTGCAGCAGAGCTTTTAATACAGCTAAAACAACTAATCAAAATACATAGACAATTAGTCCAATATGTAATGCGGACTTCAACAGTCCAACCAACAGTTAAAATTCCACAGCTGAACCCTCATCAGGGTAACACAAATAAAATTACACCACAGAACATACAGTCCTGTCTGGGTAAAGTACCCGCAAAACGGGAACAAATTCCTTTCTGGCTAGCACAAAAAATCACTCAAATAGAGGCGGTGTTTCCAGACACCACACCAGTAGAAAAACACAGGATTCTGACTATCTGTCTTCCAATGGGAATCGCACCACACGTGGAAGACTCTGACACTTGGGGAACAGTCTTTGCTTCCATTTACACAAAAACACATGGTGTACCATCCATGTCAGTAATACCAGATGTGCTTAAACAGATTCAAGATGAATACGGTCCAGAACCCACTTTAACTCTCGGTATGAAATTACTGAAAGACTTCAAGCAGGTCTCGGCAATATTATTAGCCAACATAAAGGGAGAAGCAGCAAATGTGGCGATTCGCCAGAGGTTAAAAGAGACAAATATAGCAGACCAACCATCTGAAATTGCCAGAATCATAGAAATATCCTATGAAGAACTAGGAAGAGATAGTTTGGGTGGAATACCAGTGAAACCCCAACTAGTTGAAAGTCCTGAAAAGGTATTTATAAAAAATAATTTAAACACTCAAAAAAAGAGCTGGGATGGAAACAAACAATCCAATCCTAAAGAAAAAAGATTCCAGTCCAGAGGAAGGTCTCCTCGGCGGAGAGAAAGATCTCCGAACCAAGGACGCAGGTCTCCCCAAAGTGAGCCCTCTGGGAAAAAATACAACCTTAGAAATAGGGATAATATAAAGAAACCTGATAGATATCAAGATATTGATACACGTCCCTCTCAATCTTTTCAGACTTCCTCGCAGAAATCGGAAAGAAGAGGACGATCAGAACACAGGGAAGAGCACGTCAAGTCCAAAGACAAGGAACCTGCTCATCCAAATAAAAAGTTAAATTTTCCAAAAAAGAAGGTAGCCAGTATTAAAGTAATCAAAGATGCCGAGAATACTGAGAACACAGCTGAAAAACGGAGAATGGGCTCAGACAATGCTAGACAGCGCAGCAGAAGTGAGCATAGCTCGCAAAGTCCTTATGAATCATCTGGAGACAGTGGACACGAATGAATACATTCAGGTGGAAACTGCGGACACCAGAGTTAGCAAACCTCATAAAATATATGAAATTACATTGCGTATAGAGGGGGATAAGACTAGAAAAATAAGGGGACTATTTTGGGATAATCTGTCCAAGGGCTATGACATCCTTCTAGCTGAACGAGACTGGCCACCAGAGTTTGTCAGGGAGTGTCCTCATGGCGAAGAAATAATTATGCCTGCCTTCTCAAATCACATTCCAATTCATAAAAAATATACACTTGCTAGAAAGTGGGCAGTAGCTCAAGCTCCTGCTTTATATAAAAATCATGTAGGATGGGATGAGGACTCTCCTCCCCACAAAATCCAGTTAAAATCACAACCTACTGCACAGAGGCAGTACCCAATTAAGCAAGAAGCTAAAAAACAGGTAAAAGAGATCCTAGATCAACTTGAATACCAGGGGGTGATTGAAACTTGCACCTCACAAATGAACAATCCTTTGTTTCCTGTCTCCGAACCAGACAACTCATATCGTTTAGTTTTGGATTACAGACACCTTAACTCATGTTGCAAAACCTTTGCAGTGCAAAACTCGCATAGTGCTGCACTAATGAATAACATAGTGCGCAAAAAATACAAAACAACATTAGACATCTCTAATGGGTTCTTTTGTCAAAATATAGCACCAGAGAGCAGATATTTAACTGCGTTCTCGGTAAATGGCTCGCAAAAAAGCTTCTGCCGTTTACCCCAGGGGCACAAGAACAGCCCAGGATTATTCTCAAAGAGAGTAACAGAATTACTACAAACATACGATGACGAGGCATTATCATATGTCGACGACATTTACCTAACAGATGATGACTTGGATACTCACTTGAAGAGAGTGAACACCATAATACTTGGGCTCGCAGCAGAGGGTTACAAATTCAACTTTAAAAAATCAAGAATTGCCCATCTAACAGTCCTGTTTTTAGGATATGAATTATCAAGTGAAGGCAAAAGCCTGGCTGACAATTTCCTAGAGAAATGTGCGGTACTCCAAGCTCATAGAACACTAAAAAACTTACAATCAATTCTAGGCTTCCTAAATTTCGGAAGAACATACATTGCAAATTACGCAGAAAGGATCAAACCCCTTTATGATCTAATAAAACCAGATTTTAAAAGAATCAATTGGACTCAAAAACACACAGAAATTTTGAGATCTTTACAAACAGACATGTTAATTAAAACAAAATTAGAAACACGTGACAACACACGCAATCTTGTGATTCGAGTCATCCCAGGAAGATGCGGATTCACATACCTGACCTCTAATGACGGAGAAAAGGTACCAATTGCATACAATTCACACTTGTACACAGAAGCTGAAAAGAAGTTCAGTATTAAAGACAACATTGTTCATGCAGTTCAAACTGCTATAGCAAGAGAAAAAGACAACGCTGACGGTAGACGTATCACAGTCAGAACAGCGGAGTCAGCCTTTGAGGCATTAACAACCCCATGTAATTTACCAACAACAACGTTGAATCCAGAATGGATACAATGGGTGAATTCAATTACAACGGACAGAGTAAAATACTACTTTGATCCAGAATTAAAGGAATTAAAATATCTAGAATATGAAATGACATACCCTCTGCCAATCGACATTCTGCCTTTACGACAGTACGCCTGTGTAATACATACAGACGGACATGCTCCACCCTCAGTTTGGGGAGAGCTGGCTTACAAGGCCACATGCGAAATTGTAAAAGAAGTGTGGCGCGGAGGTAAATTAAGACCTCTACTTACAAAAACACACTCAGTGGAAAATAATTCAGAACAACATACTGAAATAATAGCGTTAAAAATGGCGCTAGATAATGCCGATCGCGAATTCCCGACACTTATTGTGTGCGATTCGTATTACTGCGTCAAATCATACAATAACGATTTACAGAAATGGATTCAAAACGGTTACAAAGATGACACAGGTGCAACAATAAAGCAAAAAGTGCTTTGGGAACAAGTAGTTCTATTACAGAAAGAACTACCAAAAACTCACGTGATACACTCACTGAGTCATCAGCGTGATGGCGTTCACGTTGCAGGGAATTCATTGGCTGAGAAAGCCACAACGGCAGCAACTGAATCGGCTTCCGTAGTCAAGAAAAAGCATACAGTAAAACACATTGACGGTGAAACTTTGCTTGCGGTAAAAACGTCATCAAAAGGTGACTGCTCAGCACTACCGATCAATTATCCACTCAATTATACATACATAATCGATGCAAACTCAGTCCCTTTTGCTCGAATCCCTGGAGTGGGGGATAGAGTGATTCCAAACACGGACAGGAGAGGCTTGTTAATAGCAGACGCACATATGGGTGAGGGTCTCAGACACCTCAAACTAAAAGATTCTCTGGAAGAATTACAATCAGTGTACTGGTGGCCAGGTATGAGCCTGCATCATCACATCTTCGTAAAGAACTGCCCAGACTGCAATAGAGATCGCAGTGGCGAGAGAAACGGTATATTAGCATGGCGTTTCACTCCAGAATTGATCAACAATAAAAATTAATGCGTCCAATTAACATATAAAGACTAGTTTCCACTTGTGATGTAGACCCCAGCACTCGGCTGACGTCTGGACTGTTATAAAAAGATTTGCGAGTCTATAGTGGCATATACGCTAGAAGCATGCTACGTTTGGCTGAATGTTTTTTCTTCTTGCCCTAAAGCGTATGAAAAACATGGCAAAATGAGCATAGCATAGCGGGACTCTTCTCACTTCCTACCTGAGGGAACGGGATGGTGTAAAGAAAAAACCAAAGGCATAAAGCAATCTATAACAGCGAAGGTATTAGGTTCGGGAGCTGGGTGGGTCAAACATCTAATAAGTGTCCAACGTAGTCTAAATAACCTGCCAAGAAATTCTCTGAGGGGATTCAGTCCGTACGAATTATTGTTTGGAACTAGAATGATGGTCTTAGATCTTGACAGTCAGACTTCAGTGGTTAAAGAAAAAAGCTTTGATATCAAAGATCGTTTGGCTATTTTGCAGGACTTAAACGAAACAAGGAAAGACCTGAGCAACATAAAGTTGAAACAACAGCCAACGACCACTGAAGAAAAACCACCTGTCCCAGCAAGAGCTGTCTGGATTCCAAAAGTCGGGGATCTAGTCAGAGAAAAGATCGCGGTAAAGAAGGAATTTGGGCCTTCTTACAGAAAAGCAGTTCCTGTCTTGTCTATGAACGGGACAAGATCAGTAGTACTACCGCCCCTTGCTGGTAAAAAGGAGAACAGAGTTGTATCAATCGACCTGATAAAACCACAATCATGTGGCCGATAACGAACAGTAGGCCGAGTGGACTCCCGATAAGTAGTAGAACACCAAGGTTTGCTACAAACACAGAGGTTCAATCTAAGAGGCTACTCACATTTGAAATGCCAACAGAACAACAACAAGGACTATGCAACAATGCTATGGAACTTAAACCTCTAAAAACCCAAATAAAAACATTTAGCAGAGACACACCAATCTACAATGAAGTAACAAATGACTATGCTGCTGCAACAAAACACAATAATAAAGCAAACAGCAATCCTGAAACAATAGGAACAATAGACAGAACGGCATCGGGTTACTTCATCAACTTCAATGATTCATCTGAAAACCTGAGTGAATCAAAGGAACAAACATCAACAAAAACCTTTAAAGACAAAGCTAAGGAACTTTTTCAACATCTGAAAGAAACCTATCTGATTTCTCCGTGGATTGAATTCTGGGTGGCCTTAGGTGCACTTATCCTCATACTTTGGCTCATCATGGTACTATGTTTGGGACACTTCATTGAGGGAAAATATGCTAAAATGGACACAGCAAGCCAGAAAATCAACTTGGTCCTCAAACCACACACGTCTTCACACGTCGAGAAAAGAGAACTTTCTTCAGTCAACTTCACAGCCAATCCTATACCCGGTGGGGTAGCATGGGACAATACTGATTATGAAATCTATGGTCCGGTTGAAATCCTGAAGTATCCACATCAAATCAAGATCTCATTGAGTGACTTTGTAAAACCAAGCTCAGTTGCTGATGATTGGGACGTTGAAAGCATTAATAATATGATGTCTGACCTAGTGATGTCTGCTAAATTTACAAAACATGATTATTTGCAGGGTTCGTCTAATTATGATAAAATGTTCTGCTTTAACCCCTTCGACGCTCATGACGAGCTGGGCTCGTCATGAGGTAGCCTCCTCGCACGCTCATGATGAGCCCAGCTCGTCATGTAAAGTGCGAATCCGCAAATCTCAGCGTACGGGGGGAAATCATGCCGCACGCATGCGGTTAATCACTATAGTAATCATTATCTGCATAAATCTGCACAACCTAGAAATGTTTTAAATTATAATCAATGGGAACACTGTGCAACCCCTCCAAAAGGTAGCTCAAGAACGTTTTATGACAAATATTCATATTTTTCAGGGTTCAACACAAGTAATGCAGAAACATTTTATTTCAAATTATCAAATAAGACAGGTACAAAGACCATGCTTACAAACACTAAATTGATATATTCAGACTCATTTTTTGAGCAAATGAGTACATTTGGTTTTGAATACTGGGACAAAAATGTTGAAGTAAAAAGTGTTTGGGGTACAAAGGAATGGAAAGTACAAGGTATAGAATCATTGATTAGAGCCTGCATGATCCCAGAACAAATTATATTTTTGAATGACACTGTTCAACAAACTACCTGTCTTGGCCTAGCCAAAATCAAAGACTTAAACAAACCGTCTATTCCAAAGCCATCAATGAACGGTAATATATCTCTAGATGAGGAGATAGACGTAAACCATATATTAAGCCAAAACAGAACACATCCTGATTGGAAACAGTGGTTGATCTGGCCCACAGATACTAATACCTGTCAAGACAGATTCCTGAACAAAATCCAGGGGTTCAAATTGACAAGGCCAGACCCTAGATATTCCCAAAGACAACACCCAGGGATAATTACCACGTACAGTGTGGGCAAGCTCTGCCTTCAATGGCTACAAACATCCACACTGGCAGAAATTAAGCAACACCTGACTTTACTTACTGATGGTGCTGACTTGCGTGATTTCATTATGGGACCGCGCAAACAGCGTCAAAAACGCTTCATAGCAGCCTCTGTATATGCAGCTTATAACGAAGCCTGGAAAATAACTCAAATTGAAACGTCAGAGAGAATACGGGAAATTGACCGTATTAATTTGGAAAAATCACTTTCTGTAGTGGACAATGGGTTAATGACTCTGTCCTCCAGAATATACTCTTTGGACAGCATTGTGTCTTCAGCAATCAACATAATATCGCAAGACTTACTGTTGTTACAACACGGTCAGTCCCAATTGCGTTCTATTGTACAACTTGGCTGGACGTTACAAAATCTGCGTTCAGGCTATGTGCCTTGGCGTTTAATCAACACAACGTCACTATTCAATATCTTTAACCTTACTGATAAACAAATCAGTATGGCACAGAAGGGTGCTGATTATACAATCCTGAGCATTGAGAAACTCGAGAGATTACCATTGACAATGTCAGAACGACCTGTCAGTGAATGGATAATACATGGAATAATTAATATTCCAATATCTACTTTCAGGTTTCAATACTGCCAAAAATATATACAGGCTGGCATGTACGAAAAATTGGGTAAAGGGTACATTAAGTCAACATGGAACTTGCCCTATTCACATGCTTGTGTCAGTAATAAAGGCCGGAAAGTGTTTCTTAGTGGCAATAATTGTGCCATGTCACTAAGCGGTACACTTCTGTGTAATGGTATTAGTTTACACGGAGCCTGTGAAGGGTCCTCGAATAACCTTTCATGTCACCAGCTACGCACACCTGCGACACAAATAGAACCATTCTTTAGGAGACTATCGAACGGGAGTTACATTATAATTGTAGACCGCAGATGTTGTAGCTTGGTGCCCGGAATACCTTATCTCATAAGTACGACTGCGAAGGTCATGTGCTGTGAACGAGTATTGTTCCCCAGCGCAATGCCAGACAGTGAGGCAAGGTTATGGCCGAATTTGAAAATTGCTTCCATTCGAGTTGATACTTTAAGCAGAATGAAAACAGTGCTCCTTCAGACGCCGACCAGGCTCACGTCATCAAAAGAAACGTATGATCTCCAAGTTGCAAGGACAACGGCAGAGATTCATTCATTGTTATCAACTAATTCCCCCATAAATTTCGCAGAAATCCTGAACGAAATCTTAAATATTTCTGATACCAGTGGAGTCTCAAATGTATTTAAGACAGTGTTTTCGGGGGCTTTAACACCATTTAAAGCCATTCTGGGTATTTTTCCGGACTTTGTCCATTCCATCTTTGGTGGACTTCCTCTCCTTTTGGGACTAGTGGCAGGAATCCTATTTTTGATTCTGTTATTTCGCTATGGCAAACCGTGTCACAGACAAAACACCTGCGACAAGGGAAGAAACAATCCTAGCCATTGGATACCGGGACCGGATATCTAAAATCCTTGGACTGTCCCGGCTTAGAGACCTGAACATGACTTGGTTTCTTTCATTTAGACCAATGTGGCAAAGCTGTGTTTTACCTGTATTAAGGTGCTTGCTATGCGGAGAAGAATGCGTGTTGGACACCTGTCTGACGCTACAATCGGATGCGCCAATGGATGCAGAAACTTTGTTGGGTCCGGTCACGGCTCATGCATTGTGCTGTCCCCAGCGGCTACCAATCCTGATGACGGCATTCGTGGAGACTTCACCACTACGATTGAGGGGTAGTGAGGTTCAAGATGAAAGCAGCATCGATCAGGTACGACCTTCTGTCAGCTATGCTGATCGAAACATCAATGAAGGCAATCATGCTCATGAATCCATGGTAACATCTTTTTCCGAGTTAATGGAATTTTCACAGGAAGCTGTTGACAGCGTTTTCGAGAGTCTAAATGATATGATGTTCTCACCAGAGCAGAAATAATGGCTTTTGAGCAAGCTAGCACATGGCGTTCCCAACACCCTGAATTTGGCCTTCAACTTTGATAATAAAGTATTGTGAACAATTTTCTCCAGTTTACGGACAGCGGAACATAATTTTTCAGCGGCCCCAAAATATGTTGCAATTTTTCGGGACACTTATCTTCTGCTTAACCCCTTCAGCGCTAATGACAAGGGTAACTCGTCATGGACTTTCCATTGATTTCAATGGAAAGTCAATGGAGCTCATCGAGCACCCTTAGCAGCCAAGTGGTTAAAGTAGAAACTATTCTTAAGAGAACTAAAATTCTATTTTAGGAACTTTAGATACATTAGCTGCCCTCTGGCATGTTCAAATATATTTTATTTTGTGATGAAATGGTCTCGCATTTTTTTCTTCTGTCTTAAGAGCCATTTCATGTGTAATTTTCATATTTTATTAATAATGATGTATGAATATGCGTAATTTATTTAGCAGTGTTATACTGCTTGAGTGCATATAATGCATATATATGTCTTTTCGTATATTTCATGTTTTCAAAATGCATATGGATGTATTTTGGGGTGGTACGGTATACACGTGCTCTACTAGTATATTTACTATGCCTAGATCTTGTAAATATGGACATAGTCTGCGTGGAGTGGGTGTGATGTATTCCTATAGGTTCTGTATCGATCCCCCTATTCCTGACCCTGTTCTGGTTAATAATTAACTAGCAGCCATCCCACGGTACAAAAAAACGTTATCTGATTAAGCCACACCACGGCACAGGAACGTGTTATCTGATTAGGTCATAACGCTTGCCATCTAATTAGGCAAGCACTATTCCTCCAGCCCCTGATAAGGCATAAGGAGTTCTCAAAACAAATCAAACCTATGACAACCTGGGAAAATCCCTGCGGCCGTTGTTTTGATTTCACCGAGAACTTCAGCAAAAGAATGTGCGAACGAGCCCGTTCATTTGACATCCTTATTGACGTATCCATGTCCATCCTTACGTCAATCTCGGCACCTTTCAGGTATAAATATTACCGACATTGCCTTAAGCAAACACACGCGGTGGTGACGAGATCGGAGCAGCGAGACTTGCCGAAGAGGCCAGCACAGAGCGGACCCCACTGGCGCTGCCCCGCCTTCCTGACGCGCTGAGAACGAGACGCTGCTTTTCTCCTGCCGAGAAATCCAGCTCCGGCGCTTCCAAGCAGCCCTCGCAGGCAGCTGGAATATCAAGACCAGAGACGAGAGATACCAGCCCTCAACCATTCTAGATCTCAGGTACAGAACTGAATAACCCCTTGCAGAGAATTCTTGAGTCAGTCACTTGGCAAAACAAACTTAACTTAAACTGCTACTTATCTACTCCCGCCCACGTATTAGGCTTAGGTCAGGTACACTGGGGTAGGCGTGGTTAGAAGCACCAGTTGAGTACGATTAGTCAAATGTATATATGAATGTATCTATTTTATCAGTTTTAAATATCATATGGCTTAGAAACCATATCAATGCTTCTGCAGTATTATTTTATACTTCTGCTTTTATTGTATGCACTTTACTTAACCATAAGTATCGCAATAATATCGATTCATTTCTCTTGTACGAGAAAAGAGACTGATCAATAAATAACATCTTTTATTGAACACGCCCGTCTCTTCCTTTTCTCTACAATCTGGTGAAACTAAGAATGCACTGAACTGACTGAGTAAAATAAGTTGTCTTTTGTTTTCACACGACTCTAGAGATACACTCTTGATTAGGGGAGAGCAAAGTTGTCATGTTCTATGGTTGTCAGAAACTAAATCCCTTCTTGTCTATCCAGGGAGGTCAAACTCCTCCTTGCCTATTCGAGAAAGTTTCTAGTGAACTCTGAGCTAGCTGGCAAACCCAAAACTTTAAGTCTAATATCGTCAGTAGAAGACCTAGTTAACCTCCGTCCTAGGTCTATACTATTGAAGGTATTATTCCAATGCGCAGAGCCTATTGGGATAATAGGAACTACACTACAACAGCTGCACCTAGCGGTGGCGCGCAGGTGTTTCCTACGCTGCTTAAAGCTAACCCGAGTGGTGAGGCCGTGTGCCCCGGCGCTCCCCTTGCTGGGCACTTCCAGAGAGGATGGAATGGTAACGGAAGCCATGCTGGAGAGATGGGCACAGGCGGGAGTGGAGACACTAGGAGACCTCTATGCAGACGGAACCTTGCTTACTTTTGCTGAACTCGCCGCGGGCACTAGCCTGCCGGCCGGGCAGTTTCTGCTGCATGCGTCTCTAGTACGTACGCTAGCGGATACCTGGGGTGACATGTCTGAGGAGCCGCCAATGCACCACTTCATGCAATATGTACATGTCATGGGTAATGGCACCCATGTGGTGCACTGGTTAGCGCAAGCTCTCTTGGTACATACGCAGCACTCCACCCTACAACTAAGAGACAAATGGGCGGCGGATAGAGGGAGGGCCTGGATGGACAAAGAATGGGCAATGGTGTTGAATAGTCCAGTCAATGTTCCACGTAACTCCCGCTTCAAGATCATACAATTTTACATCTGTCGCCTGATAAGATCAACAGGTATTTCTCGGTCACCGACACTGCATGTCAGAAATGCTCCCTGGTTGGAACAGACCTCTTACACATGCTCTGGCTGTGCCCCAACATCCAGTCGTACTTGGGCGCGATCACAACACTGCTGACACAATGCACTGAAGAGGAAATACCGCACACATGGGAAGCCTGCATCCTGGGGCTCTATAAAAGGACTAAACTGAATAAAGTACCGGCTAGGTTTTGGGATCTGGGACTTGTTACGGACAAACGTCTGCTCACCAAACGCTGGAAGAACAGCGAGCCCCCACAAATTCGACATTGGTATGCCTCTTTTACCAATTGGGCGAGGGCGGAAGGCACGATAATTGCGCCGAGAGGAGACGGCGGGACTGAGGAAATTCCCTATTGCACAACTCTGGGATGATATCCTGAAGTCCTTCCAGCAAGCAAGCCTGGAACAAGGAATCACTTGAGATATGGCCCTCTTTCTGAACTGACCATAGACATGGGATACGGCAGTAACCCCACGCGCTCACCACCTCCCTCCCCACCTGTAACTGGACGCATGACACAACATGCAAATCTACAACGCAGCAATGACACGAGGGCATAGCGCAAAATGTATCAAACACCCCCACGCCCCCTGATACTAGCGCTTTCCTGAACACTAGGCACAGCTGCACTGTCTCTCTCCCCCCTCCCTCCCCCTAGGCGGGAACCCACCGCCCCACAAGTTGGACATGGTCAGCATCTTCGCCGTGACCTAATAGAACTTCCCCTGCGATTACACATCGGCACTCCACACGCCTCATTAGCACTCTCACCTCATTCTAA